>NC_074666.1:64333502-64991703 GCF_029448725.1 Salvelinus fontinalis
GCTAGCATAGTATGCCGAATGGGTTCATGTGAGACGTCATTTGTAAACCTCCCTTTCCATGGTGAAGGGGACCCTATTTTGTGCTTGGAAGTGAGATGTATTTTACAAAGTAGTATTAAGCTTGCCCGAGATGCTAAGCTAACAAAGGGAAACAGTATTTTCTTTTTCCTGTGTCCCGTTGAAATACCTCTGCCTTGCGCGACGGAAGTCCCGCCCTTTGTACTTCCGTTTGATTTCAGCTTTCTGCGATCACTGGTGGTGAAGAATCGCCAGTACATCTCTTGAAAAAGAATTAGGTGACACCCAAAAGTGGATCACATTAGGATATCCAGACAATCGCAAATAACTGGATATCGATGTCTCATTCAATTTAACTAACAAGTGATATTGCCAGATTTACCTTTCAAGTGGATCTTTTAAATAATATCCAAATTGATTGGTTTTCCACAATGTGACAATTTAAACGTTTCACATGAACCTAGATCAACAAGGTTCAGGTTAATTTAAAGTTTAATTCCCAAATAGCCTATACAGGTTTGATTTATCATTAAAATAGATCAATCAGTAAAATCTGCTTTTGCAAAGCACATTTAGTAAACCCCAGTACTGACGGAAGTCCCGCGTCCGGCTTAGTGAACCTCAAACCATAAATGGATTGATCTCTGACCTCAGCAGCGATACCAACCCTAATGGAAAAACAGCAGAAATTACGAACAAGCTCTCCAAAATCAAACATCGGGTGCAGGTGTAACGGATGGGAAATGGCTAGCTAGTTAGCGGGTGCGCGCTAGTAGCATTTCAATCAGTTACGTCACTTGCTCTGAGACATTAAGTAGGGTTGCCCCTTGCTCTGCAAGGGCCGCGGCCTTTGTGGAGCGATGGGTAACGACCGTGCTTCGTGGGCGACCGTTGTTGATGTGTGCAGAGGTTCTCTGGTTCGCGCCCGTGTCGGGGCGAGGGGATGACGTAAAGTTAAACTGTTACACAGGCCTTGTAAAGGTTCTCTCCAGTCTAGATTGGCATCGGTCCAATACCGCATTGCACAGCTGAAGCACGAGCAGGTAACGGTAGACATAAAGGTGCAGGTGGAGAGAACTGGGAAACCAATGACAATTGCAGAAAAGGGAAAAATTCTGCTAGCAATGGAACTGCGTTTGAAAACGGAACAATGCAAATGCAAAAGAAACCTATGACGATGAACAAGCATAAACTCTTTAACAAAATTGTCTTCCACAGGATTCAAAATCATATGCTATAGGAACAACTCGATTTAGCCAAAACTAAATACCATGATGTCCAAGGCAAACTAGATAAGTCTGAAGAGTTATCTTCAAACAGACGCGCTCATCTTGATAACATGCATGTAGTTTTGTTGAACGTTACTCAAAGAACACGGTTCTACGCCAAATGCTACAGACCAAAGTCGATCAGTTAATGAACACAATAACTAAGTTGGATGACAAATCAGCAGAACTCATTTAAGTTGCCGACCAAATGAATGATGAGAGAACTCAGGTGATGAAGATGGAAATATTGATTTCTTAGCAAGCTGAGGAAATCTCATCACTGAATCTCTCGCCCCGTACTCAAGACCTCTATCTGCAAACCATGACAGATAAGTTGGAGACCAAAAGGAGCAAATGCGACACTCACGTGTCCAAAATCAGTACTCTAAGTGCTCAAGACGATAGGTTTCAGACTTTGCCTCTCTCGTGTCCCTCAGTCTTCTCCTCTTGGCCATTCAGCACTGAGTAATATGGTGCCTCTTGGACAACAAAGCCAAAGCTTGGCTCCTCCTCTTTGCCTTTCGGCCCCAATTTCCCCACAAGATGAAACCAACCCTCTCCGCCCGCTTGGCACGGAATACCTTGACAAACTCGTCAAGAATTTCCCCATCTTTGACCCCGTTCCAGGTGCGCCAAACGATACTGAGACGTTCTGACAGAGGACGCATTGGATGGCTACCCGAACGGTTCGGGTTCTGACAGGGTTTACCTGTTGAAGCGAACGTCGAATAGACACGTGAAGAGGTTCATTTGTCTACAACAGCAACATGTGCTAAATGACTATGCTTTGAAATTAGAATTCAGTGGTTCTGCGACTCGCAAACACGATAGCTCACTGGCTAACACCGTCAAACAAGCTTGGAACGAACACCCACAAGCATAGGCTTCGTTCAGCTTACTTTGGCCTACTCACTGAAACAGGAATGGAAGAGCTGTTACCATTCAAACAAATGTTTCTGTCGAACGTGCCCCACCTTCATTACCTACTTGAGCCCTGCAGCCCACGTTGGCTTGCGTATTTTACAACTCATAGAGCTTGCAAGGACAGCTTTTGAGGCATTCAAAGTTCACAACGCTAAGAGCCCTGACCACTCGGTTTTGAAGTTTAACCAGGAGCACTCACTCCAGTTAGAGGGTGCATTATCAGGTATTGGAGCTTTGAGAGATGACGCACAACAACGGTTTCTACCACAAAACCACGATTCCAATGACCTCCGCGGTCGAAATAACTGTAAAGCATGTCGCCATCAAAATGACTACCGCTACAATCGACCCGTTCGCTACATTCCTGCACCCAACCCACACAAAGTGTCAGAGCACAAGGGTAACAAAGGGTTGAAGGATGATCAAAATGTAGACCAATGTTCTCCAGAAGTTCCACTACGTGAAGAACTAAAGCGTGAACATTTTGAGAAAAAGGTCAAAGATAAGTCACAAGGACTAGACGGGTAATTACCGGACATCAGGTCCACAGGAATTAACACCCATAGCAAGGACGTTAAAATTCAAATTTCTCCCGCTCTCACTCGAGACCCTATCCAGGGCCCACTTGATCAAGAAACAAGCCCACGGGCTTTGTCTATAGACTCTGATACAAAGGTTGCGAAGAAAAAGGTCAAACGCTTCATTAAAGCCAAGCCCAATGTAAATCTGCTTCCACCTTGAACAGAAATGGCACATCACATCATTGCGAACGACCACTCCACTTTGTGGGGAATATGTCCACTAAACACGAATCTAAACGCCCATACCTGGAAACAGTCCTGGAGGATTGCTTAACTTGTCATGCGCTATGATCTCAAAAGGGCTTGTGAAACAGTATTTAAATTAATACGTTCCTTGGGACCCCCCAGTCATTTCTGTTCAATTCCAACAGAAGTACGACTGAGGTATAGTCAGTGACATCTCAGGTGAAATGTACAGATAATTGCAAGTGCAAATGTAATGAATAGAGTTATTACAATTTCCTTATTCTACTTGGCAGATAATTACATCTGTTCTAGACAAAACATGTATATCCCCCTGGACATCCCTATTCAAGCAATTGATTAGTTGAATCAGGTGTGATAGGACAAAGATATGGAACAGCTATCGGAATTGGAACAATTATCGGCAGGACAATTTATTTGTTTATTTTATTTTATTTTACCGTTATTTTACCAGGTAAGTTGACTGAGAACACGTTCTCATTTGCAGCAACGACCTGGGGAATAGTTACAGGGGAGAGGAGGGGGATGAATGCGCCAATTGTAAACTGGTAAACAATGGTGAACAAAGGGCACACTTTTACAATTACTAATCACTGGGAATAGGGACCAGGTGTGCGTAATGACAGTTCCGGAAGATTCCGTGATAAAATCCAACGTATGCATCAAATTGTATGTGTAGACTTAACATAAATAGTAGGAAAATGGTGAATGTTTTTTTTGCACACGTATCCCATAAACATGTTGGATTACATAATGAAACAGGTTTGAGTGCAGATCGAGGCGTTAGGGAAACTCGGTGTGATTGGGAAAGTCTCCTCAACATTTACGTCCGGTCTTAAACCGCTCCCTACCTCTTCCCTTGGCCCTAACCATCTGTAAGGTGTGAGATCCATCATTGCACTGCTTATAACCTACCTGCCCAGACCCTACACATCTGCAAACATCGAAGGATTGGGGCCAAGGGGGAGGGAGCGATTTAGGACTAGCGGAGGGAGCAATTTAGTACTGGCATTACAAAACATTTAGATCTAGCTTTCTTGCCTGGTCTTTGAGAAGTCTTGGGTTTTTAATCAAGTGCACAATTACATAATATACATTGCTCTAATATAACCATCAATTACATGTTAGGACTAGAACCACAAAATAGGTTGACATGTATTCATATTTTGAACAGTAACAAAGCGATATGCATCTTTCAAATGATTTGCCATGGATATAAAGCACTCCACACGTCATTGTTGTTAACAATTGGAAAATGGCAAGGAAAATGCAAGCGACAGCACCAAGTCCTGTATGGCAATACTTTGAGAAGTTATTTCAGAAGGTGGTGAAACGCAAACTTTGCGAGGTGGAATTGAGATACAGTAACGGTAGTAAAGGTGCAATTCTTAACCATCTGAAAGAGACGCTCCATGAGACCCAAACCGTTGCTGGCAGCAGTGCAGGCCCCCAACAATGGACATAAGACAGCTTCACATGAAATTAAATAAATTGTCACGAATCAGCTCTCCGAAAAATGTGGGTGGATCAGGTTGTGGAGAAAAATCTGTCCTGATGTCAGATACCGGGTTAGGCTCGGAATTGATATTCTGCATTGTGAATTCACGTGGAATTTTATTAATCTTTCTTACCGCTTTAACAAGAAAAAAAGTTGTTTAAACGTTAAGAAAACACTTTTTTTCCCATGTGTCACATGATTTAACAGTGGTGAGATACTGTATGAGGCTGTCACAGCAGAACGTCTGTCTGTTATTTTATGGAACCATAGCAGAGAAGTCCGTGTTCTAGCAGTGCTGCCAGGCCTCACAACATTGGCTCAGTCAGACGGAATGTTCTCACCTGGACCGATATCTCTTCGCCTCTGAATAGCTACACCATAGGCAAAACAAGCAACTAGCTAGGAGCACTTTATGTAGCATAGGTATTCACAAACCACCACAGCCGCTTGATCATCATAACTTTATTGTGTGGCGATACTAATTGTGCATTTCTTCCCCTCTTCTCTTCCTATTGGTCAGTTCCTGCGTTTGTCATGCGACACCCCACCTCATATCATGTACGGCCTGATGACGGCCCATTGGGGGGTGCCCTCCCCCAACCTGGTGGTTTCTGTGGTGGGGGGGGGAGGTGGTCGCGAGAAGGTCAAGCCCTGGGTCAGGGAGGTGCTGAGACAGGGGCTGGTCAGGGCAGCACAGAGCACAGGTGAGACACACACACACACACACACACACACACACACACACACACACACACACACACACACACACACACACACACACACCCTGGTGTCCTGGGTCAGAGGCTGGTCAGGACGGCACAGAGCACAGGTGAGGACAACGCCCACTGTTTAACCTGTTTGTTTGAAATATCAATAATTCATATTGAGATGAATGGGTCCAGTCTCTTTAACATACAGGAATAATGATTCATGATGTGGTTATAATGCATTATACACATTGTCATAAGTATCTAAGAACCCCTTTTGATGTCTTGAGTTGTTTAGTAACCATTTGTGATGGGATTAAGGAAGCTGGTGCTAGTTCCTACTTCACAGTAGGGCTGTTCTTTTTATTAGGTAACCACTTTTTTGGTGACAATGTGATTCCATTTGTGTTATTTTTTTGATATCTTCACAATTATTCTACAATGTAGAAAATAGTAGATAAATAAAGAAAAACCCTGGAATGAGTAGGTGTGTCCAAGCTTTTGACTGGCACTGTAATGATATGTAAAAAAATTACAAGCCTAGTTTAGCTAAGGAGAAAGCACTAAGCTATATAGGGGGTGCATTCAGTTTGATTAAATGTTTGCTACAATGTGTGACCATTTGTACTACATGACAGATTTCCCCAAAATGTTCTTCAATGTTTTTTAACAGACTTTGAGGTACGTTTGCTCTTATTTGACGGTTGTGGCTTGAAGCAATGAGCGACGTATTCTCAAGCATATTCCTAATTTGTAAAGCGTAATTGAGCCATTCTGTAACAAAAGCGGTGAGGGAGGAGCGCCCATCTCAAAAAGAACAGTAATCTGCGCCACCCGGTTATGTTGTCAACAAGTCAGCATGATGCATCATTCAGAAACTCTCTTTTCCATAAAATATATTTATGTTCCAATCTTCAAACTAGTTTTCACCTGGAAGGCAAAAAAAGCCTTTTTTATCAAAATAAATCACTTTTGCATGTGGAAACAAAGAATCTTACTTATGTGCTTAACCTATGTCACTTTTGTTCTCAGCCGACTTCGTTGTCGGGTCAAAACGGGGCACTTTGCTCATGCCCAGGAGGCGGCCCGATTCAAAATTGAATGCAACGTTACCTCGCTTCACCCAGTGCATGCCTGGGTCATTGATAGAATCCCCTCACTTTTCAACCCATAACCCAACCCCTCCCCGTTTTTCTACTGGCCGTTCACCTGGCCATTTAACTGAATGTTGCACACCGTTTTTTTCGTACTGAATGCAGCCTGGGAGAAAGACAGGATCCTTCCTGGCTTGCCCTGATTGGCTGAGCTAATGGAGTGGCTGGACATGCCGAGAGATGAGTCCTGATTGGTCTTTCATGTCACAGGCTTCTGTCTATAACAGATTGGAGGCTTCCAGGGTTGCGTTCAGTACGACAGAATGGTGTGCAAAGTTGAATACAACGGAAACGGTACTGTACTGAAAGACCAGTTGAAAAATGTTGCGATTATAGTGGCCCAGAGGGCAGCTTCCATATGGTGTGTTGCACAAGTTTTAGATGCTCAAACTCATATTGTCCAGGCCACACCTAACAAACGGGAGCAAACGTACCTCAAAGGAAACGTGTCGTTCATTACAAACCATCATGCAACGTAGAAAACGTTGAAGCAAACAGAACACACCAGTATGTTGATAATCTCTGTTACTGCCGATTTTTTGGACAACTGCAAAAGTGTTGCTACAGCTCTCAAAAACATTGCTGCCCTGAATTTATCTGGCGCAATCGACAAAGCTCAGTGGTAGAAAGTTTAACTTTTCATGTTGAAAAACAATATTCCACGTACAGTATAAATACAGTAATGTATTTATTAAATCGCTCCGCCATTTCCTGGTTGCTAAAATTCTAATAGTTAGCCTAATTTCAGTTTTTGTGACAAAACAAGTCATTGTGTAGAGATTCATTGTACCATCTTAACCGCTGTGAAATATATTTTCCATAACCAAAAATGTTGTATTTTCTGCTCTTTGAAGCTGGTGCAAAATAATGTTTTGAGCAAAATAATGTATTTTAGACACATGTGCAAACTTCATGGAGTAGGCCATTCAAGGAGTTGGTTTGATGGTGCCCTCTGATGTCATCGGCCTCCCCCCTTGCATAAAAAACAATAGAGGAGCAATAGAGAACAAAAGAGTAAAGACCCACCAATTAAACTGGAGTAGGAACTGGAGAGGTTAGTTTCTGGAGGACGCCTGTGGCGTACTGCACTAGCATCGAATAGTCGCCGCAATATGCAACTTTTCAGGGAAGTCAGGAACCAATACACACAGTCAATTAGGAAAGCAAAGGCTCGCTTTTTCAAACAGAAATTTGCACCCTGTAGCTCTAACTCCAAAAAGTTCTGGGACACTGTAAAGTCCATGGAGAATAAGAGCACCTCCTCCCAGCTGCCCACTGCACTGAGGCTAGGAAACACTGTCACCACCGATAAATCCACGAAAATCGAGAATTTCAATAAGCATTACTCTATGGCTGGCCATGCTTTCCACCTGGACCCAAACTGTTACAGACCTATATCCATCCTGCCCTGCCTTTCCAACGTCTTTGAAATCCAAATTAACAAACATATTACTGACCATTTCGAATCCCACCGTACCTTCTCCACTGTGCAATCCGGTTTCCGAGCTGGTCATGGGTGCACCTCAGCCACACTCAAGGTACTAAACGATATCATAACCGCCATCGATAAAATACAGTACTGTGCAGCCGTCTTCATCGACCTGGCCAAGGCTTTCGACTCTGTCAATCATCGTATTCTTATCGGCAGACTCAACAGCCTTGGTTTCTCAAATGACTGCCTCGCCTGGTTCACCAACTACGTCTCAGATAGAGTTCAGTGTGTCAAATCGGAGGGCCTGTTGTCTGGACCTCTGGCAGTCTCTATGGGGGCACCACAAGGTTCAATTCTCGGGCCGACCCTTTTCTCTGTATATATTAATGATGTCGCTCTTGCTGCGGGGGATTCCTTGATCCACGTCTACGCAGACGACCCCATTCTGTATACATCTGGCCTTTCTTTGGACACTGTGTTAACAAACCTCCAAACGAGCTTCAATGCTATACAACTCTCCTTCCGTGGCCTCCAACTGCTCTTAAATGCTAGTAAAACTAAATGCATGCTCTTCAACCGATCACTGCCCGCACCCGCCCGACTAGCATCACTACTCTGTACAGTTCTGACTTAGAATATGTGAACAACTACAAATACTTAGGTGTCTGGCTAGACTGTAAACTCTCATTCCAGACTTGTATTAAGCATCTCAAATCCAAAATTAAATCTAGAATCGGCTTCCTATTTCGCAAAAAAAGCCTCCTTCACTCACGCTGCCGAACATATCCTCGTAAAACTGACTATCCTACCGATCCGCGATGTCATTTACAAAATAGCCTCCAACACTCTACTCAGCAAACTGGATGCAGTCTATCACAGTGCCATCCGCTTTGTCACCAAAGCCCCATATACTACACACCACTGCGACCTGTATGCTCTCATTGGCTGGCCCTCGCTACATATTCGTTGCCAGACACACTGGCTCCAGGTCATCTATAAGTCTTTGCTAGGTAAAGCTCCGCCTTATCTCAGCTCACTGGTCACCATAACAACACCCACCCATAGCACGCGCTCCAGCAGGTATATCTCACTGGTCATCCCCAAAGCCAACACCTCATTTGGCCGCCTTTCCTTCCAGTTCTCTGCTGCCAATGACTGGAACGAATTGCAAAAATCGCTGAAGTTGAGGAGACTTATATGCCCTCACTAACTTTAAGCGTTAGCTATCTGAGCAGCTCACCGATCGCTGCAGCTGTACACAGCCCATCTGTAAACAGCTCATCCGACTACCTACCTCATCCCCATTTTGTTTTTATTTACTTTTTTGGCTCTTTTGCACACCAGTGTTTCTACTTGCACATCATCATCTGTACATCTATCACTCCAGTGTTAATTTGCTCAATTATAATTACTTCGCTACTATAGCCTATTTATTGGCTTACCTCCTTACTCCATTTGCACACACTGTATATAGACTTTTCTATTGTTATTGGCTGTACCTTTGTTTATCCCATGTGTAACTCTGTGTTGTTTTTTGTCGCACTGCTTTGCTTTATCTTGGCCAGGTCGCAGTTGTAAATGAGAACTTGTTCTCAACTGGCCTTCCTGGTTAAATAAAGGTGAAATAAAAAAATGCCACGATGACTCACATGGTGACTCTGGGTGGGGCTAAATTGCGTGGGTGGGGTGAGCTAAAGTGAACAATGCTGAATAGGCGTAAACAAAGAGGCTTTCAAAGGCTTTTTCTTCTACTTGTCTCCTAGTGGGTTAACAAGTTCATCAACTTTCAAAGCAGAATAACTGTCCCATGTTCCCTACATCTACAGTGTATATACCATTTTGAAGCTCAGACAAAGACGGTGGATAAATGGTGGATAAGCCGTTTACCATTGGATTTTTTTATTTTTTTATCTGGTCTGCTTAACTGGGTGTGTCTCTCATAGACACCAGTGTAATAGCAGCTGAGTCTGGTCTACTTAGTTAATTCATCTTCATTGAACCATATAAGAAAGATTAATCCAGCTAGTGGGGTGTCTTGCTTCCTCTTCCATCTCTGTCTCTGAGTCTTCTCCTTGTCCTCCTCTGGCTGTACTGGTTCGAAGTTCACAAAACACAAGACCATCTATGCCAGACAGTTGTTCGTTAAAGCAAGGCAGGGAAATAAGCAAGTTCAGCCATAAAGCATTATAACGTTTGTAGACACAGCAGTCGTATGAGGCAAGCCAGTAGGTCAGATGAGAGCTGATCCAGAGAAGGAATAGAAGTGCATAAGTGAGCAATCAAATTGAGTATTTGAAAGAAAACATTTCTGGGCCTGATTCCAATACATGGTGGCATCTTTCACTGCCATTAAATGGACAAAATGACTTTTGAAGGAAAGAGGGAGGAAAGTCATCTGTAGCAACTGTGGTCCTCTGCAGCTCAGTTGGTAGAGCATAGCGCTTGCAATGCCAAGATAGTGGGTTTGATTCCTGGGATCACGCCTATACATAAAATGTATGCATGCATGACTGTAAGTTGCTTTGGATGAAAGTGTCTGCTAAATGGCATATTATATTTATATATTAGGAAAGGAAGGATGTGTAGAGTACGTATTTGCACAGTTCCCTTGACTCATAACCGACAAGCTCCTTATCTGTCTATTGTTTACTGTCCATTGTCTATGGTCATGTGTTACGCTGTTGGTAAGAAAGTGTGCTTGCTATTCCAAGGTTTTGGGTTCAATTCCCGCAGGTGTCACATACACATGAAAAAAAATACATAACAAAAATAAAATGTATGCACTCACTGTACTGCAATTCACTTTAAATAAAGGCATCTGCTCGCATATTATTATTGTGTCATAAACATTTCTCGCTCCTCTCTCCCAGGGGCGTGGATAGTGACGGGGGGGCTGAGGGAGGGGGTGGGACGTTGTGTTGGGGAAGCAGTGAGGGATCATGCGGCTGCGGCCTCCTCCCTGTCCCAGAAGAAAGTCATCGCTGTGGGTGTGGCCCCCTGGGGCCTCGTGCACAACAGACAGCAGCTCATCAACTCTGAGGTACACGCACACACATGCACACACACGCACACATGGCGTGACCACACAGGCACACATACACACACACACTGTTCAATGTATATAGAATTAAACATGCACAGACACATAAACTCATACAGTAGCTCCCCTCTACTTCTCACCCTTTCTCACTCAGCAAAGCAAAGCCACAGGAAATCAAATAAATAACAATAACACGGAAATTGTATTACACACGGGAAGGTAATCACAATGCTCTCTCTCTCTCTCTCCCCTCCTTTTACTTCCCCAAACTCACTCCCCCTCTGCCTTTATCCTTCTCTCCTCCTCTGATCCCCTTCTCTACCTCTGCTCTCTCTCTCTATTTCTCTCTCTCACTCTCTACCCTCCTCCTCTTCCTCTCTCAGGGTAGTTTTCCAGCACGGTATTATGTCCAGAACACGTCCCATGACTCGTGCTGCCTGGATAGTAACTACCAGGCCTTCCTGTTGGTGGATGATGGGAGTGTAAGCCGGCGGGGAGGGGAAACGGCCTTCCGGGCCAAGATGGAGGACTACATCTCCCACCAGCGCACCGGCATCTGGGGTGAGACTCAGTAGTTACATACGCGCATGCACGCACACATGCGCATAGTAACACACACCCACACTTGTAAGACTAGCCCCAGGTGCACAGGTGGCGTGCAGTATGTTTAAGCCACCCATTTAATGTGTACTACTGTATGTTCAGATCAACAGTATTACTTTTCTTATCAGCAATCATGTTTCCAGTACCTACATTTCAGCATGCAAGTGTTAGGCTAAAGCTTGAGGCTAAGCCGTAATAAGCATTACAGAGGACCACTGAACGATGACGCCTTGCTTGCAGTTGGAAAATGCGACTAGATGTAATTCAATCAGTAGAACCACAGCCATGTTGATAGCTAGATGCGATAACGCCCATATCCTATTGCCGCATATTTGCAAAACTTGATTTCATTCTCATAACGTTCGAGTATGAGTTTTCACATTTACCAACGTCCTTTGCGATATGATATAGCCTTTAATACTCTGTGATGCTCGTGTAACTCTTTTGTATTGCTTGTATTCGGTGGGTGATTTATATATTTCAGGAAGAAAGACTAACAAGTTCATCCAAAGTTGAACTCATCTGGCGAACAACCCATGGGAGTTTATTTTGTTTCTGTTGACATCATGACTATACAAGGCAATCTCCTCCTCTCTTTTGTGTAGCGTCCCTTTTTTTATTTTTAGGAAATACACTTAATTCACTGTTCCAAACCCATGATGCTTGTGGAAAAATAAATATTCTTATAAATATTCTTATGAGTAGTAAATCATGAAACATTTATGGACATTGACTATGACATCTGATCAATGACTCATGACTAAAACCTTGATTTTATGGACTTCTCCCATTTGTCCTACACCCCTTCCCTGTACCTGTTGTTTTCCAGGTAGTGGCAGTATAGATGTCCCTGTATTGTGTATGCTCATCTCAGGGGACGCTGCCATGCTGGAGGTAAGCTATGGCAACATCACTATCATCACTATGACTTACTTTACTTTTCATGACATCACTAGGCCTATAGTAAATTACTGTGCATGACCAGAACATTCCCGTTATCCCCTCTTTCTCTCTCTCCGTCCCTTTTGAATTTCCCTTTCCCCTCTTATCTCTCCTTCTTTCACTTTCTCTCACTCTCTTTTCTGCTTTTCGCCCTCCCGCCCTCTCTCCCTCAGAGGGTGGATCTCTCTCTGAAGAAGGCTACTCCCTGGCTGGTGTTGAATGGTTCTGGTCCAGCGGCGGACCTTATCTGTGAGCTGCTGGATGAACTGTCAGCCGGGCCCATGAGCCCCCCCTCTCCCCAGCCAGAGGGTGAGGGGAGCGAGAAGTCCAGTGCGGAGCTGCGCGACAGAGCCCGTGAGAGGGTCCGGAGACACTTCCCTGCCAAGGCAGACGTGGAGAAGCTGGTGGACAGGGTGAGTGAGTGTGTGTGTGTTTTATTTTATTTGTCATGTGCACAGTTTACAGCAGGTATAAAAGGTACAGTGAAATGCTTGTTCGCTGGCTCCCACAATTGCAGTACAATAATCAATAAGAAGAAGTAAAACAAAAACAAGTAATAGAAGAGATAGTATGCATAGTAATGTGTGTGTTTGTGTGTGTATGTGTGTGTCTCTGTATTTAAGCAAAAAGGCCTGGGGGTGTGTGGTATATGACCAAAATACCACGGTTACGGGCTGTTCTTTAAGCACGACCCAAAACGGAGTTCTAGGACACAGCCCTTAGCTGTGGTATATTGGCCATATATCACAAACCCCCGAGGTGCCTTATTGCTATTATAAACTGGTTACTAACATTATTAGAGGAGTACAAATAAATGTTTTGTCATACCCATGGTATACGGTCTGATATGGCACGGCTTTCAGCCAATCAGCATTCTGGGCTCAAACCACCCAGTTTATAAAAGTGTGTATACATGTACAAGCATCCACACACCTGTCTATGGGTGTTGGTGTGTGAAAGAGAAAGCGAGTTTGAGTAAATAAGTGATTAAGTGACTGTCATACTGCTCAGCTCTTTCTTTTTCTCTCCCTCCCCCCAAGGCTCTGAGTATCTATAAAAACAGAGATCTGATCACAGTGTTCCACGGGGAGCAGGAGAGTCCTGATGATTTTGACACAGTGCTACTGAAGGCTCTCGTCAGAGGTAGGGGTGCGTGTGTGTGTGTATGGAGTGTGTGCATTTGCTATCTGTTGAGAGATTTGTTGAACATGATCCTGGTCAAACTAATGTGGTGGTTAATTTCTTTACTATCAAATGAGGAGAGAAACTTATCACGCAAGTCAGAGTTATACTTAAACTAAATCTATATTCACTTATTAATAAGGGAGCAGGTCAATACAACACACACATATGAAGTGAATCGATTGAGTGCTCTGCGATAATGATGGGTGGTCGATGAATCACCCTCAGATATTTCGTTGAGAGCCCAGAGACAAAGAATACAACACCTTTTTATAGCAAAGTAAGTACATCCTCCTGAATGTTCATGACAAACAACAGATGTATGGAATGGGTCACAAGGTTAAGATTTGTATGAAAGATACTAATAATTCACATCAGACTGTATTCAAGCTATCTCATGCAAGCATCTGCAAAACACGTGACCTTATGTATGTGTATGTGTGTACAGAAGGAGAGACGAAACTGGGTTACGGGGTACAGACTATAATGAAAAGGTTGTCTCAGTTCGTCGCAACTGAGTCAGGAGAATAGGTGCCAAAGTGACAGGAAGTCACTACAGACATACTTCCTCTAACAGTAGCTCAACGGTTCCCCCAAGTTCGGCAAGCAAGCAAGCGCCTTTGACTGTCAGCCCAAATTATGTATGTCCTACACACACACACACACACACACACACACACACACACACACAAAACATGAACCTTTCGCCCACAAAAAGGCTCCAAACAGAATAAGAGCTCTATCACTGGTGTGCAGAATATACAGTTGAAGTCGGAAGTTTACATACACTTAGGTTGGAGTCATTAAAACTTGTTTTTCAACCACTCCACAAATTTCTTGTTAACAAACTATAGTTTTGGCAAGTCGGTTAGGACACATACTTTGTGCATGACACAAGTCATTTTTCCAACAATTGTTTACAGACAGATTATTTTACTTATAATTCACTGTATCACAATTCCAGTGGGTCAGAGGTTTACATACACTAAGTTGACTGTGCCTTTAAACTATGTCATGGCATTAGAAGCTTCTGATAGGCTAATTGACATCATTTGAGTCAATTGGAGGTGTACCTGTGGATGTATTTCAAAGCCTACCTTCAAACTCAGTGCCTCTTTGCTTGACATCATGGGAAAATCAAAAGAAATCAGCCAAGACTTCAGAAAAAAAATTGCAGACCTCCACAAGCCTGGTTCATCCTTGGACCAATTTCCAAACGGCTGAAGGTACCACGTTCATCTGTACAAACAATAGCACGCAAGTATAGACACCATGGGACAACACAGCCTTCATACTGTTCAGGAAGGAGTCTCCTAGAGGTGAACGTACTTTGGTGCGAGAAGTGCAAATCAATCCCAGAACAACAGCAAAGGACCTTGTGAAGATGCTGGAGAAAACAGGTACAAAAGTATCTATATCCACAGTAAAACGGTAAAACGAGTCCTATATTGACATAACCTGAAAGGCCGCTCAGCAAGTGTAACAGTTTAACTTTAGACCGTCCCCTCGCCCCGATACGGGCGCGAACCTGGGACCCTCTGCACACATCAACAACTGACACCCACGAAGCGTCGTTACCCATCGCGGCCCTTGCAGAGCAAGGGGAACCACTACTTCTAGGTTTCAGAGCAAGTGACGTAACCGACTGAAAGGCTGCTAGCGCGCACCACCACTAACTAGCTAGCCATTTCACATCCGTTACACAAGGAAGAAGTCACTGCTCCAAAACCGCCATAAAAAAGCCAAACTACGGTTTGCAACTGCACATGGGGACAAAGATCGTTCTTTTTGGAGAAATGTCCTTCTGGTCTGATGAAACAAATATAGAACTGTTTGGCCATAATGACCATCGTTGTGTTTGGAGGAAAAAGGGGGAGGCTTGCAAGCCGAAGAACACCATCCCGACTGTGAAGCACGGGGGTGGCAGCATCATGTTGTGGGGGGGCTTTGCCGCTGGAAGGACTGATGCACTTCACAAAATAGATGGCATCATGAGGTAGAAAATTATGTGGATATATTGAAGCAACATCTCATGACATCAGTCAGGAAGTTAAAGATTGCTCGCAAATGGGTCTTCCAAATGGACAATGACCCCAAGCATACTTCCAAAGTTGTGGCAAAATGGCTTAAGGACAACAAAGTCAAGGTATTGGAGTGGCCATCACAAAGCCCTGACCTCAAGCCTATAGAAAATGTGTGGGCGGAACTGAAAAAGTGTGTGTGAGCAAGGAGGCCTACAAACCTGACTCAGTTACACCAGCTCTGTCAGAAGGAAAGGGCCAAAATTCACCCAACTTATTGTGGGAAGCTTGTGGAAGGCTACCCAAAACGTTTGACCCACGTTAAACAATTTAAAGGCAATGCTACCAAATACTAATTGAGTGTGTGTAAACTTCTGACCCACTGGGAATGTGATGAAAGAAATAAAAGCTGAAATAAATAATTCTCTCTACTGTTATTCTGACATTTCACATTCTTAAAATAAAGTGGTGATCCTAACTGACCTTAGACAAGGAATCTTTACTCGGATTAAAAGTCAGGAATTGTGGAAAAACTTAAATGTGTTTGGCTAAGATGTATGTAAACTTCCGACTTCAACTGTAACACTGTTCTCTGTCTCCAGTTAAGCTAAGAGAAGTCAGTTAGTTTCTGTCAGCTCTTGGCTGAGTGCCCAGACATCACGGGGTCATGCTACACACACAGAACAGTTAGTACAGGCCTCTTATTAATTGGCACACACCTTTCTTTCTTATATTGGTTAGTTTCTTTAGCCCAATGCCTAGGCTTAAAGAAGGATATTTTAGTACACAAGCATTAGTAAGGTTTAACAGAAAATGCCCTCACATTGTGCTCACTGCTCATTGATTGTCTGTATTGTTATTGTAATTGTTTTTAATAACCTGCCCAGGGACTGCGGTTGAAAATTTGCCAGCTGGCTAAAAACTGAACTTTTACTGAAACTTTGATTAATGTGCCCTGTCCCTGTAAAAATAACTCAAACTCAAACTCAATCCACTTTAATGACCGGACACTGTTCCCCGTAATGGAAACATAATTTAATGTTAAAATACATTAACTTCCTGGTCATATTCACTGGTTGTCACACCCTGACCATAGAGAACCTTTTTATTCTCTATGTTGGTGTCACGATCGTCTATAGGAGAGAGTGAGGACCAAGACGCAGCGCGTGAAAAGAACATCTACTTTTTATTTGAAGAAGGAAAAACGAACGAAACAAAAACACTTACAAACTAACAAAACAACAAACGACCGTGAAGCTACAAAACGAAAGTGCACACACAAGCTACTAACGTTCAGACATAGACAATTCCCCAACAAACTAAAGCCTATGGCTACCTTAAATATGGCTCCCAATCAGAGACAACAGAAACCAGCTGTCTCTAATTGGGAACCCATTCAGGCAACCATAGACTTTCCTAGACAACTACACACAACATAGACACAGCTAGACAACTATACTAAACATAAACCCAACTACTCTAAATAAACCCCCTAAACCTTACAATCACCCTGGACACTACAAAACCCACATAAATACCCATGTCACACCCTGACCTAACTAAAATAATAAAGAAAACAAAGAATACTAAGGCCAGGGCGTGACAGTTGGTTAGGTCGGGGTGTGACTAGGGTGTGTAATCTAGGTCGTTTTTTTCTATGTTGGCCTGGTATGGTTCCCAATCAGAGGCAGCTGTTTATCGTTGTCTCTGATTGGGGATCATATTAAGGCAGCCATTTCCCCACTGGGTTTTGTGGGATCTTGTTTATGTGTAGTTTCCTGTGAGCACTCCATAGCTTCACGTATCGTTTGCTGTTTTTTTAAATGTTTTGTGCGTTTCACTAATAAAAAGATGTGGAACCCATATCACGCTGCGCCTTGGTCCGAATGTTATTTCGACGAATGTGACACTGGTGTTACCTAAACTATAAAACCGAGCAACAGTAATCAGAAATTTTCAAAGAATGTTTCCCGATTCAACTAGTCAGACCTCTACTGCAAATGTCTCACTGCATCCCTTACAGCCCGATATAGCCCAGCGAGCACGACTCGCTTTCACCAGCGGACTAAAACATGGCATTAGTAGTCTGTCCAAAAACCACTAATAACCATTTAGGCCACAAAATTTATGTTGAATAAATGAGCCTTTCAATATGAACTAAGTATGCTGTTAAAACGTTCAATTTAACATCTTAAAACAAACACTGGTGGCTGTATCTGTCTAGGAAAAACATACCAATAGTTGAGTTACAATCAGAAACCCAGATTTTAGTCAATACCATAGACCCAATGCTATTGAAATGACGAAGAAATCCCGCAAAAAACCCAATTACAATGTTCTGTAGTCGTAACATCAGGCACATAATAACGGCACAATTCCCAGAAAATAGCCTTAATTAAAGGTCCAAGCATTTCTCCGCAGAGATTCTCACATGCGCAAAAGGAATAGATTAGCAGTCAACGAGTTAAATCGGCATTCATTGATTCGGAAACAGATCTTGCGCCTTTACCTGAAAGAGAATTATGTTATCTCATGCAACAAATTTCAATTTGGGCTCCAGAGTGGCACAGCGGTCTAAGGCACTGCATCTCAGAGCAAGAGGCGTTACTACAGTCCCTGTTTCGAATCCAGGCTGAATCACATCCGGCCGGGATTGGGAGTCCCACAGGGCGGCACACAATTGGCCCGGCGTCGTCCGGGTTTGGCTGCCTCTCAGATTATAGGTGGGTCCATCGGCTCCATTCCCGAAGTGTTTGAGGGATCCCTCGTGCACGATTTACTCAGGTCGTCAGGAGCGGTCACCAAGTGAAGAATCACATCCCCATCCCCGTCGCCAAATGTGGTGGTTAATTTCTTTACTATCAAATGAGGAGAGACAAACTTATCACACAAGTCAGAGTTATCCTTAAACTAAATCTTTATTCACTTATTAATAAGGGAGCAGGTCAATACAACACACACATATAAAGGGAATCGATTGAGTGCTCTACGATAATGATGGCTAGTCGACGTTGAGAGCCCCACGACAAAGAATACAAAACCTTTTTATATAATAATCCACTTCAGACAGTATCTGCTGTAAAGACTTTTCTCATTGTGTAGAAACCAGGGTCTGGCCCCAAGCCATCTCTCCCTGGTACCTTCCAGTCGAACCAGAGCAAACTCCCTCCGATGAATGGAATGTGGCCTAAGGCATCGTACATCTACTGTCAACATTAGGCCCCCAGAGGCCCATTCTCAGTAGAACACACACAGATGAGAGTGTTCTAAGAACCCCCTATTATGTTGCATAAAACAACCATTTGATGCAATAACAGTATTTATAACATAATCTTGTACACACACAAATCATTCGTTCTATGTATTGTTCTGTCAGCCAGTAAACGTGTGTCAAGCGATGCCAGTGAGTACACAGAGGAGCTGAAGCTAGCAGTAGCCTGGAACAGGGTGGACATCGCTAAGAGTGAACTCTTCAATGGAGACATCCAATGGAAGGTGAACTGCTCCTCACTTCTAATGCCCCTGTTTAACACCATTTATTTGATTTTATGTTATTTAGTTGACAAGGAAATTATTATATTCAAAACAGGCAGGCAGAACAGACAGACAGACAGACAGACAGACAGACCAATAGTATTGTTTCAACTTTGACAGACAGATCGACAGATATACATGTTTATAAAAAACACCCTTCTATCCTCCCGCAGTACGAGGACCTGGAGGACTCCATGACGGATGCACTGATCAACGACAAGCCCCAGTTCATACGTCTCTTCAACGAGAACGGCCTCAACATCCTGGACTACCTAACCTACAGGCATCTGGAGGTCCTGTACCGCTCGCTGTCCGACAGTTCTCTGGCCTTCACTCTGCTCCAGCGGCTTCTCACAGAGAGAAAGGGCCTGGCCGTATGCTCTCCGAAAGAGGCCTTAGCCCTCAAGAGCCCCCAGAACCCCATGAGCCCCCTATCAGGACCCTCCTCTGTCAAAGAGCTCAGCTTGTATGAGGTGAGGAGGGGTTAAGGCTGTTGCGGTGACTATATTACCGCCACACTGGCGGTCACAAGTCAAGTAATTACTGTGACCGTTTAGTCACAGTAATTAGGTTTCTCCAAGCTCTGATGCTGCTGATGGTCATTAGTAGCCTACCAAACTTGCTAACTCTATTGTCCCTCTAATCACTCTGACATCAATGCAAATGTAATCAAAAGTTTAAAACACTTCATGTTGCGCAACATTTATATAGGCTCTGCAATTGTGAAAGAAAACAGAGTGGGCCTCTATTAAAAAGAGGAGGTGTAACGGCGTTCCTCTCTCTCTTCATAAGAAGAGGAGGTGTAGTGATCGAGCCAAGGCGCAGCGGGTTGTGAAAACATGATGAGTTTTTTTTATAAGACAAAACGAAACAAACTATACTTGAATAAACTAACAAAATAACAAAACGAAAATAGACAGACTAGTACGACGAACTGACATAACACACGCAGAACGAACGAACAAGTACTTACTACAAAAACGCAACAATGCCGTATGGTGTAACATCGACACAGACACAGGAGACAATCACCCACAAACAAACAGTGAGAACACCCTACCTAAATATGACTCTTAATTAGAGGAGAACGCAAAACACCTGCCTCTAATTAAGAGCCATACCAGGCAACCAAAACCAACATAGAAACAGATAACATAGACTGCCCACCCAAAACACATGCCCTGACCTAAACACATACCAAAACAACATAAAACAGGTCAGGACCGTTACAGGAGGATCCCATCAGCTTTCTATAGGCTAGGCTAGACCTACTATATTTATTTCTTAACTTTCCTAACATTAAGCACATTGCTTGTCTTTACAACAGGAGTATAGCCTACCTGGCTGGTATGAAAATGAACCACAGGAAAAGCGTCCTCCATTCGCTATTTAAGTGAATAGAAGAAATGTATTTTTTTCCCTGCCCGTGTTTCGAGACAGATGCATGATAATGGTCCATTCTCAATCAAAACAAATTTCACACATATATTATTTAGTATATGTAAAGACGAGATTAAATAGAATAGTCTGATGGGTGACAATATTAGCCTATCACTTGTGAATTATATATTATCACTTGTGAATGATGCCCAGTATAAGGCAAGAAACAATGCCTTTTTTTGCAATTTTTTCGAATCATAGTTGCACATCTCATGTAGCCTAGCCCATAGGCCTATATGTGGCCAAATAACTTCTTAAAATATAGCACATTAATTCGCTTTACGAGTAGTGTAGAGCCTAACTGGCATACATAAGCAGCGCGTGAGTTTCAAGTTTGGGAAGATAATTTTCACCATAAAAATGCACCTTTATAATTAAAGCGTTACATCCATAATCTCATTTGCAGTCACTTTTGATAATGGTTGTTTTCACTAATGGAACATTGACGCTTATAGCCTACTGCAGTGTGCGCATTGCTGCGCTTATAATGTGAAGAAATAGCCTAATGTTGTATCACATTTTAAGCTAAATGTTCTGATCTGTTGCGTCAGCCTCATTGCATAACATTTTTTTTTTGATTCTAGTGGCATCCCACAACTGTCCCAGACTATGTTTGGAATATTTATTTCTCGCACAGAATAGAATAGGTCAACTTTTGTACTATTAGAGATAGTAGATTTACTTAGGCTAGTGCTTTTGCTGTTTGTTAGGCTTACTCATCTTGTTGACTGACGAAAAGGCATGGATTTTTTTAGGGTTTATTACGACCACACAAAGGGGATTTCGGCGGGAAATTCGAGGCATTATCAAGTGCTTGTCAAATTGTGAATGAGAGACTGACGACGTGTGTATAGCTTGCGCAATAAACAAAGCAGAGCTCATGCATTTCAAGATACTTTTTACAAATCATCATTAGAGTCGTATCATGCAGCATTCCAATGTATTAAAAATGTAAACATATAGCCCAACTAAAGTTACATTAATAACTCTAAATTAAGCATACAGGAGTGCCTATTTCTTTGTTAACCGCTCAACACAGAATTGCCGCATGTGTGGGTACTCCCTCAAATCGTTTGGAGAAAATATCCTTTCTATTTTATTCAGCTTTGTTCAATTGTATTCTTCATGCTATAAAATAATGACACGGAATTCTAACCAAATCTTGTCTGCTAAATGAACTAGTGTAGCCCACAGCCATATGGCATAGCCAGATCAGGACCTAACCTAAGGACAATTCAGAGTAAGCAACTCTGTTCTTCTGAAATCGACTACATTTTCTTAATTTCATGTTTCTTTAGACCTGTCTAAAATAAATAATGGATTTATTGTGGAAGTGTAGGCTATATTACGTGGATTTATTAAACTTTTTAAAATGTAGATGTTCCAAAGGTCTCCATCAGTGGCTTGTAGGCTATGTGTGGAAGCCTGGAGATGCTAAATGTGTTATTTAATTAACGGTCAATTACCGTGAGACCGACAGTTATTTGCTTGACTATCACCGGCTGACGAAATTTCATGACCGCCACAGCCCTAGGAGGGGTTGCACTTTATTTTATGTTACAGTAATTACTAGGTATTTATTGAGAAATTACATGGTCAATTGATAAAATAGGAGGGGTCAAAGGGAAGGTATGGCGTCATTCACTGTGTGTGGAGTTAAAACGCAGTTGATCGAATTTAGGTGTTTTGTTTGATAATCTGCTTTAACGCTTTAACTATTTAGTCAACTCAGTTCTATGTGACTTCCTCTCGCCTCTCCCTCCAGGTGTCACGGCTTCTATGGGACATCCTGGGAGATGTGTGTGAGCCCTTCTACTACAGTCTTCTCGGTTTGGACCAGAGCTCCAGCACCAGGAGAGCACTGAAGGTAGTGTCTGCCATAGCTGCATTTCAAATGGCACTCTATCCAAGTAATGGACCTCGAAGCTAGATCCACTGCTTTTTAAAAATTGTTCCCCTCTAATCAGGGACTGATTTAGACCTGGGACACCAGGTGGGTGCAACAAATTATCAGGTAGAACAATTTTCTATTGGTAGAACAGAAAACCAGCAGGCTCCGGACCTCGTAGGGTAAGAGTTGAAAACCCCTGCCCTATACACTTAGATAAAAAGGTGCTAAATAGATCCATATAGGGTTCTTCGGCTTGTCTCCATAAGGTAACACTTTTTGGAGCAAAGGTAGAACTCTCTACGAAGGGTTATTCTTAGAACCTATATCCTGGAGTCGCCTCACAAGTCCTCAACTGGCAGCTTCGTTAAATAGTACCCGCAAAACAGCGAAGAGGCGACTCCAGGATGCTGGCCTTCTAGGCAGAGTTGCAAAGAAAAAGGCATATCTCAGACTGGCCAATTAGAAGAAAAGATTAAGATGGGCCAGCATCCCGGAGTCGCCGGGACAATGTTGACATTGAGACTGGTGTTTTGCGGGTACTATTTAATGAAGCTGCCAGTTGAGGACTTGTGAGGTGTCTGTTTCTCAAACTAGTGTTAAAGGAATTTTGATTCCTGTTTATTAACCAATTCAATTAAAACACTCTGCCCATAAATAAGAATTTGTAAGATAATTATCTGCATAAAATGGACAGATACCAGTCTTAAAATCAATCAATCAATAGCGTTTATTCTCGAGAGTACTGAATCATAGTACAATTTACATCAGGTTATATAATAAAGATGATGTCATAGGTTTTAATGTCCAACCTCCTCTCGGATACAATGGCAATACAGTTCGAGTTCTCATTACTGTCTGCCACCTGTTAAACTATCTACAACCAACTCAAGGTCTTTCCCCTCCCTGGCTAGAGACATCATTCTAGCCTGTCTGAAGATAAACCCATTCTTTCTAACAAGGAACACATAACATTCAACATTTATGAGTTATAATTCTAAGTCAAATGTATACATATTTTAGTCATTAAACACAAAAATCCCGTAACAACTAGACACTCTAATGTACTTGTCCTCCTGCTCAGTTGTGCATGGGGGCCTCCCACTCCTCTTTCTATTCTGGTTAGAGCCAGTTTGCGCTGTTCTGTGAAGGGAGTAGTACACAGCGTTGTACGAGATCTTCAGTTTCTTGGCAATATCTCGCATGGAATAGCCTTCATTTCTCAGAACAAGAATAGACTGACGAGTTTCAGAAGAAAGTCCTTTGTTTCTGGCCATTTTGAGCCTGTAATCGAACCCACAAATGCTGATTCTCCAGACACTCAATTAGTCTAAAGAAGGCCAGTTTTATTGCTTCTTTAATTTAGACAACAGTTTTCAGCTGTGCTAACATAATTGCAAAAGGGTTTTCTAATGATCAATTAGCCTTTTAAAATGATAAACTTGGATTAGCTAACACAATGTGCCATTGGAACACAGGAGTGATGGTTGCTGATAATGGACCTCTGTACGCCTATGTAGATATTCCATAAAAAACCTGCAGTTTCCAGCTACAATAGTAATTTACAACATAAACAATGTCTACACTGTATTTCTGATCAATTTGATGTTATGTACAAAAAATGTGTCTTTTCTTTCAAATAAAAGGAAATGTCAAAGTGACCCCAAACTTTTGAACGGTAGTGTAGGTACAGTTAAAAAAAATCTCACACCTATCTTTTTAAACGTATCAGATTATTAACACTCCTGATGTTGAAGTTTTAACACTGAGGTAAACACTTATGCTCAAGAACTATAAAACGATGAAAAATATATATAAAAAAAGCTCATTTAGATTCAGAACAGTGTATGTAGAACCCTTTTTGCCTTTCAAATAATCATTCTTCCCATTTAAAAAAACGCTTCTAGGTAGAACCCTTTGCCTTACAAAGAACTCTCCGTTTCCAAAAAGGGTTCTAAAGAGGAAAACAGTTCTTAGTAGAACCCAATCCCTCCACAAATAACTATTTAGAACCCTTTTTTCTAAGTGTGTAGTGCACTACTCTTGACCAGGACCCATGAATTACAAATGCATCTGTTCTCAATGACAAGGTCCATTGATGTGTACTAGGCCTACTTATTCATGTTATAGAGTAGACTCCACTCCACCAATATAGTTGAATTACAGTATCAACACTGCTAAAGTTATACCACTGCTTAACTTGCCATAGAATGTAACTGTGACTGCTGTGATGTGCTAACCAAGCTGTATTCATCTCTCTCGATCTCTCACTCTTTATATCTCTCCCCATTCCCAGCAAGTGAATAAGTTGTTGGAGGGGGATTGTTCGTACAGGGAGCAGAGCTGTCTCTATCCGTGGGCCTCTCTGTTCATCTGGGCTGTGCTGCAGAACCGCAGCGAGATGGCCGTCTACTTCTGGGAGATGGTAATTTATTTATTCATTATTTTATTTAACCTTTATCTGACCAGGTGAGTCAGTTACGGATGTATGGGAACAAGCAGCTGTAATGACAATGATAACAATGACTCTCTAATGGGTTCTTCTTTCTATAGCCAGAGGACTCCTGGCTATAGAATATCTCCAGGAGTGATACGTATCATGTTCGTCTTTATCTGTTGCCTAGCACTGTCTTTTTGCAAGCTAGGGCCATCTACTTTAATTGCTGCCTTTCTTCCCAGTAGCCTACTTGGTGTGTGAACTGCTGACTGCTATTAATCCAGGTCGCAATTGTAAATGAGAACTTGTTCTCAACTTGCCTACCTGGTTAAATAAAGGTGAAATAAAAAACTAAAATAAAAAACCTGAAGATGATTGTTCAAATCAAATCAAAATGTTATTGGTGACATACACCTATTTAGCAGATGTTATTGCAGCTGTAGTGAAATGATTGAGTTCCTAGCTCCAACAGTGCGGTAGTATCTAACAATTCACAACAACACTCACAAATCTAAAACTAAAAGAATGGAATTAAGAAATATATAAATATTAGGACGAGCAATGTCGGAGTGGCAATGACTAAAATACAGTAGAATAGAATACAGTATATACATATGAAATGATTAAAGCAGTATGTAAACATTATTAAAGTGACTAGTGTTCCATTATTAAAGTGACCAGTGATTCCATGTCTATGTACATGGGGCAGCAGCTTCTAAGGTGCAGGGTTGAGTATGCATGGTTGAGTAACTGGGTGATAAACGGCTAGTGATGGCTATTTTGCAGTCTGATGGCCTTGAGATAGAAGCTGTTTTTCAGTCTCTTGGCCCCAGCTTTGATGCACCTGTACTGACCTCGCCTTCTGTATGGTAGCGGGGTGAACAGGCCGTGGCTCGTGTGGTTGATGTCCTTGATGATCTTTTTGGCCTTCCTGTGACATCGGGTGTTGTAGGTGTCTTGGAGGTTAGGCAGTGTGCTCCCTGTGATGCGTAGGGCAGAACGCACCACCCTCTGGAGAGCCCTGAGGTTGCGGGCGGTGCAGTTGCCGTACCAGGCGGTGATACAGCCCGACAGGATGCTCTCAATTGTGCATCTGTAAAAGTTTGTGAGGGTCTTAGGGGCCAAGGCAAATTTCTTCAGCCTCCTGAGGTTGAAGAGGCGCTGATACGCCTTCTTCACCACACTGTCTGTTTGGGTGGACCATTTCAGATATTCAGTGATGTGTACGTAGAGGAACTTGAAGCTTTCCACCTTCTCCACTGCGGTCCCATCGATGTGGATAGGGGCGTGCTCCCTCTGCTGTTTCCTGAAGTCCATGATCAGCTCCTTTGTTTTATTGACGTTGAGGGAGAGGTTATTTTTTCCTGGCACCACTCCGCCAAGGCCCTCACCTCCTCCCTGTAGGCTGTCTCGTCATTGTTGGTAATCAGGCCAACTACTGTTGTGTCGTCGGCAACTTGATGATTGAGTTGGAGGCCTGCTTATTCACGCAGTCATGGGTGAACAGGGAGTACATGAAGGGGCTGAGCACGTACCCCGTTTGTGTTAAGGATCAGCGAAGTGGATGTGTTGTTTCCTACCTTCACCACCTGGGGGGCAGCCCGTCAGGAAGTCCAGGATCCAATTGCACAGGACGGGTTTCAGACCCAGGGCCCCAAGCTTAATGATGAGCTTGGAGGGTACTATGGTGTTGAAGGCTCAGCTATAGTCAATGAACAGCATTCTTACATAGGTATTCTTCTTGTCCAGATGGGATAGGGCAGTGTGCAGTGCGATGGTGATTGCATCGTCTGTGGATCTATTGGGGCGGTAAGCAAATTGAAGTGGGTCTATGGTGTCAGGTAAGGTAGAGGTGATATGATCCTTAACTTGCCTCTCAAAGCACTTCATGATGACAGAAGTGAGTGCTACAGGGCGGTAGTCATTAAGTTCAGTTACCTTTGCTTTCTTGGGTACAGGAACAATGGACATCTTGAATCAAGTGTGGACAGCTGACTGGGATGGGGAGAGATTGAGTATGTCCATTAACACCCCAGCCAGCTTGTTTGCGCATGCTCTGAGGATGCGGCTTGGGATGATATCTGGGCCGGCAGCCTTGCGAGGGTTAACAAGCTTAAATGTCTTACTCACGCCAGCCACGGAGAACGAGAGCCCCCAGCCCTTGGGAGTGGGCCGCGTTGGTGGCACTGTGTTATCCAGGTGCCCTTAGAGAGTCCCTATATGAGCTTGATACCTTGATAAGCTCATTTTCTGACGATGGCTCACCGCTCTTCGTATTTCAACCTCCCAACGTCTGCCTTCGATTCATTTCTTTCCAACTCCTTCCTTCTTTTGACTTCACCCTTTTCCAGGCCCTTCCTACTCACAAGGCAGGCAATACGCTTGACCTCATCTTTACTAGAGGCTGTTCGCCTACTAATCTCACTGCAACCCTCTCCAGGTATCTGATCACTACTTTGTTTCCTTTTCTGTCTCCCTTTCCTCCAACCTTAGCCACTCAGCCCCTACCAAGATGGTCAAGTGCCATTGCACTTGTTCTGCTAAATCCTTTTCCTCCTGTCTCCTGGCTCTGCCTCTTCGACCCTCCTCTCCTCCCTTTACGCATCCTATGACTCGCACTGTCCCCTTTCCTCCCGGCCAGCTTGGCCCTTCCCTCCTGCTCCGTGGCTAAGTGCCTCATTGAGAGCTTACAGAACAGGGCAGCTGAGCAAAAATGGATCTAAACTAAACTTCCGGAGGACCTATCATCCTTTCACTCCCTCCTATCTACATTATCTTCCGCTGTGTCCACTGCTAAAGCCACTTTCTATCACTCTAAATGTCAAGCTTCTGCCTCTAACCCTAGGAAACGTAACCCCCCCCCCCCTCCCTCTAATGACGACTTTGTCAACCTCTTTGAAAAGAAGGTTTAAGACATCCACTCCTCATTCAATCAGCCTATTGAGTACACTGGTCTCATTCACACAGAACTACCCTACGCCTTGAGCTCTTTCACCCCTCTATCTCTCCAGATGAAATCCTGCGACTAGGGGTGTCAGGCCGCCCGATAACCTTGACCACATTCCCTCCTCCCTTCTCCAGACCATTTCTGGAGACCTTCTTCCATTTTTCACTTCCCTCATCAACTCATCCCTGACCACTGGCTGTGTCCCCTCTGACTTTCAAATGGCCCGAGTCGCTCCTGTTCTTAAGAAATCAACACCTCGACTCCTCTTTGTCGTCAAATACTACAGACCGGTATCCGTTCTTTCTTTTCTTTCCAAAACACTTGACCAACTCTCTCAATATCTCTCTCAGAACGATCTTCTTGACCCTAACCAGTCAGGCTTCAAAACGGGTCACTCAACCGAGACTGCTCTTCTCTGTGTCACGGAGGCTCTCCGCACTGCCCAAGCTGACTCTCCTCTGTTCTCATCCTCCTAGATCTAGTCACTGCCTTCGACATGATGAAACATCAGATCCTCCTCTCCACCCTCTTAGGGCTGGGCGTCTCTGCACACTCTTGGATTGCATCCTACCTGGTAGGCCGCTTCTACCAGGTGATGTGGAGAGGATGTACTCTCACTACTGGTGTCCCCCAGTGCTCAGTTCTAGGCCCTCTCTTCTTCTCTCTATACACCAAGTCACTCGGCTCTGTCATATCCTCACATGGTCTCTCCTATCATTACTAAGCGGCTGGCACTCAACTACCTTTCTCCTTCCCCTCGTCTGACACTCAGGTGTCGACGCGCATCTCTGCGTGCCTGGCAGATATCTCAGCTTGGATGTTGGCCCACCACCTCAAGCTCAACCTCGACAAGACTGAGCTGCTTTTCCTCTCGGAGAAGGCCTGCCTGCTCCAAGACCTCTCCATCACAGTTGACAACTCCACAGTGTCCCACTCCCAGAGTGCAAAGAACCTTGGCATGACCCTGGACAACACCCTGTCGTTCTCTACAAACATCAAAGCAGTGACTCACTCTTGCAGGTTAATGCTCTACACAACATCCCCGCTTGTGCCATCAAACACCTGCAACTTACGTGAACACCAGCCCGCCTGGTGTTCAACTTTCCCAAGTTCTCCCATTTCACTCTACTCCTCCGCACACTTCACTGGCTTCCAGTTGAAGCCCGCATCCACTACAATAACATGGTACTTGCCTATGGAGCCGCAAGAGGAACTGCCCTTCCTTCAGACTATGCTCAAACCCAACACTAAACCGAGCACTCCGTTCTGCCACCTCTGGTAACTTGGCCCTCTCATCCCTATGGGAGGGCAGCTCCCGCTCAGCCCATTCCAAGCTCTTCTCTGTCTTGGCACCCCAATTGTGGAACCCTATCCATCTTTCCGAAAACATCTGAAACCCGACCTCTTCAAAGTGTATCTTAAATGCACTTTGTCACATCTATCTATGTTAAGATGAACGCAGTAACTGTAAGTCGCTCTGGATCAGTGTCTGCTAAATGACTAAAATGTCAATGTAAATACTTGAAGTTAAACTAATCTGTAGAAAAATGTATTAATTTACAAATGCACAGACTAATTTTAGCATTGATCTCTCCCCTTTTTATATCCACTTCCCTCTCCCCCTCGTTCTCTCTTCAATCTCTCTGCCTTTCTCTCCCCCCTCTCCCTCTCTCTTCCAGGCAGGGGAGTCTGTCCACAGTGCTCTGGCAGGCTGTAAGATTCTGAGGGAGCTGTCTAAGCTGGAGAGTGAGACGGAGACCAAGCTCTCTATGAAGGAGCTGGCCCAGAAGTTTGAGAACTTGGCCCTTGGTGGGTGAGCCTTATCCTGACTGTGTGGTTGTACTGTGAGGATGTCAATGTAGTAGTTCTCAACTCTGTTATGCATACATGTGAGCAGCTTGTATTTTGTTGAGTGAAGGTTACCCCATAAGTAGTAGTGGTAATAGTAATAGTAGTGAGTCTGCATCAGACCGCAAGGGACCACCTGTTCTGAAAGTCTGCTGGACGGCATCCCAGTCTGGGACCATTTGCATTGCTTTCACACTCAATGTCTTCAAGATGAGGACTGAAGCAAACCAATCTGAACTCCTAATGTGAAAACCTGTGACCCATTTCTTGTCTCTTCAGAAGTCTTGAGTGAGTGAGTGTTAACCCTTTAATCATATCTCTAGACGTGTTCAGTGAGTGCTACCAGAGCAGTGAGAGCCGCTCTTTCACCCTCCTTATAAGGCAGTCTCCGGTGTGGGGCAAAGCTACCTGTCTACAGATGGCCACCTCAGCCGACGCCCGCCACTTCTTCAGCCACGATGGCGTGCAGGTCTGCACTAAATTCAGGGGTTAGAGGTCAAGGTGTCTGTGTGCGTGCTTTGTGTGTGTGCGTGCATACGTGTGTGTGAATCTTGAATCAAATCAAATGCATCACATGCTTCGTAAACAACCGGTGTAGACTAACAGTGAAATGCTTACTTACGGGTCCTTTTCCAACAAGATGAAGAGTTAAAGATATAACATGTAATAATCTGTGTGTGTGATCTGTGTTCACATTAATTTTATAAAACTAACCAGCCCCTTAGATTTCCAAAGTGTGTTAGAACATGGAGGGGGGTTAATTGAAGTTTCTCTACCAACTCTGCTACTACCTCTTCTTCTGGCAGTCTCTGCTGTCTCAGATCTGGTGGGGAGACATGAAGAGGAGCACGAAGGTCTGGAAACTGGTCCTCTCCTTCCTCTTACCCCCCCTCATCTACACCAACCTCATCACTTTCAGGTTAGTGGCTACCTGTGTCTGTCTGACAATTTCCAATTCATTAAAGGTGCAATATGCAGAAGTCACGCCACCATTTTCTGGTTGCAGGAATTCTAATACTTAGCCTAATTTCAGTTTATGTGACAAAACAAGCAATGTATAGTGTAGAGAATCATTGTACCATCTAAACTGCTGTGGAATATATTTGAATTAACCAAAAATATAGTATTTTCAGCTGGAGTACAAAACGGAAAGTAAAATACGTAAAAACAAAACGTAAGAACGGGAAGCATAGAAATTGCATACGTAGATGAGATCTATCGCTTCTTAGACTTGCTTTCAATGAGAATGAAATATCTATAACTCACATTTCTATGTGAATTTGGTCAGGTCGCCCAAAAAGTTACATATTTATGCACAATAAGCATTAAGATACAGAGAAGATTGGCTGCCCACAAATACTGCAGTTTACTATAATATTTACTATAGAATTCGGTAGTAAACTGTAGTATACTGTAGAATACTATATACAGTACTACACACTGTAGTATCCCTTGATCATGTTTACTATATCATTTTGTAGACTACTATAGTAAATACTACAGTACTGTCCTCAAACAACAAAAGCACAGTCTGCAAAAACAGATAATAAAATAAGAACACTACAGTATAATACAGTCTGCAAAAACACTACAGTAATTACTATAGTATATACAAAAACATTTTACTACAGTATTTATACTATAGTAAACTGCAAATGGGGTGGCAGGTAGCCTAGTGGTTACAGCGTTGGGCCAGTAACCGAAAGGTTGCTAGATCCAATCACCAAGCTGACAAGGTAAAAATCTGTCGTTCTGCCCCAGAATAAGGCAGTTAACCCACTGTTCCTAGGCCGTCATTGTAAATAAGAACTGACATGCCTAGTTAAATAATGGTTAATAAAACAATTTAATATATAAAAAAATACTATAGTATACCACAGTTATATCTGCAAAAGCGCTATAGTCAAGGCCGAGATTGGAAAAATGTGAGTTCAAGACCATGATTGTAATTGTGTCAAATGTCACCATAATAACAGTTCAAAATGTCCAGTATTTATGTGTTCATACACAATATTTACAAAATGATGTGGACACCCCTTCAAATTAGTGGATTCGGCTAGTTCAGCCACACCCGTTCCTGACAGGTTTATACAATTGAGCACAGCCATGCAATCTCCATAGACAAACATTAGCAGTAGAATGGCCTTACTGAAGAGCTCACTGACTTTCAACGTGGCACCGTCATAGGATGCCACCTTTCCAACAAGTCAGTTCGTCAGATTTATGCCCTGCTAGAGCTGCCCCGGTCAACTGTAAGAGTTGTCATTGTGAAGTGCAAACGCCTAGGAGCAACAATGGCTCAGCCACGACTTGGTAGGCCACACAAGCTCACAGAACGGGACCGCCGAGTGCTGAAGCTGTTTGAGCTAGGCCACTTAGTTCCAGTGAAGGAAAATCTTAACGCTACAGCATACAATGACATTCTAGACTATTCTGTGCTTCCAACTTAGTGACAACAGTTTGGGAGACCAACTCCATGTTAATGCCCTTAATTTTGGAATGAGATGTTCGACGAGCAGGTGTCCACATATTTTTGGTCATGTAGTGTATTTGACCCGAGAACCTCGATTCGGTCTTATGTTGCAAAATTAGAAATTGTGTTTTTTTTTTTTACATTGGATAAAAGTATAGACTCAGGGCTAAAAAAAAAATGTATATCATACACTGCAGTTGAGGAACAATGGGAAAGTAATTCTGCTTTGAAAGATGATAAACTTGTAACCTCACTTTTGAGAAAATGGCCCTTGAATCATTTGGTACACCTACTGGAGAGCTCTTTGTCTAAACTTATTCAGCATCTTTCACACCTTCTTAAGCCTTAGCCCCGCCCATCTCATTAAGGATTCACATGTGAGGCCATGTGATAAACAGAGTGAATAAGGTAGTGTAGTAAACAACCAAAGATTTCAAGACTAAAAGTGATGAAAGTAGTAGACTACAATAAGGAAAAACTCCAGGTAAAAATACACTTTATCTAGTCCTTGGCCTATATCCTAATCTGACTTTGGTGCAGGTCATTTTGTTCTTCATATTACCATCTCTGGTAAACACACACTACATAAAATAAAAATCTATGTTTTTTTGTCACATGCACAGGATACAGAAGGTGTAAATGGTCAAGTGAAATGGTTACTTGCATATTTGCATAGTAGTAATATCAAAAATAGAAAGTGTCCAGATAATTTAAAAAAAGTATTATTAGATGATGCTTACCCAGACACACTTGTCTAAATTATAACCACCCCTCAGCCAAATCTAGCTGTGGAGTGGTCACTTTTGTCTAGATCTAGACGTGTACACATGTTATTGTCTAGAAATGTACACATGTTCATGAAATACAATAGATGGCCGTAGTCACCCCCAGACACACTTGGCTAACTTGATGGGTCATGTAATCATCTGGCGGAGTAGAGTCTTTTGTTTAGATTTGTAGCTAGCTAGCTAGCTAAACAACAAACCACAATCCCAACCCATACTACTAGCAATACAAACAGATTGTCATAGCTAGCCACCATGCATGAAATGCTGTAGTATGAATCTGCAGGCAGCTAAAGCTAACCAACTAGGTTTCATGTTAGCTAGCTAACATTAGGCTATAACTAGCAATGCAAATGGATTTCTGAGATACTAATAATAGTACTACACAGATCATGCACATAACATTAGCTAGCGAGACAGCAAGCTAACATTTGCTAGCTATCTACCAGGATGCTTTAACTTGCAATGAAAACAACTTTGATAAAATTATAAACGTATAACATCTGAAAGTGTATCTAGACTCCTACCCATGTACTGTACATGGATGAACGCTTCACTGCAGACTGGAACCCCTTTTCAGTAAGAAGTCTTGTGTAATTTCCGTTTTGTTTGTAGAGCTTGTTTGGGCCATGTTATGTTAAGTCACTGACCATGTGCAGAAAGTGGTCCATCACAACTTTTTCCTACTGATCTTTGTCGATAGCGCCTACTAAATTCAGGGCAGCAATGTTGTTGAGAGCACGAGCAACACTTTTGCAGTTCTCTATGGCTAACGTTATATCTTTAAAAAATCAGTGGTAGCTAGGATTATCTACACATAATGAGCAGCTCATGTTATAGTCTGATGCATACTACATGTCAGAGCAATCTGAACTCATCTCTCGGCATGTCCAGCCCATCCATTATCTCAGCCAATCATGGCTAGCGGGAAGGTTCCTGACTTTTTCTGTGGCTAAACCAATTAGGCTCATAATTTAACAATTGTATTCGTATTTACAGATGGCATACAAGTTTGTTATTAAGGCACTTGAAAGTTCACTTGTTCCAGAAGGCATTTTGATCAGCAACCAAACAAATAATACGTTTAAATGTCTCTCCTGTGAAGTAGATGTGTCACGACTTCCGCCAAAGTCGGTCCCTCTCCTTGTTCGGGCGGCGTTCGGCGGTCGACGTCACCGGTCTTCTAGCCATCGCCGATCCACTTTTCATTCGTGGGGAATTGAAACCAGGTGTGTAGAAAACAAAGACAAAACAAATAGAAAATGAAAAGTCGATTGGCGATGGCTAGAAGACCGGTGACGCCGACCGCCGAACGCCGCCCGAACAAGGAGAGGGACCGACTTCGGCGGAAGTCGTGACAAGATGCAAGACATATGCCTAGTGTCCTGAAACGGGTCACATACAGTGGGGCAAAAAAGTATTTAGTCAGCCACCAATTGTGCAAGTTCTCCCACTTAAAAAGATGAGAGAGGCCTGTAATTTTCATCATAGGTACACTTCAACTATGACAGACAAAATGAGAAAAAGAAATCCAGAAAATCACATTGTAGGATTTTTAATGAATTTATTTGCAAATTATGCTGGAAAATAAGTATTTGGTCACCTACAAACAAGCAAGATTTCTGGCTCTCACAGACCTGTAACTTCTTCTTTAAGAGGCTCCTCTGTCCTCCACGCGTTACCTGTATTAATGGCACCTGTTTGAACTTGTTATCAGTATAAAAGACACCTGTCCACAACCTCAAACAGTCACACTCCAAACTCCACTATGGCCAAGACCAAAGAGCAGTCAAAGGACACCAGAAACAAAATTGTAGACCTGCACCAGGCTGGGAAGACTGAATCTGCAATAGGTAAGCAGCTTGGTTTGAAAAAAAAATCAACTGTGGGAGCAATTAATAGGAAATGGAAGATATACAAGACCACTGATAATCTCCCTCGATCTGGGGCTCCACGCAAGATCTCACCCCGTGGGGTCAAAATGATCACAAGAACGGTGAGCAAAAATCCCAGAACCACACGGGGGGACCTAGTGAATGACCTGCAGAGAGCTGGGACCAAAGTAACAAAGCCTACCATCAGTAACACACTACGCCACCAGGGACTCAAATCCTGCAGTGCCAGACGTGTCCCCCTGCTTAAGCCAGTACATGTCCAGGCCCGTCTGAAGTTTGCTAGAGAGCATTTGGATGATCCAGAAGAAGATTGGGAGAATGTCATATGGTCGGATGAAACCAAAATAGAACTTTTTGGTAAAAACTCAACTCGTCGTGTTTGGAGGACAAAGAATGCTGAGTTGCATCCAAAGAACACCATACCTACTGTGAAGCATGGGGGTGGAAACATCATGCCTTGGCGCTGTTTTTCTGCAAAGGGACCAGGACGACTGATCCGTGTAAAGGAAAGAATGAATGGGGCCATGTATCGTGAGATTTTGAGTGAAAGCCTCAGTCCATCAGCAAGGGCATTGAAGATGAAACGTGGCTGGGTCTTTCAGCATGACAATGATCCCAAACACACCGCCCGGGCAACGAAGGAGTGGCTTCGTAAGAAGCATTTCAAGGTCCTGGAGTGGCCTAGCCAGTCTCCAGATCTCAATCCCATAGAAATTCTTTGGAGGGAGTTGAAAGTCTGTGTTGCCCAGCAACAGCCCCAAAACATCACTGCTCTAGAGGAGATCTGCATGGAGGAATGGGCCAAAATACCAGCAACAGTGTGTGAAAACCTTGTGAAGACTTACAGAAAACGTTTGACCTCTGTCATTGCCAACAAAGGGTATATACAGTGGGAAGAACAAGTATTTGATACAGTGCCGATTTTGCAGGTTTTCCTACTTACAAAGCATGTAGAGGTCTGTAATTTTTATCATAGGTACACTTCAACTGTGAGAGACGGAATCTAAAACAAAAATCCAGAAAATCACATTGTATGATTTTTAAGTAATTAATTTGCATTTTATTGCATGACATAAGTATTTGATACATCAGAAAAGCAGAACTTAATATTTGGTACAGAAACCTTTGTTTGCAATTACAGAGATCATACGTTTCCTGTAGTTCTTGACCAGGTTTGCACACACTGCAGCAGGGATTTTGGCCCACTCCTCCATACAGACGTTCTCCAGATCCTTCAGGTTTCTTGGGTTCAGGTTCCTTGGGTTCAGGTCTGGAGACTGGCTAGGCCACTCCAGGACCTTGAGATGCTTCTTACGGAGCCACTCCTTAGTTGCCCTGGCTGTGTGTTTCGGGTCGTTGTCATGCTGGAAGACCCAGCCACGACCCATCTTCAATGGTCTTACTGAGGGAAGGAGGTTGTTGGCCAAGATCTCGCGATACATGGCCCCATCCATCCTCCCCTCAATACGGTGCAGTCGTCCTGTCCCCTTTGCAGAAAAGCATCCCCAAAGAATGATGTTTCCACCTCCATGCTTCATGGTTGGGATGGTGTTTTTGGGGTTGTACTCATCCTTCTTCTTCCTCCAAACACGGCGAGTGGAGTTTAGACCAAAAAGCTCTATTTTTGTCTCATCAGACCACATGACCTTCTCCCATTCCTCCTCTGGATCATCCAGATGGTCATTGGCAAACTTCAGACGGGCCTGGACATGCGCTGGCTTGAGCAGGGGGACCTTGCGTGCGCTGCAGGATTTTAATCCATGACGGCGTAGTGTGTTACTAATGGTTTTCTTTGAGACTGTAGTCCCAGCTCTCTTCAGGTCATTGACCAGGTCCTGCCGTGTAGTTCTGGACTGATCCCTCACCTTCCTCATGATCATTGATGCCCCACGAGGTGAGATCTTGCATGGAGCCTCAGACCGAGGGTGATTGACCGTCATCTTGAACTTCTTCCATTTTCTAATAATTGCGCCAACAGATGTTGCCTTCTCACCAAGCTGCTTGCCTATTGTCCTGTAGCCCATCCCAGCCTTGTGCAGGTCTACAATTTTAGCCCTGATGTCCTTACACAGCTCTCTGGTCTTGGCCATTGTGGAGAGGTTGGCGTCTGTTTGATTGAGTGTGTGGACAGGTGTCTTTTATACAGGTAACGAGTTCAAACAGGTACAGTTAATACAGGTAATGAGTGGAGAACAGGAGGGCGTCTTAAAGAAAAACTAACAGGTCTGTGAGAGCTGGAATTCTTACTGGTTGGTAGGTGATCAAATACTTATGTCATGCAATAAAATGCAAATTAATTACTTAAAAATCATACAATGTGATATTATGGACTTTTGTTTTAGATGCTGTCTCTCACAGTTGAAGTGTACCTATGATACAAATTACAGACCTCTACATGCTTTGTAAGTAGGAAAACCTGCAAAATCGGCAGTGTATCAAATACTTGTTCTCCCCACTGTAACAAAGTATTGAGATAAACTTTTGTTATTGACCAAATACTTATTTTCCACCATAATTTGCAAATAAATTAATAAAAAATCCTACAATGTGATTTTCTGGATTTTTTTTCCTCATTTTGTCTGTCATAGTTGAAGTGTACCTATGATGAAAATTACAGGCCTCTCTCATCTTTTTAAGTGGGAGAACTTGCACAATAGGTGGCTGACTAAATACTTTTTTACCCCCACTGTATGTACATTTTGTGTATAATGTGTATATTCGTGTTGTATTGTGCAGGGCACATTTGAAAAAGAGACCTAGGTCTCAATATGTCTTCCCTGGTAAAATAAAGGTACAAAAATAAATAAACTTTTTTTTCAATTCGCAATGGTGACTTATTTTCATCTTTGCTTCCCTTTCACTACAGGCTAACTTCTCTCTATCATTCACATTTTTTTATGTGGAGCGTTCCTTATTTTCCTCATATGGGGTGAATTTGAGCAATTGGAAGCTGGTGGTGAAACTGTCTTGTCAGTCTATAATTTATTTCTCAATTTCTGTTTCTCTCGCTCTCTCTCTCTCTCTCAGGGAACATGAGGAAGAGGTGAAGGAGGAGGAGGAGGCACCTCATGGTCGAGACACAGAGAGTCTGGACGGAGCAAATGCCACTATGCTCTCCCTCTCCGACATCATGCAAACGTAAACACACGCACGCACACACACACGCACGCACACACTCATCCATGCACACACACTAAGTAATTTTCCCCGTTCTTATCCTCTCAGGGAAGAGGATGTCGAGGAATATGCTGCTCTAAGGGCCAATCTGAAAAGTGCCCCCTCCAATCCCAAGAGGCCCTTCATATTGCTGCGCTGGAGGGAGTTCTGGTTTGCGCCCGTCACCTCATTCCTGGGCAACGTGCTGATGTACTTCCTGTTCCTCTCCCTGTTTGCTTATATCCTATTGTTGGACTTCAAGCCCCCGCCCCCTCACGGCCCGTCCACCTTAGAGTTTGTTCTATACTTCTGGGTCTTCACCATGGTCTGTGAGGAGATTCGACAGGTAGGACGCATCACATGTAGACAAAAACACAAACACGTGAACACACACTCAAATACACACAGACAAGTACAGAAAATGTACAGGCCAAAACATTTACATTCACCTCTAAATGTATTGGCACCAGTGATAAAGATGAGCAAAATAAATAATAGAAATACCAAGATATATTGGATGGTCAAAACATTTGAAAAATCTATTATTTTATACTAATAACATTTAACAGAACATTTTATTTTGTTTTATAACCTAAAACGGATAGGAGTCAAAATTATTAAAATTATACAAAATGTGTTTACATTTACATTATATTTTAGTCATTTAGCAGACACTCTTATCCAGAGCGACATACAGAAGCAATTAGGCAGAGAACTCACAAATGAAAAGAGACACGGTTGTTGACTTTCTTAAATTAGGCAATGGGTACAAGAAACTACTGATAAACAAAATATACTACTTACGGCTATTAGGGCAACAATTAAGAAGTTTAAAACCACTGGAACAGTGGTTAACTTGCCTGGTAGAGGACCCAAGTGTATCTTTTCCTCACGCACAGTGAGGAAGATGTTCAGCAGGTAAAGAAAAGTCCAAGGGCCACAGTTGGAGAATTACAGATCTTGGTCGCATCTCGTGAAGGTTGCCATAGAAAAAAGGCTTTATTAAGAGCAACCAACAAATGTAAACACATGGAGAAGAGAAAGGGGATACGTAGTCACTGAGTGCATTCAACCGAAAAATTGTAACCACCGAAAGCCATCAGATTATCTACAGCTGATTTCTTGTTAAACCATCCATATAGGCTAAAATCACCTCAACGCTGATCTCAATTGCAACCAGCATTGGCCACCGATATGCCTGCTCCCTAACGCGGATGTCAGCTTATCTTTTAGTCCTCATTGCAACCAACATTTTAAGACAATTTCCCCCTCTGGTGGGTATTATCATCGGAACAATTTTGATCCTGCAATTTTATCTGACTAAAGGTAATTTATCTATTTGACTATCATTCCGTACAACTGAAACAAGGTATATCCTTGCTTACCACGGCAAATCTACTGTGGCAATTTACCGGACACCTTGTATGAATGCAAAACGACATATCTTTCATATATTAGCGAGAAATAATAATAATGATACAAAAAAAGGTTAAAAAAAGTAAATTACACACCTTTATTTAACTAGGCAAGTCAGTTAACAACAAATCCTTATTTACAATGACGGCCTACCCCGGCCAAACCCAGACGACGCTGGGCCAATTGTATGCCGCCCTATGGGACTCCCAATCACGGCCGGTTGTGATATAGCCTGGATATATATAACGAGACTGTTAAAGGAGCAGAGCGCTGTGCACCAGAACGCTTATTGATGCATGTTCATTCTTGCATATTGAAATGTGGAGGATTGGGAAACGTAGATATTATTGTGATGGCCTATGAAATATGGCTGAAGTGAATTCTACCACTGCAGCAGGTGAGGCTGGTGGGAGGAGCTATAGTAGGATGGGCTCATTGTAATAGCTGGAATGGAATTAATGGAACGGTATCAAACAAATGGATTTCAGATGCATCCCCAGACCCAGAGAAACCTGATGAATGCACTGATGAGAAGGATGACGTTAAACTTACTGACAGTGTGTCCCAAACGTCCAGCCGCAAATCTAACAGGAGTTCGGAGTCAGGTTTATCCTCCACATCCTCAGCCTGAATTCAAGCTGAAAGAGCAGCAGTGGTAACAAAGGCTGCTGCTCTCAAGTTAAAATACCATCTAGAGCAGGGATGGGCAACTGGCAGCCCTTTTGTAGGCCCACGGATCAATTTCCCCCGCAAAAATAAGTTAGGGTCTCAACTTACTGTTGAGGGTTAAGAGTAGTAGAGTACGAAATTTGATTGTGCATCAGCAGTTTTTCTCTTCGGTCAGTCACTGATAGTCACTCAATTAGCCCATGTCAACAAACATTTTTTAGAAGGTAAATTAATCTCCTTGGCCAGCTATCTAAACTTGTAGTAACAATGGTCAAATTACCGACCGGGGCCCCCCGATCATCAGATAACTCCACCATATGGCTAAATGTGTAGAATTGCAGGAAATTAGCTGTAAAACTGCACATTTTTCAATCTGCCCCATGGCAAAATGTGTAGAATTTAGTGTTGTGACGGTAGGCCTACACATATTCATACTGAACAGTTCTGTACGGGGACCTCGGTTCGGTCCACACTATGAACCCAAATAAATACATAAAAAAATGAAAACACTAAGACTATAGGCTATGCCTACGATGTGTTGTATGCCTCTTGAGTAAACCTGAGCTGAAAAAACAAACATTTCAGGCTATTCTGTTAAAACAACTACAGCCTATGCACACATTATAATCAACATTCAAATCTTAATTGGCGCATTTGTGAGGCGCAACCGGGAATTAGTTCTGTACGATGCCGAGTGGTGGGGTTGGTAAACCAGGAGGATTCTCCATTGTTGTGTTTGTTGATTAACTTTTACAACACAAAATAACCAAGCGGGACGCAGGAGTACCATTTCAATATGTTTACGGCCGGTGTAGGCCGTCATTGTAAATAGTAATTTGTTCTTAACTGACTTGCCTAGTTAAATAGAGGTTTAATTAAAATATATATTAAACATACACTGCTCAAAAAAATAAAGGGAACACTTAAAAAACACAATGTAACTCCAAGTCAATCACACTTCTGTGAAATCAAACTGTCCACTTAGGAAGCAACACTGATTGACAATACATTTAACATGCTGTTGTGCAAATGGAATAGACAAAAGGTGGAAATTATAGGCAATTAGCAAGACACCCCCCAAAACAGGAGTGATTCTGCAGGTGGTGACCACAGACCACTTCTCAGTTCCTATGCTTCCTGGCTGATGTTTTGGTCACTTTTGAATGCTGGCGGTGCTCTCACTCTAGTGGTAGCATGAGACGGAGTCTACAACCCACACAAGTGGCTCAGGTAGTGCAGTTCATCCAGGATGGCACATCAATGCGAACTGTGGCAAAAAGGTTTGCTGTGTCTGTCAGCGTAGTGTCCAGAGCATGCAGGCGCTACCAGGAGACAGGCCAGTACATCAGGAGACGTGGAGGAGGCCGTAGGAGGGCAACAACCCAGCAGCAGGACCGGTACCTCCGCCTTAGTGCAAGGAGGTGCACTGCCAGAGCCCTGCAAAATGACCTCCAGCAGGCCACAAATGTGCATGTCTGCTCAAACGGTCAGAAACAGACTCCATGAGGGTGGTATGAGGGCCCGACGTCCACAGGTGGGGGTTGTGCTTACAGCCCAACACCGTGCAGGACGTTTGGCATTTGCCAGAGAACACCAAGATTGGCAAATTCGCCACTGGCGCCCTGTGCTCTTCACAGATGAAAGCAGGTTCACACTGAGCACATGAGCACATGTGACAGACATGACAGAGTCTGGAGACGCCGTGGAGAACGTTCTGCTGCCTGCAACATCCTCCAGCATGACCGGTTTGGCGATGGGTCAGTCATAGTGTGGGGTGGCATTTCTTTGTGGGGCCGCACAGCCCTCCATGTGCTCGCCAGAGGTAGCCTGACTGCCATTAGGTATCGAGATGAGATCCTCAGACCCCTTGTGAGACCATATGCTGACACATGCACATTTGTGGACTGCTGGAGGTCATTTTGCAGGGCTCTGGCAGTGCACCTCCTTGCACTAAGGCGGAGGTACCGGTCCTGCTGCTGGGTTGTTGCCCTCCTACGGCCTCCTCCACGTCTCCTGATGTACTGGCCTGTCTCCTGGTAGCGCCTGCATGCTCTGGACACTACGCTGACAGACACAGCAAACCTTTTTGCCACAGTTCGCATTGATGTGCCATCCTGGATGAACTGCACTACCTGAGCCACTTGTGTGGGTTGTAGACTCCGTCTCATGCTACCACTAGAGTGAGAGCACCGCCAGCATTCAAAAGTGACCAAAACATCAGCCAGGAAGCATAGGAACTGAGAAGTGGTCTGTGGTCACCACCTGCAGAATCACTCCTGTTTTGGGGGGTGTCTTGCTAATTGCCTATAATTTCCACCTTTTGTCTATTCCATTTGCACAACAGCATGTGAAATTTATTGTCAATCAGTGTTGCTTCCTAAGTGGACAGTTTGATTTCACAGAAGTGTGATTGACTTGGAGTTACATTGTGTTGTTTAAGTGTTCCCTTTATTTTTTTGAGCAGTGTATATTGAAACACTCTTTGGCCTGAATGCAAAGTGCTGTCTGGAGAAAACCACACACTGCTTATCACCCGTCTAACACCATCCCTACCGTGGTGGCAACATAATGCAATGGGATGCTTTTCAGCGGTAGGGAGACTTCTAAGGCTCGAGCCAAATACAGGCAAATCCTTGATGATAACCTGCTTCAGAGGGCAAACAAACTTAGACTGGGGGGCGAAGATTTACGTTCCAACAGGACAATGACACTAAGCACACAGCCAAAGCAACGCTGGGATGACTTCAGAACAAGAATGTGAAAGTCTGTGAGTGGCCCAGCCAGAGCCCAGACTTGAATCCGCCGCCAAAGGAGCTTCTACAAAGTATTGACCTGGGTGTAAATACCTACAGTTGAAGTCGGAAGTTTACATACACTTAGGTTGGAGTCATTAAAACTCGTTTTTCAACCACTCCACAAATGTCTTGTTAACAAACTATAGTTTTGGCAAGTTGGTTAGGACATCTACTTTGTGCATGACACAAGTAATTTTTCCAACAATTGTTTACAGACAGATTATTTCACTAATAATTCACTGTATGACAATTCCAGTGGGTCAGAAGTTTACATACACTAAGTTGACTGCGCCTTTAAACAGCTTGCAGAAAATGATGTCATGGCTTTAGAAGCTTCTGATAGGTTAATTGACATCATTTGAGTCAATTGGAGGTGTACCTGTGGATGTATTTCAAGGCCTACCTTCAAACTCAGTGCCTCTTTGCTTGACATCATGGGAAAATCAAAAGAAGTCAGCCAAGACCTCAGAAAAAAAGTCTGGTTCATCCTTAGGAGCAATTTCCAAATGCCTGAAGGTACCACGTCCATCTGTACAAACAATAATACGCAAGTATAAACACCATGGGACCACGCAGCCGTCATACCGCTCAGGAAGGAGACGTGTTCTGTCTAATAGAGATGAACAAACTTTGGTGCGAAAGTGCAAATCAATCTCAGAACAATAGCAAAGGACCTTGTGAAGATGCTGGAGAAAACAGGTACAAAAGTATCTATATCCACAGTAAAACGAGTCCTATATCGACATAACCTGAAAGGCCGCTCAGCAAGGAAGAAGCCACTGCTCCAAAACTGCCATAAAAAAGCCAGCCTACGGTTTGCAACTGCACATGGGGACAAAGATCGTACTTTTTGGAGAAATGTCTTTCTGGTCTGATGAAAAAAAAATAGAACTGTTTGGCCACAATGACCATTGTTATGTTTGGAGGAAAAAGGGGGAGGTTTGTAAGCCGAAGAACACCATCCCAACCGTGAAGCACGGGGGTGGCAGCTGGCGCACTTCACAAAATAGATGGCGTCATGAGGTAGGAAAATGATGTGGATATATTGAAGCAACATCTCAAGACATGAGTCAGGAAGTTAAAGCATGGTTGCAAATGGGTCTTCCAAATGGACAATGACCCCAAGCATACTTCCAAAGTTGTGGCAAAATGGCTTAAGGACAACAAAGTCAAGGTATTGGAGTGGCCATCACAAAGCCCTGACCTCAAGCCTATAGAACATTTGTGGGCAGAACTGAAAAAGCATGTGTGCAAGGCCTACAAACCTGACCCAGTTACACCAGCTCAGTCAGGAAGAATGCACCAAAATCCACCCAACTTATTGTGGGAAGCTTGTGGAAGGCTACCCGAAATGTTTGACCGAAGTTAAACAATTTAAAGGCAATGCTACCAAATACTAATTAAGTGTATGTAAACTTCTGACCCACTGGGAATGTGATGAAATAAATAAAAGCTGAAATAAATCATTCTCTCTACGATTATTCTGACATTTCACATTCTTAAAACAAAGTTGTAATCCTAACTGACCTAAGACAGGGAATTTCTATTATATTTCTGTATTTTATTTTCAATAAATTTGCAAACAATTCTAAAAACATGTTTTGACTTTGTCATTCTGGGGTATTGTGTGTAGATGGGTGAGGAAAAAATATATATTTAATTCATTTTTAATTCAGGCTGTAACAACAAAATGTGGAATACGTCAAGGGGTATGAATTTGTTCTGAAGGCACTGTATGTGAGTGATTGCCACTAATCTCCTGTGAAGTGTGTGTACCCCCCCTACTGGCTGAAGGGGAATACAGTTCAAAGGCCTACAGCAGGTGTTGGCAACAGGACAGGGTCCAAAAAGACTGTAAAATCACCAGAAATTCACCCCAAAATTTGTTGAAGTATTCCAACAAATTAATAACAAATACATAGATATTATTTTTCTACTTAAATCGAACTCTGGACATTGGATTTGTATGTGTCAAGACTAATATTTTACCACTCTCCATTGTGGCTAAAGGATTTGGATGAAAATTGTATTTGTACTGTTCTATTGGACAATTTAGTCACTACAGCCGTTATCCTCGCTAGGGTAGGGTTCACAAAGTATTGAAATAAGGGACCCGTGCCAATCATTTCACACCTATCGTTTTGAGGTTTTGTTGTAGTACTTGCTAAACAAAATCTCTCCCTCAGAGCAATTGTATCCCTAGTCAAAAAATCCTGTAGGATTCCACCAAAAAATACAATAGAAAATCCTATCAGATTTTGAAACTTTCTATTGGTCATACTCCAAATGAACATGCAGCCTTGAATCGCTCCCATATTGTGATGACGTGTTGAAGAGGTTGAGAACCTCAGGGAATTATCACTGGTGTAGACAAAGATATGAAGATTGTGCTCGGGAGACATCGGAGGGAGGCTGTTTCTCAGTTCAACCTTGATTGCAGTTGAACGTATGTGTTCAGGTTTCTGTCGTATATTTAGCTCTGAGATGTCTAATAAAGCTGGGTTTATCCAATTGTGTTGTCCATACAATGTGGTCTGAAAGAACAATGAATAGAATTATATCAATACTAATACTAATAATAAGTATGCAGGTCAAAGAAACGGGCTGCTGCTATGGTAGATCTTTCTAGAGTGCATGGTTAAATTGTGCAAAAATAATTGTTTTACTCAGTAAATGGTTAAACTAGTGATATGTGTAATTCTATCAGCCTAAATCAAAATATTGTTTTTAAATTTTTTTTTTTTTACATATTCCATTATTTGAAATTGCGCTAATTTCCTGTACGTGGACAGTATGTGTTAATACAGTAGTATAAACATTTATAATAACATCACTTTACCTCAGATTAGTGATGTTATTGTAAATGTTTATACTAATGACAATGACAATATCGATTGCTTAAAAACAGATCAATATCATTGGATTTGTACTGTGGATTTTGTCAAATGTGCTGGTGGTCTTAGGACTTAGAGTTCTACTATAATTTTCAAACTGAAATAGCAGGGAATAATTGCTGTCCTTACACCTACTGTATACATGGATTTGAGAGACAAACTATCGCTCAAATAACAGCCAACCGTTGTCACTGTTGATATCCTGTGCCTGGTCGTGAGATGTTGAAAATAAATAACAAAGCAACTGATTTGTTTCCTTCCCTATTTCGGCAGCCTCCCAAAACGTCCATGCGAGGTTCTAGAATTTAGATCACTGTCTTCAGCAAATTCTATTCTAATCAGTGATATTAAAATTATTCTCAGATTCAGTGTGGCCTTTGAACAGTGTTTGTTTAAACAGTGCATACATCCCAAACGTTTGCATCACTCCGACATGAAACTGGTTGTCTTCAGCAGGTTGTCCTCTAGAGTGTCCAGTAGATTTCCAATAGGATTCTGATAGAGGTGACACAAAATCTTTTTTAGGATTGTGAGAATCCTATAGAATTCTATTGGACTACTTTTTTCCTATTGGAAATAAAAAGTAATCATATTGGATCCTATAAGATTCTCACAGTCTTATAGGATTTTTCGTCACCTGTATGAGAATCCTATTGGACAAATTTTTTCATATTGGAAATAAAAAGTAATCTTATTGGACCCTATATGATTTTCGCAATCCAATACGATTTTGTATCACCTCTATCAGAATCCTATTGGACTACTTTTTTTCCTATTAGAAATAGAAAAGTAATTCGATTGGATCCTATAGGATTTTGTCAACCCAATCAGAATCCTATTATACTAATAATACCTTTTGATCAGGGATTACTATAATACAATAACATTATTATTACAATATAGCTCAGTGTTTGTATTATTTGTTTTATACAGTCTTTTTTTCTCATCTTTATCAAGGGAACCAATCATTTGTAGGTGACTGTAGATATATATTAATGACCATCTACTCTCTCTCACACACACTTCCTCCCTCTCTCTCTTTCGCTCTCTCTCTCTCTCTCTCTTTATCAGACATTCTTCAGGGGCAGCACCACTTTATATCAGAGAATGAAGCTCTACATCGAGGACATGTGGAATAAGTGTGACATCACAGCCATCTCACTCTTTGCACTGGGAATGTGCTGCAGGTGTGTGTATTTACAATAGATACAAGAAGATACTGAGTATTTTTTATTTATTTATTTCACCTTTATTTAACCAGGTAGGCAAATTGAGAACACGTACAAAACATTAAGAACATTAAGCTCTTTCCATGACAGACTGAATGAATCCAGGTGAACGCTATGATCCCTTGTTGATGTCACTTGTTAAATCCACTTCAATCAGTATAGATGAAGGGGAAGAGGACAGGTTAAAGAAGTGTTTTTAAGTCTTGAGACAATTGAGACATGATTGCGTATCATTCAGATGGTGAATGGGCAAGACACAAAATGTAAGTGCCTTTGAACAGGGTATGGTATTAGGTGCCAGGCGCACTTGTTTGTGTCAAGAACTGCAACGCTACTGGGTTGTGTATTAAGAATGATTCACCACCCAAAGGACATCCAGCCAACTTGACACAACTGTGGGAAGCATTGGAGTCAATATGTGTCAGCATCCCTGTGGCATGCTTTCGACACCTTGTAGAGTCCATGCCCCTACGAATTGAGGCTGTTCTGGGGACAAAGGGGGGGAGAGGTGCAACTCAATATTAGGAAGGTGTTCTCAGTGTAATGTGTTTATGTTTCTGTGTTTCGATGTAAATAAGGCGTTTTATTTATATTATTATTTTAAATGTATGTAGTTCTGTCCTTGAGCTGTTCTTGTCTATTAATGTAATGTAATTTGTCATATTTTATGTTTTGTATATGGACCCCAGGAAGAGTAGCAGCTGCATCAGCAACAGCTAATGGGTATCCTAATAAATCAATGGATAAATATATGGATTGTGTGTGTGTGTGTGTGTGTGTGTGTGTGTGTGTGTGTGTGTGTGTGTGTGTGTGTGTGTGTGTGTGTGTGTGTGTGTGTGTGTGTGTGTGTGTGTGTGTGTGTGTGTGTGTGTGTGTCCCTGTGACTGTAACCAAGAAGTTTGTTGTGTGTTCTAGAATGTTCCCGTGGTCCTATGAGTTTGGCCGTGCTGTGTTGGCTGTGGACTACATGGTGTTTACCCTCCGTCTCATCCACATCTTCGCCATCCACAAACAGCTGGGACCCAAGATAATCATTGTTGAAAAAATGGTGAGTGCTTTCCAAAAAGAAAGAGAAAACCCTGTGCACTGCAGTGTGTCTAAATAGTGGACTTAGACATTGCGTCATTGTATCTGTCTCAATATGAGGACATGGGAGCATGGACAGCACCATTGTGGCCATCTCCATTTTAAAGTAGTCCATTTTATTCTACTACTTCCATGAGTTGGCAGACAAACTGAAAGGTTGACAAAGATGGTGGATAAATTAAGATGAATGACTCCACGACTTCACCATTTCATTTTTTTTTTCAAGGTTCCTGTCTGTGTAAGTGGGCGTTCCCTCTCTCGTGTGAGAATGCTTTCCTACATGAGCGCACGTTTCCTCTATAATCGCTGGGATGCTCACATAAGAGAGGAAACAGCTGGATTTGGTCTACATATTGTCCCCTCCCCGCTCGGCTCGCCCCACCCGCCCGGCTCGCCCCACCCGCCCTGCCCCAACATATCACTGGCACATTTTTTGGGCAGTGAGATGTCTCTTTTCTCTACTGTCTCTGGGGCACCCCCTCGCGGGGCGTGGGCAATAAGTAGACCAAAGCAGCCCCGCCTCAATCAGAAAAAATAAGGGAGTGTTATAGCCAATTATAATTGGCTGATCCCTCCTGATGACCCGCATTGAATCATGTGATCCTTCCTTAACCCATAGGATGTCCCACCCAGTTGACTACTTAAAAATTGTGGAAGTTCATAATGGCGCTGGCCATGCTAAAATGGGCTTTTGGGCACTAGAGTCCTCTATCTATCTCTATGGTCTAGATCCAGGTGCTGGTTTTGGCAGTAACAACTAGTATCAAATCTGCACACTAGAAAAAACAGGTGATGCCATTTTCCCCGATGAATATCTGTTCCCCTCTTGATTGGCAGATGAAAGACATCTTCTTCTTCCTGTTCTTCCTGGCGGTATGGCTCCTGGCCTACGGCGTAGCCAATCAGGCGCTGCTCTACTCCTACGACCCCCGTCCCGGTTGGATATTTCGCAGAGTGTTTTACAGGCCATACCTCCACATATTTGGACAGATCCCCATACACGAAATGGATGGTGCGTTGATGTTTGTGTATGAATGTGGTTAGCATGTGTATTTAACATAGTATAATCTCACCTAGATATTTCAAAATGAATGCACTAACTTTTAATCGCTCTGGAATAGAGAGTCTGCTAAATAAAAAAAAAAAAATATATATATATATTACTGGTTTCTCTCTCTTTTTCTCTCTCTTTCTCTGTTCTTTCACTCCTCTCTCTCTGCATCCCCTATCAATCCCTTACTTCAACCCCTACCCAATCTACCCTCTTTGTCCTACCATTTTAAATATTTATTTTCACACCCCTCCTTCTGCTTCTTCCCATCCTTTCAAACTCTCCCCCTCTCACTGCCTCCTCCCCTCGTCTCCCTGCCTCTCTGTCGGTAGCTGATAAACTGGACGAGGGGATAGAGTGCACCAATAACGTCACCCTGGTCGAGGCGGGGGCAGAGCCCTGCATGAGTACCGAACACAATTGGCTGGTGATCATCTTATTGGTCATCTTCCTGCTGGTCACCAACATCCTCCTGGTCAACCTGCTCATCGCCATGTTCAGGTAATGGACCCTCTGTCTGTCCTTCTTTTACTTTCTCTCCCTCTTCCACTCTCCGTCTACCTTTCACTCTCTCTAGCTCTTCACATTGACGAGTGTTGACGAGATTATCGAGAGATAACTTAGAGATGTATTCATTCTCGAGACATTACTGTAATATTAATCAAACGTAGCCCTACCTCCAAATCACGTTTGTCGCCCCGCTTCCCTTGGAGATCTACAGAATGTTGTATAGCCAAAACAATTTGAATCGTCCTCTGATTTTTATTAGAAGGCTCCCGAGTGGCGCATTGGTCTAAGGCACTGCATCTCAGTGCTAGAGGCGTCACTACAGATACCCTGGTTTGAATCCAGGCTGTATCACAACCAGCCGTGATTGGGAGTCCCATAGGGCATTGTACAATTGGCCCAGCGACATTTCGTCCCGATATCTCTACTTCAACTCTCTTCAATGAGAATAAGCTCTCTGTCCTTCTTTCCCATCTGGCACCCCCTTCCATATCCCTGTTTCACTCTCCTTGTGTTCCCCTCGACAGATCGTCACTCATTCAATAGGCCCCTGCAATCCGTGGGTTGAATTCCTCTTATTTTATCTAGTTCCTCAGAGTGTCTTGGAATAGTGTTGTTGGATTTAATTTAATTTAATCAACTTGTTTTATTTGAGTGTTGTCCTAATGGCATGTTTTTCTGGCTCAGCTTTATCTCCGTGTCATTGGGGCTCAAAATGTCATGAACTAAAAAATATAATAAAACCAATCTTTTTTTATATGAGCGAGAGTCACCTATTTCCTGATATTCAGCCTTTTCACTGTGTCTTCCTCTCTCTGCCTTTCCTCCAGTCACACATTCTCCAAAGTGCAGGAGCACAGCGACAACTACTGGAAGTTCCAGCGTTACAATCTGATCGTGGAGTACCACTCCAGACCCTGCCTGGCACCACCCTTCATCCTCATCTCCCACATCCACCTCATCATCAAGAGACACGTCCGCAAGATCCCCTCCACAAAGATCAAACACTTTGGTGAGAGAGGGAGTGAGACGGAGGGAGAGGGAATGAGAGGGAGAGCGTGAGGAGGGAGGGAGAAAGGGAGGGAGGGAGGGAAAGGGAGGAAAACAGTGCCGGTGCCAGAACAAATCAATTGGAAAGGCATGTGATTTCTACAGTGTGGCACGTTTTTTCATGGGACCTCCTATGTATAAAAAAATACATGTAATTTAACTGTAAAAATGTATTACCTTTTAATGTGCCATCAACACAACCAGTTATGTTTTCATTTGGTTGTCAAACAGATCACTTCAAAAAGTAGGTTATCTTCGCACATTAGTCCCAAAATTATTCCAGCATCTGAACAGTACACTGTGCACCCACCAACTTTCCTTCAATTCGCAACTGGCTGGAACTATCTCCCCGGAGAATGCATCAGAGTGAGCGCCCCTCTGTCTTACTATACAGCTCATACATCTGATGCTGTCTCGCCAAAAAAGAGTATGAGTATGACATGTCATACTATCTTTGTCCAGACAGCATCAGATACATGGGCTACACTTACTGAGACGGGGGGGGGGGGGGGGGGGGGGGAGACCCGTGTCCAGATAATTCACTTCAAGTATTGAACTTCAAGTATTTTAGAAGTCCACTTCCATTTTCCTTCAAGAGTATTTTTCTCATTTTCTCTTCTTCACAATTTCTTTGTTCTCCTCCTCCTCCTCTATCCCTCCTTCAGTTCTGGAGATCCACGGTAGGGAGGCCAGTAGACTGAACACGTGGGAGGCCATCCAGAAGGAGAATATACTGTTTGCCCAGAACAAACGAGAGAGAGAGAAAGACTCAGAGAGACTCAAACGTACCTCCGTCAAGTGAGACATCTCACATAGACCAAATGCCAGATTCATTTAACAGCTTCAGTTAACAGCTCGGCTTCTATCTGGCCTACGAATCGAATGGTTGAGATGCTGTAGCTGATGGGTCCTCCTGTGTTAGGAATCGGATCAATATCATTTTAAATTCATGAATCGAACTTCAAATTCACTTCCTGAATGGACTGAGAAGTGAATTGACCCCTAACCTTTGTTGTGGTTCTGTGTTGTGGTCATGTTTGAAGGGTGGACAATGTATTAAAGCAGATGGCAGAGATTCGGGACCACGACCGCAGGCTGAGAACGTTGGAGACCGAGGTTAGTGTCACCCTGCTTCATCTGCCCAGTGGCAACCAGACACACGTAGCCAGAAGTTTCAGTGCTCCTTAATGGGCGGGATGGTTTAGTGTGTGTGTGTGTGTGTCTGTGCACGCACGTGTGTCCGTTAGTGTGTAATCGTAAGAATGCGTGTGTCTGCATTTGGACTGCAGCTGTTGCATCTGCCTGCTCAGCACTGAACAGACCACATCCGTCATGGTTCTCTTTCTCTCTCGTTCTCCCTCCGTCCCTCTCACATTCCCAGTTGGAGTACTGTTCTAGTGCCCTCTCCTGGATGACGGAGGCTCTCTCTCAGAGTAACTTGGTAAAGACCACACGTCCTCCGCCCGCTCTCAGAGGTAAGGTTGCATACAGTATACCTTATGATATAGGTTACATGTATGATCTATTTATATGGAAGGTTGCCTCCTACCTCTCCAGTCACAGAACATGTAAATTATTATAATGTATTGATCCCCAGTACATTTTATTACTTGGACTTACAGTTGAAGTCGGAAGTTTACATACACCTCAGCCAAATACATTTAAACTCAGTTTTTCACAATTCCTGACATTTAATCCTAGTAAAAATTCCCTGTCTTAGGCCAGTTAGGATCACCACTTTATTTTAAAAATGTAAAATGTCATTCATTCATCACATTCCCAGTGGGTCAGAAGTTTACATACACTCAATTAGTATTTGGTAGCATTGCCTTTAAATTGTTTAACTTGGATCAAACGTTTCGGGTAGCCTTCCACAAGCTTCCCACAATAAGTTGGGTGAATTTTTGCCCATTCCTACTGACAGAGCTGGTGTAACTGAGTCAGGTTTGTAGGCCTTGCTTGCACACGCTTTTTCAGTTCTGTCCACAAATTCTCTATGGGATTGAGGTCAGAGCTTTGTGATGGCCACTCCAATACCTTGACTTTGTTGTCCTTAGGTCATTTTGCCACAACTTTGGAAGTATGCTTGGGGTCATTGTCCATTTGGAAGACCCATTTGCGACCAAGCTTTAACTTCCTGACTCATGTCTTGAGATGTTGCTTCAAAATATACACATCATTTTCCTACCTCATGATGCCATCTATTTTGTGAAGTGCATCCGTCCCTCCTGCAGCAAAGCACCCCCACAACATGATGCTGCCACCCCCGTGCTTCACAGTTGGGAAGGTGTTCTTCGGCTTGCAAACCTCCCCGTTTTTCCTCCTAACATAACGATGGTCATTATGACCAAACAGTTCTATTTTTGTTTCATCAGACAGAGGACATTTCTCCAAAAGTACGATCTTTGTCCCCATGTGCAGTTGCAAACCGTTGTCTGGCTTTTTTTTGCGGTTTTGGAGCAGTGGCTTCTTCCTTGCTGAGCGGTCCTTTCAGGTTATGTCGATATAGGACTCGTTTTACTGTGGATATAGATACTTTTGTACCCGTTTCCTCTAGCATCTTCACAAGGTCCTTTGCTGTTGTTCTGGGATTGATTTGCATTTTTCGCACCAAAGTACGTTCATCTCTAGGAGACAGAATGCGTCTCCTTCCTGAGCGGTAAGACGGCTGCGTGGTCCCATGGTGTTTATACTTGCGTACTACTGTACAGATGAACGTGGTACCTTCAGGCGTTTGGAAATTGCTCCCAAGGATGAACCAAACTTGTGGAGGTCTACATTTTTTTTTGTCTGAGGTCTTGGCTGATTTCTTTAGATTTTCCCATGATGTCAAGCAAAGAGGCACTGAGTTTGAAGGTAGGCCTTGAAATACATCCACAGGTACACCTCCAATTGACTCAAAATATTTCAATTAGCCTATCAGAAGCTTCTAAGGCCATGACATCATTTTCTGGAATTTTCCAAGCTGTTTAAAGGCACAGTCAACTTAGTGTATGTAAACTTCTGACCCACTGGAATTGTGATACAGTGAATTATAAGTGAAATAATCTGTCTGTAAACAATTGTTGAAAAAGTTACTTGTGTCATGCACAAAGTAGATGTCCTAACCGACTTGCCAAAACTATAGTTTGTTAACAAGACATTTGTAGAGTGGTTGCAAAACGAGTTTTATTGACTCCAACCTAAGTGTATGTAACCTCTGACTTCAACTGTATGTAATAATTCCAGTTTCTGTTACATTTTTACTTTCAGATCTGACCTCTCTTTCTCCAACTAGCTGACAAATGTCTGATGGAGAATAGTGAAATCTGGACGCGCACAAACGACCTCTTAACTGTCTCTCGAAGTCGATGATGACAAATGTTCCTCTTGTGGATTGGGGTTATTGCTTTAAACACACACACACACACACACACACACACACACACACACACACACACACACACACACACACACACACACACACACACACACACACACACACACACACACACACACACACACACGCACACCTACAATCACTGTCACTCAGGGCCAGTGGTGTGAAGTACTTAAGTAAAAATACTTGAAAGTACTACTTAAGTCATTTTTTGGGGTATCTGTACTTTACTTTACTATTTATATTTTTGGCTACTTTTACTTTTACTTCACTGCATTCCTAAAGAAAATTATATACTTTTTACTCAATACATTTCCCTGACACCCAAAAGTACTCGTTACATTTTGAATGCTTAGCAGGACAGGAAAATTGTCAAATTCACACACTTATCAAGAGAACATCCCTGGTCATCCCTACTGTCTCTATTCTGGCGGACTCACTAAACACATGCTTTGTTTGTAAATTATGTCTGAGTGTTGGAGCGTGCCCCTGGCTATCTGTGAAATTAAAATAAACAGGGAAATGATGCCGTCTGGGGTGCTTAATATAAGGAATTTGAAATGATTTCTACTTTTACTTTTACTTTTGATACTTTTGATATATTTTAGCAATTACATTTACTTTTGATACTTAAGTATATTTCAAACCAAATACTATTAGACTTTTACTCAAGTAGTATTTTACTGGGGGACTTTCACTTTTACTTGAATCATTTTGTGGTAAAGGTATCTTTACTTTTACTCAAGTATGACAATTGGGTACTTTTTCCACCACTGCTCAGGGCCAAGGAATGTCAAGCAATGCCAAACACGGACTCGATGCTCTTAAGCGTCGATAATTTGAACTACTGTCATTTAGTATGTGGACCATTGTTGCTCTTCTATGTTATACTTTGTTGTTCCTATGTTCTCAGAAATCGTGTTCCTGTGGGTTCTAGAATCACAGGACAACAGGACAATCTGTTCTTAATGTAATATGTATAGACATTTTTAAAAGGTGCATTCAACCTGACACAATCACAAAAATGTCACTTTTTGGTTTGCAGTCAATGACCAAAAGCGTCCTCTTTGGGCGCATGGTATTCATATTTTTCATAATCTCATAATGAATAAAGATTAAAACAAACAACAATAATCTGGTGTTAAAGTTTTGTTATATTTCAGTCTACTGTGATGTATATAAAGTGCAATATTGGAATGCAAACTCAACATTCTATACATTTCAACTCTATACGTGACATGGTACAGGTGTCTTATTTTTTTTAAGCCCATAACCATGTGTGTGAGGTGTATACTTTTGTTTCAAAGAAGATCTGTTTAAGACTACCATAATCACTCTGTGTAACCCTGATTTAGCCGCTGCAGTAAAAGTTTAAGGGCTCATTTCAATCGGTTCTGCCTCAACCCGCAATAACCGGCAACTGCATAGCGGTTTCAATGTTTTTATTTGGGCGATGTCGGAGGTGTAACTGCGTTGGAGCTGTCAAATCAGCAAATGGCTCCCGGCATTATACCAATCGCGGACATTGACTTTGGAGTCACATTAGTAATAATTGCATGCAGCCCTGTTGTCACAAGTTCGAACACTGGAATGTGTGTTGTAATTTACACCTTGATTAGGCTGATAAATCCTCATTCATTTGTTATTATTTTCTATTTAAGTTTCATTATTTCTATGTGGCGTACACTAGGGGTCTCCAACCTTTTTGCGAGCTACTCGTTTTTTTCTAGCTTTCAAATAGGCACATTATTCTCTTCCCCGGGTCCTTAGTGTACAAGAACTGTTTTCTGTTAACATACCAGGTAAAATAATGGTTAACAACTCTAAGGGGGGCCCTATAAAATTAGTTTTTTTCACAAATTATGTTTTATTTTTTCTCAAATTATGTTTTCTCAGTTTTAATTTGTTTTGTTTTTCACTCTCAAAATGACATTTGTTCATAGAGAAACAACGAAATTGGAAATGCAGAGTCCATGTCAATGATTTAACCACATCAGAAGACACATTTGTTTTGGTCTGGAAGAAACGATCAAAAAGATTAATTGTGTGTCTGGCCCTTTAATTGCAGAATCTAGCAAGTGAGGAATGTGCCATATAATGGTTCGGTCTGCTGCTCATTTCATGGCAAAGTTTGCAAATAAGACATGCAGATGATATACAGTTGATGTCGGAAGTTTAAATACACTTAGGTTGGAGTCATTAAAACTCGTCTTTCAACCACTCTACAAATTTCTTGTTAACAGTCTATAGTTTTGGCAAGTCGGTTAGGACATCTACTTTGTGCATGACACAGGTAATTTTTCCAACAATTGTTTACAGACAGATTATTTAACTTATAATTCACTGTGTCACAATTCCAGTGGGTCAGAAGTTTACATACATTAAGTTGACTGTGACTTTAAACAGCTTGGAAAATTCCAGAAAATTATGTCATGGCTTTAGAAGCTTCTGATAGGCTAATTGACATCATTTGAGTCAATTGGAGGTGTACCTGTGGATGTATTTCAAGGCCTACCTTCAATCTCACACTGCCTCTTTGCTTGACATCATGGGAAAATTGAAAGAAATTAGCCACGACCTCAGAATTTTTTTTGTAGACCTCCACAAGTTTGGTTCATCCTTGGGAGCAATTTCCAAACGCCTGAAGGTACCACGTTCATCTGTACAAACAATAGTACGCAAGTATAAACACCATGGGACCACACAGCCATCATACCGCTCAGGAAGGAGACACGTTCTGTCTCCTAGAGATGAACGTACTTTGGTGCGAGAAGTGCAAATCGATCCCAGAACAACAGCAAAGGACCTTGTGAAGATGCGGGAGGAGACAGGTACAAAAGTATCTATATATCCACAGTAAAACGAGTCCTATATCAAAATAACCTGAAAGGAACGCTCAGCAAGGAAGAAGCCACTGCTCCAAAACTGCCATAAAAAAAGCCAGACTACGGTTTGCAACTGCACATGGGGACAAGATTGTACTTTTTGGAGAAATGTCCTCTGGTCTGATGAAACAGAAATAGAACTGTTTGCCCATAATGACCATTGTTATGTTAGGAGGACAAAGGGGGACGCTTGCAAGCCGAAGAACACCATCCCAACCGTGAAGCACGGGGGTGGCAGCATCATGTTGTGTGGGTGCTTTGCTGCAGGAGGGACTGGTGCACTTCACAAAATAGATGGCGTCATGAGGCAAATGTTGGCAAATGATGTGGATATATTGAAGCAACATCTAAAGACATCAGTCAGGAAGTTAAAAGCTTGTTCGCAAATTGGTCTTCCAAATGGACAATGACCCCAAGCATACTTCCAAAGTTGTGGCAAAATGGCTTAAGGACAACAAAGTCAAGGTATTGGAGTGGCCATCACAAAGCCCTGACCTCAATCCTGTAGAAAATGTGTGGGCAGAACTGAAAAAGCGTTTGCGAGCAAGGGCCAAAATTCACCCAATTTATTGTGGGAAGCTTGTGGAAGGCTAACCGAAACGTTTGACCCAAGTTAAACAATTTAAAGGCAATGCTACCAAATACTAATTGAGGGTATGTAAACTTCTGACCCACTGGGAATGTGATGAAAGAAATGAAAGCTGAAATAAATATTTCTCTCTACTATTATTCTGACATTTCACATTCTTTAAATAAAGTGGTGATCCTAACTGGCCTAAGACAGGGATTTTTTACTAGGATTAAATGTTAGGAATTGTTTAAAACTGAGTTTAAATGTATTTGGGTAAGGTGTATGTAAACTTCCGACTTCAACTGTAGATAAGATAAGGAGTTGCTACTACTGAGGAGTTTGCTCCAAGATGTATGTATGCATGTTGAATGGCTTTTAAAAAATCTGTACTAACAAAATGTAATGCCTTCTATATATTTTAAAGCCCCAGTGCAGTAAAAATTTTGATTTTCCTTTATTTTATATATATTTCTACTGTCGGAACCATTTTCGGTTCTGAAGGAAAGTTGATAAGACAAATTTTCAATACATTGAAATCTGGTGAATTTTCAGTTCTGACGGAAAGTTCTAAAAAATATATATTTTTATCATATGGGCACATTTCAAATGTTTCAAACACATTTCAAACATTCTCAGTGAAGTAAGCGTTCTTTCACAATTATATTCTATATTTGTTCTAGGCATTTTTTGTTGTTGTGTAGAATCAGTTGGTTGCCATTCGTTTTATGTTTACTTTGAAGCCTATCCAAGGTATTTTGTAAAAAGTTTTTAAATGTTTTATTTAAGAAGCATATGAAATTAGCTCATCTCAAAGCATTGCTTTGGCCCCTTCCCATATCATTGTTGGGGAGAACTCTCCATCATCATTCATCTCCAAATATTGTTTCAATGTTGCCCTTATTCCATTCTTAAATTTAATGTCATGTAAAAGTGAATTATTTAATCTCCAAACTGTGGAGCCTTGCTCTAGTCCGTTATTTATTTTCATATTTAGCATAGCATGATCCGATTTTTCAATTACTCTGATGTGTCAGTTAATGCCTACATCTGTTTTAAACATGAAGAAATAGTATAATCTTGAGTATTTGTTATGTGCTGTCAAATAGTATGTATCGTCCTTTTCGTTGGGATATACAGCTCTCCATACATCTATCAGGCCCACCTCTGAGTCTGCCATTCTTAGTGTCGCTGCGGCCTTCTCTGCCTTGTGTTTTATATTGCGTTGAGAATCTAACGTGGGATTCATGATAAGGTTGACAGGATTGTGTCGAGGGGAAGGGTACCAAAACATTTCTGCAGCATTGAAGGTCACCAAGAACACAGTGACCTCCGTCATTCTTAAATGGAAGTGTGGAACCACCAAGACTCGTTCTAGAGCTGGCCGCCCGGCCAAACTGAGCAATCGGGGGAGAAGGGCCGTGGTCAGGGAGGTGACCAAGAACTCAATGGTCATTCTGACATGACTATATAATTTGATATAGTGAGACGGTAATGTGAAGAACAACATGACCTGCACCAAAGTCATATCAGGATATAGGCCAAGTGTATTTTTACATGGAGTTTTTCCTTATTGTAGGCTACTTCTTTCACCACTTTTTGTCTTGAAATCCTTAAAGAAATGGGTGGGGCTAAGGCTTAAGAGGGTGTGAAAGATGCTGAATGGGTGTAGACAAAGAAGAGCTCTCCAGTAGGTGTACCAAAACTTTCAAGGGCCATTTTCTCAAAAGTGGGGTTACAAGTTTTTCAACTTTCAAAGCAGAATTACTTTCCCATTGTTCCTTTAATTGCAGTGTATGATATACGATTTTCTAGCTCTGAGTCTCTACTTTGATCCAATGTAAAAAACAAAACAAAAAAACAAATTTTGCTACGTAACACTGAATCGAGACAGTCGTTCACATTTCTGCTTAATTTTATGGTGAAGAAAAAACAACAACATGCCTAACAGTGTACTCTGTGTGCTCCGTCCCATTTCTCAAGTCTCTCCCCATATAGGGCTACTTAGCGTCCATTATGGGTAGGCTCAAGTTAAGTTTATGGTATATTTTCCCCCTTCGATTACCCGTCCCAACCCAGAGTGTCTTACCTCCCGGTGCAGTAAATCTGATGTTTACCCTGAGTCTCCCTGCATATTCTTCTCTGCTGCCTGGTGGCACTGTTTTCCCTTGGATATCTGTATATTCAATTCAATTTCAATCAAAAATATTTATAAAACCCTTCTTACATCAGCTGATGTCACAAAGTTCTGTACAGAAACTCAGCCTAAAACCCCAAACAGCAAGCAATGCAGGTGTGGAAGCACAATCGCTAGGAAAAACTCCATAGAAAGGCCAGAACCTAGGAAGAAACCTAGAGAGGAACCAGGCTATGAGGGGTGGCCAGTCCTCTTATGGCTTTTCCAGGTGGAGATTATAACAGAACATGACCAAGATGTTCAAATGTTCATAGATGACCAGCAGGGTCAAATAACAATAATCACAGTGGTTGTCGAGGGTGCAACAGGTCAGCACCTCAGGAGTAAATGCCAGTTTGCTTTTCATAGCCGATCATTCAGAGTATCTCTACCGCTCCTGCTGTCTCTAGAGAGTTGAAAACAGCAGGTATGGGACAAGGTAGCACGGCCGGTGAACAGGTCAGGGTACCATAGCCGCAGGCAGAACAGTTGAAACTGGAGCAGCAGCACGGCCAGGTGGACTGGGGACAGCAAGGAGTCATCAGGCCAGGTTTTCCTGAGGCATGGGCCTAGGGCTCAGGTCCTCCGAGAGAGAGAAAGAAAGAAAAGTAAGAAATAAAGAGAGAAAGACAGAAAAAGAGAGAGAAAGAGAGAGAAAGAGAGAGAATTAGAGAGAGCATAATTAAATTCACACAGGACACCGGATAAGACAGGAGAAATACTCCAGATATAACAGACTGACCCTAGCCCCCTGACACATAAACTACTGCAGCATAAACACTGGAGGCTGAGACAAGAGGGGTCGGGAGACACTGTGGCCCCATCCGATGATACCCCCGGACAGGGCCAAACAGGCAGGATCTAACCCCACCCACTTTGCCAAAGCACAGCCCTCACACCACTAGAGGGATATCTTCAACCACCAACTAACCATCCTGAGACAAGGCTGAGTATAGCCCACAAAGATCTCCCCCACGGCACAACCCAAGGGGGGCGCCAACCCGGACAGGAAGATCAAGTCAGTGACTCAACCCACTCAAGTGACGCACACCTCCTAGGGACGGCATGGAAGAGCACCAGTAAGCCAGTGATTCAGCCCCTGTAATATGGTTAGAGGCAGACAATCCCAGTGGAGAGAGGGGAACTGGCCAGGCAGAGACAGCAAGTGCGGTTCGTTGCTCTAGTGCCTTTCCGTTCACCTTCACACTCCTGGGCCAGACTACACTCAATCATAGGACCTACTGAAGAGATGAGTCTTCAATAAAGACTTAAAGGTTGAGACCGAGTCTGCGTCTCTCACATGGATAGGCAGACCATTTCATAAAAATGGAGCTCTATAGGAGAAAGCCCTGCCTCCAGCTGTTTGCTTAGAAATTCTAGGGACATAAAGGAGGCCTGCGTCTTGTGACCATAGCATACGTGTAGGTATGTACAGCAAGACCAAATCGTAAAGATAGGTAGGAGCAAGCCGATGTAATGCTTTGTAGGTTAGCAGTAAAACCTTGAAAGCAGCCCTTGCCTTAACAGGAAGCCAGTGTAGAGAGGCTAGCACTGGAGTAATATGTTCAAAATTTTTTGTTCTAGTCAAGATTCTAGCAGCCGTGTTTAGCACTAAATGAAGTTTATTTAGTGCTTTATCCGGGTAGCCGGAAAGTAGAGCATTGCAGTAGTCTAACCTAAAAGTGACAAAAGCATGGAATCATTTTTCTGCATCATTTTTGGACAGAAAGTTAGAAAGGGTCGTGAATTCTTATGTAAATTAGGTGTTAAATTAGGTGTTCTTATGTAAATTAGGTGTGTTTCTGTAATAAATTTTGAACACATTTGCTAAAATTTCTAAAAACATATTTGCACTGTCATTATGGTGTATTGTGTGTTGATGGGTGAGAACAAATATATTTAATCCATGTTGAATTCAGGCTGTAACACAACAAAATGTGGAATAAGTCAAGAGGTATGAATACTTTCTGAAGGCACTTGTTGGAGACTATTTGACATGCCTGAGTTCATAACCTTCATAGGCAGGGACGTGTGTGTGTGTGCGTGTGTGCGTGTGTGCGTGCGTGCGTGCGTGCGTGCGTGCGTGTGTGTGCGTGCGTGCGTGTGTGTGTGTGAGAGAAAGAGAGAAATGAGACTACAGTTGGAGTAGTGTTGGGATGTGCCCCTCTAGCCTCCCTACCAGGGGTTTCTTCTTTCTTCAGCTGTTGTCCTCACTTCAACATTGAACTCCACATCTCTCCCTGCCCTAATTCCACAGAAACTAGCCTGACTTTACCAGGAACTGAGACTTGACTGTGCCTCTTCACATACTTAGAAATGCTAATAGATTATCTTAAATGTAACTACATGTCATCTAAAATGTAATTGACGTAATCCACTACAGTTATTATTTATCATGAAGAGGACCATAAACAATAACGGGTAATGCTGCATATACCAAGAAAGGTTCAAATCTCACCTTTCTGGTAAAAATAGTTATAAATTGCTGAGGTGTAGTCACTTTGAGGACAAAGCTCAAGTACACAGTACAAATATGATGAAAATATGAAATCTTATATGACGTATTTCCTATTCAACAAAACTGTATGAATAAGGCTTGAGATTACTAATATGCTTTCTATATACAGTATAATCAAATTATAAAATGACTAACTATAAGATTTCAACATCCTTATAACTGTAAAATACACGTTTGTATGTTTAGTGTTGGAGAAAATGTATATATTTTCTAAAGATTTCTCTTGATCAAAACATCTGCCCCCACCTCTGTGAACATCACACAGAGCTCTAGCTTGCCTTCCTGAACTCGTTAGGTACTCACCTTTCATCCCATATTATATATTGTCCTCCTATGACAAACATAAAGTTTTTTTTGGTTTAAAATCTATTAATTATTTTTAGATTAATGGTAGGAGGGACATCTCAGTTTCAAGTTGTTTCAAATTTCAGATCCTATGTCAAACAGGTGCAAAAAATATGTGCAATGGCTTGCGGTGACCACAGATCGATTTATAAGCAAAAATGTTGTCTGGAACCAGTACCAGAACCAAGCAGGTCTCCTAAACAGGGTCTTTACATCTAAGAGATTTTGTTGTGTTATAGCCTGAATTCAACATGGATTACATATATTTGTTCTAGTCCATCATCACACAATATCCCATAATGACAGTGCAAATGTGTTTTTAGAAATTTTAGCAAATGTGTTCAAAATATATTACAGAAACACCTCATTTACATAAGAATTCACGCCCCTTTCTATGACAGTCCAAATTGATCTCCGGTACATCCAATATCCTTTGATCATCCTTGAGATGTCACTACAAATTGATTGGAGTCCACCTGTGGCCAATTCAATTGTTTGGAAATGATTTAGAAAGAAACACACCTGTGTATATAAGGTCCCACAGCTGACAGTGCATGTCAGAGCAGAAACTACAGTGCCTTCAGAAAGTATTCAAACCCCTTGACTTTTCCCACATTTTGTTACGTTACAGCTTTATTCAAAAATGTCTTAGAATAAGGCTGTAACAATTCATCTACACATAATACCGTATAATGACAAAGCAAAAAACGTTTTTTAGAAATGTTTGCAAATTTATTAAAAAAGGAAAATGTATATATCACATTTGCATAAGTATTCAGACCCTTTACTCAGTACTTTGTGGAAGCACCTTTTGACAGCAATTACAGCCTTGAGTCTTCTTGGGTATGACGTTACAAGCTTGGCACACCTGTATGTAGGGAATTTCTTCTATTCTTCTCTGCAGATCCTCTCAAGCTCTGTCAGGTTGGATGGGGAGCATCGCTGCAAAGCTATTTTCAGTCCTCTCCAGAGATGTTCAATCGGGTTCAAGTCCGGGCTCTAGCTGGTCCACTCAAGAACATTTAGAGACTTGTTCCGAGGCCACTCTTGCATTATCTTGACTGTGTTCGTAGGGTCATTGTCCTGTTGGAAGGTAAACCTTCACTCCTGAGTGCTCTGGAGCAGGTTTTCATCAAGGATCTCCGTGTACTTTGCTCTGTTCATATTTACCTAATTCCTGACTAGTCTCCCAGTTCCTGCTGCTGAAAAGCATCCCGCAGCATAATGCTGCCACCACCATGCTTCACCATAGGGATGGTGCCAGGTTTCCTCCAGACTTGACGCTTGACATTCAGGCCAAAGAGTTCAATCTTGGTTTCACCAAACTAGAGAATCTTGTATCTCATGGTCTGAGAGTTGTTTAGGTGCCTTTTGGCAAGCTCCAAGCGGGCTGTCTTTTTACTGATGAGTGGCCTCCGTCTGGCCACTCTACCATAAAGGAGCTTTGTCAGAGTGACCATCGAGTTCTTGGTCACCTTCCTGACCAAGGCCCTTCTCCCTCGATTGCTCAGTTTTGCCGGGTGACCAACTCTAATAAGAGTCTTGGTGATTCCAAACTTCTTCCCTTTAAGAATGATGGAGGCCACTGTGTTCTTGGAGACCTTCAATGCTGCAGATCTGTCCCCTCGACACAATCCTGTCTCGCATCTCTACGCACAATTCCTTCAACCTCATGGCTTGGCTTTTTTCTCTGAAATGCACTGTCAACTGTGGGACCTTACATAGACAGGTGTGTGACTTTCCTAATTATGTCCAATCAATTGAATTTACCACAGGTGGACTCCAATCAAGTTGTAGAAACATCTCTAGGACGATCACTGGAAACAGGTTACACCTGAACTCGATTTCGAGTCTCATAGCAAAGGGTGTGAATACTTACTATGTAAATAAGATATTTCTGTTTTTTGTTTTTAACACATTTGCAAACATTTCCAAAAACCCATTTTTGCTTTGTCATTATTGGGTATTTTGTGTAGCTTGATGAGGACATTTTTTATTTAATCAGCTTTAGAATAAGGCTGTACGTAACAAATTGTGGATAAGTCAAGGGGTCTGAATACTTTCCGAATGCACTGTACAGGCAAGGAAATGCTGGAATGGCTTCAAAACAAGAATTTCCTTGAGTGGCCAAGCCAAAGCTCCTACTTGAATCCCACTAAAAATCTGTGGAAAGACTTGAAGAATGCTGTTCAGCACCACCTCCCATCTAACTTAACAGAGCTTGAGAAAATATGCAAGGAAAATACCTGATACAGATATACTCAAGATGACTCAAAGCTGTAATCACCAACAAAGGTGCTAATACAAAGTATTGATTTAGGGGTGTGAATACTTATGTAAATGAAATATTTCTGCACTTCATTCTCAACAAATGTGCTAAAATTCCAAAAAACATGTTTTAAATTTGTCATTTGGGGGTATTGTGTTTGAATGGGCGAGAAATGTTTTATTTATTTTGATGTTCAGGTTGTCACAAAACAAAGTGTGGAATAAGTCAAGGGGTATAAATACTTTCTGAAGGCCCTGTATATTTGTGATTGCCACTAATCTTCTGTGAAGTGTGTGTACTCCCCTCTACAGGCTGAAGGGGAACACAGTTAAAAGATTGTCAACAATATGTGTTCCCTCCAAAGTGTGTGTGGGGGGGACTTCTGGATAAAAAAAACAACAACTGTAAAATCACCAGGAATTCATCTAAAAATGAGTTCTCAGCTACTCCCACAAATAAAAAATATGAGATTTTTCAACTTGAATCGAACTCTGGACATTGGATTTGTATGCTTCAAGACAAAAAAAATGTTGCACTCTCCATTGTGGCTAAAGGATTAGGATTTTTTTTTTAAATGGTAAAAGGACAATTATATTGGACAATTTAGCCACTACAGCCGTTATCCTCGCAAGGGAGGGTGCACAAAGTATTGAAAACAGGGACCCGTGCCAATCATCTTTTTGAGATTGTGTTGTTTTACTTGTTAAACAAATCTCTTTCTCTAAGCAATTGTTAGTATAATACAATATAATATTCCTATTTTGTTAGCATACAACATAGCTCAGTATTTGTCTTATTTATTTTATACAGTCTTTTTTGCTCTTCTTTATCAAGGGTACCAATCATTTTGGAGGTGACTGTAGATATATATTAATGATCATCTTCTTTCTCACTCACACTCACACTCACACACACACACACACACACACACACACACACACACACACACACACACACACACACACACACACACACACACACACACACACACACACACACACACACACACACACACACACACACACACACACTTCCTCCCTCTCTCTCTTTCAGGGGCAGCCCCACTTTATATCAGAGAATGAAGCTCTACATCAAGGACATGTGAAATCACGGCCATCTCACTCTTTGCGCTGGGCATGTGCTGCATTTGTGTGTATTTAGATGTATATGTACACATGTTTATGTGTGTCTCTGTGTCGATGTAAACAAGGTGTTCTTATTTCTATTACTATTTTAAATGTATGTAGTTCTGTCCTTGAGCTGTTCTTGTCTATTAATGTTCTGTATTATGTTATGTTATGTTTTGTATGTGGACCCCAGGACGAGTTCCAGCTGCTAATGGGTATCCTAATAAATAAATAAATAAATGGATTGTGTGTGTGTGTGTCCCTGTGACTGTAACCAAGGCGTTTCTTGTGTGTTCTAGAATGGTCCTGTGGTCCTATGAGTTTGGCCGTGCTGTATTAGCTGTGGACTACATGGCGTTTACCCTCCGTCTCACCTACATCTTCGCCATCCATAAACAGCTGGGACCCAAGATAATCATTGTTGAAAAAATGGTGAGTGCTTTCCAAAAAGAAAGAGAAAACCCTGTGCACTGCAGTGTGTCTAAGTAATAGACTTAGATGAACATTGTGTCGTTGATTCTGTCTCCTTATGGCGACTGTGAGAGCATGTACCGCGCCATTGAGGCCATCTTCATTTTGAAGTAGTCCATTTTATTATACTACTTCTATGAGTTGGCAGACAAACTGAAAGGGTGCCAAAGATGGTGGATACATTTAGATGAATGACTCAAGCCATACACCATTGAATTTTTCAAGGTTCCTGTCTGTGTGAGTAGGTGTTCCCGCTCTCACCTGAGAACGCTATCCCGCGAGAGCTCACAGTTCCTCCATAATCTCTGGCATGATCACACGCGAGAGTGAACTGCTGACTTTGGTCTACTTAGTATCCCCTCCCCGCACGACTCGCCCCACCTGCCCTGCCCCACCATCTCACTGGTTACCGTCTCTGGGCCACTCCCTCCACGGGGTGTGGGCAATAAGTAGGCCCCACCCGATCAGAAAGAATAAGGGAGAAGGATGTTTCTAAGGGTGCCTTGTTTGAACAGGTATAAAGCCAATGTTTGCGAGTTACTGCCACCTGCAGTTATGGAAGTTATGCTCACAAGTATAATTCATTGACTGATCAGTTCTGATGACCTGCATGGAATCATGTGATCCTTCCTTAACCAATAGGAAGTCCCACCCAATTGACTACTGAACAGTGGTGAAAGTCCTTAATGGCGCTGGCCATGCTAAAATGGGATGTTGGGCACTAGAGTCCTCTATCCATCTCTATGGTTTAGATCGAGTGCATCACTGGGGCCAAGCTTCCTGCCATCCAGGACCTATATATTAGGCAGTGTATATATTAGGAAAAAAAATTGTCAGAGGTGGAAGTTGTCGAACCAGATCAGAACACCTTCAAGGACCACCTTCAGGCACAGGCTGAGAAGGATGTGGAGGTTTTTGACCAGGTAAAAATGATTGTCCACTGTTAATTTATTTTCTTGCCCTCCAAGAGATATGTAAGAAATGTATTTGTAATATGAAATATAATAGCATTTATTCCTGTTATCAATCCAGCCTGGCAATATTTAAATACTGCATAAACCCTGCATACCACTGCTGGCTTGCTTCTGAAGCTAAGCAGGGTTGGTCCTGGTCAGGCCCTGGATGGGAGACCAGATGCTGCTGGAAGTGGTGTTGGAGGGCCAGTAGGAGGCACTCTTTCCTCTGGTCTAAACAAAGATCCCAATGCCCCAGGGCAGTGATTGGGGACACTGCTCTGTGTAGGGTGCCGTCTTTCGGATGGGACGTTAAACGGGTGTCCTGACTCTCTGAGGTCATTAAAGATCCCATGGCACTTATCGTAAGAGTAGGGGTGTTAACCCCGGTGTCCTGGCTAAATTCCCAATTTGGCCCTCAACCATCACGGTCACCTAATAATCCCCAGTTTACAATTGGCTCATTCATCCCCCTCCTCTCCCCTGTAACTATTCCCCAGGTCGTTGCTGCAAATGAGAATGTGTTCTCAGTCAACTTACCTGGTAAAATAACGGATAAATAAAAAAATAAAAATAAAATAAAAAATCAAGGATAGACTGAACATGGACAAGGAGCAGGAGAAACAGAAGGAGAGCTACTGGAGCAGAATCAAGAAGGGGACCAAGTGCTTCGACATATGGGCAAATGGACAAAAGGAAGGCGAGACCTGGGAAACCTCGCAGCTCTTTCGCTCCTAGCTGGGGTCACCATCTGATAAAGTGAATATAAAAAATCTTGGTGGAAGCCAACAATCTTCTACAGTTGGATGGTCGACCACCTAAAGCACTGACTTCAGTGAAGCCCAATGCTGAGCATATAAAAATGTACCTCTTCAATTTACCTCTCCAAATGACTTTGGGACCATCGAGACTCTCAGGAGGTTTGGCATCCACCAGAACCAGTGAGTTTGAATCAGTCGGATTCTCTGTGCTCTGAGTCGGAGGGGGACCAGCTTGAGGTAGGCTATACATTCCAAAATTGTTGAAAAGTACATATCTCCCATTTATAACACTGCACTAATCCATCAAATTTTCTCACAGTAAAGTGTAACCTGTGTGTTTGCTTACTTACGTCTCTATCTCCTCTATTCCCTTTAACTCCTGCTCCTGTTCTCCAGGACCTAGGGCCCAACACCCAGACGTGGATCCACCTGATGTCCTCCATTGCCAACCATTCTACAATTTTTCATTACATCATCTACAGTTACTGTTGTTGTCATTATCTGCTAAGAAAGTTTTCTTGCTCTATCATACTGGGCACATATGTGAGATACACAGATGAACTAAAAACACTAGCACTACAAACACTCAGAACAAAGAGAGCAGCAGTGCCTGGACTTTGCAGGATCCTACTTCAAGTCCCCCTTCCCGAGACCGGCTGCCTGTTGAGAACAAGTGACAGGCAGAACCTCCCACCCGCACAGCAAGCACCTCCTCTATTTTCCACACACCCGAATTCAGTATTTTAGTCTATGATTGCCATGTGAGTGTACAAAAACAGTGAATGACACAATTGTACTAAAAACGATCAAAGTTTATGTATTTAAATATTGCCAGGTTGGTTTTCATAGCTGTGTCATAAGGTGTTCATTATTGTAAGTTGTAAGGTATCATTTGATTGTATTTATTTGTTACACATTATTCATTGTTGTATTTTAGGACCTACAATAGATACACTAACTCAGAAAAAAAATAAACGTCCTCTCACTGTCAACTGCATTTGTTTTCAGCAAACTTAACATGTGTAAATAATTGTATGAACATAACAAGATTCAACCTCCTCCTCATGGACTGCACCAGATTTGCCAGTTCTTGCGAGATGTTACCCTACTCTTCCACCAAGGCACCTGCAAGTTCCCGGACATTTCTGGGGGGAATGGCCCTAGCCCTCACCCTCCGATCCAACAGGTCCCAGACGTGCTCAATGGGATTGAGATCTGGGCTCTTCGCTGGCCATGGCAGAACACTGACATTCCTGTCTTGCAAGAAATCACGCACAGAACGAGCAGTATGGCTGGTGGCATTGTCATGCTGGAGGGTCATGTCAGGATGAGACTGCAGGAAGGGTACCACATGAGGGAGGAGGATGTCTTCCCTGTAACTCACAGCGTTGAGATTGCCTGCAATGACAACAAGCTCAGTTCGATGATGCTGTGACACACCGCCCCAGACCATGACGAACCCTCCACCTCAAACCGATCCCGCTCCAGAGTACAGGCCTCGGTGTAAAGTTAATTCGACGATAAACACAAATCCGACAATCACCCCTGATGAGACAAAACCGCGACTCGTGAAGAGCGCTTTTTGCCAGTCCTGTCTGGTCCAGCGACGGTGGGTTTGTGCCCATAGGCGACGTTGTTGCCGGTGATGTCTGGTGAGGACCTGCCTTACAACAGGCCTACAAGCCCTCAGTCCAGCCTCTTTCAGCCTATTGCGGACAGTCTGAGCACTGATGGAGGGATTGTGTGTTCCTGGTGTAACTCGGGCAGTTGTTCTTGTGATCCTGTACTTGTCCCGCAGGTGTGATGTTTGGATGTACCGATCCTGTACAGGTGTTGTTACACGTGATCTGCCTGTCACGTTCCTGACCTGTTTTCTGTTAGTTTTTCTATGTGTTAGTTGGTCAGGACGTGAGTTTGGGTGGGCAGTCTATGTTTTGTGTTTCTATGTTGGTTTATGGGTACCTGATATGGTTCTTAATTAGAGGCAGGTGGTTTTTCATCTCCTCTGATTGAGAATCATATTAAGGTAGGTGTTTTCACTTTGTTTGTTGTGGGTGGTTGTCTCCTGTGTCTGTGTCTATGTACGTTGCGCCACACGGGACTGTTTCGGTTTGTTTGTTCGTTTGTTCAGTTTATGTAGTCTGTTCCTGTTTCATGCGTTCTTCGTTATATGTAAGTTCGTTAGTTCAGGTCTGTCTACATCGTTTATTATTTTGTAATTCATTCCAAGTGATTTTCGTGTTCGTCTTCGTCTTGTTTAAATAAATATCATGTCATATCACAACGCTGCGTCTTGGTTCAATCCATGCGAGGAGGAGGAACGCTGTTACAGAACCACCCACCGAACCAGAACCAAGCAGCGTGAATTCGAGCAGTGGCCTGCTACACAGGATTATTGGAGTTGGGAGGAAATATTGGACGGAAAAGGTCCACGGGCACAGCCGGGAGAATATCGCCATCCCGAAGCTGAGCTGGAGGCAGCGAAAGCAGAGAGGCGGTGATATGAGGAGGCAGCAAGGAGACGTGGCTGGAGCCGGAGAATCAAGCTCAAGACCAAGATCCAAACATTTCTTGGGGGGGGGGGGCTAAGAGGTAGTGGGCCAAGGGCAGGTAGGAGACCTGCGCCCACTTCTCAGGCTAACCGTGGAGAGCGGGAGTACGGGCAGACACCGTGTTACGCAGTAGAGCGCACGGTGTCTCCTGTACGTGTGCATAGCCCGGTGCGGGTTATTCCACCTCCCCGCACTGGTAGCGCTAGATTGAGCATTGAGCCAAGTGCCATGAAGCCGGCTCTACATATCTGGCCACCAGTGCGTCTCCTCGGGCCGGCTTACATGGCACCAGCCTTACGCATGGTGTCCCCGGTTCGCCTACATAGCCCGGTGCGGGTTATTCCACCTCCCCGCACTGGTCGGGTGACGGGGAGTATTCAACCAGGTAAGGTTGGGCAGGCTCAATACTCAAGGGAGCCAGTACGCCTGCACGGTCCGGTATTTCCGGCGCCACCTTCCCGCCGCAGCCTAGTACCACCAGTGCCTACACCACGCACCAGGCTTCCAGTGCGTTTCCAGAGCCCTGTTCTTCCTCCACGCACTCTCCCTATGGTGCGTGTCTCCAGCCCAGTGCCTCCAGTTCCGGCACCACGCACTAAGCCACCTGTGCGTCTCCAGAGCCCTGTACGCACTGTTCCTTCTCCCCGCACTCGCCCTGAGGTGCGTGCCCTTAGCCCGGTACCACCAGTGCTGGTACCACGCACCAGGCCTATAGTGCGCTTCGAGAGGTCAGTGTGCCCTGTCCCTGCTCCCCGCACTAGCCTGAAGGTGCGTGTCCTTAGCCCGGTGCCTCCAGTTCCGGCACCACGCACCAGGCCTACAGTGTGCCTCATCCGGCCAGAGCCATCCGTCTCCCCAGCGCCATCTGAGCCATCCGTCTCCCCAGCGCCATCTGAGCCATCCGTCTCCCCAGCGCCATCTGAGCCATTCGTCTCCCCAGCGCCATCTGAGCCATCCGTCTCCCCAGCGCTATCTGAGCCATCCGTCTGCCCAGTGCTGTCTGAGCCATTCGTCTGTCCCGAGCCATTAGAGCCGCCCGTCTGTCCCGAGCCATCAGAGCCGTTAGTCAGTCAGGAGCCGCTAAAGCCATTCGTCAGTCAGGATCTGCCAGAGCCGCCAACCAGACAGGATCTGCCAGAGCCGCCAACCAGACAGGATCTGCCAGAGCCGCCAACCAGACAGGATCTGCCAGAGCCGCCAACCAGACAGGATCTGCCAGAGCCGCCAACCAGACAGGATCTGCCAGAGCCGCCAACCAGACAGGATCTGCCAGAGCCGCCAACCAGACAGGATCTGCCAGAGCCGCCAACCAGACAGGATCTGCCAGAGCCGTCAGCCAGCCATGAGCGTCCAGAGCCGTCAGCCAGCCATGAGCGTCCAGAGCCGTCAGCCAGCCATGAGCGTCCAGAGCCGTCAGCCAGCCATGAGCGTCCAGAGCCGTCAGCCAGCCATGAGCGTCTAGAGCCGTCAGCCAGCCATGAGCGTCCAGAGCCGTCAGCCAGCCATGAGCGTCCAGAGCCGTCAGCCAGCCATGAGCGTCCAGAGCCGTCAGCCAGCCATGAGCGTCCAGAGCCGTCAGCCAGCCATGAGCAGCCCCTCAGCCCGGAGCTGTCATTAATCCAGAACTGCCCCTCAGTCCAGAGCTGTCTCTCTGTCCGGAGCTGCCCTTCAGTCCGGAGTTGCCCCTGTATCCTGAACTACCTCTCTATCTTGACCTACCTCTCTGTCTTGAGCTATCTCTCTGTCCTGCGCTACCTTATCCTGGTGCTGCCCCTTATCTTGATGTTACCATGTAAATTAAGTGGGTGTAATAGGAGGGTGGTCATTCTAAGGGGGAGACGTAAGCTGGGATTGACTATGGTGGGGTGGGGACCTCGCCCAGAGCCTGAGCCACCACCGTGGTCAGATGCCCACCCAGACCCTCCCCTAGACTTTGTGCTGGTGCGCCCGGAGTTCGCAGCTTAAGGGGGGGGGGGTTATGTCACGTTCCTGAACTGTTTTCTGTTCGTTTTTGTATGTGTTAGTTGGTCAGGACGTGAGTTTGGGTGGGCAGTCTATGTTTTCTGTTTCTATGTTGGTTTATGGGTACCTGATATGGTTCTTAATTAGAGGCAGGTGGTTTTCATCTCCTCTGATTGAGAATCATATTAAGGTAGGTGTTTTCACTTTGTTTGTTGTGGGTGGTTGTCTCCTGTGTCTGTGTCTATGTACGTTGCGCCACACGGGACTGTTTCGGTTTGTTTGTTCGTTCGTTCGGTTTATGTAGTCTGTTCCTGTTTCATGCATTCTTCGTTATATGTAAGTTCGTTAGTTCAGGTCTGTCTACATCGTTTATTATTTTGTAATTCATTCCAAGTGTTTTTCGTGTTCGTCTTCGTCTTGTTTAAATAAATATCATGTCATATCACAACGCTGCGTCTTGGTTCAATCCATGCTCAGGAACGCCGTTACACTGCCACTGTGAGGACGATCAGCTGTCCGTCCTGTCTCCCTGTAGCTCTGTCTTAGGCATCTCACAGTACGGACATTGCAATGTATTGCCCTGGCCACATCTGCAGTCCTCATGCCTCCTTGCAGCATGCCTAAGGCACGTTCACGCAGGTGAGCAGGGACCCTGGGCATCTTTATTTTGGTGTTTTTCAGAGTCAGTAAAAAGGCCTCTTTAGTGTCCTAAGTTTTCATAACTGTGATAATTGCCTACCGTCTGTAAGCTGTTAGTGTCTTAGCGACCGTTCCACAGGTGCATGTTCATTAATTGTTTATGGTTCATTGAAGAAGCATGGGAAACAGTGTTTAAACCCTTTACAATGACGATCTGTGAAGTTATTTAGATTTTTACCAATTATCTTTGAAAGACAGTGTCATGAAAAAGGGACGTTTCTTTTTTTGTTGAGTTTATATGGGTGGATTTTGCAAATACGGGCCTTTTTGTGCTCAGGGTTAGATTTCTAAGGTAAAATGTTAATAAAAAAATAGTCCCAATTAAGTAGAAACTAAAATAGCCCTTTTTTCAGCTTTAAAATAGTTTTTTTATTTTAGTTTCTAAAGCATTTCATGTATGGATTTCATCGTTTTGCACTGTTTTTGTCCTGTCTCTACAGACTTTTGACATTCTTCAATGTATTACACTTTCAAAAGTCTTGATAATTACAAAATATTTAATGCACCTGTTTCCATGAAATAAATTGAAACTATATACATATTAGATGTGCATAAGCCATTTGATACTTTTTTTTTACACAAAATGCAGTTCTCTCTAAGTATTGTGTCATTAACCCCAGACAAGCAAGTTACATGATAATAACCTTTTTTCAAAAGTTTGTGAACTTGGTTACCATGTATATGAATAGTGACAGTGGAGCACTTGGATGTCATGGAGGGGAATTCCAATTTTGATGCCAGGAAATTATAGAAAAATTAAGGTAAATATGACTTGAGAGGATAATGTTTTTATTGTACGTCATTACCAAATAGGCTATAATTCCATCAAATTATGTTTGATTTTTAAAATTATGTTTCAATTATGTGTATTCAGAATACATTGTCTGCTAGTTGTTCAACTGGAGTTAGCATGCTAGAATCCCTGCTAATTGTGACCAAATACTGTAAAAATGTAATTCCCACCACATGTCATTACCACCATAATGAACTGTGATGGTAGGGACAGAATGTGGTGATAATGACAAAATGTATTAGTTCATACATTTTTACATACCTTAAGACCTGAAAAGGCGAACATATTACAGATGTGATCATGGTTAAGTTGAAATTGAAAAGTTATTTGTTAAAAAGGATGAGTGATTTTTGATGTCTATTTATTTGACTTACTATGGTTATTACTGACTTAATAATGTTTTAATGTTTCTATAAGATGCCTCCTAAATCAACCTAGGAGAGGACAAGGACTAACACTATATATACAAAGTATGTGGACACCTCTTCAAATGAGTGGATTCGGCTATTTCAGCCAAACCCGTTGCTGAAAGATGCATAAAATAGAGCACACAGCCATGCAATCTCTATAGACAAACATTGACAGTAGAATGGTCCACACTGAAGAGCTCAGTGACTTTCAACGTGGCACCATCATAGGATGCCACTTTTCCAACAAGTCAGTTAGTCAAATTTCTGCCCTGCTGGAACTGCCCAGTTCAACTGTAAGTGCTGTTATTGTGAAGTGGTAAAATCTAGGAGCAACAACGGCTCATCCGCGAAGTGGTAGGCCACACAAGCTCACAGAACGGAACCGCCGAGTGCGTAAAAATCATCTATCCTACGTTGTAATACTCACTATCGAGTTCCAAACTGCCTCTGGAAGCAACGTGAGCAAAATAACTGTTTGTCGGGAGCCTCATTAAATGGGTTTCCATGGCCGAGCAGCCGCACACAAGCATAAGATCACAATGCACAATACCAAGCTGGAGTGGTGTTAAAGCTAGCCGCCATTGGACTCTGGAGCAGTGGAAATGTGTTCTCTGGAGTGATGAATCACACTTCATCATCTGGCAGTCCGACGGACAAATCTGGGTTTGGAGGATGCCAGGAGAATGCTACCTGCCCCAATGCAGAGTGCAAACTGTCAAGTTTGGTGGAAGAGGAATAATGATCTGGGGCTGTTTTTCATGGTTTGGGCTAGGCCCCTTAGTTCCAGTAAAGGGAAATCTTAACGCTACAGCATACAATGACATTCTAGCTTCCAACTTTGTGACGATAGTTTTGGGGAAGGCCTTTTCCTGTTTCAGCATGACAATGCCCCCATGCACAAAGCAAGGTCCATACAGAAATTGTTTGTTGAAATCGGTGTGGAAGAACTTGACTGGACTGCACAGAGCCCTGATCTCAACCCCATCGAACACCTTTGGGATGAATTGGAACCAATGGTCTGTTCCATATCTTCAATCAAATGTAACATGTACAACTGTGACATTAAAATGTTTAATGGTATTTTCATCCGTTTTTTTATATGAAATGTAATTTCCACCACACTCTGTCATTACCACAACACTAAGTCATTACCATCACAGTACATATTTTTGAGGCAAAGGTGCATTAAATTACAATTGATATTGATGATTTTTCCTATATGTGAACCTTATATGCTTGCTCTTAAGATCACTTCTAATGGAATGTAAAATATTAAGATTTTGATGTTGTAAATACATTTTTCTGAGTATCATCAAGGCATACAGTATATGGACATTTAGACATGACAATGATGAATACATATAATTAAGAACATGTCCAAATAGTAAATAAATAACATTCAAAAAATACAGTGAATGTGAAATGTTATGTAAAATACCATTTGCACAATTTCTGTAATTTCATTTCAACAAAAATTGCACATTTTACCCCCTCTGGTATTTGGGGAACTGATAAAAATCGTTATATTCTAAATAATATGGTCTCAGACACTATTAGATATTGTTTCCAAACAGAGTGAAGAAAATATTTTGCTAGATAAAAAGCAGTTTCCAGAGGTTTCATTTTCCAAAATATTTAACATTCAAAAGTTCCCATATTTGCAGAATGAACCGTATATTCAACCACAAGGATGTACTAATGAGCTATGCAAGATAGAATAAATAAAAAAGAAATCATAATAGAGGACTACTGAAAGGATATTATTTCACTGTAGATAAGGGAAGGGCAGGTTAAATTAAAAAGACGACAGCCAGACAAGCCAGTGTATGAATATAACGGATTCGCATATGAATGGAGTGGAAATTAACTTCGTGATCTGTGAGGTAAGTAACTTTAATGTGTCAAACAGATTACACGTTTACTTTGCCATTTCTGAAGCGTAGCAACGTTTAAGACATGGATATCATGTTGTAATGTTAACAAGGTACCCAAAAGTAGTTGTTTTCATTTGATTAGCTAAACAAAACTTGTTAAAACCGTGACATTGTCGAATCATTGGGTCACCACACCGTTGATATAGCAATGGACGCTAATAGTTTATCGAATCCCATTCTGACGCAGAGGGAGACACTATTTGCCCTGGTTTCTTCCTTGCATTTAGACTGCTCCTGTTGTATCTGCCTGCTCAGCACTGTACAAAGCCCATCCGTCATGGTCACCCCTCTCACCCCCCCTCCCCCTCCTCTCTCGCCCCCGCCTCTCTCACCCCCCCCTCTCTCGCTCCCCCTCCCCCCTCACACTCACTCACTCTCTCTCCCTCCTCTCTCGCCTCTCTCTCTCATTCCCAGTTGGAGTGCTGTTCTAGTGCCCTCTCCTAGATGACAGAGACAGAGACCTTTCCAGTCAAAATGTAAATGAACTTTATTGATCCCCAGTCAATTGTATTACTTGGTATTATGTACTAATTTCAGTTTCTGTTGTGTTTTCTCTTTCAGATCTGACCCCTCTCTCTCCAACTAGCTGACCCATGTCTGATGGAGAACAGTGAAATCTACACACACACGCGCACACACACACCTCTTAGCTTTCCATCAATGTCGATGATGACGAATGTTCCTCTTGTGGATCGGGGGTAAGGGTGTGCTAACACTTTAAATAGACACACACACACACACACACACACACACACACACACACACACACACACACACACACACACACACACACACACACACACACACACACACACACACACACACACACACACACCTACAATCACTCTCACTCAGGCCCAAAGAATGTCAAGAAATGCCAAAGATGGACTCGATGCTCATTCAGCCATCCTTTCAATGTTGTTTTTCAACTTTGATCAGTTGAACTGCTGCCATTTTGTATGTGGACTATTGTTACACTTCTATGTCACACTTTGTTGTTCCTATGTTGGTCTAGAAATCTTGTTCCTGTGGGTTATAGAATGGATGGCCAATCTGTTCTTAATGTAATATGTACACACATTTCTAAAGGTGCAATTCAAATTTCTCTACCCCCGTAATGACATGACCAAGTACAAACACATTCCACCTGACACAATCACAAAAACATAGATTGTTTGTATGTTGCTTTTTGTTTTAACACTCAAAAAAAAAAAACACTCCACCAAGGGATAGATTCAACCAGTTCTGCCTTAACCCGCAATAATCGACAACATTGTTTTATTAAGGCGATGTCGGAGGTGTAACTGCGTTGGAGCTGTAAAATCAGAAAACGCCTCACGGCATTATAGCTATTACGGACCCTGCCATTGCATGTGCAGAGACACAGTAGTAATACTCGCATGCAGCCTTGTTACGAGCTGTCAAATCGGTGAGCAGCTGCTCTTGTGATCATTGTCAAAAAGCCACACCTGCCCAACTCGCGTTATAAGTTCAGGACCAGGAAGTGTAGGCTATATAGAAATAATTACTCTCAATTTGAAAAATCAATAAGCTAAATAATGAGGATTTCTATCATCCTAATCGAGGTGTAGATTACATCTCACATTACAGTGTTCAAAATAGTGAACAAGGCTGCATGGCATTTTTCTCAATGCTCCACTCCATGTAGCCAATGGCAATGTCTGCTTTAGGTACAATTTAATATTGAGATATAAATGGCTGCATTGGACCTTTAAATTTGAATAGCATAATATTTGTTTGCTAAATAAACTTTTAAGTACCTCCTGTAAATTCTTAGATTTTTCAATAGTGAATTGCTGTATACAGTTTAAGCACAGGAATTTCACCAGCATCTGTGGTGATAAAACACATGAAAGTTCAGACTGTTGCAACTGTTGCAACCGTTAATGCTCTATCTTGAAAAATGAAAGTGATTTTCTACTAGTGGTGTAAAGTACTTAAGTAAAAAATACTTTAAAGTACTACGTAAGTAGTTTTTGGGGGTATCTGTACTTTACTTTACTATTTATATTTTTGGCAACTTTTACTTTTACTTCACTACATACCTAAAGAAAATTCTATACTTTTTACTCAATACATTTTCCCTGACACCCAAAAGTACTCGTTACATTTGGAATGATTTGCAGGACAGGAAAATAGTCAAATTCACACACTTATCAAGAGAACATCCCTGGCCATCCCTACTGCCTCTGTTCTGACGGATTCACTAAACACATGCTTCGTTTGTAAATGATGTCTTGAGTGTTGGAGCGTGCCCCTGGCTATCTGTAAATTAAAATAAACAAGAACATAATGCCGTCTGGGGTGCTTAAATATAAGGAATTTGAAATGATTTATACTTTTTTTTAAACTTTTGATACTTAAGTATATTTTAGCAATTACATTTACTTTTGATACTTAAGTATATTTCAAACCAAATACTTTTAGACTTTTACTCAAGTAGTATTTTACTGTGTGACTTTCACTTTTACTTGAGTCATTTTCTATTAAGGTATCTTTACTTTTACTCAAGTATGACAATTGGGTACTTTTTCCATCACTATTTTCCACTTCAGCCGACCCTTACAGGGAAAGAGCTTGGGTTATGTTGTTGGAGGTGAATGGATGTTCTTTTACATATGTCCTGTTGCAGGATAACTTTCTTGCAATTCAGGAAATGTAAAACTTGTTGTGTATTTGAGGTTTAAAAAGGTTTCTGAGGTTTGTTATCTCCACTTAGACATTTCAGACTTGATTTTCCCGAAAAATGTATCAACCCCTACAAAAATGTCTGTTAATTATAATCCACATAATAATTCACATGTAATGTTGCTGCAGGATTATTTTCCTGCTGTAGCAAACTGGCTCAAATTAAGATCCTACATCTGTAGCGTCAGATCTAACTAACTGACCGAAGCCTAAATGTGTACTTTAGGACCGGGTTTCACTGACTCTTACTGCCTTTTCACCCCACAACACCCATACTTCTACAACGGATATTAATAACCAGCTAATTTAAAATATCAGTTCGGAGTTATTGGCACCTATTGTCAGAGTAGACGTGCTGTTAACTGAGTTGAGGGAGGAAGGTTGCGGAGGGCTAGTGTCCACATTTGCCCTCAGCTGTGGTCTTTTCCCAGGGCGCACCTAGTAACCTGAAGGAAGGTTAGGTAAACAGCGTAAAAACACTTGCCCTCTGACATTCACTAATTTCAGAGTTAGAGAGCTCAAATTTTCAGGGAACGTTGTACATTGAAGATGTTATTAAACGTGTCAAGCGTCTCTAACCCAGCTTGAGAAAGGTCATGTATACTGCAGCTCATCCAAATGGAGAGAGAAATATGTCTTAGACACGTCTGCATACATCTCCACTTTCAGCTACATTGCAGTCTTCGACCAGCAGTCTTCTGTGTTGCATATCTCTCCTCTTGTTCATCTGTATCTCATATCGCTCGCTTTCTCTCCTTTGGTGGTCTCAATCATAACTGTTTCACATAGTTAGTAATACATAAGTTTGGGCTGGTAGAAGTGAGAAATGGAGTGGGGACCATAGGGCCAGATTCACTAATCATTGCAGAAAGTTTACACCTTTTATTTTCCAATCGGAATATAAATGAGTGTTGAACTAAAGATGAAATAAAGGGAGGTGCAACAAGTGCAAAAACTTTGGGTAAATTTGGCCCTGATTGGTTGGGTTTGGCTTCATTTTGGAGGCTTTGCAGATATAATTTGCAGAGGCTCCTCTCGCTGATTTCTCTCATGGGGAGCAGCTGGAGATGTAGAAGAGATGATTATAGAGAAAGAGTGAAAAATAGGGAGAGAGGGGTAAAGAGAGGGTGGTATAGAGTGTCAGACGGGGGGGGGGGGGGTAGATACAGGAGAGAGAGAGAGAAAGAGAGAGAGGCGGTGGTAGCTTCAGAGTGTCAGTCAACTCACAGTGCCAGGGAAGGTCACATTACACTGACTCTGGGAGTGCAGGGTTTTAAATAGAGTGGCTATTTTGGGGGCTACATGTTCAGGCGGGGCTGAGGGGTACCGGGGAGGGGGTGTACTCAGAGGGAACGTAGTGAAAAGGCTATATGGGTTGAGTGTGAAGACCAAGCCATTCATTGTTGATCATTGTGCCTGCAATGCTTGGTGATGTGTGTGAGTAGCCAAGGGCTGGCTCACTGCTTGTTCCTCCAGTGCTAGAATTGTTGGCGGGTTGGCGGGTTGGTGGGCGGGTTGGTGGGCATGTAAAAAAGGGTGGGTTAAAACTGAGAGGAACATTTGGTACAAAACTAATTGGCATAGGCATTGACATTGGTCAATAGTTCCCTATTGATAGCTGATATTTCTTCTCTCAACACATGCATACCTGCCTGTTTGCATACCTGCCTGTTTGTCTCACCAATGTTCTCTTGTCTCTCTCCCCCTCACTCGTTCCACTGATATAGTTCTGATATCACCCTTCTCCCTCTCTCCTTTGCTATTTCAACTCTTCCTCCTTACACCTCCCTTCTTTCACGATATATGGTCATCCTGGCCTGAGCCTCCTTCTCCCACCGTCCTCTCTAAAGTTAAATTTGAACATTTGATGACGGCAAAAAAGCAAGCAATATCTGCCCCTCTCTCTCTCTCCCTCCCTCTCGCTATCTGCCACTCTTCCCTGTTCATTCCATTTTAGACGGTGCATGGTCAACGGTGCTGCATTTGCCCCTGTCACTCAGCCTAATTGCCCCCCCCTCCTTCTCATCTTACCCCCCGGGTTGGTCTCTCTCTTCTGCTGCCCGTCCCACATTAGTGCCGTCTGTGTCGGGTCTGCAACGGGGTCTCTTCGAACTGTGCCATTTTACTGCATTCTTAAACTTTAAAGGGTGGGGTAAACAAACACTATTTAAGGAGGACAAGAGGGTTACTTTTTTTTTCCAAAGGAGAAGGACACCTACCTTTTCCAGGAGTGATTTGATTCATCATTGTTTTGTGAGTTGAGAACAAGTGTCTGGATTTCTACTTGGAAATCATTCAACTGGGCAGTACACAGGCCTATTGTGTGCACTTATTTATAACTGGAGCCCGTTCCCCATCGCTCTCCCTAGGGTTTGTTTGTGTGTGTGTGTGGGTGTTTGTGTGTGTGTGAGACAGAAAGGCAACGAACTCTGGGGGTGTTAGTGTGCACGTGCTAAACCATTGCACTGCAAAGGGAGTGATCCCTCGTTTATCTGGTATCATCCCTCACTCTCCTTGTTTATCTATCGTCCCTCACTCTCAACCCTTTGTTCTGAGATTAATCATGGCCTCCTTTAAGACGTGGCTCTTGGGACTGTTCCTAGCCCTGCTCTGCACCTTCCAGACCCCTCTTGCCCCTGGCGTCAAGGCTCAAGACCTGCCACTGGCCCACCAACAGGATGTAGTAGCTGATGACGAGGGGGGGCATGCAGCGGAGGTAGGGGGAGATGACGATGATGACGATGACGATGACGATGATGATGATAATGATGGGGACAGTAAAGAGGACGATGCGGATGATGACGATGATGATGACGATGATGATGACAATGATGACGATGATGATGATGATGACGATGATGATGACAATGATGATGACGATGATGATGACGACGATGATGATGACAATGACGACGATGATGATGACAATGATGATGACGACGATGATGACGATGACGACGATGATGATGATGATGACGACGACGACGATGATGATGATGATGATGATGATGATGATGATGATGACGACGACAACGATGATGATGATGACGATGATGACGATGATGACGACGATGACAAAGATGATGATGATGATGATGATGATGATGATGATGATGATGATGATGATGATGACGACGATGACAAAGATGACGACGATGATGATGATGATGATGATGATGATGATGATGATGATGATGATGACGACGATGACGACGACGACGATGACGATGACGATGACGACGACGACGATGACGACCACACAGGTACGTTACATCTGTTCACTTAAATGATGCTGCATTCTTTATCCACCTTCCCTCGCCATCATCTTTGTGTGACCCTAACCCCACTCCTCTCTGCCTGTCTGAAACTATACCAGAAGAGAAAGGGAGAGGGGAGGGGCTTAGCCACACCTTGGCCACTCCCCTCTCCTTACCTCTCCCTGCCCTGCAGAACCTCTCCTTGTCAGTTAGTTCTCTGCTCCGCCTGTCACTCAGTTCAGCTGTCCAATCAGAGTAGATATAGGAAAAGAGACTAGTACACAAGTCCCTCCTTCACGCCTTTACAGCTGTCCATTACCTTTGCTGTGTCTGTCTGACTCTCTCTGTGTTCTCTTCCCTGCTTAAACAGAGTTATGAACACTCTGGGGAAATTGAACTGGCCCGCCTGGAGTCCCAACTGTGTGTCATCCTTCGTACAGTAGATATGAACCTGGGGACTACAGAAGCATTGTAATGATGAGGAAAAAGGAAAAAAAGATATATATTTAAAAGTAACAAGAGACTTGATAGAGTCAGTCATCGGATCATAATAAAAATCAGATCTTTTGATTTGTGTCTTGTTTGAAATAATGGTTTCTTCTTTTTCACTCCGTCCTTCCTTTCTCACGGTTATGGATTGGATTGACCTGTATTTGTGTCTCCTCCATGCTAACCTACAGAGAAAGAAAGAGAGACAGTGATGTAGAAAGAGGAGGCTTGATAGAGATAGACAGACAGACATGAGGTGGAAGGGGTGAGGGGAGGCACATGAGGGCTAAAGAATTCATTAATTTAGTAGATAAGAGTAGTAAGGAGTGGTAATTGTAAAAGCGTCGATAGAGTTTCTCTCTTTCTCCACATCTCTCAATCTCTCTCTTTCCCTGTAGAGCTTCCTTCTTTGTCACTGTATGTTGAATAGTTCCAATGAAATGAATGTACTGTATATGCAACCCTGGTCTATGTTTTTACGTCATCTTTGGATGCATTAATTAATTAATAACACATCTGTGAATGTATCCATTCATATTTTGTAATACTCACTCAAGCGGTTCTCAGACAATTATATTTGTACAAAGATAATCATTCATGCTGAGAACAGAATATTCTGTTATTTTCTGAAACTAATTTTAAATATTTATATGGCCATTAGTCATTTTTCACTTCAGAGAGGATAATTGGAATATAAATGATTCTGATAATACATTCATTTGTATAATTGGGTATGATACCACTTTAGTTAGAGTGTATGTCAGATATCAGAGATTTTTTGATGACGTTCGCTACACCAGATCAAGCAATGTTTGTGTGGGCTACCTCTAGCCTGGTACTCAACGTAGATGTTTTTCATATTTTGGAGGGGAAAAAATGCATTGGGAAAAAAAAGAAATATATCTGTTTTAGGTAGTCAACTGACAAGAGATGACAGTTACTCCAGGAGTTTGAGTCTGCTCTTATTTTTATGTGGATTTTCTTTATTTATTTTTCGTTGACTGTGAAACAACCCCTTTCTGTGAAAACTGTGACAAAATATCACCTCTGATCATGTCTCTCTAACCCTACTTTCAATCATAGAATAAATCAATTGATCATGACGAGTTATATGGATGTACTTCTGTTGTTGCCTGGAGTCATGGGTTTGGTGACTGACTACATGCATGGAGTACGTCTGTGTAGTATGAAAAAGGTGGGAGATAGTACTGAAAAAAAGTCTGTTTGAGACAAATGAACAGGAAAAGTTAAAACGTTCATCTTATTGTGGAATGGTTTATTGTAAGGTCATACTGAATGTGAACCTATATATATCTTTAAAATGATTGGACTTTTCTTTATGGGCGTTTGTGATTATAATCTACCTATGTTTATTTGTATGTACAAAGCTTCTGTGAGGTAGTCTGTACATTGTACTGGTTTGGGTATGTGGTTAGAATTTGTGTCTGTCTACAGTATATGAGCGTGTAGAACTAGTGTGTGCATGCGGGACTGTATGTAGGAAATGAGTTTTGTACAGTATGAATGAACTCTACACTGCCATTCTGTTACACCTGCTATACAAACAAAAATGCATTAATTAACACTATCACAGAACATTTACAGATACACACATACGTGTTAGGATGGAAATGAACAACTTATTTTACAGAGGCTGACGGTAATAACGACGATGATGATGATGATGTGCCGGCTGCAGCTGATGATAATGACGATAATGACGACGATGATGATGATGATGATGATGATGATGACGACGACGATGATGACGATGATGATGAAGATGAGGAAGATGACGATGAACTGTATCACAAAGGATCCCTCTGTTCATACTGTGAATACTGTGAGGTAGGTCTCACCATCTAGATAGAAACACAAGTTTAGTGTTTGTGGATGTGGTTACATTTATTGGTAAAACAATTTGCACCCTTTTAATACATTTTCCCCATCCTTGTTAAAAATGGCAAAAATTCTCTCTCCCTCGCTCTTCTTTTCCCTCACCTTTTCCCTCTCCCTCTCTCTCCCTCCCCATCTCTTTATCTCTCTCTCTCTCTCAGCACTGTGACACCTGCGACAAGTGCCCATGTGCAGAGGGAGATGAGTCTAAGCACTGTGACACCTGCCAGGTAAAATTACCTTCCCATTCAACCACTAGTAACCTACACTCTCAGAAAAAAGGGCTCCAGAAAAGTTATTAAGCTGTCCCTGTAGGAGAACCCATTCTTGGTTCCAGGGAGAACCTTTTTTTGGTTCGAAGGAGAACTGTTTTGGGTTCCAATTGTAGAACCCTTCCACAGAGGGTTCTATATGGAATCCAAAATGGTTCTACCTGGAACCAAAAAAATGGGTTCTCCTACAGGGACAGCCGAAGAACCCTTTTGGAACCCTTTTTTTCTGAGAGTGTAGACAGCATTAAAATGTGACGGACTGGGTTGTGAACCCAGGTCATCTGTGCACCACAAGACTGTGCATTATAATTAGCTTGGGAAGTTAACACAAGTCTTCAGGTCCTAGGCAAGGTTACAACAGAGCCAGTTAATACCTAGTCTCTCAAAACTCAGGGAGCTCTCTACGCTTCGCATGCTCCATACAGCGGTTGTGAGAAGAGACACTAGTCAAAACCAAGCGGACCAAATCATTATCAAACCTCACTGTTACCCTTGAACTAAGCAGAAATCAGATATGATCTCGATATGGTGACTTGGGCAGGGCCTTCCTTTGGCATGCAAGCTTCTACGCAGTGCAGCTGTCTACACTGAAATACATAATGACAACCACATAACTCTGTTATGATTACTACTGCATAGTTTGTAATAATCAGGACAATGGCTGTAATCGGGAAAGTGGCTGATGAGAGGGTTGTAAAACATGATGATGCCTGTGACTGTGGGACTGGGTGACTCTTGAAAGATAACTGATAGTGGGCTTCACTTTTTATCATAACGATGATTTGACTCATTTTGCGTTCGCATGCTCCTCAGAAGTAGGAAGCTGATCTTAATATTATGATTTTTTGACATCAAGAGGGCTGGTTATGATGCAATGACAAAGTCAGATCAGAGAGGCTCCTCCCTCCAGTTATGTCTTATGATGTTATATACTCCATTATTTCTTATCCTTCTCTAATGGCTTACCCCTTTTCCTGCTTATTTCTTTAGATCTGCAACTTCTGCTACGTGTGTCCCGTTTGCAGCACCCTTTGCCAACCAGGTAAGACAGGGGTGTGGGACTGTTTGATAAAGAATGATCGTTTGAACTGCTTGCAAAAAAAACAGTTGAGATGTCATTAGCCGCTATTAGAGGCATCTTTGAGCTTGAAAGCCAGGCAGCAGAAACATCAGGTTCACTGTATGTTTTTAATTCCCAAGGTGGTTTTCTGGACGAGCTGACTGGATCAATCTATAAGTAAGACACAGTTACACGTTCACAGTGACATAACACCTTTTTGAATGCCTCAGTGGGAGCTGTCAACATTTAATTTTTACACAGAATTACGTTTATTCTCAAAATGACAAATAATGTCTATCTGCGGAATTCAGTTACTACAAGGAGCACCCCACATGAAACGGCCATTAGCATTGCTTCACTACATGCCGTGCCCACTGCCATTGAGGCTGCTTGTAATAGTCCGGCCCGTATCGTATGGATGGAGAAACAATTATCCACACAATGTGGAAAGATGTCTTCGGCTACACACATATCTACACACATATCAAAACAGACATTAAATGGCAGCCATTAGTTAAAAATAGTTATGTTTATTTCACAGTGACATGCCAATTAGCTAACATTACTGCCTTCGGGAAGCTCAACGACAAGCAAATGACACCGGTGTTGTATCGAGGTGCCTGCCGACCTAAGGTGCTTCCCACTGGGCAGCTGTATCAGTACATCGGCACACAGTGTCTTGCGCCCCCGCCTGCCGAGCACTGTTTTCTTGCAGTTATTTTAACGTTACGGCGAGGGAAGTAGCTAGCTACAGTGCTTTCAGAAAGTATTCATACCCCTGTGTTAGAGCCTGAATTCAAAATGGATTAAATTGATTGTTTTTCTCACCCATCTACACAACATACCCCGTAATGAGAAACTGAAAACATGTTTTTAGAAATATTTGCAATTGTATTACCATGAAGTCCAAGGAACTGTCCATAGATCTCTCAGATAGAATTGTGATGAGGCATATATCTAGGGAAGGGTATAAAAATATTTCTAGAGTGTTGAAAGTTTCCAAGAGCCCAGTGGTCTCCATCATGGGGAAATTGAAAAAATATGGAACTGCCTAGAGGTGGCCGTCTGACCAAACTGAGCAACCGGGCAAGAACGACCTTGGTCAGGGAGGTAACCAATAACCCAATGACCAGTCCTACAGAGCTACAGAGTTCCTTAGCTGAGATGGGAGAACCTGCCAGAAGGACAAGAGTCTCTACAGCACTACACCAATCTGGGCTTTATGGGAGAGTGGCCAGACAGAAGCCACTCCTGAGACAAAGGCACATGACAGCACGCCTGTAGTTTGCAAAAAGGCACGTGAAAGACTGAGATCACAAGGCAAAAGATTCTGTGGTCTGATGAGACAAAAATGTAACTCTTTGGTCTGAATGCCAAGCGCTATGGCTGGAGAAAACCAAGCACAGCTCATCACCTGTCTACCACCATACCTACCGTGAAGCATGGTGGGGGCAGAACCATGCTATGGGGATGTTTTTCAGCAGCAGGGACTGGGAGACTGGTACGAATTAAGAGGAACAATGAATTGAGCCAAATCCTTGATGAGAACCTGCTTCAGAGTGCAAACTACCTTAGACTGGGGTGAAGATTCACATTCCAACAGGAGTGTTAACTTAGCAAAGTTAGAGAAAAGCTGCAAGGAAGAATGGTAGACAATTCCCAAATCCAGATGTGCAAAGCTAATAAAGACGTGCTCAAGACGACTGAAAGCTGTTATCGCCACCAAAGGTGCTTCTACAAAATATTGACTCAGGTGTGTGAATACTTAGATAAATTAGATATTTTTGTATTTCTTTTTCAATAGATTTGCAAAAATGTCTAAAAACATGTTTTCACTTTATCATTATGGGGTATTGTGTGTAGATTGGTGAGAAAAGATATATAGTTCGCAAATCCAAATGGCAATCTTATCATACCCAAATTCACATGCACATCACCCTGTGATCCTTTCAATAGGCCTACCTGTGTGAGTAGAAATGTGAAGACTGACGCGCAGTAAAATCAAAGATTGATGGAACATAAACCAACCACTTGTCTCCCTTTATCCGTTAGGACTGTAGCGGACGTCTTCGAAGCTGACAAATAAGCTCCCTGCCGCCACCATGTGGCCAAGGAAGATACTGCAACCAAGGGATTGTATTCACTGTCATTATTTTCACTTTTAATAAGTTATAAGTTATTTTTCTGTCTTTTTTGTTGTTGACTGAGAACACCACAAACATGCACACTGGATATAGAGATATTGGATATATTGGATACACATATTGGATATAATGGATAGCCTATAGAAGTTGTAATTGAGCTATTTGTGTATAATTGTTAGATGACAGGTTCATGGTATTCTTCTCAGGAACATGCATTCATATTTTAAAGTCATATCTGTGTTTCTTAAACACAGTGGGGTTGTATGAAATAAACTAAAAGGGAACGTTTTAAACATTTGTGCTGTAATGTTTTTATGTGCACTGTCATATCAAATGGAAAATGCAGCTAGAATTAGGTTATAATAGAACAAAGTATATTGGCAGATATGAGCAAACATGGGGTATTTTATCGTTTCAGCTTCAATTGGAAGATTCATATTTTGTAATGGGGAATATAAGCATAGAGTGTAAATTGTTGACTGTCATTGAGTAGAATTTACAGTATATACTGAACAAAATATAAATGCAACATGTTGGTGCCATGTTTCATGAGCTAAAATAAATTATCCCAGAAATGTTACATACGCACAAAAAGTTTATTTCTCTCATATTTTGTGCACAAATTTGTTTACATCCATGTTGGTGAGCATTTCTCCTTTGCCAAGATAATCCATCCACCTGACAGGTGTGGCATATAAAGAAGCTGATTAAACAGCATGATCATTACACAGGTGCACCTTGTGCTGGGGATAATTAAAGGCCACTCTAAAATGTGCAGTTTTGTCACACAACACAATGCCACAGATGTCTCAAGTTTTGAGGGAGCATGCAAATGGCATGCTGAAAGCAGGAATGTCCACCAGAGCTGTTGCCAGAGAATTGAATGTTCATTTCTCTACCATAAGTCGCCTCCAACGTAATTTTAGAGAATTTTGCAGTACGTCCAACCGTCCTCACAATCGCAGACCATGTGTATGGCAGAGTGCCCCATGGTGGCGGGGGGGTTATGGTATGGTCAGGCATAAGCTACGGGCAACGAACACAATTGCATTTTATAGATGGCAATTTGAATGCACAAAAGGTATCAAAAGGAATTTTAAAGGTATCTGTGACCAACAGATGCATATCTGTATTCCCAATCATGTGAAATCCATAGAGTAGGACCTAATGAATTTTTATTCAATAGACTGATTTCGTCATATGAACTGTAACTCAGTATAATCTTTGAAATTTTTGCATGTTGCGCTTATATTTCTGTTCAGTATATTTCTTTGTTCTTCACAGGTCAACATAGTTGTGGTCGAATACTATTACTGCATAACATTTGAACATACCTCTAATATACACAACCATTCAAAAGTTTGGGGTCACTTAGAAAATTCCTTGTTTTTGAAAGAAAAGCACATTTTTGTCCATTAAAATAACTTCAAATTTATCAAAAATACAGTGTAGACATTGTTAATGTTGTAAATGACCATTGTAGCTTGAAACGAAAGATTGTTTATGGAATATCTATGTAGGTTAGGGTTAGGGTTAGGGTTAGGCTAACCCTAACCCTAACCCTAACCCTAACCCTAACCCTAACCCTAACCCTAACCCTACAGAGGCCCATTACCAGCAACCTAAACTAATCCAAGTTAGCTAATCCAAGTTTATCGTTGCAAAAGGCTAATTGATCATTAGAAAACCCTTTAGCAATTATGTTAGCGCAACTGAAAACTGTTGTTTTAAAGAAGCAATAAAACTGGCCTTTAGACGAGTTGAGTATCTGGAGAATCAGCATTTGTGGGTTCGATTACAGGCTCAAAATGGCCAGAAAAAAATGTCTTTCTTCTGAAACTCGTCAGTCTATTCTTGTTCTGAGAAATTAAGGCTATTCCATGCGAGAAACTGCCAAGAAACTGAAGATCTTTTACAACGCTGTGTACTACTCCCTTCACAGAACCGCGCAAACTGACTCTAACCAGAAAAGAAAGAGGAGTGGGAGGCCCCGGTGCACAGCTGAGCAAGAGAACAAGTACATTATAGTGTCTAGTTTGAGAAACAGACACCTCCCAAGTCCTCAACTGGCAGCTTCATTAAATAGTACCCGCAAAACACTGGGTTTAATTCCAAAACGCTATAGATTTTCTGAAATTAATAAAGAGATTGTTGTGTTTTTTCAAAATCTAAATCGGGCATGACATGTATTTGTTTAATATCTATCACTTGATGATTTCATTTCAGAGAGACAAATACATGTTTAATAAAGAACTGTACAAATGATACATTTGTGACAAACATTTTTTAAATGTAAAAAAAACAAAAAAAACAATTCAATAGAGTAATATGACATCTGTATGTAAAACATTTACATTTGGCATTTTAGTAATTTAGCAGATGCTCTTATCCAGAGTGACTTACAGTAAGTCTTCTCATTTGAGACAACTACAGCTAGTTGAGACAACCACATAACCCTAACATTACATGTACAGTGCCTTGGGAAAGTATTCAGACCCCTTGACTTTTTCCACATTTTGTTACATTACAGCCTTATTATAATATTGATTCAATATTTTTCCCCTCATCAATCTACACACAATACCCCACAACGAGAGCATAAACAGCTTTTTAGACATTTTTGCAAATGTATAAACATTTTAAAACAGATACCTTATTTACAAGTATTCAGACCCTTTGCTATGAGATTCGAAATTGAGATCAGGTGCATCCTGTTTCCGTTGATAATCTATATAAGGTCCCACAGTACACTGTGCATGTCAGAGCATAAACCAAGCCGTGAGGTCTGCATACACGGCGGAGCTGATGGCATTACAGTGGGTTGAAGTCAAGCCAGACAAAGTACCCAGCTAGCACATAACATTCTGAGAACCATATGTTTCTTAGGGCTTGGTGAGAGCGTGTTTGTCCTATGGTTATTTAGCATACAACCTCCCCACAACATTCTGGTAATGGTGCAGGATAGTTGCTTGGCATTGGAACATTCTCAGTGCATTTAAGGAACTTCACAAAGTCATGTTCTCAGAACATTATGAAAACTTTCCATAAAAAAATGAAAACATTAGTAACATTCAAAGAAAAATCTAAGAATGTTATCTAAAAACATTTACATCCTGTTCTCAGCATCAGTAAAACTCTCTATCCTCTCTTGTTAACTTTGTTCAGCTTTGTTGGCTGTGCACACTAATTGGCCACACCTGATCTTAATAAGTGTTTGTATTCTTTGAAATGGGGCACGTTTGACTAGAATAAAATGAACAGCTCTGTATGAGTAAAATAAAAAACGTGGTACAGTAGCTCCATCCCGGTGTTGCAGTAGACTAATTCCATGGATAAAGAACAGAAGACGTAGGGTGAAATTCCACTGACGCTGTGCCACAATAAGAAAGAAATATGTTTGCATGATTAATACCTAAGCAAATGAATCTCCATGTATCCTATCTGTTCAAAACAGAAACTAAGCTAGCAGTGACGTAAAGAAATCTCAAAATAACCTTCACATATCATTCAAAACAATCACAACATTTAGAGAATGTTCCAACAATGTTATTTAATTACCTTCAAATAACTTCAAATGTACATTCTCAGAACGTTATTAAAACTGATGTACTGGCTAAACACCCTTAGCAGAGACGTGGTGGACATTGAAGTTTCAATGAGCAAGGCAGCGGCAAAAGGCCTGATGTGGTGGTGGTGCAGAGATGGTAGGAGCAGTGTAACAGAGACCCTAAGGGCAGGCATCTATTCCAAGTACAGAGGAAAGTCACGGAGGGGCGGACGGCAGGAAGAGACAGAGGAGAGGAGCCATCTTTACAAGATTAAGGGTGGGACTCAGCCAGTTGAATAAGAAGTTAAATGTGATAGGAAATCATCCAACAAGAAGGTGTGATTACTGCCAGGAAACAGAGGAGCATGTGCTGATGGAGTATGAGAGGGGAAGAGAAAGAATATGTGCTTCAGTAAGGTGGGATCTTTAGCATTCATAGCCATGGTTATCAATTGTACTGCAGAAATGGATCAGAAGTCACAGAAAAGAGGTTGTGGTGCCAGCGGCAGAGAAGTACTTGGGATTGCGAGGATTTACTGCAGAACAGTTGCAAGGGGTGTGGAGTGGTAGTGTTCTGTCCTCTCAGACCGTTGGATTAGATGTGGTTAAATAGTGGAATGGGGGTATTATTTTTTGGGGGGGGGGGCTTTAATAGTTGTCTGGGCAATTTTCCTTTTTCCCAATGTTGTATTACCATATCAATAATTGAATGTAGGTAGGCCGTGAATGCCATCACACACCAGTACAGTAGGTGGCGGTGTATGCACCAAAATTTGGATGCGATCCAACAATCAACTCATGAAGAAGACGACTCAAAGAATTTTCACTGACGTACTAACATCCGCAGGATTGACTTCGCTAGAAACGGACACAGTATTGTAAACACACATATTGTTTATAAAGAAGCTATTTGTATAGTAGTATTGTTCTTTAGATTCAGCTACTACTCAGTTCCATGCAAAGAGGGTTATTATTTGTTTGTTTTTTACTATCAAAGCTTGCTGCTAACGTTTGGTCGTGGGACCAGTTGGCGTTGGTTAGCGTTATCGTTGGCTAGCTAAGACTTGCATGTTAACCTACATGTTTTCTGCTAGCTAGCAAGTTGTTTAATGTTAGATAACTAGTATTTTTAAAGTGTTTTCCCCCCTAGCGGACAATGACTCGGCATGGGAAAAATTGTACGGCAGGAGCCGTTTACACCTACCACGAGAAAAGGAAGGACACTGGTGAGTCTTTGCAACGTTGGTTAACGTTAGCTATTCATGCCAGCTAAGCACCATCTGCTCTCTCTTATCTAGCGGCATCGGGTTATGGGACGCAAAGTGTGCGTTTAGGAAAGGATGCCATTAAGGATTTCGACTGCTGTTGCCTTTCTCTCCAGACTTGCAGGGACCCCGTTGTAACGTAAGCCGCAATCCTCTTGTCTCACACATACACATCATTGTTGTGTAACTCGTTAATACCAGTTTGTGTGTCGTAAAAGCGATGTTAATGTTGTATCTCCAGTCCAGATGGATACTTGTATGAAAAACAGGCCATTCTGGAGTACATACTCCACCAGAAGACCGAGATCGCCAAGAAAATGAAGGTAACTGGCTTTTCTATGGTCCTGTTTGGGAAATTGTACAGAAAACACAGACTAGTTTTAGGTATATATATATATATATATATATACTGCTCAAAAAAATAAAGGGAAAACTTAAACAACACAATGTAACTCCAAGTCAATCACACTTCTGTGAAATCAAACTGTCCACTTAGGAAGCAACACTGATTGACAATAAATTTCACATGCTGTTGTGCAAATGGAATAGACAAAAGGTGGAAATTATATGCAATTAGCAAGACACCCCCAATAAAGGAGTGATTCTGCAGGTGGTGACCACAGACCACTTCTCAGTTCCTATGCTTCCTGGCTGATGTTTTGGTCACTTTTGAATGCTGGCGGTGCTCTCACTCTAGTGGTAGCATGAGATGGAGTCTACAACCCACACAAGTGGCTCAGGTAGTGCAGCTCATCCAGGATGGCACATCAATGCGAGCTGTGGCAAGAAGGTTTGCTGTGTCTGTCAGCGTAGTGTCCAGAGCATGGAGGCGCTACCAGGAGACAGGCCAGTACATCAGGAGACGTGGAGGAGGCCGTAGGAGGGCAACAACCCAGCAGCAGGACCGCTACCTCCGCCTTTGTGCAAGGAGGAGCACTACCAGAGCCCTGCAAAATGGCCTCCAGCAGGCCACAAATGTGCATGTGTCTGCTCAAACGGTCAGAAACAGACTGCATGAGGGTGGTATGAGGGCCCGACGTCCACAGGTGGGGGTTGTGCTTACAGCCCAACACCGTGCAGGACGTTTGGCATTTGCCAGAGAACACCAATATTGGCCAATTCGCCTTTGGCGCCCTGTGCTCTTCACAGATGAGAGCAGGTTCACACTGAGCACATGTGACAGACGTGACAGAGTCTGGAGATGCCGTGGAGAACGTTCTGCTGCCTGCACCATCCTCCAGCATGACCGGTTTGGCGGTGGGTCAGTCATGGTGTGGGGTGGCATTTCTTTGTGGGGCCGCACAGGCCTCCATGTGCTCGCCAGAGGTAGCCTGACTGCCATTAGGTGCCGAGATGAGATCCTCAGAGCCCTTGTGAGACCATATGCTGACACATGCACATTTGTGGCCTGCTGGAGGTCATTTTGCAGGGCTCTGGTAGTGCTCCTCCTTGTACAAAGGCAGAGGTAGCGGTCCTGCTGCTGGGTTGTTGCCCTCCTACGGCCTCCTCCACGTCTCCTGATGTACTGGCCTGTCTCCTGGTAGCGCCTCCATGCTCTGGACACTACGCTGACAGACACAGCAAACCTTCTTGCCACAGCTCGCATTGATTTGCCATCCTGGATGAGCTGCACTACCTGAGCCACTTGTGTGGGTTGTAGACTCCGTCTCATGCTACCACTAGAGTGAGAGCATCACCAGCATTCAAAAGTGACCAAAACATCAGCCAGGAAGCATAGGAACTGAGAAGTGGTCTGTGGTCACCACCTGCAGAATCACTCCTTTATTGGGGGTGTCTTGCTAATTGCCTATAATTTCCACCTTTTGTCTATCCCATTTGCACAACAGCATGTGAAATTTATTGTCAATCAGTGTTGCTTCCTAAGTGGACAGTTTGATTTCACAGAAGTGTGATTGACTTGGAGTTACATTGTGTTGTTTAAGTGTTCCCTTTATTTTTTTGAGCAGTGTATATTAATTAATGGCCAATCAAAAACCCATACTTTGACCAATGGGTATGTTACTTGTGTATGTTAATTGTGTACATAATCCTTTAACAAAACCAATGGTTGTAGGATGGTCAGAGAAAAAAGTGAAACAAAATCTGGAAAATGTAATCACTTAAGCTAGGCTGGATTCTGTGCAAGAATTAAGGCTCACTTTCCCTTTAGACTCTTATATTTCTTCTCGAATCCGCAGGATATAAAACAATATAAAGGTAAGATGGATATCGATTTTGAGACATGACATTTAGAATTGTAGTATACATTTTTCTCTGAAATGTCAATGGAGCACTGAGCGTATACCAATTTATTTATTTTTTTCAAATCCCTTTACATTTTGATTTGGCTCGTGTCATGTTAATTTAGCTTCTTGCAACCATCGGATGTAACTCTGTAAATGACAACCACAAAATGTAAAGTCCTCAAGTTGTTAATTAGAATCCTGTACCGCTATGTCAACAGAGCTCTGTGCTTATTATCGGATATATTAGGTTACAAAATCTTTTTTAATTTTTATATCATGTTCAGGCTGACGAATATGATTATTCAGGTTCTGAATCATTCTGTGTAGTCTTTCTAACATATCATTAACATGATACAAAAAAAAGTTTAATTTTGTAACCTAATACATCTGATAATAAGCACCGAGCTCTGTCTTCATCTGACCCTCTCACTGTCCATCTTAGGCGTATGAGAAGCAGAAACAGACTCAGAAGAGTGACAGTCGTCTGGAGTCTAAATCTGAGGAGAGGGGGATAGCAGAGAGGTTCAAGACCCGGGAGAACAGCATCGTGTCCAAACCCATCAACCCCTTTACCTCTGGTAAGTGTGTGTTTGTGTGTCCACTAGCTTGGAAAGGACGTAGGACAGAGAACAGTAGATTGAGTTAACCTATCTCTTCAGGCCAGGCCAAAGAGTCAGACAGCCAGAGTGTTGCGGGTACATCAGCCAGTACATCAAAAGCCGAGTCCTCTGCTCCTGCCGCCGGCACTAGCTCCTCCCAGGCCCTGCCCAGCTTCTGGATCCCCAGTCTCACCCCAGAGGCCAAACCCACCATACTCAAGAAACCTGTGAGTGAAAGCCAAAGTCCTAAAGTGTTGACTTACCCCTTGCCCTTATCCCACATTTTCACTCTCTATTTCTTTCTCTTAATTTCTCTCATTCAACACTGCTGTCTGGTCACTTGTTTTCCTTTACTGAGGATCTGGCCTTTGTGTCCTAGGGAAACAATTGTTGACTCTTCCACTGCCAAGAGCTTGTTAGGTTTCTCTTCCAAATGTCAATGTCATTGCACTCCCTGTGTCTGTCCCCTCTCTTTCTCCATCTCTCCGTTATCTCTCTGAGGTCAGCTTGTCCCCAGGTGTTTGATCTGTTGGTCTTTCCTTCTCCACCATACACCCAACATACATTTTAGCTATTTCAATGAGTTTGTGCAAAGCAAATTATTGACCCAATAAAGGGGAGTTCAAATTCAATCATCGCTCGCTCTCTCCCCCTCAGAGTAAGACGGTGGTGTGTCCCATGTCTGGCCGGCCTCTGAAGATGAATGAGCTGACCAACGTACACTTCACTCCTCTGGACCCCAGTCTGGGCCGGGTGGCCCTGCTCGCACGCCAGGTCAGTGCTTGACCACACCACAACCTCTGCACACTGTTACACACTGTTATCTCTAGCTCCATGCATCTCCCTCTTTTACATAACTCATGAATGCAACTATTTTTCTTGACAAGTGTCAATAAAAAAAATAAGGTCCGCCAAAGTAAAAACCTGCGCAAAAGGAATTTATGATTGCTGTAAATACAGAAATGTTTTGCTCACTGGGAAATACATGTACAACTAGTCAGTGACTGTTTGGAGTTTGTGATAGCAACTATATAAGCTTATTACAGTATAGACGCTATGTCCTAGGATTTCCTCTGATCTATGTAGAAAAACCCCTTACCTTCTAATGATGCTTGTGAGCATCCTAGAGCAGAGCATGTTGCAGGTTCATGCTTTTCACAAATGGTGTGTAGCTCAAACCATTCGGACTCTACAGATATTTTTGTAAAAGACCCAGCCCCGGGCCCCATCGAGATCCGCCCTTGTCTCACAAACACTGTTCTAGCTCAGCCCCTGTTAATCACACAGGCTAATGGTTGGTATCTACAGATGCAGAAGAAATAGACAAAGCCAATACCCAGAAGTATATAGCTCAAACACAGAATTTTTAAAAGGGGTTAGAAATCTCCAAAACCTGTCGGCGTTACAGTGGGACTCATTGGGTCATGTTGTTTCCAGGAGAGGTACCTGTGTGCTGTGACTAAAGACACTCTGGGTAACAGTGTCCCCTGCTCCGTTCTCAAACCCTCGTAAGTATACCCCTCTTCGGTTCCTTTATTTACTGGACCACCTCTCTTTACATCAAGCCATCCCTACTACCTCTCCTTGCTTCTTAAATATCTTTCTACTCCCCCTCTCAGTGGAGCGGTGGTGACTCAGGAGTGTGTGGAGAGGCTGATCAGGAAGGACATGACGGACCCGATTACCGGAGACAAACTCACAGAGAAGGACATCATCCCACTACAGAGGGTGAGTGTTGGAGAGTGTGTTCGAGTTTTTTTTTAAGTATACGTACAGTACATGTAAGACCGAGCAAGGTACTTAGTTTATAAGGGTATTTAAAGACCGCCTGATGTTAATGCTGAAATAATATTTTCAATTTTTTTCATTCCCAGGGTGGAACTGGGTTTGCAGGCTCTGGAGTGGGACTGAAAGCTAAAGAGGCTCGACCCGTAATGATGGTGTGATGGTTCAGAGACGATAGTCAACATGACAAAGGCGTATACATGCGGTTATCTGTTCTTGTATGGAGTCTGAGAATTCCAACTGCTATTTTGAAGCTTTGTCACACACACACACGTATAAAACAGGGCTCTATTCTGACCTATTTTACAAGAAACACATAGGTGAACACACAAAGAAACTTAGGAGGTAAAATGAGGTATTAATTTTAGGCACACTGGTGCTCCTAAATAAAAACAATCCTGTGTATATGCAAGTTAAATGGCTGTACTGTAGAGCCCTGAGGAATGTCCTTTTTATTTCTCTGGCATACACGCATCAAACAGCCTACACACCAATTCATGTCTGTACCATGTTTTATATAAAGTTAAATTGACCGTCTTATTGGCTGTGTTGGGGTCAGAGTTCTTGGTGACCCTCATCCGCCAACATACCTCCGTAGTCAGTCAGCGTGCTTGACTTAAGGAAGTCGACCTTGTCCATGACCTCCGAGAGAGAGAGACGCCCATCCTAAGAGAGGAGAATGAAGGATAAGGGAAGTAGAAGATAGAGATAAATAGGAATCTGGGTAAACTCCATTCAAGCGCCAGGAAACAAATTACATTTGAGTAATTAAGTTGCTTAGGACAGTAGTTAATGATTTGTCATGCCATAAAGAAAAATACAACTTTTTGTAGAAAAACCAACATGGCTTTATTTAAAATTCAGAGAAATGTTTCACCACAAGTGTCATTCAATTTTGCTTCCTCCCACCCTGTGTAAACCAAGTGTTTATTCTATATATGGTGCTGTAAAAAAAAAAATAAGCTTATTGACTTGTGGAGTGTCTTTGTTCACACTTGAGCGTGATTGTGTGTTCGGTGTGTGTCTGTGTGAGGTTGTGGTTATGTATCTGCGTGTGTAAACACCTCCATGCTCCCGTTACCTCCCATGGCAATGTGTGTTCAACAGTATAAATATGACCTGTGACCTTTTCCCCCCTCAGAACTTCCCCCTACCCAACTCCATAATAGTAACAGTATTCTCCATTATAAGTGGATGCCCTTTCACAATACAAACCCCAAATATTTTGGAAATCCCTCTCCCTAAAGGGCTCTATGCAAACAGAGTACGTATACGGTCCGTTCCAAAAATTCGGCCTCACAAAAAGTACATAGAACTGCGCAGAGAGCGATACAAACGGAGCTCTGTTTGCATGGAGCCCTTAACCCCTCCCTATGCCTTCGCATGACTTCATCAAAGCTCGTCATGTCTCCTGGTGAGATCCTCTCCGTAATTGGTTGCCTGGCTCCCCACAAACATGTTCCAATTAGCCAGAATCTCCTTCTTGGTTATTTTGTCATCCTGTTTCGTCCAAACGCGGAGGAGGCAAATTTCAGGTCCCGCCCACCACCATTCATTGCGGTCATGATTGAGAGAGAAGGATGAAAAAGAGGGAGAGTGGAATGAAAATGAGGGAGAAAAATGGATAGATAACAGTGAGAAAGGGAGAAAAGTGTGAATGAAGGACAGATGGAGAGAAAGAGATTAATTATAATTAACAGGTCATTACCTCCAATTAATTCCATTATGTTGATTATTAGCTGTGTTCAGGCTGACAGTGTGTGATGTGAGTTGTGAGAGAGCCCTGAATCTGCTCCCAGGCTCATGTCTCTGTAGTGTCGCAAATGGCACCCTATTCCCTATAGTGCACTACTTTTGACCAGGGCCAATAGGGCTGAAGTACTGCACTATACAGGGAATAGGTTGCCATTTGGGATGTAACATTTGTTTTGTTTTAGCATAAATGCTACTATTTTTCAAAGTCCCTAATTTAAACTGCTAGGAGACTGTTCTTGTATTATTACCACAGATGTCATTTAATGTTTACTCCATGTAATGTAGGATAGGCCTATGCGTTGCACATGTCACCAAATGCAGTGGTCAGTTGTAACAGGATGTTATTTGGTTTTTGTATGGGAAGTCGGTGTGAGGTTGGGGGAAGGTGTGAGGTCAGAGAGGAAGGGGAGATGCTACGGGGTGAGTTGGAAGGGGCGTGAACGGGTGGGGGTGTGCACTACACGATAGTTGTAGCTATGGCGGTGGTTAGATGTGGGGTGAGGGTAAAAAGGGGGACACAGGTGGTGTGAGTTGTAGAGGGGTACAGTGATGGGGAGGGGTGAGTTGTAGAGGGGTACAGGGATGGGTGCGTCGGGGGGGATAATATTGTGTGTGGAAGTGGATCTCACAAGGGTGAGAGTGCAGGCAGTAGGACTGAAGAGATGCGTACCTTGTCTGTGTCTGTCTCGTGGATGAGGTGCTTAGCCTCATTGTCAGTATGATCAATCTCTCCTGGCAGGATCCACTGAGCTACCTCATGGTTATCCAGGAAACCATCCTGACAACACAACACGCATAGAGCTTTTACAAACCATCCTGACAACACAACAGACACAAACCTGTTAACTTAGTGTTGACAGAGAGAGGGGTGTGTGTGTAAGTATTGACATGGCTGGTCTGGGGGTAGGGTACTGTAAGTGTACTGACTTAAATAGTGATGTATAAGGAGAGGATGGTGTCAATGTTAAGGTGATCCAGTAGCAGCAGACTAGTGTACCTTGTTGGTGTCTCTGAACTCTGTGAAGTGTTTTTTCTCCGTCAGCACCCAGTCTGGTTCACTCTCTCCATTCTCAGGTGTGAACATGTCCCCTGTGATGGAGAACAGGTTACAGCTTGTACAGTAGGTGTTGTATTTCTAAAGTATATTCCAGGGGTTATGAGCTAGTTCAGGGCTACAACAATTGTGAAACGTCTGGGGATCCCCGAGGAGGGGTTTGAAAACCACTGGTCAATACGCTGGGGAGAAAATCACTTTTAAAATCCTGCCTACTGTGCATCTCTGGGTTATCTTCTGTTGGTGTACGCATACCAGCACTTTTCATTTAACATAGTTGATTGTGGACCCAAGAATATCCCTCATAGATGGTAATAAAATATTTCATTTTTTGTTCTCAAATTAAATGTATAAAAACCAATTACATTTGGTTGATGACATATTGTATGTTCTCTGTTTGGAAAGGGTAGTAAGTGGAAGGAGAGACTAACCAATGTATTCGTCAAGGGTGATCTTTCCATCACCGTTCTTGTCAATGTCTTCTACGGTTTCCTGAGGCGAAACAGAAAAAAATAGTTTAGAAGTGGGCTGGAGAAAAAAAGTACACCACCTGGATGTTCCTCAGAATTTGATTGATCTAGTGACTGATCCCAATCCTCTGACTGACCTGTATAACAACGGCCTTCATGTGGTCGTACTCCTCGGGGTGAAGGAAGGCAGTGAACTCGTCCTTGGTGGCGATGCCGTCCCCGTCGCGGTCAGCTGTCCTAAAGCGCCTCTCGTCTCTAGTCAGCATGGCTTTGTAGCTAGCCTTGTCATCCACGTCGTCAAACTCCTCATCTGCAACGGCGCGTAGGACATTCTCAGAGTCAAGACATGGCTTTGTAAAGCAAAGATCAGGGGTCGTATGATTCAATCGTCTCAGTGTAGGAGTGCTGATCTAGGATCAAGTCTCCCCTGTCCATGTAATGTTACTTATGATCTAATAGGCTAAACTGATCACTAACCCTTTCCCCTGCCTTTGTATTAACAATACGAGCCTAAGATGACACCACTATCGCATAGCTGTATGGCCACTACTGTACTGTCATGTTCAGCTCTCCCCTCTCATTCTTGGATTGTGTTTGTAGCCCATGATCAATCTCTCCTTATATCACATAGTAATTATATCAAATTAGACCCTACATAAATAGTATATTGGTTGTGCCAAAACCTGCCCATAATTCCAACAAGATTTAACACCTAGAAAGCCTACTAATTATATGCAGACTATACATCTCTGGTAAATTTGGACTGCCCTTTTGAAGTCCCACCCCCTCGCTCATTCGCCTCAAATTTAGGCTACCCACGCTCTCACACCCACACACACCCTCCCTTGTCGTACCCAGGTAGTAGCCGTAGGTGGTGTTCTTGTATTCCTCCCAGCCGATCTTCCCATCCTTGTTCTGGTCGTACTCCTTCCAGTGCTTCAGCACATTCTCCTCGATGTACCTCCTCTGCCTGTGTTTGATCCACTGGTGCAGTTCCCCATGGCTCACGAAACCATCCTTGTCTGTGTCGATGCGATCTACAATCTTCCTGCCAAAGGGACAGAACAAGCCAACTAAGCCTACTACCTACAGAAGCGAACTGGCCACCATTCAGAGCCTGGTTCCTTTCTAGGTTTCTTTCTAGGTTCCTGTCTTTCCAAGGAGTTTTTCCTAGCCACTGTGCTTCTATATCTGCATTGCTTGCTCCTTGGGGTTTTATGCTGGGTTTCTGTATAAGGTCATTTCCACGTAAAAGGACCCATGAGCACCAACGTGAAGTTCATAGGAGCATATCAAATTGGGTGTCAAATGAATGCTAAGAGTATATTTCTGATAAATGAAGGCATACTGTATACACATTTGTTACAGGTTTTCTTTTTTCCATTTATGTTTTGAGTTTGGACCGATTGGTGTCACCTTGTTAGTCAGAAGGTGTTTCACCTGTACTGGCCCAAGTGATATTTAAGAGCAGCTGGCCCAGTGCTCCAGTTGTCTTGAGAGATGTGTAGGGTCAACACTTTTAGTTGGAGCTCCCTATTCGATTTATAGAAAACATTCCTTTGTCTGATCTTCCCTGTTTTCGTTTTGCTCAACTTTTTGGTTTGCCTACTGTCTTTAAGTTTGGTGTGGGTTTTTCATTTGTTTGCCACTTACTGGGCAAATTTAGTGGGTGCTCATGGTGGGTGTCTTTTAGGTCCCAGTTTTTATTGCTATGCAATTTTCAGTGGACACCCCAATGAGTGTCTTTCAGAACCCCTCCTAAAACCCCACCTGTTTAGTTTTGGTTGTTGTCAGTGAGTCTTTGTTAGATTCCCTTTTGTTTGGTCAAAATGTTTGATTCTTGCTGGGGAAGGTAACATTTTACAACCAAATTTGGTCTTGTTTGGGGCAGAGCTCATTAAAATAATACCCAAATGAAGATATTGCATATTTATACTTTTAAAAATTTAACTAGGCAAGCCAGTTAAGAACAAATTCTTATTTACAATGACGGCCTAGCCCGGCCAAACCCGGACAGCGCTGGGCCAATTGTGCACTGCCCTATGGGACTCAATCACGGCCGGATGTGATGCAGCCCGGATTCATACATAGTTCCCTCTTTTTAACCAGAGCCCTATTGGCCAAAGGGAATATGGACCCTGTTTCTATAGTAATGCATAACATAGGAAATATGGGCCCTGGTCAAAACTAGTGCATGTTGGCCATTTGGGACACTGCCTGCCTGGGAGTTCTGTAACATAATGTACCCAAGTTTGTCTTTGCTTTCCTCGGGGGTCAGCTGGTCGAAGGTCTTGGCTTCCTCTTTGCCCAGGAAGGCGTCGTGGTCATAATGGAAACCAGTGGCGTCGTCATGGGCGTGGTCACTCAGGTCACTATGGCGATGGACACGCTTCTCTTTAGCGGGCACAGCTACCACCACCCCGAGGATGAGAATGAGGGACGGTAGTGACTGCAGCAGCATCTTCTGTCCTGAGAAAGAAAAAATGAGAAAGAGAGACACTACAGTAGACTGAACAGAACTTATCCTACAAATAGACAGTGATGATACTTGCCAGACACATGGGCCTCACGCAAAATAATACATTATTGGGTTAGACAATAACTGTTTATTTAATGTAAACAGTGATACATATGGTCATAGAAAAGTGTTCAACTTTTGTGCCCTATTTATAGTGCCCTACTGTCTTGAGTCCTGACATGATTTAGGATAACTCAGTCAATGTCTGTTATCTTAAGTCTTAACACTTCTGAATAATGAATACAACAATAAATTACATCAATAATGCAAAAAGAGATGCAGTTAGGTAGCCTACATATTTTAAGGCAATGAGTTTAGGCTACTTCAAGAACATTTTAACTTGGCATAAACTGTACAGAAGTTTTTTTATTTTAAACAACCGAAATCACTAAATTCGTTTACTGGAGCATATACGTTCATGCATTATTAATAATAATAATAATAATAAAACGTACCAATTTTTAGCAACACGTCTCAATCACGGTTTTTTCTGGGCTTGTAAAGATACGCGTTGGCACTTTCCCTGCCTCTTTAAATTCTACAATAAAGGAGGCGGTGCCACGCTTTCTCAGTCGACCATTCACAGACACGCTGACAAGAAAAGTAACCAATAGAAACGAGAAAATGGAATTAACGGATCCCGAGACTGATTTCGATTGGCTTTGAAGCGCCACGTTGACACGCGAACGCGCAAACCTCCATACCGGAGCGCGCATGAAGAGATTTTTACGAAAGTTTTCATCAGCAATGTAAAGGGACACCTGAGGTTTATATACATACGGCAAGGAATGGCAGGCAGCATTGTTTGGTAAAACCCAATGCAATTGACATGCATCTAGCCCACTCATATGAAATCAGAGAGGATGGAAAACCACACCATTGTAGCCTTTACCACTGTAAAGTCCGAAAATGATATACATACTAATATCGGGAACGACAGACTAACGTGTCATTTATTATAAAGGAACTTATTCAGCATGGGGGGAAATTAATTTCACATAAATAAATAACGTATGCTTATGTTGTTCTGGAAACCTAACGCTTGGGGGCAGAGTGGGATACATTTTGAACAGAACAATCTAGAAACCACAGCAGAACATTTTTTCTTCAAAATCCCCCTTTTTTCGTTTCCCGACTTCCTTCCTACCACATACCTCCCGCCAGAACCACCTTAGCCTATTGCCACTCAGTATAATTTTTAGGGCAGTTACATCAGTTTTACTTTTAATGCCTCGATAAAATCATTATTTCGTTCCTAATTTATTGTATGAGAAGGAAGTATTTTGTTTAGGTTTTGCAAAATTTATTTTCAATGTTTGGTCATATGAACGGAGTTTGATATGATTAGAATTGGCTATTCATTAATTGATTCATTCATTTTATGTAGCCAATTTCTCCATATTGTCATTGGAATTGTTGTTATTTACTTAATTGTGTTATTCAGGCCTACTTCATTTTGTTATTAAAGGTGAATAGCTTTTTTTCTATTTTGATTTTAAGGCTATGGAATAATGCACTGTGCCAAATTGTGATGTAAATGTGCGTACTGGTGCATCAAAATACAGTGGGACAGTTTTATAGGCTTTTCCAATGGATGAAAGAGATCCAGGCTACTGTCCAAACACTAAACGACACCTTATCCCCTCAGCCATCAAATTAAGTGGACACTTCTGATGATGTTTCATCACGTCTGACGAGTATACACTTGCAGAACAAGGGGCGAGGGAGGAAGGAATGCTTTTTAAATGGACTACCCTTGGCCGGAAATTCGTCACTTGTTCATCCCGAGATGATTGTGTTTTCAGCCACTGGTAGTTTGTGGGTGTTTTATATGGCTACAGTCAATTATGAGTGCATGTCTATTTTAAATATATAATTATTAATATACACCTATTGTATGATAGCTAGCAAATGAATTAGCTAACTAACATTAGCCTGCCTAGCTGGAACTTCTGAAGAAGGAAAATGTTTTATTTCTACAATTTCCAAAGATAACCAAACAAAAACATATTTACCTTTACGTAGTAACAAAATTTCACACTTATTTGCATTCGTTTTACTTACACTTGTATGTTGACTTCTCCATTGATGTTGTTTTTAAGTTTTCACTGACTTTTCTTAGCGGATGTGCAATCGTCGCAAATTGAATTATGGGGAGTTTCTAAAAACTAGGGCTGAGGGGCTTACGTTGTAAACTTCCCTTGCTTGGCTAATCATTTGGACCCCCCTCCAAGATGGCGACGGGGATTCCCTCAAGGGCATAAGGCGAGGGTAAGTGGACGAGGGTGTGTCTTTTAAGTGTTTGGACCGTAGACCCAGTTTACATTAGGGACTCACACCACCCTGTAGGTTAGGCAGGGCTCTGGTACTTGTAGTACTATGTTTTCTTGTAGTACTTTTATTAGTACTGTTAAGATGGCACCGGAGAACAAGGCTGACGTTTTAATTATTCCTAACCAACCGTTTTTTTTTGTTTGTTTCTTTGCATTATTTGTAACTTATTTTGTACATAATGTTGCTAATACTGTCTCTTATGACCGAAAATGACTTCTGGGCATCAGAACTGCGATTACTCACCACGGACTGACAGAATCCTTTTTTTCCTTTAATGAGTCCAAAAAGCCCGACATGAATGATATCCTGCTCTCCCAGGATTAGGCCCAGATCCCGTCATTTGCATGAAGAGATGGCGGAGAAAAAGTGACCTTAGAATTTGTAGACAATCAAATCAATCCCCACTTCCTTTCATTCTGCTAGCAAACATGCAATCTTTGGAAAATAAAATCGACGACTTACGCGGAAGATTAAACTATTCTTCTGACACTGCCAGGACCTCTATACCAGGCGGTGTCAGAGGAAGGCCCTAACAATTGTCAAAGACTCCAGCCACCCTAGTCATAGACTGTTCTCTCTGCTACCGCACAACAAGCGGTACTGGAGCATCAAGTCTAGGCCCAAGAGGCTTCTAAACAGCTTCTACCCCCAAGCCATAAGACTCCTGAACATTTAATCAAATGGCCACCCAGACTATTTGCATTGCCCCCCCTTTTACACCGCTGCTACTCTGTTGTTTTTGTCTACGTCTAGTCACTTTAATAACTCTAACTACATGTACATATTACCTCAACTAACCGGTGCCACTGTACATTGACTCTGTACCGGTACCGCCGTATATAGTCTCGCTATTGTTATTTTACTGCTGCTCTTTAATCACTTGTTACTTTCATTTCTCATTCTTATAAAAAAAAATGTTTAAACTGCATTGTTGGTTAGGGGCTCGTGAGTAAGCATTCCACTGTAATGTCTACACCTGTTGTATTTGGCGCATGTGACTAATACAATTTGATTTTGATTTGATTTGATTAGTACTGTTATTTGAGTGAATTCTGTAAAAGTGGGACTCTTTTTGCATTTACTGTAACCTCTGTAACCCCGAACGGTAACCTCTTCAGAGATCTATCTAACATATTAGCCCAATACATGATACATTTCTGAAATACTCCAATGTTTCCTAATCACACACAATTGAATTGAATTGTCATTGGGGTACAATTGGGACTATAATAATGGTGTCCCAGTTATTTTAGCCTGCTGTCCCAGTCTACCAAATGCGAACTGAAAATGTGCTTTTAACTCACTGTACACAAATGGGTGTGTCATCCCAACTGTCAATATGATATCAACATAGTTTTTTTGCTGATTAGGAAACTTCTTGAGGATTTCAGAAATGTATTGTGTTGGGCTAATATTTTGGATAGATGCCGAAAGAGGTTATAGCGGAAATGCAAAAAGTGTCGCACTTATTCCGAATTGATCCTACTTAATTGTGTTATTTAGGCCTACTTCATTTGATTATTTACGCAATTGTGTAATTTACTTCATTTGTCCTTTCTTTCTTTTTCTCATAGAAATAGAAAGACCTTCTCACAACATTCTGGGAATGGAACCAATTTGCTATCTTAGTTAACAGGAATCCATTAGTTCTCAGTGTTGGACTCCTCAGTCAGGACAATGGTTGACAGCAGGTGTTGCTGTTATTGGATAGTCTTACACAGGATGTTGCTGAATGACACAGTCAAGAATTTCTCATCCCCTCCTCTAACCACACATTTTTATTATGTCCTCTCTCTCTCTCTCCCTCTTTCGTCGTCTCTTTCTCTCTCTTTCCCTCTAATTCAAACTCGTTTTCTCTGTTTCTTTCTACTTTCTCTTGCTATCTCCCTATCTCACACATACCCTGTCTGCCTCTTTTTCCCCTCCGCTCGGTTTCATTCTCTCTTCTGTCTTTCCCGTTCCGTCTCTCTCTCCCTCTCTTTCTCTTTTGCTCTCCTCTCTCGCTCCTCTCTTCCCTCGCCTAAGGCAGTGTGTCTAGTTCCATGGAGCAATTGAAGGTGACAGGGGCAGTGAGAGAGGAGGGGAGAGGGAGGGATGGAGGGAGGACGTGCCACAGTGCCTGGGGGCACACAACAGCAAAGAGATGGAGAGAGGAGGAAGAGAGAGAGAGGAAAGACAAAAGCAAGGAAGAGGAGGGGAACAGTGAATTGAGTGGGGGATATTTGACATAAAGTGAGAGAGATGGATATAGAAATGAATATTTCATAATCAATGTAGCCCCTCCCCTTTTATGGAAATTCACAGAGTTAATAGAGTCACGAAAGGGAAAAGGACACTCGCACACAGACACACAACCGCACGCACACGTAAGCTTGTGTGTTTTGTTTTAAGGACTTGATATTAATTTGTCCCGGCATGGTTGCTATGGTGACCTCCATCCCCCTCCCCCCAGCAGTGAAAAAGAGAGAGGGGGAGAGAGAGCGAGAGAGAGAGGGTGACAGGGATGAACTAACAAGAGACTGAAAAAATGTGCCCTAAAGCTGCACGCATATTCAAGCAACACACATAAGCATACACATATACAGTACACACACTCAGGGCCGGCTCTAGCCTTTTGGGCCCCCCCACCTCACGGGCAAAAGTGATTAACAAAATCAACGGTGGCCCCCTGGAGGTCAGGGCCCCTGGGCAAGTGCCCTGCGTGACCAGTCGGTATTCGGCCATGATTACTCCAAGTTTAGATAGCTGGCAAGACAAAAGTATGTGGACACCCATTCAAATTAGTGGATTTGGCTATTTCAGCCACACCTGTTGCTGACAGGTGTATAAAATCGAGCACACAGCCATGCAATCTCCATAGACAAACATTGGCTGTAGAATGGCCTTACAGAAGAGCTCAGTGACTTTCAACAAGACACCCTCTTAGGATGGCAACTTACCAACAAGTCAGTTCGTCAAATTTCTGCCCTGCTAGAGCTGTCCCAGTTAACTGTAAGTGCTGTTATTGTGGAAACGTCTAGGCGCAACAACAACTCAGCTGCGAAGTGGTAGACAGATTCTGTGCTTCCAGCTTTGTTGCAATAGTTTGAGGAAGGCCCTTTCCTCTTCAGCATGGCAATTCCCCGTGCACAAAGCGAGGTATATACAGAAATGGTTTGTCGAGATCGATGTGGAAGAACTTGACTGGCCTGCAGAGCCCTGACCTCAACTCCATCAAACACCTTTTGGAAGAATTGGAACGACTCGCCCAACATCAGTGCCCAACCTCACTAATGCTCTTGTGGCCGAATGGAATCAAGTCCTTGCAGCAATGTTCCAACATCTAGTGGAAAGCCTTCCCAGAAGAATGGAGGCTGTTATAGCAGCAAAGGAGGGACCAACTCCATACTAATGCCCATGATTTTGAAATTAGATGTTCAACGAGCAGGTGTCCACGTACTCTGGGTCATGTAGTGTATATAATGAACAAAAATATAAACATAACATGCAACAATTTCTAAGATTTTACTGAGTTACAGTTCATATAAGGAAATCAGTCAATTGATCCCGCAGGTGAAGAAGCCGGATGTGGAGGTCCTGGGCTGACGTGGTTACACGTCGTTTGCAGTTGTGAGGCCGGTTGTGAGCACTGCCAAATTCTCTAAAACGATGTTGGAGGCGGCCAGGATCCCGGAGTCACCTCTTCACTGTTGACTTTAAGACTGGTGTTTTGCGTGTACTATTTAATGAAGCTGCCAGTTGATGACTTGTGAGGCGTCTGTTTCTCAAACTACGTAGACACTCTAATGTACTTGTCCTCTTGCTCGTTGTGCAATGGGGGCCTCCCACTCCTCTTTCTATTCTGGTTAGAGCCAGTTTGCGCTGTTCTGTGAAGGGACTAGTACACAGCGTTGTACGAGATCTTCAGTTTCTTGGCAATTTCTCGCATGGAATAGCCTTCATTTCTCAGAACAAGAATAGACTGACGAGTTTCAGAAGAAAGTCATTTGTTTCTTGACATTTTGAGCCTGTAATCGAACCCACAAATGCTGATTCTCCAGATACTCAACTCGTCTAAAGAAGGCCAGTTTTATTGCTTTTTTAATCAGAACATCAGTTTTCAGTTGTGCTAACATAATTGCAAAAGGGTTTTCTAATGATCAATTCGCCTTTTAAAATGATAAACTTAAATTAGCTAACACGACGTGCCATTGGAACACAGGAGTGATGGTTGCTGATAATGGGCCTCTGTACGCCTATGTAGATATCTCATAACAATTCTGCCATTTCCAGCTACAGTAGTCATTTACAACATTAACAATGTCTACACTGTATTTCTTATCAATTTGATGTTATTTTAATGGACAAAAAAATTATGTTTCTTTCAAAAACAAGGGCATTTCTAAGTGACCCCAAACTTTTGAACGGTAGTGTGTGAGTATATATATATATATTTAGGGTGGTTGGGGGCCCCCTAGTGGCTTGGGGCCCTAAGTGACTGCTTATGCAGCTTATGCCTGGAGCCTGCCCTGCACACACTTGTGCATACAGGCATACACACAACATACAGTGTACATGTATGCCCATAAACTCACTCTTACAAAGACAGGATGCATAGAAACATCTCAAACACATTTAGAGAGATATCTTATATTCTTGCTTCATTGTTTCTGGAAAACAAAATCCCTTCTTTTTATGTCATCTATCTCTTACCTCAGATTATTCTCTGTAGCCAGCGACAGAGAGAGAATGACAGAGAGAGAGGAAGTTAAGATGGGAGGGAGGGAAGGAAAGAAGGGAGGGTGCGAGAGAGCGCAGAGTTTTGTCAACCGGAAATAAAACATGTTGGCACCCTCCTTCTCCTCCACCTCCCCCCTCTTCCCATTCTCTCTCCCTGTCTCTCGCTCTCTCTTTCTCATGCCCTCCCTGTCCCCCTTTCTTCTTCGTCTAATCTTATAGTCATACTTAAGTCCTCTTGTTTTACTTCTAGTCTTTATAATATTAACATGAACTTCCTCGTTGCATTCTCTCTGTGTTCTAGAAGTAGTTGTTCTTGAAGTAGTTGTGCACTTCTGTTAAGGTTGGAGTCAGTTGTATTTCAATTCAATCAATTCAGGTGATTAGAACATTTTAATTCAAGACGTGAGAACTCATCCTCATTGAAAGTAAATTTAGGCACTTCCTGAATTTAAATGTAATTGACATTAACCTTGTGTGTTACGAAAATCATCCAATCCAGTCTACATCCCAAAAATTATCTGTTTGTAAGTGTAGTTTTTAGAATATCAGGCAAACGGTGCTGTATTATGACTGTAAAACATAGTGAGCTCTCTAATTGTATTCATTTAACCTTTATTTAACTAGGCAAGTCAGTTCAGAACAAATTCTTATTTACAAATGACGGCCAAACCCTAACCCGGACGATGCTAGACCAATTGTATGCCGCCCTATGGGACTCCCAATCACGGACGGTTGTGATACAGCCTGGAATCGAACCAGGGTCTGTAGTGACGCCTCTAGCACTGAGATGCAGTGCCTTTAGACCGCTGCGCCACTCGGGAGCCCAAAATATCAGCAGACACCAAAAGACTAAAGATAGATAACTGGGATTTGAATAATAGAGTTCTCCTCAATACATAGCCACTATATTCTATTGTATTACAGATATATTACCCCACAAGACTCAACATTAGTTTGCTCAAACTGCAGATGCATTCTCTCTTCTCATTTTTGTAGTGTCAAGGACTCTCTACTTCTCTGGGCTAATCCAATGAAATATGCAAATGTGGTGTCACGAGTGACAAAGTGCAGTCAGAGAGAAACCAAGCCAAACATGCCGTAGCACGCGTATTTGGCAGCGTGTACTGTGTAGGGTGTGTGTATTTGGGGAGGGGCCTCACGTCGTAGTCTGTAAGGATAGCGACTGACCAAGTTTTGTGTGTGTGTGTGTGTGTGTGTGTGTGTGTGTGTGTGTGTGTGTAAAAAAACAAGTGCTGTGTATGAAAGTGTATACCTCAAAGTGTTTGTACTATGGCTATAACTGTGTGTTCCTAGAATGCAACCCTTTGTTTCATATCTGCACATGGAAATGTATGCAGTTTCTCTCGAAAGAGCCAGAACTGGGCCAGTGGTCTCTCTCTCTCCCTGTCCTCTGTATCCGAAAGGTCAGAGTTTGTCTCTACAGACCAAACCCTTTGGAACACTATAAGGCCAAACACATTTCAGTTTTAAAGCTTTACCTTTTTATGAATGTCTTATTAAATAGGTTGCTATTCATAGACCGTTTATATATCATTTGTTATATATATATATATTTATTAACAAGTAAATACCGGTACCTGCCAAAAAATATTCAGTACAAGGACATGTAACCTTATAGATCATGAGTAATATGGCTTTTACATGAAATGGGTACACTACTGAATAATGTTTAGAAGCCATCCTTCAAATAAAGTGTTACTAGGCCTTGTTTTGAAATTGATATAGGTGATCGTCATCCTCCCTTCATCCTTCACCCTCCCTTTGCGTTTCTTTCATTCTCTCCATACCTTTACCAGCCCTCCCTCCATCTTCCCCTCATCTCTCTCTCTCTGTCTCTGTCTCTGTCTCTGTCTCTGTCTCTGTCTCTGTCTCTGTCTCTGTCTCTGTCTCTGTCTCTGTCTCTGTCTCTCTCTCTCTCTCTCTCTCTCTCTCTCTCTCTCTCTCTCTCTCTCTCTCTCTCTCTCTCTCTCTCTCTCTCTCTCTCTCTCTCTCTCTCTCTCTCTCTCTCTCTCTCTCTCTCTCTCTCTCTCTCTCACTCTCACTCTCTCTCTCTCCATCACCCCTTTTCCTGGCATTAAGTCCAGACCTGACACTGACACTGAGTCTGTGTGTCATCCTTCTCTTCCTCCCTCCCCCTCCTTCTCTCTCCCTTTCTCTCCCTCTCCCTCTCTATCCATCGCTCCGAGGACCAGAGTGCCTGCAGACTTGTTTCTCTCTCCCTGGCCCACTCCCCCCTCCCTCGCCTCCTCTCTTTCGCTCTGTCTAACTCTCTCCATCTCTACTCTGGCTCGCTTCCCTGCTCTCTCTTTCTCTTTGCACACACAGTCAACAAAAGCGAGGTCAGAGGAGAGGGATGAGGGTATAACGAAAGAGAGGAAGAGGAGGAAGAGCAAAACCTGGAAGCAGTGGAAAGACTAGAGAAACATCAAGTTTGGAAAACCATTGGCATTCTCTCTCTTGAGGAGGTGAGTGTCCTTTCACTAAACTTGTCAACCAACATCAATGTTGGGGGAGAGAGAGACACACAGACAGAGACCAAATAAGAGAACAAGACAAATTTGAACGAAACAAATAGGAACTATTTATGGCAGACAGTGAGAAGTATAGCAAAAGTACCAACTGGACTAGAGAGGGTGGAACCACACGGAACCGCACAGAACCAAGACAACTTGATCTTTGACTCGAGGTAGAGATACGGAAAGGCACTGTGAGGCAAACAGGTAGAGAGAGATACACCCCGCTATAGCAAGATTCATGAATATATGGTCAGAGAACTAGCTCTCACTCGCTGATGCTTCAGGGTTTCTCCACTTCTTCTGTTAATGTATAACCTTTACCCACTTTTACTTTGTATGTAGTCAAGCTAAAGGTCTGCTAATAACAATTGATGAAATCTGCCTGTCCGGTGTCTTATGCTTATAACCGGTATGCTGGTTATAATACCTGGTTGTAGTCATAGCTGGGAGTCCGTCAATGCACAGCACGCTCACAACTTTAGAATAAAAGGACAAGGCAGGATTTATTTATACTAATTGTCTCGTCCCCATGTATTCCAGTCTCAATCATAATCATTGATTAACGGATCAATGAATCAACTGTAACATGTAGAGTGAAGTGTATAGTGTTCGAGCATATTTTGACCACACAAACAAGATAATGTGTGTCCAGTGTTGTGAGTTGTTAGTCTCTTCCATCATTACTGTATTAGGGCCTATTGTTGTGTATTTTTCCAAAGTCCATTGAGTGTTTAGCTGTTCTATTTCTCTATCATCATGTGTCATTAGAGTATAGTTACAGTATTAATGTACAGTATTGTGAGTATTCCTGCTCCAATTCTCTGTATACCGGCATCACTATCATACGTAGTCAGTATGTACTTTTGTCCCTCCTTTCAGTGTACCATATTAAGGTGAAGTTAGGTTTAAGGTTAGAGAAATGTGGTGTTGTGAGTGTATCCCCCCCCCTTCTCTGTGTATTACAGGTGTAGCCAGTGTTGTGTGTAATTCTGCTCCCCTGTATCACCAGTATAGCTTTAGTGTTGTGCATACATATTTCCGCTCCCCTTCTGTCTGTGTGTGCATCATAGTCAGAGTGTGTATAATAATGTGTGTAATGTTACATTGTGACTGTGTATCATTAGTGTAGTTAGTATATGGGGTTGTGTTCTGCCTGTGTGGTTAATGGTAGCTGACAGTGTTACTCTCTCCTCTCATGCGTGTGTGTATAGTCAGTGTCAGAGTGGAGGGAATGTAGCTCCTAATTACTGAGTGTGTTTGTAATGAACTCCCCGTGTGTCGCCATGGGAGGCTAATGCACAAGCGTGTGTATGTCTGTCTGGCTATCTGTCTCTCTTTCTCTCCAAATGTATGTACCCTATCACTTATTTCCTTTCTCTCCTCTTCCTCACCCTCTCTTTATCTTCTCCTCCCTCTGTCTTCCAGATCTGTGTTCTTATTGGAGGAGAGAAGTAAGAGGTCAGAGGTGAAGGGGAAGTGTTATGTGTGAGAAACTCAGCATGCTGAATCTACAGAACACCTCCAGCTGGACTGGGCCAAACAACTGGTACCATCAACCAACACAGCACGGTACAGATAGGAAACAGAGGTGGTGTGTGTGTGTGTGTGTGTATGTGTGTGTGTGTGTGTGTGTGTGTGTGTGTGTGTGTGTGTGTGTGTGTGTGTGTGTGTGTGTGTGTGTGTGTGTGTGTGTGTGTGTGTGTGACTCGTGGAGTCAGCTTAGGGTGAGCTGGAGAATCTTCCACATGACTGAGCAGAAACAGTGTGCCAACAGCTACAAAACACACACACACACACACACACACACACACACACACACACACACACACACACACACACACACACACACACACACACACACACACACACACACACACACACACACACACACACACACACACACACACACACACCTCAGTGACAGAGTGCACAAACACAAAACAGTGAAATGCATACGTACATGTGGAGATACGAAGAATGCATAAACGCTTGTTACTCAGGCAGACAGTAACAGTGGACACACAAACACACACACACATTTCACCAAGAAAAGAGCTTAAATTATCCTTCTGTTCTAGAACAATCTCTCTCCCCCTTTCCATTAGATGGCTGTGTGGTGGATGACGTGAGCGTGCGGATGGTGGGAGGAGGAGAAGGAGTGCAAAGAGAGAGGGATGAGGTAGAGGACGCCCAGCATCACCTCCAGCTGAAGAGAAAGCTCCAGAGGAATCGCACCAGTTTCACCCAGGAGCAGATTGACGCGCTGGAGAAAGGTCTAACCCCAGCCCCAGGCTTCAGTTGAGGCCTGTAGAGATTCAATTAAATTTCAGTAATAAACATGAAGGAAAAGCTAAGTTTAATGCCATGGGCGTATGTGTGTGTGTTAATGTAAACCATTGTGGGCTTCTTGACACATGTTTCTCCACCTCACAGAGTTTGAACGGACACATTACCCAGATGTCTTTGCCAGAGAGAGATTGGCAGCTAAAATCGACCTTCCAGAGGCTCGCATTCAGGTAACCAACCGTTCACTCTGTCTGTTTGTTTAAACCTCTTCTTTTTATTCTTATCCTTTACTCCCCCTAGTGGCCAGATTAGAGTATGGCAGCTACCAAAGTAGTACCTGAGCTGTTCTCAAACCAGTTCTCTGGGCACCAGTTTTCACATATTTGTTATATTCCAACACAAACACACCTGAATGGTTACAGTTTGATTGATTGATTGATTGACAGGTGTGGTTTTCCAATCGGCGAGCTAAATGGAGGAGGGAGGAGAAGTTGCGCAATCAGAAGAGGTCAGGGGGCGGGACTTCCTGTTCTCAGGCACATGCCCCCCTCAGCACCTCCTTCAACACTGGTGTCTATCACTCTCACCATGGTAACAGCTCATGTAAGAAACCATATTTTTTCAATATGTTTGTAGGTGTACAAGTGTGTGTGTGTGTGTATGTGTGTATTACTGTATACAATATTATTTTAAAACATATTTCTGTGTTTCTTGATGAAGCCTCGATGCACAGTCGCAGTGACAACTCTCTCTCAAGCTACGGCTCTCTCTCAGTGTTCTCAAATATGCAGGTAAATTCAACACATTTTTATTTTTTATAGTGCTATGAACCCCATGGCGTCCATTGTTAACATGACTATTGGTCCTTCATTTTGAACCAAAACTTTCACTGAATCTTTGTTCTGTCTCATCAATCTTATCACTGGTTAACAATCTTCTCTCTTTTCTCTTCCTGCATGTCCTGTTACTGTCCCTCTCTCCTCTTCTCTTTGCTCTCTCTCTCTCTCCAGTCGTTGCCCCCCCAGTCCACTTCCTCTTACCCCTGCATGCTCCCTCCCTCCCCCTCTCCTCCCCCTCTGCCCCGGAAGTTTGACTCCCTCTCTTACCCCTCTCCTCACCTACCTCCCTCTCACTCTGCCAGCTCCAACACAGGTGAGTCTCTGCAGCATGTGTGCATGTGTCTGTGAAGATCTAGTATTTAGTTTAGGTACCACTTTGCTAACTCATCCTTCTTGTCTTTGTTTCTCTCTCTCTCTGTCTCTCTCTCTGTCTGTCTTTGTCTCTCTCTCTTTGTCTCTCTCTCTGTCTGTCTTTGTCTCTCTCCCAGGATATCTCTCTCCTGGTGTGTCGGGTAGTGAGCAGGACTTAGGTCAGTACTGGACCAGACTCCAGTGAGAATAACAAAGTTACGGCATGACACTAGACCACCACCAAACCTGCCAGTATCTGAAGATCCACCTATTCTCTGTGACAGACTAAGATACCCAAACACCCAATCCGTTACAATCCAAAGCGATTACTATCAGTCATTCTAATAATGACAAAAACGACCAAAAAAAGTATCAATGACCTGCCACAGCCAATAACAATCATGGATGGCCTTGGAACCACCAATGACAATCTAGTATGGGCCTGAAGCAGCCAATGACAATCAAGTATTGGTACTGGACTATTAATTTACAATTAAGCTTGATCTCAGCGCACAATGCAATCAAATGACGAACTGGAGCTGGATCCCAGCAGATTCACTCACTCATTCACTCACTCACTCCTTTTGATGTTTGTTCAGATCAAACAGACAATCAAGCATTGAAATGAAATCACCAATCATAGTCAAGCATGGATTTCATTTAACCAATGACAGTCGAGCAGGGATTAATGTAACCAATGACCTAGGAGAGTTTAAGACAATCAAAAACCAATACTAGTGAATAAGGATGTTACTGTGATGCCATATTTTTGTCTCTCCTGGTGTACATTTAGCACTGTGTGTGTGTGCGTGTGTGTGCGCGTGTGTGTGTGTGTGTGTGTGTGTGTGTGTGTGTGTGTGTGTGTGTGTGTGTGTGTGTGTGTGTGTGTGTGTGTGTGTGTGTGTGTGTGTGTGTGTGTGTGTGTGTGTGTACGTGCAGACATGAGTGAGTGTTTGTATGTGTGTAGTTGCATTTTGTGTATGTGTGTGTCTTTAAACTGCTAATCATTTTAGTGTATTCCCTTTTTGTGAAACTGTTTGAACCAAGAATAAAATTCTAAATGTGAAACTAAACAATGCCTTTTATTTAACAGTAATTTATCACTAATAAGAGGGCTAGCTTGATTAATGTAAGAGTTGGAATGTGCATTGCTTATATTTTGAAATAAGTGAATTTACACCACATATACTGTACAAACAGGGAAATAGTGGCTGGAAAGGGGGGAATCCTGAGGTGGCTTTCTTTCTGAACACAAAAATACTTTGGCTAATTTAAATTTGAGATTATTTATCAAATCTTCAGTAACATATTGATCTATGTTAGTGAACCACCCCTCAGAATCGTCTGGTGGCGCTTGTGTATTATATGACCTTTAGCTTTTGTTTATTTCTCACTCTGTCACTGAGCAGGAGCATTTCCTGCCTATGTGACTGTGGATTTCCTGTTTTTGTTACTCACATCACCACACCCACTGTAAATAATGCCCTGACTGACTGACAAACTAATTCTCACAGGGACATGAAACGCACTCGTACAAACTTGCAAATGCGCACACACACACACACACACACACACACACACACACACACACACACACACACACACACACACACACACACACACACACACACACACACACACACACACACACACACACACACACACACACACACGTATACCGTTCTTGTAATCTTGATCATCACAATCAACACAAACACTCAGTCACAGCCTGCCCATACAGGGTCCTATATGCCAACAAAATGATTTGTGGGTTTCCGTGGCAATGTTTAAATGAGTGTAATTATGAGCAGAGTTAACGAGGTGTGGAGATTCCGAGAGGATGTTGCACGCAAGACACTCTTAACCCCTGCTCAAACAATCACATCACCACTATCCCCACCATCCCCTATGGACTGTCTCTACCTCCTAACCCACCCAACCCATCAACTCAACTTCTGAAAGAGAGCACTTATGTACTGTCTGTCTTTGAACATGGCCCTCCCTCTATCACTTCATCTTTTCCCATCCCGCTTTCTACTCCCTTCTTCTTGGTCTTGCCCACTCAAACACCTCTCTCTCTCTCTCTCCAGCTAAACTTGACCTCACTTCAAACCACTTTCAACTTTGAACATGCACTCATGGACTCCACAAGGGTCACAGTATGTGTTTGTATTCACTCTCTTGTGACATTTCCAGAGGACAGGAAGAGTTTCCTTGGTGTAAAAGAGCACTGCTGCCCATCAGGTTTTAGAGTGAGTTCAGTCAAAGTAACCAAAGAAGCATACATCATCTACCCTTATACTGTATGATGGTAATGAACACAATCCACCAAATTGTGTCTCTAGGGTGAATTTTCAACATTGACATCTATCTCTCTTTTCACCCCCTCCTTCTCTCACTCATTATCTCTCTCGCTCTCACTCTCTCATTACCCCCCCCCCCCCCAGCTTCCTGTCACAGAGGAAGTGCCTCACCCTGCTGGCTGGCTCCCCATTGGTCCTCAGAGGAACAGTGATTTGGGGGGAGATAGGGAGGGAAGGACAGGGGGATAGATAGAGGGAGCGGGAGACGTAGAGAGGGAGAAGGGCACGAGACAGGGCATTGGGCAGGCAGGAAGATGAGCGCCAGGCTATATTAAAGGAGAGAAAGAGAGAGAGAGGACTGCTTAATGTGTTCAACATGACGGCAAGGAAATGGCTTTGAAGGCGTAAGCGGTAAGAAGAGCGCTACAACAAGCAAGTCAGGAAACTGTCCATGCAGAGACTTTAGAAAACAACAGAAAGAGAGGGAGAGAGAGAGTTAGTGAAAAAGAGATGGGCTGGCAGGAGAGAAACCTCCATAATGTTTTTGTTAATTATACTGTATTACCGTATCAATGCAGTGGCATTTATTTTGATGTTCTGTTCAGTATTTTTTTGAATGTACTCTGTTTATGTACTTTTGTTTGTAACTCATATAACCTGCAGGTGGTCAGATGTGTTTCTATAATTTCAGATGGAGCATGGTCTTATCAGCAGAGTTTTCATTATTCCTTCAAACATGTCTGTCATGCAGTACACTTTCTCTCTCTCTCTCTCTCTCTCTCTCTCTCATATATGTCCCTTCAACTTTCCTCTCCCCTTCACTCTCTCCTTTCCTCTCTCTCTCTCTCTCTCTCTCTCTCTCTCTCTCTCTCTCATATATGTCCCTTCAACTTTCCTTTCCCCTTCACTCTCTCCTTTCCTCTCTCTCTCTCTCTCTCTCTCTCTCTCTCTCTCTCTCTCTCTCTCTCTCATATGTCCCTTCAACTTTCCTCTCCCCTTCACTCTCTCCTTTCCTCTCTCTCTCTCTCTCTCTCTCTCTCATATGTCCCTTCAACTTTCCTCTCCCCTTCACTCTCTCCTTTCCTCTCTCTCTCTCTGTGTCTCTCTCTCTCTGTCTCTCTCTCTCTCTCTCTCTCTCATATGTCCCTTCAACTTTCCTCTCCCCTTCACTCTCTCCTTTCCTCCTCTCTCTCTCTCTGTACATTGTCTGTGTTCAACCATTCTCTCGCCTTTCCTCTCTTTTTCGTGCTTCTTTTCTTTCTTTCTCTCTCCCTCTCACTCTCTCAGTACAGTCTCTCCCAATCCTTGTACCAGTGTCTGATTTTAAGCTGACGCTGGGCATGGTTTGGGGGGGGCCGTGCTGAGGATTCTGCAACAAGTTGTGCGTGTGTGTTTGGGTGTTGATGGGTCTTTTTGTGCGTTAGACCGCTGTGCCACTCGGGAGGCGCAAGATATTGCTTTTTGTGGTAACCTTTAGAATTGGTTAAATATTCATCTGACCTCACAATGATTCCATGCCATTGTTGTTAGATACAAGTCATGTATTTACTGATGAGTATATGTACAGCCTGTACAGGTTACTAATAAATAGTATGATACATAATGCAAATCTGTGCTGTTTGTAGATTTTTTAAATTACTTTTTGATATTTTATAACCTAAGATTGAACTAGATTCAATTAATAAATAGTTTGAAAATGTTGATTGATCTTTGAATGCAATGTAAAGAGCTGAGAAACACTCTTTCCACGCCACTTAGATACAGCTATGACCAGAAGTGACCTTTTCCTAGCAGATTAGGAGAATTTATGCATCAGATTAGGATAATTAACATAGCAGGTTTGGAAAATTAGATTAAGGTTAGGAAAAGGAGTAGGGTTAGGGTTAGCGAAAATGTTCTCCTAACCTGCAACGAAAATCACTTTTGGCCTTAGCTCTATTGAAGTGCTGTGAAAAAAGTGTGTAGCTTAGGGGTTCCCAAACTCTTTTGGCCCATGACCCCATTTTGATATATGAAAATTCTCAGGAGCCCAGAGCACTGATGGTGATATCAAGACAACTGGGAGCTCTGAAAATGTTGAGGTCAATTCATGACGCCAGTGATCCTCAGGTCGGAAAGTCGGAGCTCTAGAAAGAGGCCCGAGTTCCCGAGTTGGAATGACCGTTCAAATGATTTTTCCTAGTGGTAGATCGTTTTTTCCCGAGATCGAAGTTGTCTTGAACACACTGAAGTCGGAAGTCGGAGATGTTCAAGTTCCCAGTTCTTTTGTATGCGGCATTATTGCTCAGAGGGAAACGGCAGGGTATTCCCTTTGAGACAGGAGCAAAAACTCCTTCGTAGTGACCCGTGAATGCATTCGGTCACATGACAGCTCAATCGGTTGTTCGACTTCACTTACCCGCATGTCAACTGAGCCAGGATCACAGTCAAATGGATTGGGAAGTAGGTCCCAAAGTGCTCTTCCAATCGTTGGAGGTGAGCAATGATCACTCGTGTGGGACACTTAAAATGCTGTTTTCTGTTAGAAACATGCACAGCCGAGGGAAGGGTTAGCTTTTGAAAGACTCTCCAATAAGAATTATTTCCTCTGAATCGGTCGCTTGGTTTTTGTATTTCCGCTGCATGCTTGCAAATACTGTATGCCTTTTACATAGGCAAGGAAACATTTTCTTTTCATTACTCAGAAAGTCAACCAGTTTTTTTTGCATCCATTGTGAAAGACAACAGTAACTCTCTCAATGCGAACAGTATTTCCAACACTCACCCTCGATAACCACCAAGCCTCATTGCGAAATAGTTTTTCAAACAGGCGTGCGCGCAGTTGACGTGGTTTAATGTAGCTAACAATCGAAGTTGCCTGCTGCAGTATATCTCAGAGTTCTGTGCTCAGCTCTTTTGCCACCAGCTATATATTATACAATGCGTCCATATTGCAGAAGGAGACATATTCATAACTAGAGTGCAGAGAGGCCTGCCCCTGTTCCCTAATAGATGAAGTCCCATCTATGCAAAAGTCCACCATTCCATCCCATAGAATCTGGTTTTCGTCAATATTGCCACGCAGCACACATCAACTGTGCCGTTTCATACTCGGGAATCGTGAGACAGAACACTATGTCCCCATGAATAACATCCCTCGACATGTACAGTAAACAAAAGTCAATGCATGGGTATCTCGGGCATAAACTGGGGAGTTTGAGTCCTTCAATCAGAGTATCCTCTTGATTGCTAGTAATAGCATACATTATTTGTTTAACAGTGTTATCTGATAAAGGTATTGATGTGAGTTTCTGTGCCTCTGCCTCCCCACACATTGTTTTCACCGCATCAATTGCAGCCGGTAATATCAAAGGTCCTGCAATAGTGTGTGGTTTCATAATGTAGCGGGCCTAGCCATTAACCGTGGGAATGACTGAAGTGCAACGGTCAAGTGCTGCCTTTTCCCATGATCTAAGGGCTCTCTCTGGTTGAATTTTATCTTTTAGATTTGAATAATTTTCATTTAGGTTTTTAAGCTTAAACACATCACAATAATTTTGGAAATTTTCCTGCAACCCCATTTTTATATCAGGCTACATAGTACATAGTGTCGCGACCCCTAGTTTGGGAACCGCTGGTGTAGCTGTATCGAAGTGACATGAAAAGAGCTTCCACTTTAAGAGAGCAGGCATCTTTTATGTCCAAGCCGTTGTTTTGCCAGAATTGTAAAAGGTCAGAGCATGTATCAAGTCTGTGCCGAAGAAGCGTTATTGAAGAATTTGAGGGTGTACGATTTCGTAATTGTGATGGCAGCCACATTACCAATTCCCCGGAGTGCCCGGTTATGGTAAAAGAGTATGAAGTGGCAAGGGTCAGGACTATACAGCAGGTCTCCTACACGGAGGCACGTGAAATAGTTGAAGGAGCAAAGGGAGCTGAAGAAATGGCGATGGATGATCCGCAGACTGTGGAGATTCAGGGTGTTGTTCATCAGTTGAGGGAAATTCAAATGCTGATTGTGAAGAAGGTGGATTTTATGGTGTTTATTGCACATGTGATTAATTGTACTGCACAAACTAACAAAAAGTCAAAGAAACTGGACATAATAGCATCTGCGGCTGAAAGGTTTTTGGGTTTCCAGGACTTCACTGCCAAAACATTGCAAAGAATACTGTCCGAAGATGCTCTTCCTTCTCAGACCCCAGAGCCGGTAGTGATTGGTGTTGGCAGTTGAGTCTGAATAAAGAAGTACATTGAGTTTTGTTTAGTTCATTTAGTTAAGTTTTATTTTGTTCATTATTTGGGATGATATACAGCCAAAACAGTAGGTGGCGGAATGCACTTATATATTTAGTTTGCGAACCGCAGTAATGTCAAATGAGACCCCGTACAGTAGGTGACGGCAATACACCAATAGGTGTAGTCTGCCATAAAACTTTAAAGAAGAAGAAGAAGAATGCGGTCATGCGCAGATGTTACATTTGGTAGAAGCGGTAATGGCGCTTGAACCTCACGGCGGTGGAAATAAGAATGAATGGACGTTGGTCTAGAAGAATGGAAAAGTAGCAAAATTGCTGTGGGAAATAATGTGTAGTTCTGATAATACCCCATTGTATCTTGTAGGAGTAATTTTTTGGTGAAAAAAAAATTATATGCCTGTCACGAGATGGATTGGTAGATAAGTGGGTGGCGGGGCTGGTGTTATCATCAGCTCCTATACAGCTCAATTTTTATGGAATGGTCTGCCTATCTATGTGAGAGACGCAGATTCTGTCTCGACCTTTAAGTCTTTATTGAAGACTCATCTCTTCAGTTGGTCCTATGACTGAGTGTCGTCTGGCCCAGGAGTGTGAAGGTGAACGGAAAGGCACTGGCGCAACGAACTACCCTTGCTGTCTCTGCCTGCCGGTTCCCCTCTCTCCACCGGGATTCTCTGCCTCTAACCCTATTACGGGGGCTGAGTCACTGGCTTACTGGTGCTCTTCCATGCCGTCCCTAGGAGGGGTGTGTCACTTGAGTGGGTTGAGTCACTGACGTGATCTTCCTGTCCGGGTACGTGCCGTGGGGGAGATCTTCGTGGGCTATACTCGGCCTTGTCTCAGGGTAGTAAGTTGGTGATTTGAAGATATCCCTCTAGTGGTGTGGGGGCTGTGCTATGGCAAAGTGGGTGGGGTTATATCCTGCCTGGTTGGCCCTGTCCGGGGGTATCGTCAGACGGGGCCACAGTGTCTCCTGACTCTTCCTGTTTCAGCCTCCAGTATTTATGCTGCAATAGTTTATGTGTCGGGGGGCTAGAGTCAGTCTTATGTCTGGAGTATTTCTCCTGTCTTATCCGGTGTCCTGTGTGAATTTAAGTATGCTCCCTCTAATTCTGTCTCTCTCCCTCTCCCTCCCGGAGGACCTGAGCCCTGGGACCATGCCTCAGGACTACCTGGCCTGATGACTTGCTGTCCCCAGTCCACTTGGTCGTGCTGATGCTCCAGTTTTAACTGTTCTGCCTGCGTCTATGGAACCCTGACCTGTTCACTGGACGTGCTACCTTGTCCCGGACCTGCTGTTTTAGACTTTCTCTCTCTACCGCACCTGCTGTCTCTAACTCTCATTGATCGGCTATGAAAAGCCAACTGACATTTACTACTGAGGTGCTGACCTGTTGCACCCTCTACATCCACTGTGATTATTATTATTTGACCCTGCTGGTCATCTATGAGCGTTTGAACATCTTGGCCACGTACTGCTATAATCTCAACCCCAGCACATCCAGAAGAGGACTGGCCACCCCTCAGAGCCTGATTCCTCTCCAGGTTTCTTCCTAGGTTCCTGCCTTTCTAGGGAGTTTTTCCTAGCCACCGTGCTTCATTGCTTGCAGTTTGGGGTTTTAGGCTGGGTTTCTGTATGGCACTTTGTGACATCGGCTGATGTAAAAAGGGCTTTATAAATACATTTGATTGATTGATTGATCATACGCGCCATCAGCGAGTTAGCTAATCAGACAGGTAGCTGGGGATTGGCTGTCATTTCCTATTAAAGCGCTGTGTTTTGTGTTGTTCGGTGCTGAGAGTTGAGCGGAGAATGTCTCTCCATGGGGGTCGAGCCCCAATGCAAGTGTCCATGTCGTGCGCCTCCCGAGTGGCGCAGCAGTCTAAGGCACTGCATCACTACAGATTTGGGTTCAATCTCCGGCTGTGTCACAACTGGCCGTGACCGGGAGTCCCATAGGGCAGCGCACAATTGGCCCAGCGTTGTCCGGGTTACTTGGCTCATCGCGCTCTAGCGACTCCTTGTGGCGGGCCGGGCACCTGCAGGCTGAATTTGGTCGCCAGTTCAACAGTGTTTCCTCCGGCACATTTGTGCAGCTAGCTTCCGGGTTAAGCAGGCGGGTGTTAAGAGGCGTGTGACTCGACCTTTGCCTCTCCCGTGCCCGTTGGAGAGTTGCAGCGATGAGATAAGATCGTAATTGGATCGCAATTGGATATCACGAAATTGTGGAGAAAAAGGAGGTAAAAAATGGGTGTTTGCACTGGACCAGTGTCTGTGGGACAAGAAGTCTTACCAGCTAATTCGAGTGAGGAAGTGGGAGGCTGTGCTGACCACGAACTGAAACTGGAGCTGATTGGTGATCCGAGAGCAGAGGACCGAGAGAGGCATTGGTACAACGTAAATCTAGGAGATTTAGCTCCGCTAAGTAAGGGAGGTGTTTCTTCCTGTGTTCCTCTTACACTACTTTCTCTCTCTGGGCTGTTTCGCCACACCACTGAAAACCACTATCGTGGGCAGGTTTCTCTGCCGTCTGTCTCCCTCTCGTTCAGCACCTGAGGCGTGGCCATCGGAGACATTGCCAAGCAGTGTCAGCCTGGGCGCATTCCAGGACAGGGAGCTGTGCAGATCTGGATATCGCTAGACAGAGACGTTTACTATTTTAGTGTTGCGGGGATATAGTTCTCATCGCGGCCGAGAAATCCAGAACCTATCTCCACCCTGTATATGTTGTCTTGTCTGTCATTCCCCCTCCATATTTTGTCCTGTAGAGGGGTTGGTAGAGTAGAGCAGGGCCAGGGGAGGGTCCCATATTGTGTGCAGCACCAGAGTGAGATTGTAGTGCCATTCACCATATTGTTTGCAGTGCCTTCCCTTAGAATAACTATCTTGTTGCGGTGCCACATCAGAATAATTCAGTGTACAGTGGAGTGAGATTTGTAGTGCCTTTCACCATATTGTTGCAGTGCCATATCAGAATAATGCAGTTTATCACTTTTACATGCCCGATATTTACCTGAGGGAGGAAGGGGGAGAGTGTATTGTGTCGACACAGTCCGGGAAATCGTACAATCTGCTGTGGGAGGTGGGGTACAATCCATGTTAACCTATGAATTGAAAATAAAACTTATCTGTCCTGGTCTTCTGTTTTGGGGTTGTGTGCCTGAGAACATTAAATGCTGTGTTGGATGGAGTTAAAAGGGGTTCACAATAAACTGTGACATGCCGACTTGTGGAACCCGTTCAAAACATCCAAAATTATGGAGAAAGCATTGGGTAAAGTAGAATGAGTGAAGATCACGGGAAGTAGGCTTGTTCTGGTTTCTGCGGATCAGAAAAAATGTGTGTTGGATATCAATTGAGCTGATGGATATTACGGCGCAGGGCACCTGTCAATGGGGAAATGTCTGGAGTCTCAGATAATGTTGACAGTACTCTATTAATGAAAATTCCAGGAGTGGTTGATGCACGTAGGATGAATCATATGGTTAATAGCAGGAAGGAGAAGTGTTGGTCTGTTCTAGTGTTTTTTTGTTATGTGGAGTCTTGCAGCTGGGATATGTGTACTATTCTGTCAGAGCTTTTGTAAACCGACTTTACAATGTTCTTGCTGTAAAATATTTGGACATGTAAGAAGTGTCTGCAGACAAGAGAAGCTGAAATGTGGGAAAGATTACTATGAAGGAGATTTTGCATTTTTAGTAGAAGAGAATAGCCATGGAGCAAAATATTGTAACTGTTGTGGAGAGCGCAAAGTGCAATCCTTGGAGTGCCCTATAAGGGTGAGAGGTTGCCAAAATCAAGGCAGGAGAGAGTCTCCTATGCGGAGGCTGTCAAAAAGGTAGAAAGATCGACTATCTCTGAAGGTTCGGTGGTAGTGAAAACCGGTAGGCCTACACTGTAGCCTGAGTATCACCAGCTCCCTATGCAACTGGGTCCTGGACTTCCTGGTGTGTGGTCCCCAGTTGATGAAGGTAGGCAATATTACCTCCACAACACAGTGGCCTCACAAGGGTGCATCCTCAGTCCCCTCCTGTAATCCCTGTATACCCACAACTGCGTGGCCAAGTTCGCTATAGACATGACAGTAGTAGGCCTGATTACCAACAACGATGAGATGGCCTACAGAGAGGAGGAATGCACTCTGACGGCGTGGTGCCAGGTAAACAGCCTCACTCTCAACATCAGCAAAATAAAGGAGATGATTGTGGACTTCAGGAGGAACCAGGCTCGGCACACCCCCATCTTCATCAACAGAACCGCCGTGAAGACGGTCAAAAACGTAACATTCCTCAGCGTACACATCTCTGAAGGGCTGAAATGGTCAAATCACACAGATCCGTGGTGAAGGCGCCATGACAGTGACACAACCTCATTAGGCTGAAGAAATTTGGTCTGTCCCCGAGGGCCCTCAGTGTTCTACAGGAGCACCATCGAAAGCATACTGTTGGGCTGCATCACAGCCTGGTACGGCAACTCCACCACCACTGACCGCAAGGTTTTACAGAGGGCAGTATGCTCAACCAAATTTATCATTAGGTGCACACTGCCTGTGAACATAAACAATATAACGAATTTAGAACAAGCAGCCCCACTCTACATCTGGCTAGCTAGCTGCCCCAGAGAACTCAACAACTCAACATAAGTGTTATGTTACAAACATAAACAAAGTCTACTTATAAAGACTCAAAAGCTGTAGCCTAGTCAGTGTATGGAAAAGTCGGAGGCAGGGCTAACTAGCCAGACACTTCAGAGGACTTGGGCTACTTGGCCTGGATAGTGGTGAGAAGCAACTGGCATAAGGGGAGGTGTGCACCAGTGTCATGACTTCCGCCGAAGTCGGTCCCCCTCTCCTTGTTCAGCCGGCGTTCGGCAGTCGAAGTCACCGGCCATATCCGATCCACTTTTAATTTTCCATTTGTTTTGTCCTTGTCTTACACACCTGGTTTCAATTCCCCAATTACTTGTTCATTATTTAACCCTCTTCCCCCATGTTTGTTTGTGAGTGCTTGTTTATCTGTTCATGAATGCGCACGTTAGGCTGGTTACGCTGGGTTATGTTAAACCCTTATTTGTATTTCGTGTTAGTTTGTGCCGTGTGCTTTTGGGTCGCCAAATAAAAGGCTCCGTTTTGCTACCAACTATCTGCTCTCCTGCGCCTGACTTCCTACAGCCCTTCACGCATACCATTACAACCAGACACTGTAGCCCCCTTGCATGACCTGCAGAGAGAGTGGGACAACTTTTTTCACAGGGGTGTAGGGCTAAAATACACTTACGTCAAATGTGCATATTCATCTGATTAGAATTTCAGATAAGCTATATTAGTCAAATTGTCCAGTCAAATAGGCCTAGGCCTGCAGCTTCTCTTTGTTGCCATAGAAGACAGATAATTGATAGGCTAATACATAATAAATAAATCAGTACTCACAAGAATACATGTCTTAAATGATAGAATGAATGCATCATCTAGCCTAAATCTGTAAAGTTCTCTTTCAATGTTGCTTCTCTTGACGGGACCAGGGAGAGAAAGCGATAGCTCTTAATAGGGTAGCCTTAATATTATTCCCTTGCAAACATTTTCAGATTAAAAACAGTGAAAGAATGCACTTTGTCATTGATGCATATTTTACGTGGTTGAATACTGACAGCTGTTGTGTAAAAGGATCAATCTCTGAATAAGACACCCATCCATATTTGCTTGAGAAATAAATCTTACCACACTTTTCCCAGAGACCAAAATAACATTTGCTGTATCTTTGTACTGCAAGAAATACTTAATTCTGCAGAAGTTCATTTCATACTAGGCTACATGTGAGATGTTATAGGCCTGTCAGTGTCCAGATTTCAGTTAGTATTCCATTTAATCCATCTCAGGTTCAAGGTGATACTTTTAGCTCTCATTTCAGCTCTCATTTGTTGGCAAAGTAAACATGCTATAATGTGATAGATTAGTCTCTCACAATATTACAATCTTTCACAATAAACAAGTCATTCACAATCATTTTCAAAGTAGGCATAGTAATAAACTCAGTTTATTTGTTATGAAGATACAGGATAGTTTACATGGCACAATTAAATAGTAGCCATACATACAGTAATGGCGGTGTAGTACAATACAATGAATACCTGTACAGTGGTGAAATAGAGGCAACAGCGGGGTAGGTGTAGAGATGTGCAAAGGATCATCTTGTGACAAGAACATGGAGAGAACAGATACTTTATTGTTCAATGCTTAAAAAGAAAATGTGTCTTCTGTTTTCACAACAACCTGCGGCGCAGCACCCCTGGGTGGATAGCAATTGTGGGAGGTTAAGAGCCTTGCTTATGGGCACAATGGCACAGCGTTGTCCCATGCTTGAACCATTGTAGTCATGGCAGCACACTCAGTCATTACTCCTGTAGTAGCCTTGCCCTAGAGCAGTGTTGCCTGATCCTGGTCCTGGGGACTATTTTTTGCCTTAGATGATTTGAATCAGCTGTGTAGTGTTAGGACAAAAAAAAGAATATGCCCCCTTTGGGTCCCCAGAACCAAGGCTTGAGAAACAGAGGCAGGAAAGGCAGACCAGCAGTTGGAAGGTTGATGGTTTATGCTCCGGGCCAGTCAACACAAATATGGGAATGGAACTGAACTGGCAGCTGGAAGGCTGCTGGTCATTGATCCCATGTACCATCTGCTGCCATTGTGCCCTTGAGCAAGGCACCTAACCCCCCCCCCCCCCCCTCCAACAATTGCTCTCCATCCAGGGGCTTTGCACTGCTGTCAACTTCTGTGTATTTGCTGGTGTTGGGAAGAGGAGACCAATGGATTATAAAGTTGTATTGAATTCCTCTTTGGAGTCCTCCATGTCTTTATCCAGCATATTGTCGATCTAGAGAGGGATAGACAGCCCTGACAACACAAACTGGGTCCCCATGTAGTCCACTCCTGGAAAAATGTCTCCCATCGAACATTATTTTCTGAAAAAAGGACAACACATTAGACTCCCCTGCGACATTTGTTGAAATACGGTGCCTTCGGAAAGTATTCAGACCCCTTGACTTTTTCCAAAATGTTTTACATTAAAGCCTTATTCTAAAATAAATTACATTTAAAAAAAATCCTAAGCAATCTACACACATACCCCATAATGACAAAGTGAAAATTGATTTGGAACATTTTGCAAATTTGTTAAAAAAAAAAAAAAAAAATTCTGACCCTTTGCTATGAGACTCGGAATTGAGCTCAGGTGCATCCTGTTTCCATTGATCATCCTTGAGATGTTTCTACAACTTGGAGTCCACCTGTGGTAAATTCAATTGATTGGACATGATTTGGAAAGGCACACACCTGTCTATATAAGATCCCACAGTTGACAGGTCACGTCAGCGCAAAAGCCAAGCCATGAGGTTGAAGGAAATGTCCCTAGAGCTCCGAGAAAGGATTGTGTCGCGGCACAGATCTGTTGAAGGGTACCAAAACATTATTGAGAGTGACCAGACGGAATCTACTCCTCAGTAAAAGGTACATGACAGCCCGCTTGAAGTTTGCCAAAAGGCACCTAAAGACTCTCAGACCTTGAGAAACAAGATTCTCTGGTCTGATGAAACCAAGATTGAACTCTTTGGCCTGAATGCCAAGCACCAAGTCTGGAGGAAAAACCTGGCACGATCCCTACGGTGAAGCATGGTGGTCGCAGCATCATGCTGTGGGGATGTTTTTCAGAGGCAGGGACTGGGAGACTAGTCAGGATCGAGGTAAAGATGAACGGAGCAAAGTACAGAGAGATCCTTGATGAAAAACTGCTCCAGAGCGCTCAGGACCTCAGACTGGGGCGAAGGTTCACCTTCCAACAGGACAACGACACTAAGCACACAGCCAAGACAACGTAGGAGTGGCTTCTGGACAAGTCTCTGAATGTCCTTGAGTGGCCCAGAGCCAAGATTTGAATCCAATCGAACATCTCTGGAGAGAAATGAAAATAGCTGCGCAGCAACACTCCCTATCCAACCGTACAGAGGTTGAGAGGATCTGCAGAGAAGAATGGGAGAAACTCCCCAAATAGAGGTGTGCCAAGCTTGTAGCTTCATGCCCAAGAAGACTTGAAGCTGTAATCGCTGCCAAAGGTAATTCAACAAAGTACTGAGTAAAGGGTCTGATTACTTAAGTAAATGTGATATTTCCGTTTTTAATTTTTAATAATTTGGCAAAAATGTCTAAAAACCCGTTTTTGCTTTGTCATGATTAGGTAGTGTGTGTAGTTTGATGAGGAAAACATTGTTTTAATGCAATGTAAAATAAGGCTGTAACAAAATCTGGAAAAAGTCAAGGTGTCAGAATACTTTCCAAATGCACTGTAGGTTCAGGACTTTTGTGAAACAGCACAGTTGGAAAATATATGGCAAAGAGAAACAAACAACAGATAACTATTGTAAAATATACTGTGTCTGTAAAATGTATATACACTGCTCAAAAAAATAAAGGGAACACTTAAACAACACAATGTAACTCCAAGTCAATCACACTTCTGTGAAATCAAACTGTCCACTTAGGAAGCAACACTGATTGACAATAAATTTCACATGCTGTTGTGCAAATGGAATAGACAAAAGGTGGAAATTATAGGCAATTAGCAAGACCCCCCCCCAAAAAAGGAATGGTTCTGCAGGTGGTGACCACAGACCACTTCTCAGTTCCTATGCTACCTCGCCAGAGGCCATTAGGTACCGAGATGAGATCCTCAGAACCCTTGTGAGACCATATGCTGACACATGCACATTTGTGGCCTGCTGGAGGTCCTTTTGCAGGGCTCTGGCAGTGCACCTCCTTGCACAAAGGCGGAGGTAGCGGTCCTGCTGCTGGGTTGTTGCCCTCCTACGGCCTCCTCCACGTCTCCTGATGTACTGGCCTGTCTCCTGGTAGCGCCTCCATGCTCTGGACACTACGCTGACAGACACAGCAAACCTTTTTGCCACAGCTCGCATTGATGTGCCATCCTGGATGAGCTGCACTACCTGAGCCACTTGTGTGGGTTGTAGACTCCGTCTCATGCTACCACTAGAGTGAAAGCACCGCCAGCATTCAAAAGTGACCAAAACATCAGCCAGGAAGCATAGGAGCTGAGAAGTGGTCTGTGGTCACCACCTGCATAACCACTCCTTGTTTTGGGGTTATCTTGCTAATTGCCTATAATTTCCACCTTTTTTCTATTCCATTTGCACAACAGCATGTGAAATTTATTGTCAATCAGTGTTGCTTCCTAAGTGGACAGTTTGATTTCACAGAAGTGTGATTGACTTGCAGTTACATTCTGTTGTTTAAGTGTTCCCTTTATTTTTTTGAGCAGTGTATGTTATTTCATAGTTTTGTTGTCTTCGCAATGTAGAAAATACTAAACATTTTGAAAAACCCTTGAAAGAGTAGGTGTGTCCAAACTTTTGACTGGTACTGTATATTTGTCATTCTCATTTAAATCAAGTCCAAGAAGTGGTAGATCTGTTCTATATGCACTATTTCTATGCTTCCCATTCTTAAGTTTAGTTTTTGTGTCTTTTACTTTTGGTTTTGTACACCAACTTAAAAAAATATTGTATTTCACAGTGGTTCAGATCATTGGTTCCCAACCTTTTTCAGTTACTGTACCACCAACTGAATTTTGCTCTGCCCGGAGTACCCCTGAAGTGCATTTTAACAGGTGGCCTACGGTCTCATGAGTCTTCTAAGTACCCCCTGTGTAGCCCTAGTTTCGATGGTACAACGATTCTCTATATTGTGAGTTGTTTTGTCACATAAACTGAAATAAGGAAAACGATTAGATTTCTTGCTTCCAGGAAATGGCGGAGACATTGTTGCCACTGTCCAGTTGGTGGCAACAACACACCTTAAAACCCAAAGAGGAAGACGTTACCACAGAGTAATGTCACAGATAGAACGATGAACCAGATATTTCACCAGATGTATAAATGTGAAGCATCCAGTTGGCGTTTCCACTCTCTACGAGATATGGGGTGCGTTTGTAAATTCAGCGCAGAATAGCTGAGGAAATTACAAACGTGCAACACGGTGACCAGTGTTAGTAAACTTAGATTTTTGCCAGCAGCACAGTTAGTCAGATAACATGAAAACAGGCTAACCAGCTCTGCTAGGGCGAGTAAAATGGTCAGAGTGAGGTGTTCTCTCATTTGTGTCTGGAAGTAGCTAGCAAGCTGGAAATGGAAATTTGGAAATAATGCTACGATGCACCAATAGGAACTTGCTAGCTCGTGCTTTGCTCTGCCCACCTCCTTGCTTGTTTGGCCCATTGTGATTAATTTGCTCCCATTTGAAACAGCAGGCTGTGGTCTATCTTGAGTTAGTTGTAAAAATCTTTGGTAATGTCACATAGTACTGTCTGTAGCTATCATACAGTAGGCGTAAATTAATAATTATATATAAGGTGTTTGCCATACTCCTAACTACCGGTACCCAAAACTACACAATTAATCACAACAGCAATACCATTGCCTTAAACAAATCTTGGTTCAGTCACCAGTTTAAGTTGAGAGAGGGGGTATCCATGGCATTTTCCAATTATGTCCCTATTTTACAAGTCTAAAAAAAGAGAGAACCTTTCATAATGTTGCCAAACAAAGACTCAACAAACTTACCTGAGACTCCCAGTCTGTCCCTGCCTATCTGTCCCCAGCTCTTCTGTCTGTGTGCCATCTGTTGCCTGATCTGCCAAATGACATCATTATGAAACATTTCCATTAGCATTTCACTTCTTATTAACATTTTATCAACTAGTCTTTGAGATATTAGACTACTAGGGTTCATACTTTGCGTTTTGGTGTACTGAAAAATGCTCTGATGTCCATCTTTTTTCTTCCATTGTTCTACCTGGCTGGCTACACACACACATTCATACAATGTGCAGGTTATTTACAGTAGGAGATGGGCTTCTATCATCTATTATCATTCTATAATGGGCTTCGATCTGCAAGCTAGTCAGCTAGCAAATGTGAAACGGATTGCAGTGACAAGGGTTGATAGCTGTATGAGTTCACCATTTACACAACGTAAGCTGCAACCTTTTGTTATTTTAATATAGTTTATGTTTTCATTTTATATTGGCTGGCTTCCCACAATAGCTGAATTTGCAGAGTTAGCAAGCACCAATTCCGTTTATGTGGTGTTTGTTATCTTTGCTATCGTCAGTTTCCTCCAAGATCCGCACACAGGTGCTTCAAAGTCCCCTGGCGACAATTTAGCTTTTGCAACGAGACCATAAAGATATTTAAGACAATTGTAGAAGAGAGTGTAGTTCTGTTCAGTTTGGAGTTCAGTTTATCATAGGGACTTAAAAGCAATACAGCTGCATGCTGATCTTGGAATAAACTGACGATAGCAAAGATTCCATCTTTGACGACTTCACATAAATGAAATAGGTACTAACGTTAGCTAGCTTGCTAACGTTAGTACGAACAGAGTAGACTTTCGTACAGAGTAGACTTTCATGTGCATGTTCACTTTGAATATATTCCATCGAAGCTTATTAAGAGTAAAATAACTTCAGGCATATACCTAGTACTGCTTCAAAGGTATAGGGTTCCCATTCCTTCCTCTTTATTTTCACAATTGTCTCCTGCAGAAGGGAACCATGAAGAGGAGCTTGGAGTGGGCAAGGCTTATAAAGCAGCAGAGAAGACCTGATTCATCAAGTATCAATTCATTTTGGTGATTCTCACCTGGTTGGCATGCATGCACAACACAAGGTATGCAACGTTAAGCCCAATCAAATATAAAATCTTATTAAAACATGTATCCTAATTTACAGTCAAGCAACGTCTGTCAGTTGTGTTAATGTTATGAACCTCAAACAATCTATGGTTCTTGGAGTCAATGAATCAATTGAAAGTGACTACAATTAGACATTTTAAAACTGTGCCAGTAAAGATGACAAAGTAATCTGCTCTTATGGTTCTGTTTACATTTTTTCCAGACACTTCAATCTGACACTCTTAATGTTTGACATCAGGCAAAATGTCTTCAGCCACCATAGGGCGGAGAGCCGCTGGTTGGCATTTGAATGCAGTGTCTGTGGGTGTACCAGGAAAGGACATTAGAAGTTAGGTCCCCATGATATTGAAGCTTCTTACCGTCTCCACTGCAGCCCAGTCGATATTGATAAAATAAAATCTGGAACAATAGATTGTGCTACACTTTTACACCTCCAGTTTGCCTATTGTTCCAACAAATGTCAATTATACATTTTTAAATCCGTCAGAGTGCATTTTATTTTATAGCTCTGCTTTCAACGCCATCCTGACCCGCAAACTGGTTAGCAGGCTCTGGGTGTAAATCCTGTAATAACAAATTAGATTTTTTACATTATAAGAATGTGTATCCCTAGAATGGACCCGACACTACCACGGTAGACATGAGTACATGAAGGAGCTGTGGGACCTGACAATGGTGATAGGACAACTCTCAGCATAAGCAAAACAAAGTAGATGGTGATACTTGACCATTCTCCCATCTACTGTACATGGAAATGATCAGCAGCTTCAAGTTCCTGGGCACCCTGATATCCTTTTCTGGCCTTAGTTACTTCACTCAAAGTCCCACTTGTGCTTCTCCACTAGCCTCAAACTTGCTGCACCGCGACCTGTGTACCAACTACAGTGTCTTATTGCCATAACACATGTAAATGAAACGTCCATATTTACTGTAAGATTTATTTATGTAACATTGCACATATTGTAACAGTCCCTTGACATACATGGCTAAACTACTTTACATAATGCTCAGTTTACCCACTAAGAAATCATAAACTTATTTAAATATTAAAGCTGCATTATGTATACCTGTCCAAATGATTCTGGTTAGTTGTTTAGTGAAAGTTTTAAAACATGACAACTTTTTTTTGCTGATGGACAATCCTGTCGGAAACTTTCATAATATCAATTAACATTGGCTGCAGTATTCCGAACTCACTAGGTGGTCATGCAATAAACGTTTTGGATAATTCCCCTTATATGAATTCTTTAAATCAAATTGTATTTGTCACATGCGCCAAATACAACAGGTGTAGACCTTACAGTGAAATGCTTACTTACAAGCCCTTAACCAACAATGCAGTTACAAGAAAAGTAAATAATTAAAGACCATCAGTAAAATAACAATAGCGAGCCTATATACAGGGGATACCGGTACAGAGAATGTGCGGGGGCACTGGTTAGTCAAGTTAATATACACATGTAGGTAGAGATATTAAAGTGACTATGCATAGATAAGCAGCAATAGTCTGGGTAGTCATTTGATTAGATGTTCAGTAGTCTTATGGCTTGGGGGTAGAATCTGTTTAGAAGCCTCTTGGACCTATACTTGGCGCTCTGGTACCGCTTGCCGTGCGGTTGCAGAGAACTGTAGCTGTGGCTCCACTGGCAATCCCAGCCTAGGAATGCTGAAGCCCCCGAAGTGAAAATGAAAACCTCCATGGTTAAAGGGTATGTGTTCCCCCCTGAAAAAAGGAAAGGGGAGGTCATTAAAGTCCATAAGTAACACTTGTTGGAGAACACAGTACTCTTAAGTGAAAGTAGTTTGGGATTTAATTTATTACATTCTTAGGGGGCCCATGGAAGAATAAGGCTACAAAATGCTGTCCCACAGTTGTGAGAGTGATTAGGTGATGTTTTACTGATGTGGGCCGTGTTACTTCAATGATCATGGTTTTGCATCTAACCTTCCACCTCCAGAAGTCAGTCCCTCCAGAAATATATTACTCTTCTCTCTATTGCTCTTTGATTGGTACCAGGTGGGGAGTGCTCTGCTTTGAAGAGAGAAGCTATGTCTTTGTCCAAAATAGGTTTCTCAGCGTAGATGAAAACCTCTCTGAAGAGGCTTGAGTGTCTATTCATGTAAGGCAGGAGACCTAGACACTCCAGACCCTCTTTGAATCTATAAAGTAAAAATAAGTCTATGAATTTGCCCTGAAGAATTTAACTAAACTTGAGATTCCTTAGATATATGGAAACACTACTCAAGAGGATCCCGCATCCTGCTTTCTAAGTAGAACTTTGTGGCTGACTCCACCAGGGCATCCCTCTCCAATGTACGAATGTATCGCACTGGACCCAACGTGACCACTTCCTCTGCCTCGTCAACAGTTTGTGTTAACTGGATCTTAGATTGTTTATTGAACTGTGTTTTGGGACAAATTAGCAAAACAATAAACTGATTATCACTACCCTTAAAGATTGACTGCCAACAAAAATGAACCAAATCCACATGGAAAAGTTGTCATGAACTACAACCCCAAAAATGTTCAAATTTTGTGCAAATTAACAGTAACATAACATCCAATCACAGTATAAAGTACTTAACTTCTCTCTAAAGTCATATTCCGCAATTTCTTTCAGTTCTGGCACAGGAGGTTGTAGGCCACACACTTGCCTGTATAGTGTCTGAAAAAATGTGGCTCTACACCCCCATGTTGCTGTCACACAGAAAACAAACAGTAAATAAAGGACACATTCCATTCAAATGTCTTACTCAAGTCATATATATATTGCCATAAACAAATGTGTCTTTGTTGGTGTAAAAGTGTAACTCACCTTGAGAGTTGCAAGAAAGGCCTTTTTGTCAATCAGGTCCCTCAAATATTGCAGAGGAATGGATGGCACTCATTAGCAGCCGGAGAAATTCTCTTGAGGGACCACCCTCATCAGCTGCCCCTTTTTCGTCAGCATCCCTAAAAGCCATGTCTATTTTTGCCTCCGGATTAAAGCGGGCTCTCTTAAAGCCTCTCATTGCACAATCATAAATGTTGTCCCTCATCACGATAATTTGGTTGGCATCTCATTAACTTCAGCAGTGTTTGGAGTTCAACACTAAAAGAGACATTCAGAATAACAAAGTTCAGATACTTCCCACAATTCATCTGTAATAACAAGACATTTAATTATTTACAGGGATGACTTACTCATTACCAACATCAACAGAAGAGTGTGGTGAAGATGGATGATAAGCCTCAGGGAATGGTGGAGGGGAGGCCACAGGAAGTGGTATAGGTGGAGGGGAGGCCACAGGAAGTGGTATAGGTGGAGGGGGGCCACAAGAAGTGGTGCCACAGGAATAGGTGCTCCCACAAGTGTAGCCTCGTTTGTAGAAGTAGTCAGTAAAAGGTCATTTAAAGGCTTATACATTTCAAAAACATGGAGAAAGCAATAAAGCTTTCAAACATAATGTGAATGCGTTCTGAAAATGATTTACAGAAAAAAAAAGTAGCCGCATGCATCACTCACTATAGAATGTAATCAATGTGTAGGTCAAGAAGATATTAAGGATGCATGTAGCGCTATTTTTTAAATAATATTTGCAATATGTATTACATTCAACAAGCAGACAATGTTGTTTTCTCCTCCATGGTCCGTCCTAACTTTGGAGGGAACGCCATATCTGGAGACAGAATTCACAAAGCAATCCATTACAGTACTGCTGCGATTGTTGCTGGAAGCACGAAGAAACACAACGAGGCGGCTGCACCCATCAATGCCACCATTTATGACTATCCTCCACCTAAATCAGAAAGCACAGCAGACCAGATATTAAATTAACATCCAAAATGTGGAACAATGTTAATGAATCAAGTTAATGAGTCAAGAGGACAGACTCTCCTGTTGTTCACACTTAGGCACAAATACTTTGTTCCAACCGTTTTTGCCTCAGTATGTGGCAAAAACGTGGTCCCGTGTGGCTCAGTTGGTAGAGCATGGCGCTTGCAACGGCAGGGTTGTGGGTTCATTTCCCACGGGGGGACCAGGATGAATATGTATGAACTTTCCAATTTGTAAGTCGCTCTGGATAAGTCGCTCTGGATAAGAGCGTCTGCTAAATGACTTAAATGTAAATGTAAGTATGTCCTCAATATAAGCATGTTTGTTAATTTCATGATGCAGATATTCTATCGTTCACAGAAGTAGCAGAAACACAATAAAACAATTATTATCCACATGATTGACATTGGGCCATTGCTTACTGAACTGTTAGTTGTTGATGAACAAGTTGATGAACAATTTGAGATGTTACAATATACAACTTCTCACCAGTGATATAGATAATTGTGTCTATCACAAAGATACATCTACCTTATCAGTTTGTGGTTTCCATCAAGGTGCCATAACAAGTTTGGTCCAGCAACACGGTATGACCTTCTATGTAGCCTCTGCGACATGGCTCTGAGGGCAGCCGCCCTCGGGTTAACACGAATCATGCTGTCCCTCACTCTGCGTCTCTGCACCCGGATTCCCAATGCCCTTAATTGCGCTCGAACAGCCTCCGGTCCAAGATTATCGTTCCCAGCCACCAAGTCCTTAATCTTTTCATCCAGAGCCAAGTCTGACATGTCAGAATATAACGGTGCATGTGACAGATTGAAGTGTCTGGGGAAAAAATTGTAACAATGGACAGGGATGAGGTAATGTATATCATCATAGTCATTTTAAAGTCCTGTCTTGATTGTAGTCATTCCAAAATTGTTTGATTGGTAAGAAACTGGAAACCATGCATCTAAAGTCTGTAGTTTATAGCATTACACCCAAGAACAACTGACCTTAGACAACATTTGAGTGTTGATCGGGACACATGTAGAATATCTGCCATCTGAGACACGCTGAAAGGACAGGACATCAGAAACCTCAGTTGCTCTTGAGTGATGGCATAAACAAGGTGCACCTCTAGCTCCTCTCCAAGTTCGAGGAGCCTGGTAACCGGAACTGACTGTAACAATAATAAACTGCGTTTAGGCTACTTATTGTATTGTCACGCCGCCCGACCCCTCATTCCAAAAACACTTTGGAATTATAGTAACTGTCACAAATTGTGGCCAAGTAATGTTTTTATAATATTGGATTTTAAAGCCAAGACATAAATAGAAATGTTGACCAAGAACGAATACAATGGGCAACAGTAAACCCAACCAAACCCACTATAATGCTGCTTACTTTCGTGTCTTTACTATCATTAAATTGAAGACTTAGTTTTTATCAAAGATTCCTGTAATTAGTATTACGCGATTAGATTGATTAATCATGTAACTGTAATTAACTAGGAAGTCGGGGCACCAAGGTGTCACGTTCCTGACCTTATTTCCCTTGTTTTGTCTTTATTTAGTATGGTCAGGGCGTGAGTTGGGGTGGGCAGTCTATGTTATTTGTTTCTATGTTTAGGTTTGTTCGCTTGGCCTAATATGGTTCTCAATCAGAGGCAGGTGTTTGTCATTGTCTCTGATTGGGAACCATATTAAGGTAGGCTGTTTTCAATGTTTGTTTGTGGGTGATTGTTGCCGTGTCTGTGTTTGTTCGCCACACGGTACTGTTTTCGTTCGTTTGTTCACGTCGTTTTTTGTTTTGTATTTTGTCAAGTGTTTTTCGTCTTCGTTGCTATAATTAAAATATGTATTCAAACCACGCTGCGCTTTGGTCCGATCCTTGCTCCTCTTTAGACGAGGAGGAAGACGAGCGTTACACAAGGAGAATATTCAGATCACAAAGTTATCATTTCTTAACATAACTTTTCAGATATTTTCATATCTGATCCATAGTCTTCTTAATTAATGAATTATTTACTTTACCTCGCGTTAGTCTCATTCCAAACGTCGTAAATTGTTGGTTATCTGCACAAACCCAGTCTTCACTATGTGTCATCCATACATCAATTGTCTTAAATCATTTATTTATTGCTAACTAAGTAATTCACAGAAATGCATAAACAAACAAACAAAGTAAATAATGGTTACAAGAAATGATAGGAGAATGTGCCCTAGTGGGCTAAACCGGCATTGTTGTTAGACCAAAGGGAAGTGGGGGTCGACTGAGACGTCACTACAGAGTTAATAATTATAACCATTGAAATGCTAATCCTTTGCACATGAACGCTCACTCATTCGGGAACAATTGCAAACAATATATATATTTACGCTCAGTGTGTCGTTTTGATCGCTGTTGAAAAGTTAGTTCCTGTTGGAGAGTTTCCGTCCTCTCTCTCTCTTTCTCTGTCTCTGTCGTAGGTTAGAGTGGATAGTTCAGAGTGACATTCATTCGTGTAGTTGTAGAATGGATGTTTCGGTGGTTGTCGTTCTTCGCGTTCATTGATACCGAATTCCTAGCTGCAGACTAGTAATTAATATCAAAGACTTGTTATTATTCTGTCGGTATCGATAGTCTAAGAGTTTAACCACGTGGTATGGTTAAAAGAGTCAGCAATGGTCTGCAACCTTTTGTCCTCCCTTGATTGAGAGAATCATGGTCTGCAACCTTTAGCCATCTCTAAATTGAGGTAAGCTCGGTCTGGTGATAGAAAACCCGAGTGGGGGTTTTATTCGGAAGGGCTGAAAAAGGGCTGTCCCTGTAACGCCCTGGGTGTCGGGGGGTGCGAAGTCAGACGCAGGAACAGCAGAGCTTCAATATGTTGAGTCTTTAATGCCCAACTGGCAAACAAAAATGTCCAACACGGACGTACTGGGTGTCATACACAACGGTCCAACGACACGAGAAACAAACCCAGTCCACAATAACCATATACACTCCCGAAATCCCAAAAGCTACAATATAACAATCCCGCACAAAGAAGCCTACGGGCTGGCTGACTAATAAAGCCACACTAATTAACAACTAACTGAACACAGGTGATACAAATAAACAATTAAGGAGGGGGAGGAAAAAGAGTCAGTGGCAGCTAGTAGGCCGGTGACGACGACCGCCGAGCGCCACCCGAACGGGAAGGAGAGCCTGCCTCGGTTGGAGTCGTGACAGTCCCAGGATGCCTGACCCTAACTGGGCTCAGGCGCGGTCCTCTGATTTAGTTCAAATCAAAAAGGGAATTGGGTTTTCCTTCATTAAACAGTCCAAAGGTATATTACACAATTTTGCAAACAGTATCATACTCACTCATTCATCTTATACAACAATTAGATGTAAACCTCATATCTGAGGCTATTCTATAAACAGCGTTATGGTAATGTTGCCACACCGTCTCCCATGAGCTTCCCCAAGTTGTAACAAACGGACCAGTTCGTAGCTGGATTCTTCACCGATCTTTTATACTTTCTCCGGAACATGACATTTGTTCGTACCTCAAGTTCTGTGAGGTGGAAGAAATTCCTTTGTTTTCTATGAAAGCTTACTCTGCCTCTTATACTGTTGTGGCCATGTGGTAGGGTCTTCTCCTCAGGAATTTACAACCTCTCTCTGACCACAGCAGCGTAGTTGTAGGGGGCAGGGAGAGCTTGCTGTACCCAAATAGGCCAACGTCATGACATTACCTTGTGCATGCCAGCCAGAGGAACGAATCTCCTTAATGAACTGAGATACTTGATCAACTAGATAATCTGCTGAAGCAACATTTATCAGCCTCCCCCTAGCCCAGTCAAGGCTCCTCTGCATGGTTTCCATTCTGCAAGATGACAGTTTTGTGAAAATAGAGACCATAGAGACCATGTTAAAACAGTATCATAGTACTAATGCTAACGTCCCTGGTTCTGAAGTTGTTAATTTCTGCATCATAGGCTTAGATGAAATATACAAATTTCAAAGGGTATTCAAAAGTAATATATGTGCTGTTGGAAAGCTGGTATGTTGTAGATATTAGCAAAGTTTTTACAGGGTTGTCTTAGGTCAAATGAGCTTTATGTGAGTTTTGTAAATGTTTTCATGCTAATCGCGAGCTAGCGCGGCTAAGGCTAGGTGGCATTGATATTATAGTTAGCCAGCCTAAAAATACCTGAAAATATAAAAAAATGCCTAAAAATACAAAAACATGTTTCACGTCAGTACTCCTTGACAATAAATCACCTTTATGTAGCTAGCAGGGCTGTAAAAATGTTACAAGACTGCACCGTTCACTGCAGCGATGGCTGGGGTGTGCGGATCAACTTTATGATTACACTATTATTAATGACCTGGCAAGATCATAAAGGAACAATTGTCCAGACAGACGGTTGAGTTTACGAATTGACGGTTTATTAACCCAACTTTACACAAGCTACTGTTTGGTCGTAGCCCACGCCAAATAAACGAAAGATACCCCACAAGCCAACCGTGACCTTCTCTTGAGAGAGAGAACAATGGCTAAACCTGGTCTTAACTTCAAATGCTCCATCCCCCTGCCCAACCCCCTCCACGCCTCTCCGCCAAACACCAGAACATTCCAGGTATCCCCGTGATTGGCAGATAGCAGGTTGATTGGCATGTCGGACCCCGCGAACACTGGTAAGTACAACACAACCCACTAATAGCCTACCACATAACAGACCACTGTCTGTGCGGGCCGCTACAATAGTATTTAAAAATAATCAACCTTGTTAACGTGGACTCAAGGGGATCAAGTCCAGGATTATCGAGTGCAGTCATTTAGGATCTGTTTGCAGCGGATAAGGAAGTTCCTTCTCGCCATCTTCAATTGTGGTGTTGTTGCTGCATCAAACTGACTGTACACTGATTATTGAAACCTGGTTGAAAGGAGGAGCTAGGGAAATTGGCTAGTAAAATTAGCTTATTAAGGAACGCGTTAAGTTAACGTGTATAGGTGTATATTTAGCAGCTGTAGGCGTTAACTTGACCGCTTGCAGCCGTTTATTTAGCACATGTTGAACCGCCTTCAAGCACATTTGCATGCGTTTATTTGACGCGTGTAGGCGTTAATTTAGCACGTGAAGACATTAATTTAACACGTGCACGCGTTAATTTAGCGCCTGCACCTGTTTACTTTACACATAGAGCATTAAAAAGATCGCGTTTTGACCAAGTGCTTTAAGACCCAAACGGCGTTCCATATCAAACAGCAGCAAAAATGGGTAATGTTCAAATCAAATCAAATTTTATTGGACACATACACATGGTTAGCAGATGTTAATTTCAGTGTAGCAAAATGCTTGTGCTTCTAGTTCCGACAATGCAGTAATATCTAACAAGTAATCTAATAAATTCACAACAACTACCTTATAAACACAAATGTAAGGGATGAATAAGAATATGTACATATAAATATATGGATGAGTGATGGCCGTGCGGCATAGGCAAGATGCAGTAGATGGTATAGAGCAGTATGTACATATGAGATGAGTGATGTAGGATATGTAAATATTATTAAACTGGCGTTATTTAAAGTGACTAATGATAGGCAAGATGCAGTAGATGGTATAGAACAGTATATACATATGAGATTAGTAATGTAGGATATGTAAACATTATTAAAGTAGCGTTATTTAAGGTGACTAGTGATACCTTTATTAAGTACATTTATTAAAGTGGCCAGAGATTTGAGTCTGTATGTGACAGCAGCCTCTCTATGTTAGTGATGGCTCTCCCGGTGGCGCAGTGGTCTAGGGCACTGCATCGCAGTGCTAGCTGCGCCACCAGAGTCTCTGGGTTCACGCCCAGGCTCTGTCGCAGCCGGCCGCAACCGGGAGGTCCGTGGGGCGACGCACAATTGGGCATAGCGTCGTCCGGGTTAGGGAGGGATTGGCCGGTAGGGATATCCTTGTCTCAGTATGTAAAAAATAAAAATGTAATAAAATGTATGCACTCTACTGTAAGTCGCTCTGGATAAGAGCGTCTGCTAAATGACTAAAAATGTAAATATATTAAAAAAAACAGTCTGGTGGCCTTACTTTAGGCCTTACTGTAGCTAGCTAGCAAACGTCACCTAACCCACTAGCTAACATAACGAGTGACCTGTAATTTAATGTAGCGAAAATTAAGACTATAAATGACAGTTATAAATGTGTTTTCTCGTGTTGAGTGGTAAAAGTAAAGAAATGTCTAACATATCTTTTGTTTGAACTCCTTACTGGATGTCAGCCACCAACGACAGAGCCAATGTCAGATTCCCACACATGCACGTACCTGCATCATGTGCCACTGCTAGAGGGCTGGGGGGTGAGAGGCAGTGGATCAAACCATTGTGAAGCAAAGGGCAAGGGTTCGCAATCTTTTGAAACAAAAACGCGCTATTAAGTGTCTATAATCAGGACAAGTGCTTTCATTGCGTACTATTAATATTATTGAAATGAGTTATGTTTACAGTGATATATTGGGGGGACAAATCATATTTTTCCCAGGATGGGGGGGTCGTGTCCCCCCTGGGATTTCCGCCTATGGTCTACGCATGAGTTTATGCCGCGTTCTCAACAACTGGGAACTCGGAACTGGAAAATCTCCGACTTCCATATTCAGTGCATCCAAGAGCACTGTGAACTCTGGAAGAAAAAAACTCCGACTGAGAAAAATCGTTTTGAATGCGGAATTCCAAATTGGGAACTCTGACCCTTTTCTAGAGCTCTGACTTTCCGAATTCGTTTTTTTTTCTCCCGAGTTCACAGTTGTCTTGAAAGCACCATTAGCTAGCCAACTTCACAATGACGTCCTATAATGCCGTGTTCAATGGTAGTCGGAACTAGGAAACTAATTTCCAACTTCCTGATTCATTGAACGAGGCACATGTATAACTACAACCAGTTTTATCAAAGATTTTTACAACTAAGATAGACCACAGCCTGTTGTTTCCAACGGGAACAAATTAGTCATAGTGGGCAGAACAAGCAAGAGGTGGGCGGAGCCAAGCACGAGCTAGCGAGATCCTATTGGCGCGTACTAGCAACTTTTGCATATTTCCGTCAGGGAACGACTCTTTGAAGTGAGCGTGTGCAATAACACAATTCGCTTTGGCACTCCTTCTAAACAGCTGTAATTGTTTTGAGTAAAAGTTTACAAAACGTTGTCCACTCTGTTCGGCACGGATTCTAGTTTTGGTGACAGAAAACTGTATTGAGATCAAATGTTTCATTGATGAGAAAATTTGCAGAATCTCGGCCAAAATCCATCTCGTTCTATATTCTCCCAGTGCCGGCAAATGGGCTTCCTATTACTACTATATTTGGTAGTGAGTGGAAACGCCAAAGGGGTGCTTCACATTTATACGTCCAGTGAAATATCTGTCTCATTTGTAGTTGTAGCATTTTTGACATTTCCGAGTTTCCTAGTTCCGACTAGTAGTTGAACGCGGCTCAAGTGGGGATCGGGGATTTCTATTGGAGAAGTAATTTCTGCCTATCTTCATACTGTACTGACTTTGACGTAATTTGTCTCAGTTTGGATATGCGGAAAACTGGAACTTCGAGTTTAATTTGGTCAAGAGCGGTTGACTTGAAATTCACCCACAAAAGTAGCTAGCAAGACTGGATAAGAAGTAGACAAATATGAAGAGCATTCTGCGAGGACTGACAATAGTGGAAGCGAATGAAAACATGTAACGTTAGCTAGCTATATATGTCTTAGTCTTCTATCGAATTAATACAACTTTACAGCGATAGCCTGCTGTTGCTAGCTTGAAGTTGAAGAAGTGGAGTGGAGAGGAGATGAACGCTTAGCACTATATATATTTTTTTATTTTATTTTAGAAAAGTTAATATTACTCACTGGGACGTTTTGCTTATGAGGACTCCGATTCGGCGTGGAGCAGTCAGGGCCGAACCACCACAGGTAACGTTAATATTTAAGTGGCCGCATATTTTGAGGGAAAATCGACTTTCGGTCCGGTGTTCAGCCATTCAAACATCAGTGGGTGTTAGTGGTGTGCCGATGACCAATGTAGAGTTGCACATTTCCATTTTTGAAAAGATTAAGTAAGTCAAGTGTAGCCTTGTGAACATTCATGCCACAGATACCACCTGAACTGATACGTGCATGCCATGACTAAAGAAAGGAGAGGGCGTGGTGACAGCTTAGACAGTCTGATAAGATGCTGGCACGAAGTTCTTGGACTAAGTAATATCCTTATTTACTACAGCCATTAGCAGGGGCGCAACTTTGGTTTTAGAAGTAGGGGGAATGGGGTCCTCCCTCAGAATTTGTTTGTGCATCTAAATCTCATTTCCTGCGTTTCTACTATGGCTGTCCCGAACACACAAAAAAAAATTGGTCCACCAAGATTAGTCTTCTTTCATTTTAAAACGTGTATTTTTCCATTTATAGACACACCCTGTGTGTTTTAACAAAATCAATTGTACGTACTGAACTTGTCTGATGCTGTTTGATTAAATATCGAAGACCCACACATGACTCGAGGGAGCCAGACATAGCCTAACCAGAAGGAAAAAAACCTATTCCCGACCGTCCTTCACCCGCTGCTGCTAGCCTTCCCTCCTGAAGTTGCCGTTAATAGGCTATATCAGTGGTCGGAATCCTTTTCCATTTGAAGTGCCAATTGATCTTTCCGTTTATACCAATCTGCGTGCCAGTTATGATTTTCATATGCACATTTTTGTGGAACAGTTTCATTTAATTTATAGAAGTCTTTGTATCTCAAAATCATTGTCTGTGGTTAATCTACATTGCCAAATATGTAATAATAACCCACATAAAGCCAACACACAAAAACATTGCAGCTTGCAGGTAGAAAATATCCTGATAAAAATAAATATCCTATAAATCAAATTGGCTAAGCATGGCCTGTCTGCAATTATCTTGAAACATTGTAACATTGTATCAACTGGGTCTCCCCAAAACTCGTGCTAGCAAACTTGAAACATTGTATAAAATATTCTGTGCCCTCAGTTTCCCATGCCAGTGAGCTCAGGACGGACACACCTGTAGACTATTTGTGCAAAGGAAAATAAGTAATCAGGTATTTTATGACGTTTCCATTACATTTTTCCCTTTCATGCCGAGTGTTTATCGAAAGGGAGAGAGCTGGAAATGTTGTTCAAATACTTTGAGGAACTATAGTCTTTCTAAGTTGATTCTAAAAACAGACTTTGTTTACTTGCTGTTTGAGGTGAAGAGACATTACTTTGAGAAGCTCCACAGCTCATTAGTGGTGGTGAGTTAAAACCTCTACCGACCCCCCCCCCCCCCCCCCCCCCCATCCCGGATCCAGGATCATCCTCATCAGAAACGCTGACTAGCATAGCCTAGCGCCACAGGGATATCATATAATATAGTTTCCTGAAATCACAAGTCCAATACAACAAATGAAAGATAAACATCTTGTGAATCCAGCCAACATGTCTGATTTTTAAAATGTTTTACAGCGAAAACACAACACATATTTATGTTAGCTCACCACAATAGCCCAAAACACAACGCCATTCTTTCACCGTAAAGATAGCTTTCACAAAACCCACAAATAAAGATAAAATTAATCACTAACCTTTGAACAACTTCATCAGATGACAGTCTGACATCATGTTGTACAATACATTTATGTTTTGTTCAAAAATGTGCATATTTATGGCTACAAATCGTGGTTTTACATTGGCACCATGGTCACAAATGGCACCAAAATGTCCAGAGAAATTCTAGACAGCCACGTAATCTAACCGAAAAACTCATCATAAACTTTGCTGAAAAATACACGTTGCACATATAATTAAAGCTACACTGGTTCTTAATGCAACCGCTGTGTTAGATTGAAAAAAATAACTTTAGTACAAAGCACAGCATGCAATAATCTGAGACAGCGCTCAGCCATTCTCCGCCATGTTGGAGTCCACAAAAATACGAAATAACATCATAAATATTTCCTTTGATGAACTTTCTTCAGAATGCAGTGCCAGGAATCATAGTTCCACAATAAATCGTTGTTTTGTTTTAGAATGTCCATTTCTTCTGTCGAATTAGCAACTTTGGCTAGCATGGTGGAGCTCACGTGCCCATGAAGATTTAACGCATGAACGAAAAATTCTAAAAGTCGAATAAACTGGTCAAACTCAGTTGAAAATCCATCTTTAGGATGTTTTTCACAAATATATCCAATAACGCCCCAGACAGAGCATTTCTTCGTGTCTACCTAACGCATTGCAGAAAACGATATGACAAACCGAAGTGCGTAGCCAAGTACTACCAATATGGCTGACCTCTCACTCCCACGACTACCATCCTGTCTCAGAGAAGGCTAGAGACTTCATTCCACGTTCTACTGCCTGTTGACATCTAGTGGAAGGCATATGCATATCATATGATCTAGGACAGAGTACGAGGCCGTTTAAATTGGGCACGATTTTATCCAGAAGTGAAAATGGCGCCCCCTATTTCCAAGAGGTTAAGACAATCAGAAATACTATCAGACATCCCCAAATGGCCACATGTATTGGTCTACATTTGCACGCAGGCCATGTCCTACGTCTATATGCATAATCAGATGCGCGTCCTTACGCTGTCCATTGACAGGAGGGTTTCAAACAAAAGACAATGAATAATTTGACAACTCGTAAATGTAATGAAATAAACAAAAACTTGTCCACTCCGACAATGAGAACAAACGGTAAATGACTAATAATAATATATATAATAATATATATATATATATATATATATATATATATATATATATATATATATATATATATATATATATATTTTTTTTTACCCCCTTTTTCCCCCCAATTTTTGTGGTACCAATTGTTAGTAGTTACTATCTTGTCTCATCGCTACAACTCCCGTACGGGCTCGGGAGAGACGAAGGTCGAAAGCCATGCGTCCCCCGAAGCACAACCCAACCAAGCCGCACTGCTTCTTAACACAGCGCGCATCCAACCCGGAAGCCAGCCACACCAACGTGTCGAAGGAAACATTGTGCACCTTGGTTAGAGTGCACTGCGCCCGGCCCGCCACAGGAGTCGCTGGTGCGCAGTGAGACAAGGATATCCCTACCGGCCAAACCTTCCCTAACCCGGACGACGCTAGGCCAATTGTGCGTCGCCCCACGGACCTCCCGGTCGCGTCATGCTGCGACAGAGCCTGGGCGCGAACCCAGAGTCTCTGGTGGCACAGCTAGTGCTGCGATGCAGTGCCCTAGACCACTGCGCCACCCGGGAGGCCAATAATAATATATATAATGCATTAACAGAAATAACCAAACACACATTGCAGATTAGAAATAATGGGAATTAACAGTATTTGTAGGCTACTATTGGTTATGTACAGTATGTAATGGGTAATTGATAGACATAACTTCATTGTGTGCACTGTTTGCTATGAAACAATGAATACCCACAAAATTGCGTGAGAGTGCATTCTGGAGAGACGTGCCTCTGAGCCACAATCCCCATATTCTTGGACCGTGGCATCTCCGCAGCCTCCTCAATGGATTAATCCACTGAGACAGGCGCAAATAAAACTGGTGTCTCGTGTGCCATGAAAAAAATCTATATATATTTGACTGCTCAAAAAAACCAACAAATTTTCAATACAGACCCTTTTTACAGTAGGCTAGTCCATTATGAAAGTTGCACAGTATACTCTTAATCTTATAATAAATCAGATCTAGTGATACATAACGTGATATTTCTGCCATGCATTGTTTGCCGCTATAAATGCTAGCTTAAACAGTTTCTTCTGATAAGTCTCCAGTATCAACTGTATCAATCCAGTATCAAGCAAACAAAAACAGGGAAAATAGAGAATCTTTAAACATGCTGAGCTAAAATAACATACACTTTGCCAGAATTCAGCCAGCCTGTTCAAGATCATAACATATGCAAATACAGTGCATTCGGAAACTATTCAGACCCCTTCCCTTTTTCCACATTTTGTTACGTTAAAGCCGTATTCTAAAATTGATTAAATGAAACATTTCTCATCAGTCTACACACAGCACCCCATAATGACAAAGCGAAAACAGGCTTTTAGAATAAAAAACAGAAATACCTTATTTACATAAGTATTCAGATCCTTTTCTATGAGACTCAATTGAGCTCAGGTGCATCCTTTTTCCATTGTTTCTACAACTTGATTGGAGTCCACCTGTGGTAAATTCCATTGATTGGACATGATTTGGGAAGGCACACACCGGTCTATTTAAGGTCCCACAGTTAACAGTGCATGTCAGAGCAAAAACCAAGCCATGAGGTTGAAGGACTTGTCCGTAGCTTCGAGACAGGATTGTGTTGAAGCACAGATCTGGGGAAGGGTACCAAAACATTTCTGCAGCATTGAAGGTCCCCAAGAACACAGTGGCCTTCATCATTCTTGTATGGAAGAAGTTTGGAACCACCCAGACTCTTCCTAGAGCCCGCCGCCCGGCTAAACTGAGGAATCGGGGGAGGACCTTAGTCAGGGAGGTGACCAAGAACCTGATGGTCACTCTGGCAGAGCTCCAGAATTCCTCTGTGGAGATGGAAGAATCTTCCAGAAGAAGAACCATCTCTGCAGCACTCCAAAAGGCCTTTATGGTAGAGTAGCCACTCCTCAGTAAAAGGCACATGACAGCCTGCTTGGAGTTTGCCAAAAGGCACCTAAAGGACTCTCAGATCATGAGAAACAAGTTTCCCTGGTCTGATGAAACCAAGATTGAACTCTTTGGCCTGAATGCCAAGTGTCACATCTGGAGGAAACCTGGCACCATCCCTACAGTGAAGCATGGTGGTGGCAGCATCATGCTGTGGGGATGTTTTTCAGGGACTGGGAGACTAATCAGGATCGAGGCAAAGGTGAACGGAGCAAAGTACAGAGATCCTTGTTGAAAACCTACTCCAGAAGGCTCAGGACCTCAGAATGGGGCGAAGGTTACCCTTCCAACAGGACAATGACCCTAAGCACACAGCCCAGACAACGCAGGAGTGGCTTCGGGACAAGTCTCTGAATGTCCTTGAGTGGCCCAGCCAGAGCCCGGACATGAACATCTCTCTCGAGCCCGGACATGAACATCTCTCAGCAACACTCCCCATCCAACCTGACAGCTTGAGAGGATCTCCAGAGAAGAATCAGAGAAACTCCCCAAATACAGGTGTGCCAAGCTTGTAGCGTCATACCCAAGAAGACTAAAAGGCTGTAATCGCTGCCCAATGTGCTTCAACAAAGTACTGAATAAATGGTCTGAATACTTATGTACATTTGACTCGTTTCAGGAAACTAGGCGTATGTCGCGGGTCACTACTTCACAGGAGAGCCATTTGAACGTAAACTTTATAAAAAAAAATATATATATATAAATGCATTTTTTGGGGGCAGAAATGCCTTCTGGAACGTGAACTTTCATGTGCCTTATTAACATACTTGTATGCCATCTGTAATTACAAATACAATTGTTAAATTACGAGCCTAGTTGTTTTAACCACAGAAAAATTACCTAATGGGTGGGCTGGACATGCCGAGAGATGAGTTCGGATTGGTCTGCCATATAGCCAGCTTCTGTCAATTTGAGCTGGTTAGTATGTGTAGGTAATCCTGTCCTTAAAAATATACACTCCTCAAAAAAATAAAGGGAACACTAAAATAACACATCCTAGATCTGAATGAATGAAATATTCTTATTAAATACTTTTTTCTTTACACAGTTGAATGTGCTGACAACAAAATCACACAAAAATTATCAATGGAAATCAAATTTATCAACTCATGGAGGTCTGGATTTGGAGTCACACTCAAAATTAAAGTGTAAAACCACACTACAGGCTGATCCAACTTTGATGTAATGTCCTTTAAAACAAGTCAAAATGAGTCTCAGTAGTGTGTGTGGCCTCCACGTGCCTGTATAACCTCCCTACAACGCCTGGGCATGCTCCTGATGAGGTGGCGGATGGTCTCCTGAGGCATCTCCTCCCAGACCTGGACTAAAGCATCCGCCAACTCCTGGACAGTCTGTGGTGCAACGTGACGTTGGTGGATGGAGCGAGACATGATGTCCCAGATGTGCTCAATTGGATTCAGGTCTGGGGAACGGGCGGGCCAGTCCATAGCATCAATGCCTTCCTCTTGCAGGAACTGCTGACACTCCATCCACATGAGGTCTAGCATTGTCTTGCATTAGGAGGAACCCAGGGCCAACCGCACCAGCATATGGTCTCACAAGGGGTCTGAGGATCTCATCTCGGTACCTAATGGCACAGGCTAGCTCTGGCGAGCACATGGAGGGCTGTGCGGCCCCCCAAAGAAATGCCACCCCACACCATGACTGACCCACCACCAAACCGGTCATGCTGGAGGATGTTGCAGGCAGCAGAACGTTCTCCACGGCGTCTCCAGACTCTGTCACGTCTGTCACGTGCTCAGTGTGAACCTGCTTTCATCTGTGAAGAGCACAGGGCGCTAGTGGGGAATTTGCTAATCTTGGTGTTCTCTGGCAAATGCCAAACGTCCTGCACGGTGTTGGGCTGTAAGCACAACCCCCACCTGTGGACGTCGGGCCCTCACACCACCCTCATGGAGTCTGTTTCTGACCGTTTGAGCAGACACATGCACATTTGTGGCCTGCTGGAGTTCATTTTGCAGGGCTCTGGCAGTGCTCCTCCTGCTCAAAGGCGGAGGTAGCGGTCCTGCTGCTTGGTTGTTGCCCTCCTACGGCCTCCTCCACGTCTCCTGATGTACTGGCCTGTTTCCTGGTAGCGCCTCCATGCTCTGGACACTACGCTGACAGACACAGCAAACCTTCTTGCCACAGCTCGCATTGATGTGCCATCCTGGATGAGCTGCACTACCTGAGCCACTTGTGTGGGTTGTAGACTCCGTCTCATGCTAGCACTAGAGTGAGAGCACCGCCAGCATTCAAAAGTGACCAAAACATCAGCCAGGAAGCATAGGAACTGAGAAGTGGTCTGTGGTCACCACCTGCAGAACCACTCCTTTATTGGGGGTGTCTTGCTAATTGCCTATAATTTCCACCTGTTGTCTATTCCATTTGCACAACAGCATGTGACATTTATTGTCAATCAGTGTTGCTTCCTAAGTGGACAGTTTGATTTCACAGAAGTGTGATTGACTTGGAGTTACATTGTGTTGTTTAAGTGTTCCCTTTATTTTTTTGAGCAGTGTATATATTGTGTATTAAAACTGCATGCGTGTTGCTCTCCACTTTCTGGAGGACCGAGTTTTGAAATCAGTGGATTAGAGTATGATAGCTGAGGAGATGGAGAAAACATCTGTCTCCGGATTACATTTTCAAACTAAGGGCAACCATGGCATCCATGACAGGGAGAGGCGTCCATCTATTATTTATACGGATAAGATAGTCTAGCTAGCTACATTTTCAGATATTACAAGTTTCTAATTGTTAGTCATTTTCATTTCTAGTTAAAGTGTACTGTTAGCTCGCTAGCTAACGTTAGCTGGCTGGCTCGCTAGCTAATGTTATGTGTATGATCTTGTTATTCGTATCTCAGAGTCCTTTGCTTTGCTAGTTATAGCCTAATGTTAGCTAGCTAACATGAACCTGGTTTGTTAGCTAGCTAACAGGAACCTGGTTTGTTAGCTAGCTAACAGGAACCTGGTTGGTTAGTAACATGAGTTGGGATTATGGTTCATTATTCAGCTAGCTAGCTTCACGTCTTAACAAAAGACTCCACTGTTCAAGTAACCATTTCAATAGAATGCCACTGCGACTGTTGATAGACATAGATGGTAAATGTATCTACTCCGATTTACAGAGCAGAATAACTGATGGATTTACAAACGCTTAACAACCGTTGAATATGGCCGGTGTCAGTAAACGCTGGCGAGAGAACTTAATTAAATTGTTGCCAGCAGTGGAATTAGAGCTGTTTATACCATTAGGGCTGTTTATACTGTGTCAGTGTGAAAAGTAGGGAATTAGCTACGGAAACTGACAGATCAATAATGTTACATTGCTATACTGACTCAAATAGAATATTGCGCTGTGAAATGTCAGTATATCGGTTTTCAATCATTTGCCCGCAGGTTTCATTGTCTGCTTTCAGGTCTAGTGTGATTCATTTAAGCCAACTTTTGGCTAGATCTAATGGTATTTCAACTGGCGAAAACTATCCAAGTTAATTTACTTCAGGTGAAACGGGACAAAAAGCCATCAAAACATTTCCATACACACAACAGCTGTTAGATACTGCTATCTGACAGATAGCTAGAGCTGAACTGGCTGTGGTAGCTACTAGCTAGTTCATTCTCTTCAGACAGACCTTCAGTCGAGAGGGGATGAAACATTAGCTAACATTACATGTCAGTTACACTTTTAGATCATCACTGGGAATAAACAATAATAATAAACTGCTGACAGCAGTTGCCTTGCCAGCTACATCAGTCAAATAAAGAATAGCCTGTTTCTGCTCTGCTCTGCTTTTACAACTCTGAGAAAAAGTTCAACACACAGAGACAGCAGCTGCAGACAGCAGCACCGTGCTGGTCAGAAGCTTTGCCTTCACACAGCCTGTCCGCAAGCTCTGTGATGTCTGCGTGGTCCTAAATCCAGCCGGCTGAAACCGCCTACCTGACCACTCGGAGGCGTCCAGATGTTCCTAAAGCTCACCGATGGCATTTTTTTGTATCAGTGTAATGATAACACTGAGGGGGACACATGCACTTTTAGAATGTGGGGTGAAATATGGGGTGACAGTTGCGCCCTTGGCCATTAGATTAATCAAACAACCACACATACACACCGATAGTGCTGAGCGATTAGTCGTTTCGGTTCGATTATTAAAATAACTGGTTTCGGTAATAAAAAAAAACAACATTCTATACAATATAATGGGGGGTGGCCAGTGTTCTTCTGGCTGTGCTGGGTGGAGAAAGTACATGGCCACTTCTTAGGGATCAAATCCCGTTAACGGGATCGATTTGACAACATCCGGTGAAATGGCAGAGCGCCAAATTCAAATTAAATTATTAGAAATATTTAACTTTCATACAATCACAAGTGCAATACACTAAATTAAAGCTTTACTTCTTGTTAATCCAGCCACCGTGTCAGATATCAAAAAGGCTTTACGGCAAAAGCAAACCATGCTATTATCTGAGGACAGCACCCCATCAAACAAACACAGAAAATCATATTTCATCCTGCCAGGCGTGACACAAAACTCAGAAATAACGATATAATTCATGCCTTACCTTTGACGAGCTTCTTCTGTTGGCACTCCAATATGTGCCATAAACACCACAAATGGTCCTTTTGTTCGATTAATTCCGTCGTTATATATACAAAATGTCAATTTATTTGGCGCGTTTGATCCAGAAAAACACTGGTTCCAACTCGCGCAAGATGACTACAAAATATCTAATAAGTTACCTGTAATCTTTGTCAAAACATTTCAAACAACTTTCCTAATACAACTTTAGGTATTTTTTAACATAAATAATCGATCAAATTTAAGACGGGATAAACTGCGTTCAATAGCGGATAAAAACAAAGTGGAGCGAGCTTTCAGGTCGCGCGCCCCTAACAGTACACTTCACTCGACCCTCGTTCTGAACAGCAATACTTCTTCATTACTCAAAGGAAAAACATCAACCAATTTCTAAAGACTGTTGACATCCAGTGGTAGCGATAGGAACTGCAAGCAAGTGCCTTAGAAATCTAGATCCCCATAGAAAACCCATTGAAAAGAGTGATCTCAACAACAAAAAAATCCTGGGTGGTTTGTCCTCGGGGTTTCGCCTGACAAATAAGTTATGTTACACTCACAGACATGATTCAAACCGTTTTAGAAATTTCAGAGTTTTCTATCCAAATCTAATAATAACATGCATATCCTAGCTTCTGGGCCTGAGTAGCAGGCAGTTTACTTTGGGCACACTTTTCATCCGGACGTGAAAATACCGCCCCCTAGCTTAGAGAGGTTTTAAGGCCAGATTGTTCTTCAAGATGTTCATAGATGACCAGCAGGGTCAATCAGAGGTTGAAACAGCAAGTGCGGTAGAGAGAGAGAATCAAAAACAACAGGTAGCACGTCCGGTGAACAGGTCAGGGTTCCATAGCCGCAGGCAGAATAGTTGAAACTGCAGCCGCAACACGACGAGATGACTCCTTCCTGAGGCATGGTCATAGGGCTCAGATCCTCCGGGAGGGGAGGGAGGTTGAGAGAGAATTAGAGGGAGCATACTTAAATTCACACAGGACACCAGGTAAGACAGGAGAATTACACAAGATATAACAGACTGACCCTTGCCCCCCAGCACATAAACTATTGCAGCATAGTGGAGGCTGAGATGGAAGTCGGGGAACACTGGCCCCGTCCGACGATACACCCGGACAGAGCCAAACAGGCAGGATATAACCCCACCCACTTTGCCAAGCACAGCCCCCACACCAATAGAGGGATATCAACAGACCACCAACTTACTACCCTGAGACAAGGCTGAGTATAGCCCACAAAGATCTCCTCCACCGCACGAGCCTGACGGGACGCAAATCCGGACCTTGAAATCAGCCCTAGCCTTAACAGGAAGCCAGTGTAGAGAGGCTAGCACTAGAGTAATATGATCAAATGTTTTGGTTCTAGTCGAGATTCTAGCAGCAGTGTTTAGCACTAACTGAAGTTTGTTTAGTGCCCTTGTCCATGTAGCCGGAGAGTAGAGCATTACAGCAGTCTAATCTAGAAGTGACAAAATCATGGATGAGCTTTTCTGCGTAATTTTTGGACAAAAAATTAGATTTTTCCAATGTTGCGAGATGGAAAAAAGCTGTCCTTGAAATATTCTTTATATGTTTGTCAAAAGAGAACTCAGAGTCTAGAGTAACGCAGAGGTTCTTCAGTTTTATTTGAGACAACTGTACAACCATCAATATTAATTGTCAGATCCAACAGCAATTCACTTCATTTCTTGGGACCTAGAACTATAATCTATGTTTTGTCCGAGTTTAAAAGTAAAACATGTGCTTCCATCCACTTCCTTATGTCTGAAACACAGGCTTCCAGGGAGGGCAATTTTGGGGCTTCACCATGTTTCATCAATGTACAACTGTGTGTCGTCCGCATAGCAGTGAAAGTTGACATTGTGTTTCTGAATGACATCACCAAGAAGTAGAATATATAGTGTAAACAATAGTGGTCCTAAAATTGAACCTTGAGGAACACTGAAACTTAGAATTGATTTGTCAGAGGATAAACCATACACGGAGACAAACATATCTTTCCGACAGATAAGATCTAAACCAGGCAAGAACTTGTCCGGGTAGACCAATTAGGGTTTCCAATCTCTCCAAAATAATGTGGTGATCGATGGTGTCAAAAGCAGCGCTAAGGTCTAGGAGCACGAGGACAGATGCAGAGCCTTGGTCTGGCGCCATTTAAAAGTAATTTACCACCTTCATGAGTGCAGTCTCAGTGCTATGATGGGCTGTAAAACCAGACTGAAGTGTTTTAGTATACATCATTTGTCTTCGGGATGGCAGTGAGTTGCTGGGAAACAGCTTTCTCAAAAAATGTTGAGAGCAATTGGAGATTCGATATAGCCCTATTTTTTTATTTAAAAAAAAAAAACATTTTCTGGGTCAAAGTTTGGCTTTTTCAAGACAGGCTTTATTACTAGCACTTTTAGTGATGTGGTACACATCCGGTGGGTAGGGAGCAATTTATTATGTTCAACATAGGAGGGCCAAGAACAGGAAGTAGCTCTTTCAGTAGTTTATTTGGAATAGTGTTCAGTTTGCAGTTGGAAGGTTTAGAGGCCATGACTATTGCCATGAATGTGTCAAGACATACAGGTTTAAATGATCATGATCTTTTCATTGAAGTTCATGAATTCATCACTGCTGACGTGAAAGCCATCTTCTCTTGGGGAATGCTGCTCTTTAGTTAGCTTTGAGACCATATCAATTATTTTTTTCCTCAATTAAGTTGAAAAAATAGGATGATCGAGCAGCAGTAGTGAGGGCTCTTCGATATTGCATGGTACTGTCTTTCCAAGCTAGTTGGAAGACTTCCAGTTTGGCGGAGCGCCATTTCCGTTCCTATTTTCTGGAAGCTTGCTTCAGGGCTCGGGTATTAACTTCTCTAGGGTAGGGGGCAGCATTCGGAATTTTGGATGAAATGCATGCCCAAATTAAACTGCCTGTTTCTCGGGCCCTGAAGATATGATATGCATATAACTGATAGATATGGATAGAAAACACTCTAAAGTTTCCAAAACTGTTAAAATAGTGTCTGTGAGTATAACATAACTGATTTGGCAGGTGAAAACCTGAGAAAAATCCATTCAGGAAGTCGTTTTTTTTGGTTTTGTAGTTTTCTATTCAATGCCGTTACAGTATCGATTGACTTAGGACTCAAATTGTTTCTATGCCTTCCACTAGATGTCAACAGTCTTTAGAAAGTGTTTCAGTCTTGTATTCTGAAAAATGAGGAAGTAAGAGCAGACTGAATGAGTGGACCCTAAAGTTTCACAGCTTTTTCCTGCGCACAACCGAGAGAGTGCGTTTCTTGTTTACATTTTATATTGACGGCGTTATTGTCCCGTTGAAATATTATTGATTATTTAGGCTAAAAACAACCTGAGGTTTGAATATAAACATCGTTTGACATGTTTCTAGGAACTTTACGGATACAGTTTGGATTTTTATGTCTTCCTGTTTTGACTGCGTTTGAGCCTGTGGATTACTGAAGAAACGCGCGAACAAAACTGAGGTTTTTGGGTATAAAGAGACTGTGTCGAACAAAAGGAACATTTATTGAGTAAATGAATGTCTGCTGAGTGCAACCATATGAAGATCATCAAAGTTAAAGGATTAATTTTATCTCTATTTCTAAATTGTAACTGTTCTATCTGGCTGGCTACTGTTTGTAATGATTTGTCTAGTGGGCTATGTTCTCAAATAATCGTATGGTATGCTTTCGCCGTAAAGCATTTTTTAGATCTGACACAGTGGTTGGATTCACAAGACGTTAATCTTTAAACCTATGTAAAATATGTTATGTTTTCAGAATTTTTATAATGAGTATTTCTGTATTTGAATTTGGCGCCCAGCAGCTTCACTGGCTGTTGAAGAGGTGGGACGCTACCGTCTCACGTGCCCAAGAGAGGTTAAAGGTTCAATTTAGATTCTCAGTTAGGTGGTTAACCAATTAAAAAATGTTTTTTTTTTTTTTTTACTCCGACGTCCTTGGGTAGGTAGAGGTAGTCTGGAAGGTCATCTAGCAATATTTGGGTTGTCCGATAATTTATAGCATGCCTTTTGATGATCCTTGATTGGGGTCTGAGGAGGTTATTTGTTGCGATTGCAAACGTAATAAAATGGTGGTCTAATTTAGTCCAGGATTTTGAGGAAAAACATTTTAGATCCACAATATTTATCCACGGGACAAAACTAGATCCAGGGTATGACTGTGGCAATGAGTAGGTCTGGAGACATGTTGGACAAAACCCACTGAGTTGATGGCTCCGAAAGCCTTTTGGAGTTGGTCTGTGGACTTTTCCATGTGAATATTAAAGTCACCAAAAATGTGAATATTATCTGCCACGACTACAAGGTCTGATTAGGAATTCAGGAACTCTGACTTCCCTGATTGAGTAGGTTGCATAGATTTAATGACTAAAACGTGTATGTATGTGTAAATGTTAGCGACACTGGTGTTCGAGGCGGAGGTGTTCGAACTCTTGTGTGTAGAATGATTGAAATGTGGATAGACTGGATTCTCCAGCCATGTGTTTGTGTACGGCATTGCTTTCACTTCCCTATGAGTGCCATGGCATCAGCCATTGTGTTTGTCACTGACGTATTCAGGTAGAAACAAAGACTGTTCCATTAGCAACACAACCGCAACTATGGGGAAAAACAGAATGTAAACTATGTAAACTTCAACGTTTATTGAAAACATAAATACATTTGCACTATGAGCACTTGTTGTCTTAAATACATTGTTACAGTTGTTGGTTAGTTAGCTAGCAAATGTTTTGCCATATTAGAATTGTCATGAAATCATTCAAAACAAGACATGGTATCAAGAACAAGATAAAACTAGCTGAAATTTGTCACTTACGATTCCCCACAAAGCAGTTTCTTGTAATTTTTGGTAGCTATTTGGCCATCCAGAATCACAACTCACTGACTTCTGCCCCATTGAAGCATGCACATCGTCTTTGTGACATTGTCAGCTAACCCATCTGTGGAAGCATGACAGATCTAGGCTACATACGGTCAGTCTGTCAGTCAGTCAGTCAATAAAAGCGATATAAGTTCAAATCAAATCCCTTAACTAATGAAAGGGTCGGTGTCTTTAGGTTGGGGCTGCCTTTGGAGTTGACTTTAACCATGCACTTGTAGGAGTTGCTATACTGCATACTAAGACACAAAAAATATCAGGTATAGGCCAATAACATTTCTCTCTCTTGCTCTCTCAGTGATGTCAGCTGATGCGCTCAATCCTACCTCTCCCAACCCCTCAGTGATGTCAACTGATGCGCTCAACCCTACCTCTCCCAACCCCTCAGTGATGTCAACTGATGCGCTCAATCCTACCTCTCCCAACCCCTCAGTGATGTCAACTGATGCGCTCAACCCTACCTCTCCCAACCCCTCAGTGATGTCAACTGATGCGCTCAACCCTACCTCTCCCAACCCCTCTGTCTCGTCCATCTCTCTGGTTGAGATCAAGGCAGACTCTCGTCTGGTGCTGAAAGCTTTCCTCCGCAGCGCACTCTCTAATCCTTCAGCCGACCGACTTGGGACGGTGGGGGGAAGCTACAAAGACCACAACAAGTACAGGTAACAACCCAATTTGTAAGTCGCTCTGGATAAGAGCGTCTGCTAAATGACTTAAATGTTAATGTAAACTCTCTCACGTAGCCCCCCCCCCCATCTAGGCTATTACCTGTCATCCCCATCACCTCACATCCCTGCCATTCAACCTCATCCCAGTTGTATTTTTTTTAAATGCCACCCAATATTCTTTAACCTTTTATTTTTAATGGTATCTTTTTTTGCAATCTATCCAACCATCCTACCTCTTTATCCATCTCCCCTGTCTCTTCCTTCCAGTGCAAAGGAGTCTAGGAAGCGGCCGGACAATGGCTGGGACTCTCTGGATGAAGCAATCAGCTCAGTAGAGGAGAAGAAACACGGCTTGAAGGACCTCATTAAGAGACGACTGCAGCCACGGGCCTCCAACCTGCCCCTCCGTCGCTCAGCTAAAGACAGTGGTGCAGACCAGACACAAAATGGTGGCTCCTTGGAGAAGGATGGAAGACCAAACCGAACCAACCCAGGCCTGCCAGGCTTCTTCAGAGACCAACTCGAGGTGAGATGGATTCACGTTGTTAATCACAACGCATTATTCAAAATGTACTAAGAAATTACATGTCACATACAGTACCAGTTAAAGGTTTAGACACACCTACTCATTCAAAGGTTTTTCATTATTTTTACTATTTTCTACATTCTGGAATACTAGTGAATACATCAAAACTATGAAATAACACATATGGAATCATGCAGTAACCAAAAAAGTGTTAGACAAATCAAAATATATTTTCTATTTGAGATTCTTCAAAGTAGCCACCCTTTGCCTTGATGACAGCTTTGCACACTCTTGGCATTCTCTCAACCAGCTTCATGAGGTAGTCACCTGGAATGCATTTCAATTAACAGGTGTGCCTTGTTAATTTGTTCAATTTTTTTCCTTAATACGTTTGAGCCAATCAGTTGTGTTGTGACAAATTAGGGGTGGTATACAGAAGATAGTCCTAGTTGGTAAAAGACCAAATCCATATTATGGCAAGAACAGCTCAAATAAGCAAAGAGAAACGACAGTCCATCATTACTTTAAGACATGAAGGTCAGTCAATACGGAAAATGTCAAGAACTTTACACTTTCTTCAAGTGCAGTTGCAAAAACCATAAAGCGCTATGTGAAACTGGCTCTCATGAGGACCGCCACAGGAAAGGAAAACCCAGAGTTACCTCTGCTGCTGAGGATAAGTTCATTAGAGTTACCAGCCTCAGAAATTGCATCGAAAAATAAATGCTTCACAGAGTTCAAGTAAAAGATATCTCAACATCAACTGTTCAGAGGAGACTGCGTGAATCAGGCATTCATGGCCGAATAGCTGCAAAGAAACCACTACACCAATAAGAAGAAGAGAATTGATTGGGCCAATTTTGGTTCCAACCGCTGTGTTTTTGTGAGATGCAGAGTAGGCGAACAGATGATCTCTGCATGTGTGGTTCCCACCGTGAAGCATGGAGAAGGAGGTATGATGGCGTGCTTTGCTGGTGAAACTGTCAGTGATTTAACCAGCATGGTTGCCACAGCATTCTTCAGCGATACGCCATCCATGATGGAGTGCTGCATCAGATGACCTGACCTCAACCCAATTGAGATGGTTTGGGATGGGTTGGACCGCAGAGTGAAGGAAAAGCAGCCAACAAGTGCTCAGCGTATGTGGGAACTCCTTCAAGACTGTTGGAAAAGCATTCCAGGTGAAGCTGGTTGAGAGAATGCCAAGAGTGTGCAAAGCTGTCATTGCGGCAAAGGGTGGCTCCTGTGAAGTCTAAATATATATTTTGATTTGTTTAACACTTTTTTTGGTTACTACATGATTCCATGTGTGTTATCTCATAGTTTTGATGTCTTCACTATTATTCTACAATGTAGAAAATAGTACAAATAAAGAAAAACCCTTAAATGAGTAGGTGTACAAACTTTTGACTGGTACTGTAATTGGCTGGTATCCCAATCCCACATTTTAAGAGTTTTGTTGGGTTTTAGGTCAGACCTGTGACCGATTTTAGCTGCTGTTTTAAATTCTAGACAAGACCACATCAGTCCTAGAGCAAAACTGCTGCTCTGAAATCTAGCAGAAAACTATGGAATGTAATAAGTTGTGGAATGTGGTTATGATATGTACAAAGCTGTGATTATCTGTTCTTATACAGTGTGTATGTGTATACATACATACATACATACATACATACATACATACATACATACATACATACATACATACATACATACATACATACATACATACATACATACATACATACATACATACATACATACATTATCCATCATTGTTACTATTACCTCAGGAAGACGTTAGGTTTCCCTCCATGTCAGATGAAGAAGGGAACGATCCGAAACAGCAGAAAAAGGCAAAGAAGTTGAAGAGCCAGATCTCCTCTTTCTTCAGCATAAAAAAGAAGCCAGAAAAGGATAAAGACAAGGATGAGACACGTCTTCAGAGGCCATCCACACTGACCATCGGCGTAGGGCCAGTACCCGGGGCGCCAGTCATCTCTCCCAGTAAGTATTTTGGAACCGAACAGTCGGCAGCAATGAATGTTTGCCTCAAAGTATCATATTTATTAGGGGTTCAGCAGCCAACACCAGCAGGCTCATAGTAGCCATATTGTTTGAGCTGGAGTCCTGGTTGAAGAAATAAGTACATCAATGCTATATACCAAATTTGGTACCAATCGGTCTAGCGGTTCTGGTGAAGTAGACGTTTTAAAGTACATAATTAAAAATAGTCCAAAATACATCAAAGCACATTGCATGATCTGTTCGATGTTGAGTTTTGATATTGGACAAGCCTAAAAATTAGTACAGCGGTAGCTCATCCAAGGGGCACAGTGAGCCCACAACTTGAGTATTGCTATTTGCAGCTATACTTATTATTATTCATATAAGGGGTTCAAGCAGCAAAGCTGGGTGAAACCCTATTGTTTTTGCTGCCGTTTATTATTGTTATTATTATTATACATCTTCTTCTGTCAAGGAAAATTAACATGTACATTCCTGTATGATAATAAGGCCTAGGAGGATGAAAAATTGCATGACACCCTCTCATGCAATGCCAATTGGCCGAATGGTGGCACTATAATAAACAATTGAAAATGCTACATTTGAAAGCTCATGCCCCTCACCCCGTTTGAGCTAGAGTCCTGAAATTCGGTACACATGAGGTCCGCCATGATTAATTTTGAATTTTGTTAACACTTAAAACGCTACTTCTCTGGCATGAAACTTGACATGTGGCATCTATGGACCAATGTCTCTCAACGTAAAAATAGTTAAGACTACAACCTAAAACAACTAGTGCCTATTGACCAATAAACACGTGGGCATGGTCTCACACATAAAGGTCTATAAATCAGTCACGGATATTCATATTGTAACAAATCTTGGTACATATTTTGCAAACTCTGTCAAGGCTCAACAAATCCAAGCACCTTCATATCAACCACACGGTGGCACTATAACAGGCACATTTCTATATCTCTTGATCTGTTTGACTGAGTGATGAAATTGGCATACATTCAAAAGGATATGAGACTAGCTAACCTTTTTTAAAGTATGGTAGAGTTTGGCCACATTATTGCACTGTTGGATGGGAAAAAACATTAATGCAAGCTCATTGGCTCATAGAGGCCATATTGTTTCAACTAGAGTCTTGGAAATATGAGTTTGAAGATATGTATCCATACAGTGCATTTGGAAAGTATTCCGACCGCTTCCACATTTTCTTACGTTACAGCCTTATTCTAAAATGAATTAAAGATTTTTTCCCCTCATCAATCTACACACCATAACAAAGCAAAAACAGGTTTAGATTTTTTTTCTAATGTATTAAAAATAACATATTACATGTACATAAGTATTCAGACCCTTTACTCAGTACTTTGTTGAAGCACCTTTTGGCAGCGATTTCAGCCTCGAGTCTTCTTGGGTATGACGCTACAAGCTTGGCACACCTGTATTTGGGGAGTTTCTCCAATTCCTCTGCAGATCCTCTCAAGCTCTGTCAGGTTGGATGGTGAGCATCACTGCACAGCTATTTTCAGGTCTCTCCAGAGATGTTTGATCGGGTTCAAGTCCGGGCTCTGGCTGGGCCACTCAAGGACATTCAGAATCTTGTCCTGAAGCCACTCCTGCGTTGTCTTGGCTGTGTGCTTAGGTTCGTTGTCCTGTTGGAAGGTGAACCTTCGTCCTAGTCTGAGGTCCTAAGCAAGTTTTCATCAAGGATCTCTTTGTACTTTACTCCGTTCATCTTTCCCTCGATCCTGACTGGTCTCCCAGTCCCTGCCGCTGAAAAACATCCCCATAGCATGATGCTGCCACCACCATGTTTCACCGTAGGGATGGTTCCAGATGTGACACTTGGCATTCAGGCCAAAGAGTTCAATCTTGGTTTCATCAGACCAGGGAAACTTGTTTATCATGGTCTGAGAGTCCTTTAGGTGTCTTTTGGCAAACTCAAAGCGGGCTGTCATGTGCCTTAAACTGAGGAGTAGCTTCTGTCTGGCTACTCTACCATAAAGGCCTGAGAGGTGGAGGGCTGCAGAGATGGTTCTCCCATCTCCACAGAGGAACTCTGGAGCTCTCTGTGACCATCGTGTTCTTGGTTACCTCCCCGACTAAGGCTCTTCTCCACATATTGCTCAGTTTGGACGGGCGGCCAGCTCTAGGAAGAGTCTTGGTGGTTCCAAACTTCTTTCCATTTAGGAATGATGGAGGCCACTGTGTTCTTGGGGACCTTCAATGCTGCAGAAATGTTTTGGTACCCTTCCCCAGAACTATGCCTCCACACAATCATGTCTCGGAGCTCTACGGACAATTCCTTTAACCTCATCGCTTGGTTTTTGCTCTGACATGCACTGTCAACTGTGGCACCTTAAATATTATTTACCTCTTTTGTGCATCATGTGCACATTCAGATAGCCTTGTCCAACTAGGTCTACTATCAATCACCTCGTATACCTTAGCTGGTAACATTGTAACCAATGCCTGCCTTACATGTAATTAACCATAGGCTGCTATAGGATATAAAGCCCACAGGTTAAACAATTTAGCTCTGATTTTCTCCCCATCATAACTGTCGGAGGGGGGTAAATAAATGACTTCCTTGAAAAGGGGAGAATATGAGCTTTACAACAATGCCATAATTATTATTGTACTCATAATATTCAGCAAAAATCATGTGTTTTTCTAATCTGAAAAAGCAACCGCAACTCGCTATTGCCATAGATGAAAATAACGCTTATGGCAAAATACAACTGGATGTGATCTGAGCAAAATGGTTAGTTTGTTACAATTGAAGTGTCTTGGCTGTGCATCAGCTCAAAAGGAAGGCAGACGAGTGATTGAAGTGACTGGGAACCAGTAGTGTAAAATAGTTTAAAGTACTACTTAAGTGGTTTTTGGGGGTATCTGTACTTTACTATTGATATTTTGGGCCACTTTTACTTCACTACATTCCTTAAGAAAATAATGTACTTTTTACACCCTACATTTTCCATGACACCCAAAAGTACTCGTTACATTTTGAATGCTTAACAGGACAGGAAAATTGTCCAATTCATGCACTTATCAAAAGAACATCCCTGTCCATCCCCACTGCCTCTCATCTGGTGGACTTAATAAATACAAATGCATCTTTTGTAAATTATGTCTGAGTGTACCCCTGGCTGTCAGCACCATTTTCTTGTTTTTAAAAATGTACAGTCTACTTTGCTTAATATAAGTAATTTGAAATTATTTATGCTTTTACTTTTGATACTTAAGTATATTTAGAACCAAATACTTTTAGACTTTTACTCAAGTAGTATTTTACTGGGTGACTTCCACTTTTACTTGAGTAACTTTCTATTAAGGTATCTATACTTTTACTCCAGTATGACAATTGGGTACTTTTCCCACCACTGCTGGGAGCTGTGTGTGGGAGAGCCAGATCAACTCAATCAGCTCGCGCAACAGAAACATGTTATCGATCAATGAGAGGATTGCATTATGTATTCTACACAACTATGCATGCTTATGATTGGACAAAACAGATGAAAATGAGCTTCATGTCAAAGTGAATGTCTATTAGTCTCACGTGGACTTCTCGTCTTGTTACATTTTCGTCAACTAAAATGAAAAGCAATTGGTAATAGTTCGTTTTTTTTCCAGAGCGTCTCGTTATCGTAATTTAGTTTGTGTCAGGAGCAATAGGTTGTTGGCGAAATTAACACTGCAACACACCTGATTCAAAGTTGAATGTCCAGACTGAAGACAATGCATGTTTTTAGTTGATTATTTCAAACAGGAGTGTTGGAACAAAAGCTGGAATTAAAGCCTGCAACATCCAGTAGCTCTCCAGGACCAGAGTCGGAGGCCCATTTCTATTACACTCCTACTGTTCTCTCCTCCCATCCTTCTCTGTAGCACACCCTCCTAAGTTCTATGAGGAGGTGGCTGATACTCTGGACAGGATTGCTCAGCGGTCCCACAGTATGAAGAGACCCCAAAGGTCCAGCCCACGACCCAGCCCTGCTACCACCCCGGTCAAACCTCCCCCTGGTGAGTGGAAACACACATGCTATGCTGCTGTATGGCTATTCTTTATTTTGATCCATCTCTCCTGTCCTCAGAACCTGACAAAGAAGAAATGGTGCGCCAGCTGGTCCAGGTACTGTCTATGGAAGGGGACGCCATCAACTACAAGGTAAGACTTCTGGTGTAGGACTAGATCTAGATCACCTGACACTGCAGTTTCTAACTACCTACACAGTTTCCAACTACCTGCGTACACCTTTACGAACTACCTACACCTTTACTACCTGCCTACATCTTTACGAACTACCTACACCTTTACTACGTACACCTTTACTAACTACATACACCGTTACAAACAACCTATACCTCTACTACGTACACCTTTACTAACTACATACCCATGTATTGTGTGTTCCCCCCCCAGATCCAGTCGGACCCCTTCCTGCGCTCCACGCTGAACCGTCTCTCATACCCGTCCTTCGCCAAGCTCCTGGACACCTTCGCCAGCCAGGAACAGGCCACGCCCTCACCTCTGCCGCCTCCCTCCAGCAGCCCCACGCTGAGACGAGTGGCCGTCACCATGGAGGTCTCGCGGCGTGTCGTCACGGCGACAGGGATGCAGCGCATGCAGGGCTACGCAGAGCGCTATATGGAGAACTTTGCCCCCTGGGTGAAGAGCCATGGAGGATGGGTAAGTGTTTGCTCCAATTGCCCTGTCCCTATCAGAACTCTCTATCTCTAAACTCTTTTTGCAAAATGCAAGGTAGCCCTAACTTTTAATGCAGATTTAGCTTAGCGTTTGTTTTCCATTTCTCCTAAACAGCTAAATATATGAAGAATATATACATGTATTTGATAAGAGTAACTTGTTTGGTTGTATAGACTGGTTGGTTGTTGAGCAACAAAACTGAAACGTGCGAGACTATGGGGCAAATCAGACGGGGTTCACTTATTTTGTTGACAACATGTAAACTATATTTAATCTCCAATGTTTACTGAAAACATAAATAAAGTTGCACGATGAGCACTATTTTTGTGTTGTTGGTTAGTTAGCTAGTAAATTCTGGCCATATCAGCATAGAAGTGACATCAGTCAAAACACCTCAAAGCAAGACAGGGTATCAAGAACAAGATAAAACTAGCTGAAACGAGCTACGTACGATTCCCCACCTGGCGACATCTTGTCATTGTTGCTAGCCTTCTGGCCATCCAGAATCGCAACAACACATGGACTTCTGCCCCATTGAAGCGTGCGCAAAGTTTTTGTGACATTGTAAGCTAACCCATCTTTTAAAAAAGGTAAATGTGGACATTGGCGCCCTCTGTTCTAAAGTTTAAAGGTTTCCAAACACAACCACCAGGAGGCAGAAGAAGTCACTGACCACAGCAGGCATCTGGTGCTGATTTTCCCTCAATTTCTAATCCCACATCTCCCATTTTCCATCTGCAGGAAAGTATTGTCCAGTTGGAAGAGATTTTGGAGTGCGACTGACAACCCTACACCATCAAGGCAGCTCGGAAATCCTCACTACTTCCTTTTAACGGTGAACTCTAATCTATGACTAAGGCTTGGAGTTGTGTCCTATCAGGTCAGGTACAACTCAAGGCCCTTCCTGACCTCAGTTTCTCCTGTGGTGAGAGACGGAGAAGGCATGAATTATGTCACTTGTATTTGTCTGAGAATCATGTGTACTTCTAAAAAATAATTTTTTTATCAATGTTTTTCTATAAACGTGTTTTACAAAAACCAATGTGTACAGTGTGGTCTTTGGTTTGGTTTTCATTACTTGGTGTTACGACTGGAGATCATCATTAAATAGTATACTTTGATAATGATATGAGATTTATTTCATTATAATGACGAACCCTGTTGCAAGTCAATGACCTCTTCAGTTGTCTATTGGACAGAAATAAGTATATGAAAGCATAGGCTCATCACATCTCATAAAAGAAGTGAATTCATACCGACAACACCTCATAAGCACCATATGGAAACAAGTTGTTTGAACTATTACCAGATTCATAATCAGAGATTCATACATTTGGTTAAGTGTATTTTACAAAATGTGCAAGTTCACAAAACAAATACCACTTCACAAGCATACACATTACAATGGATTTACATTTTGTTTACTTTGGTAAGGCTCACTTTTAAACATATAGTTTAGACTTCTGGTTAAAAGATGCTGCAGTTGAACAGAGTACTGTAACTCTCTTTGGGGCAGATCTCACTGCTTGTCCATGGGCATCAGAGCAAGCACTTTACATTTTCACTACTAAACAATATCATTTGTATCGCCTAATAGTAAAAGTGACAAGTAGCATGTAGTCCCCAATAGGTACAAATAATGTAATTCCTTTTACAGGATAAGTAAGTGGCTTTATTGCAGTCGTGTTGTGCAGATGATCAGATCTCTAAAAGACAATTTAATTACACTTCTCCAGGCGTTGTGAGATCTGAGCAACATGACTGCAATGAAGATGACCTGGAATGTGCCCCATGGTTTTTAGTGCAGTGTTCTAAGAACAATCAATCCAGATGAAAATAACCCTTCAAATGTGTGTGCTCATTAAAATATATTTCATTCAAACTTAACAGAATTGAACACAAAATGATGATCTGGATTTAATGTTCTGAAAAACCATCCCCAGCAGCTGTTCTCACATTTGGGACCCAGCTAACACTTTTTAGTTCCCACATCGTTGTGGGGAAGTTATTTTCCAAATAACCGAAGGAAAACCTTAAGGGAACTTTACATGAACTCTCTGTGCCAGCTAGGGAGTCTCTCATTCAGCCTCTCTTGTCTGTGAAGGACCAGTCCCAGATCAGTCCAGGTACTTCTCAGCACGGAGGATCTGGCAGTACATCAGCAGGGAGAAAATCAGGGCCAGGATCTGAAACGGCAAGAGAATGTATTTGAGTTATACAAATGGTGATATTTCACAAAACCGGGTTAAGTGAATTGTTTGCCAGATACGTTTCCTAAATGATTAGATTTTTTAAAAATTCAATATTTGTAGCTCATATTTCGTAGTTCATCGATTTTAGATATGTTACAACACTCAATATTCTCAATAACCCAGATTCCAGTGGTGTAAAGTACTTTAAGTAAAAATACTTTAGTCGTTTTTTGGGGTATCTGTACTTTACTATACATTTTTGACAACTTTTACTTTTACTCCACCACATTCCTAAATAATTTTTTTTACTCATTTTCCCTGACACAAAAATATTTGTTACATTTAGAATGCTCATGCAGGACAGAATTATGGCACCTATCAATATAATGCTTTGTCATCCCTACTGTCTGATCTGGCGGACACAAAACACAACTACTGTGTAAATGATGTCTGAGTGTTGGAGTGTTCCTCTTTCTGTCCGTAATTAAAAATAATATGAAAATAGTGCTGTCTAGTTTGCTTAATATAAGGAATTTGATGTATAGCATTTACTTTTACTCAAGTGTGACAATTTAGTACTTTTTCTCCCACTGCACTTAAGTACATTTAAAACCAGATACTTTTACTCAAGTAGTATTTCACTAGGTAACTTTCACTCGAGTTATTTTCTGTTAATGTATCTTTACTTTTACTCAAGTATGACACTTGAGTACGTTTTCCACCACTGCAAGATTCAAGCTTTCTTTATAAACATGCAAGTATATCTGGCTGTTTATCAAATTTAGTTGACTAACAATGATCCTGCATGGTGGAATACAACCCTGGCTCATTGAATGTGATTAATTGACTGATCTATTAATATGTTGTAATTACCTGGACAATACCAATGCAGACTCCAAACACCAGGACAGAGAGGATGTTGTCCAGGAGCCACTGTCTGGCCTTCTGATAACACGGCTGAGAGAGGGAAGAGGAAAACGCGGGAAGAGAGAAGGACAAAGGGGAAGGAGGAGAGGGAAACGCGAGAGTAAATGGGGAAGAGAAAAGGGAAAAAGGAGCAGTAGGGGAGGGTGGGGGACAAAGAGGGAGATGGGGGTTGGGCAGGGGGGGAAGAAGAGTGGAGGACAGATGTTAGAGAGAAGCAGAGCAACATATTGATGAGAATTGGGTGTTGTAAGAATGCAGTTGAGAAAATAAATTGTATTGTCACAGTCAGGTTCATTCTTTACATTCTTGTAAGTGTGAGTGCACATGCAGATCTGGACTCTGTTAGCAAGATATGTAGGCAGCTGGGAAATGTCTTGTGTGCAGGCTGTTGAACCTTGACTCCCCAGACTCTCCCTCCCCGTCCCCCCCTACATTTGAGAAGTGGTCTGACCTCGATCCATCTTTCAACACATTGGTCCATCCCACCGGAGCAGCAGGAAACGGGGAGCGTTCCATTGATCACGGGGTACCAATCTGTTTTGTTGGTGACGCCGCAGCACTTGAACTAAGAAACAAGTATTGCATATTTGTTATTATCTCTGTTGGTCTCTGACTCTGTCAGATCGTTGTTTGTTTGTCTGAAAATGTGCCTCTAAAAATGTGTCCCTGGATCAGCAACTACACAGCCCCTCAGACTCACTGATACTGTATGTACATGGATGTACATTTCTAGCCAACAAAGATTTAAAGCGATAGTGCCAGCCAGATGTTGGCCCTTTTTTTTTTTTTTTTTTTACCTATGCAGAGTCAGATGAACTCATGGATGCTATTTTTATGTCTCTGTCCAGTATGAAGGAAGGTATCTTCGCGAGCCAATGCTAACTAATGTTCGCGCAATGGCTGGAAGTCTACTGGAACAGCTACAGTAGCATGCTGACTCTGGTTAAGTAAGGGCCCTTTAAAGGTTCAACCTGCAATTGCTACATCCATATTTGGATATATACAGTGGGGAGAACAAGTATTTGATAACCTGCAAAATCGGCAGTGTTTCCTACTTACAAAGCATGTAGAGGTCTGTAATTTTTATCATAGGTACACTTCAACTGTGAGACGGAATCTAAAACAAAAATCCAGAAAATTACATTGTATGATTAAGTAATTAATTTGCATGACATAAGTATTTGATACATCAGAAAAGCAGAACTTAATATTTGGTACAGAAACCTTTGTTTGCAATTACAGAGATCACACGTTTCCTGTAGTTCTTGACCAGGTTTGCACACACTGCAGCAGGGATTTTGGCCCACTCCTCCATACAGACCTTCTCCAGATGGCCTAGCCAGTCTCCAGACCTGAACCCAATAGAAAATCTTTGGAGGGAGCTGAAAGTCCGTATTGCCCAGCGACAGCCCCGAAACCTGAAGGATCTGGAGAAGGTCTGTATGGAGGAGTGGGCCAAAATCCCTGCTGCAGTGTGTGCAAACCTGGTCAAGAACTACAGGAAACGTGTGATCTCTGTAATTGCAAACAAAGGTTTCTGTACCAAATATTAAGTGCTGCTTTTCTGATGTATCAAATACTTATGTCATGCAAATTAATTACTTAATCATACAATGTGATTTTCTGGATTTTTGTTTTAGATTCCGTCTCTCACAGTTGATGTGTACCTATGATATAAAATGACAGACCTCTACATGCTTTGTAAGTAGGGAAACCTGCAAAATCGGCAGTGTATCAAAAACTTGTTCTCCCCACTGTATATATATATATATATATATGAATGATATGTAGCCATTGATTCTTAAAGAATATAACTTATAAATCCCTCATGAGCTTAGTTCAACTGTCTTACCACACCAGAACCACCCCAAAAAATAAGCTTGTTTTACTCCAATGTTTGTAAACAAAGTAAAACAATGGATGGTCAGTTCCGAGGGGTATACAACGAAGCAGGTTGAAGGAGTTAGGAGGTAGCTTAGGTCAACTTTGAGTTCAACTAGGTTTTACCGGTCATACGAACGTGGCTCATCTTTTAGCCAAGCACATTTCTATGGCAACGAATCCTTCAGAACTCACTGCTAACTCCACTTACCCAGAATGAAATGACTGAGCCGCGAGTTGAGGGCCATATCCCTCCCTCTGGCAAAGATTGCATCATCCCCTTCTTTGGACGAAGTCGACTGGTTACATATTTTATTAATCAAAAGTTTTTTGTGTGTAAAATGTTTGGTTAAAATAAAATTACACATTTAGTAATGACAGAATGCAACTTCACGCAATGTAACACTTTTGTATGACTTAATAACTATTGATAGAATAGGACTTAACTATTGATAGGAGTGGGGGGAAATGGAGTTGATAAGCACACCAACGACTGTATTAACGATAAGTAATACAATAACTGCACTTCTAAAAGCCTATTTCACACTGCTGAATTTGCATTCTGCATTCTGGATTCATTTTGGTTTCAGCACAATTGAAAATGTGGCACTGACTCGCCCATAGATTGACGTTTCAGCATTGTCATAATGAAAAGTCTGGTGTTCGGCTAGCCATGTGCGACATGCACGCGCAGTTACAAGCCTGCTAGAGTTAGCTACAGCCAGCCGAGCAATATCCACTGTTGTAGTATGGATGAAGCCTGAGCTGGAATGTGAAGCTAACTGAAGCTGGTTAGCTTAGAAAACTCTGAGTAGATCTAACAGGCTTTGTGGGATACCGCTCTGGCATCCATGGCTCTATGAATTTGAGAGTGGGTACCGGTACGTTTCTCCAGCCCATCATTCAGGATTTTTTCTGAAACGGGAGAGGGGACAGGGCCGGATTACAGAACGGGCATGCAGGGCACATGCCCCGGGTCCCTGACCTCGTTTTTGGGGCCCACCTGGAGGTTGGGGTCCCCTAGATAGCATATGATAGCAACATGTGTAGAATTGCAGGAAATTAAGCTGTACAACTGCACCATTTTTTCGGTCTCATGGTAAAATGTGAACAAAAGCATGAGATGGCCCACTGGGCACGCACTGGTTGAATCAAGCTTGTTTCCACGTCATTTCAATGAAATTACGTTGAACCAACATGGAATAGATGTTGAATTGAAGTCTGTGCCCAGTGGAGAGCTATAAAACAGCAAACGTGTAGAATTGCAGGAAGTTTGCTTTAAAACTGCAACATTTTATCTTAGCCTCAAGACAAAATGTGTAGAATAGCATTATAAAACTGCAAATGTTTCTCTCTGCACCATGTCAAAATGTGTTGAATTGCAGGAAGTTAGCTGATTTCCAAAAAACAAAAACTGGATTGGCCCATTAATGATCACTAAGGCCGGGATCGCCTACACCCGCATAGCTGGGCTGCATGCACTACATTAAACACAATAGAATGTTAAATTGAACGCATACTGTGCTGTACAGAACGACCAGTTGAAAAACAGGGAGGGGTTGGGTTCTGACTTCAAAATGCACCTCTGCCTTTTAAATACGTCAGCCATTGCTTCAAGCCACACACCGGCACACCCACCGAACAACGCAAACGTACCTCAATGTCTGTTCAAGAACATTTTGGGGAAACGTGTCATTCAGTACAAGCTGTTCCACAACGTAGCAAACATTCAAGTGAACTGGACGCACCCCTGGTGTTTTGGCGATGTCGGATGTGTAACTGCATTAGTGCTGTCAAATCAGTGAGCGTCTGCTCGTGTAGTTGTCACGAAGCCACACCCGTCCCACTCACATTAGAAGTTCAAAACGAGAAATAATGACACATTGAAAATCATTTAACAAAATAAGGATTTCTATCGGTCTAAAGCGACTCAGTGTATCCCATGGCAGTGTACGCAATAGCCTACCGTACCGGGCTGCTTGTGGATTTGACAGCTGTAAATGCAGTTCCACCTCCTACATCGCCAAATCAATTGAACAGCTTCCTAATATTGAGTTACACCCCCCCAGGTCTTGAAATCATTTCACCGGGATGCTGGCCCATGTTGACTCCAATACTTCCCACAGTTGTGTCAAATTGGCTAGATGACCATTCTTGATACACATGGGAAACTTTTGAGTGTGAAAAACCCAGCAGCATTGCAGTTCTTGACACAAACCGGTGCGCCTGGCAACTACTACCATACCCCGTTCAAAGGCACTTAAATATTTTCTTGCATCATTCATCCTCTGAATGGCACACATACAAGGCTTAAAAATCTTCCTTTAACCTGTCTCCTCCCCTTCGATTCCCCGGGTCAGTCTATGTCATGGAACGAGCAGGTGTTATTAATGTTTGTATGATCAGTAAGTCCTTACTGTCATCGTCAGTCAGTTTAAGTGATTTATCACTAAATCCACACTGAACAGACACAAGCACCATATAAGGTAACAGACTAGAGATTGGTGGGTTTCCCCTAACCCCCATCCCCCCTCTACCATTTTCTGCACATTGTCCCATGACTTCTTCAGTCCTTCATCTGTCATGTAATTCTTCATCCCATCCTTTAACTCATCCTGCGCTTTCGTGTCCAGCTGTGTGTGAGAGAGAGAGAGAGAGAGAGAGAGAGAGAGAGAGAGAGAGAGAGAGAGAGAGAGAGAGAGAGAGAGAGAGAGAGAGAGAGAGAGAGAGAGAGAGAGAGAGAGAGAGAGAGAGAGAGAGAGAGAGAGAGAGAGAGAGAGAGAGAGAGAGAGAGAGAGAGAGAGAGAGATGAAGATGAAGTTTGGGCCTTGATATACTTGCAGAATATGAGACAGATATAGGGGATAATGTAGATGTACAGAAGGCTTCTATAATGTAGACTGTACCACCCCTTTGTCTTCTGTATCGTTATATCAATTTGTTTTTAAACACTGGTTGTTAATTTAGTGGTAATATGGTGGTAAAACTTTACTAATGACCCTCATTTGAGGTTATGAAACATCAGTGGGTGAAACTGGATCTTTATGAGTGGCCAGGAGGATGGTAGACTGGACTCACCTCTTTGTGAAAGATATGGAGGACCAGGGTTAGAGTCACCTCTGTCAAGACCAGGAGCAAAAGGATTACAAAGAACTGTGGGGAGGGAGGGAGGGAGAGAGAGAGGGATGGGTTAGATATTTAATCCTATGGACCTGTGCGTGTGTGTGGTTTTGTGTGTTGTGCTAAGTTGACTTGTAAAGGTATTTAACATGGTTGAGGTGGACCCATGTTTTGTGATGTCATGGGGACTCACCGTCATCAGCAGGCAGCGCTGCTCCTTCAGGGCACCAAGGCAACCCAGGAAGCCTGTCACCATGGTGACACCTCCAGCGACCAGAAGTAGGTTTGCTGCGGAGAGTGAGGGAAAAGACAGCGGGAGGGAAGAGAACTCGGACTGGGTGAATGATAGCCACACTCCCACTCCAAACAGGCCACACCCTCCCAGCTACAGAGGAGACAGGAGACACAAAAGGTGACTTACGGTGAATCTCAATACGTATAGTGGTAGTTTATTCCTAAATCAAAGTTTGAACCATGCTTTTAGTCCTCAAAAGTAATCTATTTGTCGGACAAACTTAGATTTCCGAGTGAACTGTCAGAAGTAGTTGCCTCCATAGTTAGAAGATAGGACATGGGAAAGGAAGCAAATTTATGCATTGGGACTCACCCTGCCTTTTGTGACTGGTCCCAGATCTGTATGTGTTTACATGTGTAAAAGCAGTTACAGATGGGACAAGGCTACCCTGTGTTATAAGTTGTGCATTTTAAAAGCTAAAGCAGAGCAAAATCATCAATGCTGCCTGCTTGACCTACATAAGTAGAGATTTGGCAGGAGTCTTACTGTTGAGCGTGTTTCCATATGTTCCTACCAACTAACATATGTCCAGAGTTATTGGAGTGTCGTTTTATGTCTTGGTGCCGCCAACCAGAGGCTTTATCATGACCCTTTTTCTCTTTCTTTAACTCCATGGCCCGTTATGACTTTGCACTTTATGATATCTAGTTCAGAGTTTGTATTCACATCCTAGTGGTGTTAGCCAACACTGTACATTACGTGTGGTGCATTGTGAACTTGTTCCCCAGGCTAAGGTCAAGTTCACGTTAATCTGGGATCACAAATATATTCATTTGGGAGACAAATAAATAGACCAAACTTGAACATAATAGAAACAGGACCACAACAAACTAGAACAAGGCCAGATTGGAATCAGACTAGTTTGTGACCAGAATTTACAATCTCTTATGGTATGTAAGTATGTAGAATGGAACAGGCCAGAACAGATCAGAACTGAGCCAGAACAGGACAAGAAGAGAGCTAGAAGAACACCGTAATAGAACCACACAAACAGGACTAGACAAAGACCAGAAACAGATCAGAACTGGAATCGGAGCTTAAAAGCTCAATCTGTGATATCACAGCCTGACCCTCCCGCTTTGTTTGGTCATCTATATTCTTCAAGATTCAAACAATGGGTATAGCGTACTGTATATTATTTATTTAAATGACTATTGGACAGCAGAACATCTTACAGATTGTGCCTTTAAAAAACGGAGGCATACCAAAGGTCAGAGATGTGAAGGTACTGACCCAGAAGATGAGGTTGAAGACAAACATGAGGTATTTCACGCAGCACAGGCACCTCCGAGAGGCTGACATTCTGACAGAGAGAAAACAAAGTATTCTATATATTAATATTAAGTTCAAGCTAATTGGATTATAACAAGTTCAAGACAAGACTTGATAAGTTTAATCTACTTAACTCTGCTCAAGTATACCTTGGGCATACAGCACATTCGAGGTGTGATTGTGGTGGCAGATGGTTTTGTGTATTGTGGTTATTTTTATTAAGGTATTTATATGGTGTGTCTGTGGTTAGTTGTGTGTGGGGGAGGGCGGTGGGGTCTGTGCCTGTGTTGTAGTGTTCTTATACAACCAGTACAGTATGTATGGTGGACTTGCTCCCTAGCCTGTGTTCCTGAGTGGGTCTGATAAGTCACACAGCCACTGTGGTGGAATCTAGTGACCTGTTCCACACACAGGAAGTCAGTTTGTCAGAGCACAGGAAGGAACCTCCCTTCTCCTGCTGGACTGCTAATTGTGTGTGTGCTTGCTAATTGAGCTCATGTGGGGCGGTCGTGGAAGGTTACCATGACCAGCCACAGACAGGATGAACATGACTCATAACACGACTGGAAGTGGAGCTCATTCTAAAGGCATGCTGATGCTAGAGTGCAGAATAGTGTGGTAGAATAGACTTAAAAATACTTAGAACAGAATGAAACAGAGGAGTGCTTCCTTTGTTAATAGATGTACAATAAGAGGCGGTCTTTGAAAATGGGGGAGAATTCTTGATCAACCAAAACGACATTGATGTTGGTAGTGTGAACAGTGCCAATGTATTTTATGCGTTTTTACTTGTCCACCACTTAGAATGGACATAAATGGAGGCAGATGTACAGAAGAAGAAAACTACTTTGGCTTAAGTTCTGCTGTAAATTATATAAAATATAAATTATTCACAGTCTTAGACAACCAAATTGTCATAAATCAATATATGCCATTACTAGGATTCGTGCATACACAGTCAAGGCATACCTGTCATGGCGGAGACCTTTAACGTGTGTGTATGTGTTTTAATTAAGCCTGCTGTACCTGTCTGACGGTTGGCTCCACAGGCTCGATATACAAACAAATGAGTAGAAGAATTCCAGGCTAGGGAATCCTCTTTTGTTCTCTTGGCTCTTCTTCTTTGTTGAGTTGATTTTATTTCAACTCAATAACATATGTTTGGATTCAGTCCCCTTTGTTCTGTTTTAAACGGTCCTCCAGATTAGAAAGCTACATTTGAGTTTTCCCTCTTTGTCGTCCTCCCCCTCTCGGGAATGGATTGTTCTTAGGATAGAATTCCAGTTTCTTGCGCTCTCTCTTTCTCTCTCTTTCTTTTCCTCAATTCCTCTCTCTCTGTCCACTGTAGAATTCTTGTCAACCTTTAGATAAACTGTCCTCCCTTAAATCTTTAACTCAGTTGATACATTTAATAAGTCTATCCCTACATCTACAGTTTGTTTATCCTTTCTCCCTCTTTTCTATGACAACGCAGTTATCTCTCTTTCTCTTCTCAATAACTTCCAGATGTGACTGTGTTGTTGCCGCTCTCTATTCTCTCTCTCTCTCGCTCACCCTCCTCCCCTCATTATTTTTGCCATCCCTCCTCCATCGCCTCTTCCTCCTCACCCCCATCCCCTTACTCACAACATATCTCTCTCTCGTACTCCCTTCCTCTCTCACACTCATTCTCCCTCTCTCTAAACAAACATTCTCTGTCAGATTATCCTAGTCAGCAGAGAGACATTTAAGGCATTCATTTGCCATAGTAGCAGATTTTCTCTCTTCCTTTTCCTCTGATTCTGTTGTATGCACCTCCCTCCCCCCAACACACACACACACTTCCTCATCTTCCTGAACAAATGGTCGAGGGAGGTTGAGGGGTGTAGTGGAGTTTTGACCAGGATAAAATATAACATTTTGTCTTACGTACGTAACATGTCCTACCAAGGACATTGCCTTTACAGTGATCAATCTTAGTAAAAGTGGTTGTTGTTATATCTAGGTTTCATGTGTGATCACATCAGAGGGTTTTCCCTGATTTAGTTGTTTGCCTGAAAAACTGTGTTTGCTCTCTGCCTGAGGTACCTGTTGTTTTTCTGCTAGACGTTTGCAACAGATGCAACTGAGCAAAACAGACCAATAGAACGGAAGACCTGTGCGTCACCACCACACCAGCTCTTTACTGCAGGTCACATAATTGAACTGTTCTCTGATCATAAAGATAGGGAAAGGGCACAACCTAGTGGCCATAATCGGCAACACATCAAATCAAAGCCTAACTTCTACTGAAGTCGAATATTCACTTAGTCTCCCAATTGACATCAATGCATGATTAAGTGAACATTCAACTTCAGTGGAAGTAAAGATTCCTCCCTACGAATTGAGTGCTATTGAGTCAAGCAGTTCCAGAAATAAAGTGCATTTGCGGACAGCGAATGATTAATAAGCAAAAAGTATTCATATTCTGTCACGTACAACAACTTCATTCTAGCCCATTCTCTCCACATCCTAAAACTTTATTAAGCTGAAAACGGTTAAGAAAAAACACCATACAAAATACAACTGGTAAAACGTATGGCTATACACACAACCATTAGTTATGTTGATAGAACACACAATCACAGATCAATACGATGTTAAAGGCCTTTTCAGTATTACAAAAATATTAGAAACCTTTACAATTATCACCTGTAAAAAAATAAAAAATATGGAAAACTGTTCAATTTTTAAACTGCAGTGGTCAGACAGAATGACGCTCCTCCATTCTGCTCACCTCTTTCACTCTCATTTTCTTTCTTTCCATTCACTTCTCCCCTCTCCATCTCTTTTTCACTTTCCCCCTCTCTGTTGCCCCCTCCTATCTTTTTCTCAGAGTTAGATTTTGAAAGTGAAGGAGAATCCATTTTCTCCAGCCCCTCCTCCACTCCCTCATCAATGTACAACAGAGGCTCCTTCTCCTCCCATTTCTCCGCCTCCTTGCTCCCAGCCACTCCAACTGCCCCATCAGGCCCACCCCTCTCTCTCTCAGTCTCGTTGGCTATGAATGTGCTCAGCACCACATCTGTTCCAGCCCCCTCTCTCTTGTTGTCCTCTGGGCTCCCTCCCTCCTCCCCGCCCTCACCCTCCTCCCTGTCCCCGCCCCCTAGCTTCACTGGCCCCGCCCAGGCATCATCCTCTGCTCCTTTCTTCCGCTTGGAACTCTTCCCGTTCTGGACGCTGGACCCAAAGTACTCGGTGCGGCACTGCCTCTTTCGTCTGACGCCCAGATATATGCAGTAGAACATTCCCAGGCATATAACACAGACCAGGAGACTGACAATGATGACCCAGAACAAGCTGAGCGGCCTTTCCTTGACCCTGCCCACCATAGAGTCTGGATCTGTGGAGGTGTAGGTCGTAGCGGGGTTTGTAAAATGGCTGGGAGCGCTGTTGACCGATGGGGAGGCGGGTGCAGGGGTAAGTCCCTCTGTGTGGCTGGCAGTACTCTCTGAGGCAGTGTGGATAGGTTCAGGTGTAGGAAAGGAGTCATTCGTCAGACGAGGGGTGGTGTGGAGGGGCCAGACTGGGATAACAGAAGTCAGGTGGTCCTGGGATGTGGTTGGGAGATAAGAGGTTGTAGTCAGGATGTCTTGGGAGGTGATGGGTTTAGGGCCAGGTGAAGTGGTCGTATCTACAGGCCCTTCAGTGATCACAGGGGATGGTGTCATCGTCTCAGCCTCTGTAGTAGTAGTTGGTGCATCAGAGGTGGGCTCCTGAACGGTTGTGATCTCAGGGTCTGTTACTATAGTGAGGGCATCTATGGCAAGTACTGGAACAGAAGTTACCAGGGTGATTTCAGTGACCGGCTGTGCTGTAGTGACGGCCACAGGAGCAGTCGTTGTCTTGGTGGTGGCCTCAGGTGAAGAGGCTGCCATCGTGCCGTCGTCATTAGTAGGTGTTGCCATGCTGCTATATTCAGGTACGGTGATATTATCTTGGGCAGGGAGACTGGGCAGAGAGAGGGAGAGGAGCATAGCCCCGAGCGTCAGTCGTACCCACTCCATACTGGGCAAGAACTGAGAGGGGTCACGGAGGTCAACAGTCACTAAAAGGGTTTTGCTGACCTCTCTCAGAGGACGTTTGTCTTCCTCTCTCTGAGGTGCGTCAGCGACAGCCTTGTGGCTTGAAAGGTATTGGAGGTTTGTTGTACAAGTCTAGAGCAGAATAATGTACACTCTAGAAAAGAATAGCGGTATCCGTCATCAGGTACCGGGGTTCTTGGTTTGACTACAATTGAGTGTCAGGCTTTGATCTTCACTGCTCTCGGATTGTCCCTTTCTTTCAGGCCTTGCTCTTGTTAACCAATCTAAGGTTTGACTGAGTGTTAAGCATTTGAAGTGAATTGACGTAGTCAAACTTTTGTTCTCTTGCTGTCTCTCCTGGTTGCTGGGCTTGTGGTTCACTAGGGTGCACTTGTGTGCAAATAGGCCGGAAAGACACAGCCCTTCTCTTCCTCTCTCGCTCTTCCGTTTTCTCCTCCCCTTGCGCTTCACTCTACTTTTCTGTGTATCAGCTGTCTATTTCAGGTGCAGGGCGAGAGATTGCAGCAACGGTGAACCAAAAAAGTCACGAGGCCTGTAGAGAAAAGGACAGATTGAAGGGTAAACGGAGAAATAGAAGAAGGAATGGAGAGGTTATTCTATGCGTACATTCCCACAAGTACTGTGTAATAGATTTACCTCCTCACGGCATCCACTGTCTGGACCGCTGTAGATGTAAAATGCTTGCTTAGTGCACGCCTACAAAATTAAGGAAGTTACCAACGCTACTTCTTGTTGTTTATTCTTGTCCGTGATGTCACCATCCATTTTTATTTAATTTATAATTTAGTGTCTAAAAGCAAGTAGGCCTGTCTTAAAAATGATAAATAAAAAAACTATGATAAAATGAAGACTTAAAGACCAATTTAAAATGAAGAAAAAAAACATATTTAAAGAAATTGAAAAATGTATTTAAAAGGAATTATGAAGAGATACATTAGGAGATTAGGAGGAGATTAGGAGGAGATACATACATTAGGATACATTAGGAGGACCCTCTTACTACAAGAGCATGTCAGTAAATGTAACACAAGCCTATGAAAGTTCCTCTGATTGTATTTTTGAAACATCTCTTTCCCTCCTTTTTCTTGCCTCCTCACAAAGTCATATTCTGTCTATTATTATCCAGATCAGTGTCTGTTAAGATCAGACATATATCAATGTGTGCCATGAGATTTTCAATCTTACTTACCCACATGTTGCTTGGAGAGAACGGTTGGGTTGAAGTTATGAATCCACCATAAAGGCATAGGTTTTAACTCCTGTACTGTGTGGATGACGTCTCCTGCACAAGTGCATGTATGAAACACCTTTCTCTCGCTCTCTTCCTCCGTCCCTCCCTCCTATTCACTCCCTTCTTTCTCTAACCCCTCCCTTATTCTCTCTAGTTGGTTCTCTCTATCTCTTCCCCCTCAGAGTATCAAATTCTTCGTAAAACAGTTTTGTTAACTACTAAAGAGAGATAGGTGGATAGATGGGGTTGGAGAGATGCCAAGTAACTTAAGAGTAGCTTACTTTTGTTTACTGTGTCATGTGCTTATTTTCTTGAGGAAAAAGGAGAAGTTGGTCCTACGAAGAATCTGTGTGTGTGTTGAAATGTTTGAGCCAGGGTGTGTTTGCACATGTGTTTGTGTGTGTGTGTGTGTGTGGGGAGCTGGCAGTCAAAGGGCGTAGGTTGTCAAAACGTGAGAATTCAAAGTAGAGAGAGTATGATGAAAATGCCATTTTATTATGTCAGTCCATGTTGTTTTCACGTCTTGGGACATTATATGTCAAACTTCAGCTGGTCAGGTATTTTCTACCGTATTTACAGCTATACTTTATTGATCAAATGGCCCGATCCATTATCAATTGTGAGGTAGGCCTATAGTCGATTCCAGTTACCATGTTCACATGCACACCAACATTCCGTTATTATTTTGGGATACTCAAGTATTCCTGTTTACAATAACCCAAAAAAAACTTCTATCCCAGTTATGAGAAACCCAGTTAAGATGCCTGGGATATGCTGATCGTAGACGGGATAATGTGGCATGCCAACATCTTATTTCGTTCACTGTTTTTTACATGATTTGTACAGGCTCAGTTTCGCATAGTATCATGGGTAAATGTAGTAATATTCTGTTTATACAGGGATAATCGTAAGCGGCGCATAGACGGATAGGGCTGTCGTGCTTCAAGTGCTTAGGAAACTTTGCAGTATAATATATATTTTTTCTGTTATTTCTGAAATTATTAGCCCAAGAAATGTTTTGTGTTATTACATACAGCTGGGAAGAACTTTTGGATATCAGAGCGGCGGTAACTCACCAGCATTATGACCAGGAATAAGACTTTCCGGAATCAGATCCTTTGTTTGTAGCCCTCAGGGCAATTGAACTGATCCAAGAGGCTGTTCCAAAACTCCGCTGGCGGAAAAGAGATACTCGGAGCTGACTTTTAGTTTGACTCAGGAGGCGCACACACCACCCACCGATTCTGAGTATATTACTCGCTAATGTTCAGTCTCTGGACTATAAAGTTGACAAGTTCAGGGCAAGGATTTCCTTCCAGAGAGACATCAGGGATTGTAACATACTCATGGCTCTCTCGGGATATACTCTCTGAGTCCGTTCAGCCAGTGGGTTCTCAATTCATCGCTCAGACAAGAATAAATATCTCTCTGGGAAGAAGAAGGGCAGGGGTGTATGTTTCATGATTAATTACTCATGGTGTGATTGTGATAACATACAGGAACTCAAGTCCTTTCGTTTCCCCAGCTTAGAATACCTCATAATCAAATGCCAACCGTATTACCTCCCAACAGAATTCTCTTTGGTTATAGTCACAGCCGTGTATATTCCCTCTCAAGCCGATACCACGACGGCCCTCAAATAACTTCACTGGACTTTATGCAAACTGGAAACCATATATGATGAGGCAACATTTATTGTAGCTGGGGATTTTAGCAAAGCAAATTTGAGGAAAACGTTACCGAAGTTCTATCAACACATTGCCTGTAGTACCTGCGATGCTAAAACACTCAACGACTGCTACTCCATCTTCCGGGATGCCTACAAGGCCCTCCCCCGTACTCCCTTCGGAAAATCTGATCATGACTCCATTTTGCTCCTCCCTTCCTATAGGCAGGAACTCAAAGAGGAAGTACTCGTGCTAAGGACTATTCAACGCTGGTCTGACCAATCAGAATCTGGAATATGTTCCAGGTAGCCTCCGAGAACAACATAGGCGAATACACTGATACGGTGACTGCTATTATCAGGGAGTGTATAGGATATGTTGTACCCACTGTGACTATTAAAACCTACCATAACCAGAACCCGCATTCTCGCAAGGTGATTGGGAATATGGCTGAATACAAACAGTGTAGTTATTCCTTCACCGGGCGCCGAAGACGTGGATGTCGATTAAGACAGCCCCTGCACCTCTCTTATTCAGAGGGGTTGTGTTAAATGTGGAAGACACATTTCAGTTGAAGGCATTCAGTTGCACAACTGACTAGGTATCCCCCTTTCCCAATTTCTTCCGTAAAGCAATCAAACAGGCAAAACGTCAGTATAGAGACAAAGAGTCAACGGCTCCACAATTCAACGTCTCAGACACGAGACGTATGTGGCAGGGTCTACAGACAATCACGGACTACAAAGGGGAAACGAGCCACGTCGCGGATGTCTTGTTCCCAGACAAGCTAAACACCTTCTTCGCCCGCTTTGAGGATAACACAGTGCCACCGACGCGGCCCGCTACCAAGGACTGTGGACTCTCCTTCTCCGTGGCCGACGTCAGTAAGACATTTAAGTGTGTTAACCCTCGCAAAGCTGCCGGCCCAGACGGCATCCCCAGCCGCGTCATCAGAGCATGCGCAGACCAGCTGGCTGGTGTGTTTACGGACATAGTCAGTCTCTCCCTATCCCAGTCGGTTGTCCCCACATACTTCAAGATGTCCACTATTGTTCCTCTACCCAAGAAAGCAAAGGTAACTGAACTAAATTACTATCGCCCTGTAGCAATCACTTCTGTCATCATGAAGTGATTTGAGAGACTAGTCAAGGATCATATCACCTCTACCTTACCTGACACCTTAGACCGACTTCAACTTGCTTACTGCTCCAATAGGTCCATAGACTGTACAATCCCCATCGCACTACACACTGCCCTATCCCATCTGGACAAGAGGAATATCTATGTAAGAATGCTGTTCATTGACTATAGGTCAGCATTCAACACCAGAGTACCCTCCAAGCTCATCATTAAGCTCGAGGCCCTGGGTCTGAACCCCGCCCTGTGCAAATGGGTCCTGTACTTCCTGACGGGCTGCCCCCAGGTGGTGAAGGTAGGAAACAACACCTCCACTTTGCTGATCCTCAACACTGGGTTTCCAAAAGGATGCGTGCTCAGCCCCCTCCTGTACTCCCTGTTCACCCATGATTGCGTGGCCACGCACACCTCCCACTCAATCATCAAGTTTGCAGATCACATAACATTAGCAGGCCTGATTACCAACAATTACGAGACAACCTACAGGGAGGAAGTGAAGGCCCTGGGAGTGTGGTGCCAGGAAAATAACCTCTCACGTAACGTCAACAGAACCAATGAGCTGATCGCAGACTTCAGGAAACAGCTGAGGGAGCACGGGAGCACGGGAGCATCTCCCCCACCCCTGCACTGGCATCTTTAATAATGTTTACATATTTTGCATTACTCATCTCATATGTAAATACTATATTCTATCATATTCTACTGTATTTTAGTCTATGCCACTCTGACATTGCTCGTCCAAATATTTATATATTCTTAATTCCATTCCTTTACTTTAGATTGTGTGTATTGTTAGATATTACTTGTTAGATATTACTGCACTATTGGAATTAGAAACACAAGCATTTCGCTACACCTGCCATAACATCTGCTAAACACGTGAATGTGACATACAATTTGATTTGATTTGAAAGGTGTATTTAAACAGCTTATCTATAATAAGACCTTAACTAGGATATGAGCTATTATCTGGAATACAGTACGAATGTAAACGTGGTCAGTCAGATAAATTAAGCTAAATTGTTTACGCCCAGTGCAGTTCACCAATCCTTTTTATTTGACTAGCTCCTGATAACAGTGCATGTTCAGTATTAGGAGTCAATAGTATTTGTCTCAGTGTGTTTGTAGAAATGGCACCTTTCTCCTCGTTGCTGTTTGACACATGACGATGATGTCACTAACAAGGTCTGAATTGTCTTAGAATGGGAACTCTCTTATCAAGTGTTATTTCCAGTTCGACATGTGGTTCTAATCTCTATCTCTATTCCTCTCTCTCTTTCTCTCTGATCAGACCCAGGCTTAATCTGTCTTTCAGTAGACTTATGCAGATCTTATACTTTTGTTATAGCCAATAAACATACAGATTATCAATTCATATTGCAAATGTTTAAACTCTGTCAGGATTACAGTTTTCAAATCTGCCATGGAATTGGTAAACTAAGTATGAACACTTCTCTCCAAAGTAATTCCAGGTAAATTGTAGTACTGTAGTACCAAAAAACTAAATCACACGCAGGTCTCCAACAATGTTTGGTCTGTAGTTTCTTCTGGTACCGCGCTTCCATTTGCATACCAGAAATCAGTGATGTCCTCCAGTGTCACTTTGGGTTGAGTCCACAGGTTGTCACACTCTATCCCTTTCTGCCTCCGCTGCTCCCTCCTCACCCTCTCCTTCACCCTCTCCCTCCCTCTCTCCCTCCGTTTATGGTCAGGTCCTATGGTGGAGCCGTTGGCGTACCAGAATTCCACCCTCTCCTCCACCGATGATATCTGGTCAACCCACAGGTTCTCCAGATCCACCCCTGACACCTTCTCTCCTCCTCTCCTCGCTCTCCTTTCCCTCTCTCTCTGGACTGACAAACGCACCGATAGGAAGACAGTGAGACCAAGGAAGACTGAAGCAGTCAATCCCAGAGCCCACAGAACGATGAAACAGACCAGTCTAGTAGAGCCAGGAGGCAATGATGGGGACCTTTCATCTGCCTCTCCACACTCAGGACGATAATGCACATTGTTTTCAGTTGTGTTGTTCAGCCTGTTGTCATGGCCTGAGATTGTGTGGTTGTGTCTGAGTGAACGAGGATGAGTTGTCTTATTCAAATGTACTGTTGTGTTACAATTATTAGAGGTTGTGGTATTACTGTATGAAAGTGTGTTTGTGTAGTTGTCTGTGTCATTATCTGTAAATGTGTTTGCATTGATATATGGAGTTGTGCTATTGTCAGCATGGGGGATTGAAACTGTGGCTGTGGTGTGGTCCTTAGACTGGCTTGTGTCGTCAGGTTGTGTTTTGTAGCTAGTAGCCCTGTAAGTCACGGTCATGTGCTCATACCAACCAGGACGTGTGACTGTGTACGTAGGTGAATCCGTCGTTGTTGTTGCGACGCTGTTGGCCTTACTTTGTTTACCTCTGTTCAAACCTGTCACTCTACTAGTTGGGGTGATTGTGAAGAAGTCTCTCTTTGTTGTGTCGTAATCTCCTGAAGCAGTCTCTAGTCCTTGTGTAGCAGTGTGCTGGTCTGCTGCTTGTGACCTGTTTAAGTGTGGCTTCGCTAGCCTGGAGTCATTACTGGTGTTAGCAGCCCATGTCTCTATGGAATTTGGTGTGTTCAGTTCTCTGGCTATTTCAGTGTTGCTGCTGTCATGATACTCAGTCCCTTCCTCCCTGGGGAGAGTGGTGGTGCTGGGGTGGTCAGTTGTGGGTGAGGCTGTGTGTCTGCTGAAGGGAAGAGTCTCATGGTGATTGTGGCTCTCTGTTTCCTTCCTCAAGTCTCCTGCAGTTGTGTGCCTGTTGCTCTTCTGTACGGCTGTGGTGGCGTAAGTGGCAGTTCCTGTTCTGAGAATGCCTCTTCCTTGAGTCGTTCTGCCTGAGTTGTTGACAGCTGCTAAGCTAGTGCTTTTCTTCAATTGTGTTTTGAACGTGCCACTAGTCCCACCAGGGTGGTTTTCAATTGTGGAGAGTGGAAGCATCGGGGGGTCTGATGTTGGAGTGCTGATACTAAGGTCTAGAGCTGTTGTTGTGGTTTCTGTGGCGCTCGGTGAAGCCGCAATGGTGGAATGGAGGCCAAGAGTGGGGAAAAGGTGAGGAAGGCACAGGGCAAGGGAAATCAGAGTCCCTCTCATCATGTCTGTGTGTGAGAAAGAGGGGGACAGAGAAAGATATGAATAGTGGGAAAGAGAGAGTAATAGAGAGAGGGAGAGAGAAAGAAAATGAGAAATAAAGAGAGAGAGTGAAAACGAGAGAGAGACAGAGGCATCCAGCTAATCAGATGACTTTGTTTTGCTTGTAGTACTGTAGCACACTTTTGAAAACTCTCCCATTGCTTCCCATTGCCATTCAGTCTCATACCCAGTAAGTTGTCAGTTCTCAATGAAAAAGTTGTGCATCTAGCGATTTCATACAATTAGAGACCAATAACTCTGCTCAACATGGATAATAAAATATCTATGCAAATAAACAGAAAAGTACACATACCTAATTGTCCAGCTTTCTCTTCTCACTGCCTCTTCCCCTTTATCCGTGATTTCCTCTTCTGCGGCGCCACTCATCATCGCACTCTGCTCTAACCACAAGCCTCCCTCTCAAAGTTGACATGAGGAAATGGTCTGTTTGATTACCGTGGCAACAGAGCTAGAAGGTGCAAGTTGTGGTATGATGATGTGGTATGACATGGCCCCTCCTCCATCCTCCATCCTCCATTGCTCAGTCCCCTTAGACGGCAGTTTGGAATAAAAACACGAGTTACACCGCGCTTCCTGTTGACTCAATTCATCTCGCATGTTACAGATTCAAAGTGATAAGTGAACGTTTGGCGAGAAAAGTGACAGACAGGATTCAAGTCTGTAATTATCGTTCTTTTGCCATTGAGGTCAACAGTGATGTCAAACACTTTACTCATAATGTAAAGTGATTTAAACATAATGATTATTCATCATGCCTGCTTGACAAAAAAAAGTATCCACTGCAGATTAGGGGATTTTTTTTTAACACCATCATGGTCTTCTGTAAAATGATTTTCCATAGATTATGAATTTATGAACATACGTGTACAGGATGTGTAAATTACATTTGTGGTAAACCGTGGGGTGTTGGGTTGAGCGTGCAGAGATTGACACAGACAGGGATGCTTTAGTCCGCAAAAACAACTTTACTAACACAGAAAATAAACATAACAAAGAAAATCACTTAGGTTTGGCTCGGTCTTTCTTCTCTACTGTGGCTTGGTGTCGTCTCTCCCCCGTCTCTCTCGAAGTGTGCCACCGTGCTCCTTTTATTTGGTCTCCACGGCTGGTTGGTACTTTCCTCTAATTACCTCCACTTAGAGCTGTCCGTGTCGGGGTGCCCAGCTCCCGTATTCCCAGCAGAGGGAGCCAAAGTCGTCTCACTTACCTCCCCTCTATTACCATCCCCCGGGGATACCCCCCCCCCCCCCCCCCCCCCCTTAGCACTGACCGGGAGGGAGGCATGCTAAGGGCTAGGTTTGCATCCCTTTGTGTCCTTACCTCTTGCCATCCACACAAGGGGGGGCATGGTCAGTGATCAGGGTGAACTTCCTCCCGAGGAGGTAATACTTGAGGGTGTCCAGTGCCCACTTCACGGCGAAGCACTCCTTCTCGACAATCAAGTATTTCTTCTCCCTCGGGAGGAGCTTCCTGCTGACATACATGATGGGGTGCTCCTCGCCTTCCTGCTCTTGGGACAAAACGGCCCCTACCCCTGTGTCAGACGTGTCTGTCTGGACCATGAGGTTTTTTTGAGAAGTGCGGGGTGACGAGTACCGGGTGCGAACATAGCACATCCTTCAGGGCCTGGAACGTCGCCTCTGTGTCCTCTGTCCATCGCACCGTCTGGGGTAGTCGTGCCTTTGTTAAGTCTGTGAGGGGAGAAGCTATTGCGGCAAAGTTAGGTACAAATCTACTGTAATACCCTGCTAACCCCAGGAATGACTTCACCTGACTCTTGGTTCAGGGGACCGGCCATCCCCTAATGGCAGCGAATTTTTTTTCTTGGGGTTTCACATTTCCCCTCCTGATCTGATAGCCCAGGTACTCCACCTCGGCGTAGCCCAGCTTGCACTGCACAATTATGTCATCCAGATAAGCAGCGGCATACTCACTGTGCGGCCGCAGGACGCGGCCCATGAGTCACTGAAAGGTCGCTGGTGCCCCGTGGAGCCTGAAAGGCAGAACCCGGTAGTGGTATAGCCCCCCCCTGGGGTGGAGAAGGCAGTCTTCTCCCGAGAGGCCGCTGCCAGTGGCACCTGCCAGTACCCCTTCGTCAGGACCAAGCTGCTGACGTCTCTCGCCATCCCCAAGCGGTCAATCAGTTCGTCCACCCGGGGCATGGGGTAGGCATCGAACTTACTGACCTCGTTCAGGCCCCGGAAGTCATTACAGAAGCAGACGGTTCCGTCCGGTTTCGGAACCAGCACTATGGGGCTAGACCACTCACTGTGTGACTCCTCCAGTACCCCCATTTCTAGCATTGTCGCCACTTCCCGCTGGACCACCACCCTCCGGGCTTATGGTATCCGGTTTGGCCGTTTACGCACTTTTTCTCCTGGACGGGTGTGGATATGATGTTCCACGAGATCCGTGTGCCCCGGCACCTCGGAGAACCCCGGAGCTGTGATCTGGCACTCCGGGCAACAACGGCAGTAGTCCTCCACAACGCGCTTGACTCCGGGCCAGTGGAACCGGTTCCCGTGCCGCTCCCTGGTTTTCTCCATCCCCAGGTGTGCCCCAAGCAGGTGGGTGTGGCCAAGCTGCAACACAGTCCTAACATACTGGCTGGGTATGAGTAACAAATCTTTTGTCTCCCCATTATGCTTTACTACCTGATACAATAAATTATGCTTGATTGCGAAGTGGGGGTAGCGCCAATCACTTACCCCAGGTAACAGTACGCCATCCACTGCAATCACCTGGCACCTAGCGTTCTGGAGATTGGGGTCTTCTAACTGGGCCGTCCCGAACTGACCCATGAGGATTCCAGTGTCGGGAGGTCCGTCTAGGGCCTCCACCTCCATAAATGGGAGCCGGAGGTCTTCCTCGCACGATGGCTCGCTTTCCGGAGCGGGGTCGTCTCCCTCCTCCGGGTCCGACTCGGGCCCAGTGGACACCTCTTGTGGCGGGGGTTGGGTTGCACAGGCCACCATCCTTTTCCCTTTTCTTCCTACCTCCTGTGCTCGCCTCCCCAGGTCCCTCCTCCACAGGGCCTGGAAGAGAGGGCAGTCCCGACCGAGGAGAATGGACACGGGTAGGTTAGGAACAGCTCCCACGTGCATCTGGCACTCCCCCTTGGGGTGGTTATCCTCACTGGCACCGTTGGGTACCTCTTTGTGGATGCGGATGCGCTGGTGGATGCGGATGGCATGGCCTCCTCCCGGCCGGGACAGCTCCGCGCGAGGTGCCCCGGCTCACCGCACTCATAGCAGCAAATAGCACAAATTCTGACAAACTCCAAGCATTGATTATGCAAGAATGGGCTGCCATCAGTCAGGATGTGGCCCAGATGTTAATTGACAGCATACCAGGGCGGATTGCAGAGGTCTTGAAACACTGCAAATATTGACACTTTGCATCAACTTAATGTAATTGTCAATAAAAGCCTGTGACACTTATGAAATGCTTGTAATTATACTTCAGTATTCCATAGCAACATCTGACAAAAATATCTAAAGACACTGAAGCAGTAAACTTTGTGAAAATTAATATTTGTGTCATTCTCAACTTTTGGCCACGACTGTACTACCCACCACTAAGACCTGTATGCTCTCGTTGGCTGGCCCTCACTACATATCCGTCGCCAAACCCACTGGCTCCAGGTCATCTATAAGTCTTTGCTAGGTAAAGCCCCACCTTATCTCAGCTCACTGGTCACCATAGCAACACCCACTTGTAGCACGCGCTCCAGCAGGTATATTTCACTGGTCATCCCCAAAGCCAACACTTCCTTTGGCCGCCTTTCCTTCCAGTTTTCTGCGGCTAATGACTGGAACAAATTGCAAAAATCTCTGAAGCTGTAGTCATATATCTCCCTCTCTAACTTTTAAGCATCAGCTGTCTGAGCAGCTTACCGATGGCTAGGTATAGTGAATCTGTAAATAGCACACCCGACCATGTCATCGCCATAGTGTTACTTACCCTCTTGCTCTTTTGCACCCCAGTATCTCTACTTGCACATCATCATCTACACATCTATCACTCCAGTATTAATGCTAAATTGTAATTATTTTTGCCTCTAGGGCCTGTTTATTGCCTACCTCCCTACTCTTCTACATTTGCACACACTACATATATTTTTTTTTTTTTATTTTCTTTTGTGTTATTGACAGTATGTTTGTTTATGTGTTACTCTGTGTTGTTGTTTTTGTCACACTGCTTTGCTTTATCTTGGCCAGGTTGCAGTTGTAAATGAGAACTTGTTCTCAACTGGCCTACCTGGTTCGATAAACTAAAAAATTGAACCCATTTTAGACTAAGGTTGTAACGTAACAAAAAGTGACGGAGTCTGAATACTTTCCTGAATGCACTGTATGTTTTAATTATTTGGGGTATAGGGGAGGGTCACTTTTGTTTTTCAAGTGTTCAGGGAGGGTTTACTTAAAATATATTTTGCTGAAGGCAGGGCCAACCATTTTCATTTCAGGAATCAGATTTTTTCCAGGTAACCCTTATTATAAATAACGTACACTTCCTAAGCACATGCAAAATCCTAGAGGAAAACCTGGTTCAGTTTGCTCCGCACCAGATACTGGGAGATTAATTCACATTCATTAGGACAATAACCTAAAACACAAGGCTGGAGTTGCTTACCAAGACAGTGAATGTTCCTGAGTGGCCGAGTCACAGTTTTGACTTAAATCTACTTGACTATGGCAAGAACTGAAAATGATCAACAACCAATTTGAAAGAGCGTGAAGAATTTTGAAAAGAATAATGGGCAAATGTTGCACAATCAAGGTGTGAAAGCTCTTACAGACTTACCCAGAAAGACTCACAGCTGTAATCGTGCCAAAGGTGATTCTAACATGTATTGACTGACTCAGTTGGTTAAATAATTATCTAATCAATATATATTAGTGTTTTCTTTTTCTTTTTCTCCTCTTTGACATTACAGAGTATTTTGTGTAGATCATTGACAAAAAAACAATTAAATGTATATATCCCACTGTAACACAACAAAATGTGGAAAAAGTCAAGGGGGGTGAATACTTTTTGAAGGTATGTAAAAACATGTGAACATGGTTTCACATGTGAACAACTGACCTCATGTGTCTCATTTGTTTTGAAGTGAACATTTCAGCTCAACATGTGAAAATAGTTATTTCACATATGGCTTTTTGTGAGTGAATTAATTAAATTGTATGGGGGATTTAAGGTAAGTGGTGTGCTGTTCACCTAAAATGTGTAAAAACATGTTTTACTAATCTTTAATCAGTATGATTACATTTCACCTGATCACTTAGTACTGACTTTTCAGTACAAACCAACCGGGAATTTGAACTCACATTTGCGTTACGCTGATCTTTGTGCTGCGCCACAAAGTCTGTAGCATTCTCAGAAGTTCCTGTGATGGAACTTTTTACGTTTGTGCTTTTCTAATAACCAATGTATGTGTTCATGCAAGTGACTTATTGAACGAATCCTCACTATCAGTATCTTGCAATTTGACTGTTACGCCAAGAACCTTGCTTTGAGAAAGGGATATCTCAGTGTCTCAGCTTAGAGAGAGAAGAAGCCTCTCGAGGTATTTGTCTGTCACATGCATGACCCAGTATTGGTCAGTCACATGAAGGAAGCAAACATTTATTATGAATGATGAATAAGCTAAATCATGCAAATATAACTTGTCTGTATAGAAGAGAACTAACGGGGCTGCCCCGGGTAGAGCTTCTGATCAACATGTGTACTTGGTGCATTGAATTGGTTGGAACCTCTCCAGCGTGCTGATAAAAAAAAAAACTTTAAAATTGACTGTGTCCCTGTGTAAGAAATTATTAATTTAAGATTGACTTAGAGTGTCCCTGTGTAGAATTTCCACGATATCCCCTACACATTCATTACCTATAATACATCTGCACTGCTATTTTAGTTATAAATTCATCATTATTTTCTCAGCGATTTGAGGGTTTTCTATTTAAATGTTACTCCTGAATCACTATGATAAATATAAAAATATATATACTGTATATATTGAGTGTATTATACAAAATCTGAGATTTACTTTTAAGTCTAAAGTGTAGGAATACAGGTGATATTAAAAATTGACACAGACATGGTGGTGCAGCAGGAAGATTGGCATGCCGTGAACCAAGTTCAAACCAAGTTCAAATCTCAGGTAATAACATGTTGAATAATAATTACTGTATAAATAAACATACACAATGCCAAACTGTGTAAAATATTTGAGCGGGAAATACTGCGGCTATTTTCTGATGTTCCGGAGACTTCCTAACAACTTTTTGTTTGCAGTGTATCATGCAAAAATGTGAATACGTGTGAAAATCCACAAGAAATTTTATCAGATGTTCCAAAACCACATGGTTTCACATGTGCATTTTTATGCAAAACATGGAAATTTAACTTTTGCAATCATGTGATTTTCTGTAAGTCTGTACTGTGCTGCAATACACACACGTACTGTAAGTAAGCATTGTTAGTCTACACTTGTTGTTTACAAATACAATTTGATTTGACACACACACACACACACACACACACACACACACACACACACACACACACACACACACACACACACACACACACACACACACACACACACACACACACACACACACACACACACACCAGCTTAGCTTGACACATTGGTTGATGTGTGATTTCATTGTTTCGATGTAATTGTACCATTTGTCAGAATACCTGTGTTCTCCAGAAGACAACATCTACAATATCAGCCTGTCCTGCTTCAAAATCAGAGCTTTAGAAAGTGGAGCCCTTTTTAATCATTGGGAATATAACTCCCTGAGACTGTATTATTTACAGCAATTTACAAACACTGCACACCAACCCGTGGAACAGTGTTTCTTGATGTCCAAAATGAGGGAAGCAACTGTAATGTTCTGTGAAGACCAGTAGGTGGCTGTAGAGGCACGACATTAGTGATGCGCGAGTCAGCTGTTTTTTTCAACACCCACCCGCAATTGCTAATAACCCATCCGCAACCCCCCGACTAGGCCTATATGTGATAAAGTGACATTCTGAGTTCCGCAACAGCCCCTAACCCACTAGTATAGAAAATGCGCTGTAGGCTACAGTCAAAGATGGTGGAATTCGTTTTTGGACAGGGCGTGTAGGATGTTTTTTGCCTGATATGTTTCTGCTTATAATTTCTGAGATTTTACTGGCTATTTGTTCGTCAAGTTGTCTATAATTAGATACATGCAGCTTCTCTTCTGTCATAATATGTTGCGCCAGAAGACTAAATAAACACTTGCTCATCAGAATAATGTCATAAATGGATCGAATGAATGCTTCAATCTAGTTGAAATCGGTAAAGTTTCTATGCTTCTTTTTGCAGGGCAAAAACAAAAAACGGGAATGATTTTTTCAGTGCAAAATGTCAAAATGACCGGTTGTAAGGAAATAGAAAGCTGCTTGGATACATATTTTATGAGGTTGAAAAACTATCCGCTTTTATCATGCTGATAAAGATAACACCTCTATAGATGGTATCTACAGCACATTCGCATTCTCTCAAGATGAAAGCTGAAATAATGAAATCATATTTCCCCATTCCTGTTCCTGAGTAAAAATGTTGCCTACATTTGGTGTATCCTTTGACTGCAAGAAATGCTTAACTCTGCAAAAGTTAACATTAAAGGAAAACTCCACCTCAAAAATCTTTTGGTGCTTGTTTCATTAGTCCATTGTTGAGTAGTCCCTTTTTTTGTTGCTTATCAGCAATCAAGTTGTCAAGATATGTAACTTTCATATCCTTGTCTCATTGCGCTCCAGTGACTCCTGTGGCGGGCCGGGCGCAGTGCGCGCTAACCGAGGGGGCCAGGTGCATGGTGTTTCCTCGGAAACATTGGTGTGGCTGGCTTCCGGGTTGGAGGCGCGCTGTGTTAAGAAGCAGTGCGGCTTGGTTGGGTTGTGCTTCGGAGGACGCATGGCTTTCGACCTTCGTCTCTCCCGAGCCCGTACGGGAGTTGTAGCGATGAGACAAGATAGTAATTACTAGCGATTGGATACCACGAAAATTGGGGAGAAAAGGGGGTAAATTAAAAATAAAAAATAAAAAAGATATGTAACTTTCAAAATACAGAAATGATCCAGTATGATGCATTTTGCGTCATATGATGCAAATTACTCATACAGAGATGATTTCTGTATTTTGAAAGAGGTCACAGACCTACAGTCAGTGTCTAGATTTCAGTTTCCATTTAACCCATCTGAATAGTAGGCTACAGTTCCCTTGAAGTACCATCACACATTACATAGCCGGTGCTGCTATCCTCCTCTTTTTCCACTTTACCAAATCTTTCCAAAACATGACTTTTCTGGCCCTCCCTTCTCTCTATTTTTAACTCTCCATTGGCAGCTTTTCTCTTGAATTAACCACTGACATTGTCCTTTTTGCCTCAGTGGATGACATTAACCTTTTCTAACCATTATCTAACCAACTATTTGGCACTTGTAAGCCTATGTCAGACCCTAAAGCTTAGGCTTACCGCGCTAATGCGAGATAGCCTAAAATAATGAAAGAAAAACCTATAACCTGTAGCCTGTAGATATGTTTATTTATTTAAGGTATTGTTCTCTCTTTATTCAACCCCCCCGCCACCCACCCACCCACCCTTCATCAACACAATATTTTATGAATCTAAATCTGCCGCCCTGCGGATATAACCTCGGGGCCTGCGGGTTATGAGTCAAGTATGCAGGAAAATGATGACTGGTGTGCAACCACCAATTAATATGTGAAGTGTTCCTTATGTTTCTCACACTGTGCGAAAAAATGAAATTGGAATGATACAGAGAAGATAGGATGGTAGTGAAGGGAAGTCGGGAATTTGAACAATAAAAACAATTTCCAATTCTTGAAGTATTACTGAAATTGTTTTTTATTACTTAAATAGTGTAATGTAAAGTATTTTTGGTTATTCAATGGTTCTTGCTACATTCAAGTTTCAACAATCTCTTCCTATCCACATCTCTTTCTCTCCCTATCTTTTCCTCACTTTCTCTCTCTGCCAGAAATGTAAGACTTGATGGAATTTGATCCAATGAGATTCATGCAGTATCGTTTCACCGCGCATTTTCTGACCCTAAGGGAGATAGGAGCAACGTAAGTCTATCCCTTTGATATGGACTTTTATATCTGTAAAATGAGTGAATAATGACTCATTCAAGCAACAGTTAATCAATGTGAGATGTGGATGCGTCTATGTGAGCATGTGTATGTGTTTTGTTATGAGTTTTTGTGTTAATGTAGGAGGGAACATTGTGTTAATGTAAGTACTGATAATGTAGCTGAAATTGTGTGTACGTGTATGCATGCATGTGACTGTGAACGACTGTACTGTATGTCTAAGCTCTGTGTGTATATTAATGTCTGTCTGGCGTTCTCTCTCAGACTAGAGTTTACGGTGGGCAGCAGGGTAGTAAACTGTTTCGTCTGATAGAGAGGCACGACTTAAGAGACCTGATCCTCAAGATCTTTGACTTTGAGATCGGCTACTGCAACCCCCACAGCAGGAACACCTGTGAACACATCTATAGTCTACCTGACCTGGAGGCAGACATGGGTGAGTACACACGTACATGCACGCACATATATATGCATGCACACTAGGGATGCAACGGTACACAGTATGTTGTCAAACGGTGCTTATGTTGTCCAAAATGTGCTTATTGCGTTGCAGATTGCACGCACGTTGTACATTCAAATCCACATAATTAGACTTGCAGCTTGTGAACAGGCTTGGCAGGCAACTGCTTGGGGCACCAGGCCGTTATGGGGCTCCTGAGGGCTGACAAACTTTATTCCACAGCAATGTCTCAAAATGTGGCAACCACCTCCCCCTTAACTTCTCTAGGGTAGGGGGCAGCATTCGGAATTTTGGATGAAAAGCATGCCCAAATTAAACTGCCAGCTACTCATCCCCAGAAGATAAGATATGCATATTATTAGTAGATTTGGATAGAAAACACTCTGAAGTTTCTAAAACTGTTTGAATCATGTCTATGAGTATAACAGAGCTTATGTAGCAGGCGAAACCCCGAGGACAAACCATTCAGATTTTTTTTTTTGAGGTCACCCTGTTTTCAATGAGTTTCATTGGGAATCCAGATTTCTAAGGGACTTGCTTGCAGTTCCTACCGCTTCCACTGGATGTCACCAGTCTTTAGAAATTGGTTGAGGTTATTCCTTTGTGTATTGAAGAAGTACGGCCATCTTGAAAAAGTGTCACTTCATGTGTACTGTTTGATAGAGGTGCAAGACCAGAAAGCATGCTTGAGTTTTTTTCTTCCTGTATTGAACACAGATCATCCCGTCTTCAATTTTATCGATTATTTACTTTAAAAAATACCTAAAGTTGTATTACAAAAGTAGTTTGAAATGTTTTGGCAAAGTTTACAGGTAACTTTTGAGATATTTTGTCGTCACGTTGCGCAAGTTGGAACCGGTGTTTTTCTGGATCAAACGCGCCAAATAAATGGACATTTTGGATATATATTGACGGAATTAATCGAACAAAAGGACCATTTGTGATGTTTATAGGAAATATTGGAGTGCCAACAACAGAAGCTCGTCAAAGGTAAGGCATGAATTCTATTTTTATTTCTGCGTTTTGTGTCGCGCCTGCAGGGTTGAAATGTTTTCTCTCTTTTGTTTACTATGGTGCTATGCTCAGATAATAGCATCGTATGCTTTCGCCGAAAAGCCTATTTGAATTCTGACCTGTTGGCTGGTTTCAGAACACGTGTAGCTTTAATTTGGTATATTTCATGTTATGATTGAATGAAAGTTTGATTTTTATAGTAATTAATTAGAATTTGGTGCGCTGCATTTTCTCTGGCTTTTGGCCAAGTGAGACAGTAGCGTCCCGCCTAAACTCAGATTTTTGGATATAAATATGAACTTTACCGAGCAAAACATACATGTATTGTGTAACATGAAGTCCTATGAGTGTCATCTGATGAAGATCATCAAAGGTTAGTGATTTGTTACTTCTCTCTTTGGCTGGAAAAATGGCTGTGTATTTCTGTGGCTATGCACTGACCTAACACAATCACAAGGTGTGCTTTCGCCGTAAATCCGTTTTGAAATCAGACACTTTGGTTTGATTAACGAGAGGTTTATCTTCAAAATGGTGTATAATGCTTGTATGTTTGAGGAATTTTAATTATGAGATTTCTGTTGTTTTGAATTTGGCGCCCTGCAATTTCACTGGCTATTGGTTAGGTGGGACGCTACCGTCCCACATACCCTAGAGAACCAATGGACGATTTGCAATGACATCTCAGTAGGAAACCTCCCTAAATGGGTCCCATGAAGAGATGGGAAACTAAAAACAAATATTCTCTCAGCTCCAACGTTACAATGGCGAGCGCTAGCGAGACAGAGAGAAGCAAATTTGAAGAAGCACCGCCGTCTTTCAAATCCGCTGTGTGGGAACATTTTGGATTCAGCGTTCAATATGATGACGAGGGTAAGAAGACCGTAAACAAACAAAGTACAGTCTGCAAGCATTGCTTTGCCACTGTCGGCTACTCGAGTGGAAACACTTCTAACATGATGTGTCATTTACGTCGCCCTCACCCGGCCGTATCCCTTGCAGGTGGAGCTGGAACAAGGAGAGTCCACTCGTTAGCGAAAACACAACAATCTCTCGCTGCTGCCTTCCAACAACAAAACATAAAGAAATAACAAAAGCAGTGGGAGTATTCATAGCCAAAGATTGTATTGCCTATACAAGTATGTATCCTGTTTATTTAAAATAGAGAAGGCAAAGCACCTACAGGTTGTCAAAGCTAAGAAGCACTTTTAATTTAATGTTTTTCTCCCCTTGACTCCCCTAGCCAGTCATGCTGCCATTTTCTGAATGGAAAGTTTTATTTGTCTATAGGAAAAATAAAGAGTTCATTGTTTAAAGGGTGATGTGTTTTTCTTTTTTTCTTAAATATAAAGATACCGTACCATTACCGTGGCCCACAAACCGTGATACATACCGAACAGTGGGCCCACTGTACTGTTGCATCCCTAATGTACACACACGTACACACTGCTGTGCTCTAGAGTCAGTGGCATAGGAGGTCGTTTTTCTATCCCTAAACATAGCACACCAAACCATCAAGTCACCTGCTCGAGAGTTCAGTGAGGTGCGGTACATGGAAATCAAATTATATGCATAAAGGTGGTTGATTCTTGTTCCAATTAAAATGTTCCATTTGTGTTCTAGAATAAGATATTAAATACAAACACACATGCAGACTGGCCTAGCTAACTTAGATTTTCCATTTGGTTGTCTGGTGTGCTGTTGCCAAATTTCTGCCCTGCAAGAGCTGCCCCAGTCAACTGTAAGTGCTGTTATTGTGAAGTGGAAATGTCTCGGGGCAACAACGGCTCTGCCACGAAGTGATAGGCCACACAAGCTCCCGGAAGAGGACCGCTGAGTGCTGAAGCGGATAGCGCGTAAATATCATCTGTCCTCAGTTGCAACACTCACTACCGAGTTCCAAACTGCCTCTGGAAGCAACATCAGCTCAACAACTGTTCATCTGGAGCTTCATGAAATGTGTTTCCATGGCCGATTTGCCGCACACAAGCTTAATATCACCATGTGCAATGCCAAGTGTCGGCTGATGTGGTGTAAACTCACTGCCATTGGACTATGGAGCAATAGAAACACGTTCTCTGGAGTGATGAATCACGCTTCACCATCTGGCAGTCCGACAGACAAATCTGGGTTTGGTATTTTATTAGGATCCCCATTAGCTGTTGCAAAAGTGGCAGCTACTCTTCCTGGGGTTCACATAAAACATAATACAGAATGACATAATACAAAACATTAATATACAAGAACAGCTCAAGGACAGAACTACATAATTTGTTTTAAAGGCATACATATCACATACATATCAATGCATACACAGAAACTAGGTCAAATAGGGGAGAGGCGTTTTGCCATGAGGTGTTGCTTTATCTTTTTTTTAAACCAAATTTGCTGTTTATTTGAGCAATATGAGATGCCAGGAGAACGCCACCTGCCCGAATGCATAGTTGCAACTGTAAAGTTTGGTGGAGGAGGAATAATGGTCTTGGGCTGTTTTCATGGGTCGAGCTAGGCCCCTTAGTTCCAGTGAAGGGAAATCTTAACGCTACTGTACAATGACATTCTAGACGATTCTGTGCTTCCAACTTTATGGCAACAGTTTGAGGAATGCCATTTCCTGTTTCAGCATGACAATGCCCCTGTGCACAAGGCAAAGTCTATACAGAGATGGTTTGTTGAGATTGGTGTGGAAGAACTTGACTGGCCTGCAGAGAGCCCTGACCTCAACCCCATCAAACACCCTTGGGATGAATTGGAATGCCAACTGTGAGCCACTCCTAATCACCCAACATCAGTGCCCGACCTCACTAATGCACTTGTGGTTTAATGGAAGAAAGTCCCTGCAGCAATGTTCCAACATCTAGTGGAAAGTCTTTGCAGAAGATTGGAGGCTGTAATATCAGGAAAGGGGGGACCAACTCCATAATTACCCATGATTTTTGAATGAGATGTTTGACAAGCAGGTGTCCACATACTTTTGGTCATGTAGTGTATGTATTGAGTTCTCTCTTTCCGTAAATCCCCAGCTGTCTTCCTCTGTTTTAATCTTCCTCATAAACATCCTCTATCTAATCTATTTTTATAAACAGAATACTCAACAGGTTGGAATTAACCCCGGGGGGTGTCAAACATCAGTCCCAGCAAACAGGAAGGAGTGGAACCCACTGTTTCAGGACCTCATCACCCCCCCCCCCCCCCCCCCCCCACTTTCCATACTTCGCCCCCATTCATATCCTCTCTCAGACCCTCTATTGATTATTTCTTACATTCCATCCCTCCCCTCTCCTTCATCTCGTCTGGCTCTTTACAGCGGTGACACAAAAAGATACACATCTCTCTACTTTGAATGAAAAATATGTGGTGAATACTGTTACCGTCTTTGTTGTGGGTTCTGCTGAATTCATGTGGGTATGTGTATGACACAGGGTCAGTTCTCTTGCCGGTTTGCCGTCGCCTCTGTACGCCGATGACATCATCGTTTGACATCAATTTGGACATACTCTATGAAGACGTTTGAACTCTTGAACTTATCATCCCCAGATCAGAGGCGGGGTATGGGTTCGATGCAGTGTGGGACAGCTCCTTTTCAGGATGGGGTATATAGAGCAATATACAGGACAAGCTGTTTACATGTCCACCTTCTAAACAAGTGCTCTGCAGAGTGAGAGGAAACAGAAAGTGTATGTGTGTGTGTTTACCAGAATGGAGTGGATGAGAAAATGAACCCAGAAAAAAAGGGTGGGGTGGGGCTGCTGACTATAAGTGCATCCTATTGATCTATACAGTATGTCCATCTATGCGCAGGCCCAGCCTAGTCTCAGGGGATGTTGCAAGAGAAAAACAGACAGAGACAGGGCTCTGCTAAAGAAGCATCTTCAACTATTCTGAGGAACTGTTCTCCATCTTGTGCTTTCTCTGCTTACTCAGGAAAAAGGTTGTTTGTATCTATTTATTTATTTGATTCATCAGAGTTATCAAGAGAGCTGCAAAGGTTCCAGGTTGAGTATCCTACGAGAAGCCGGCGGTTATGAGTCAAGCATTTGACTGCTTAAGTGGTCACACACTCTGTGGAATGAACCGGACATCCTGTGTAGCCCATCTTTACGAGAGGTCGTGGTGAGCAAACGCATTTTCAGGTTAGTTATGTGTTATAATCGTCTGCTCTTGGTGAGCGGAGCAGGGCTCCTTCTAACAATCTCCATCGGGCTGTGTGCCCCAACGGCTGACCAGTACTCTCGTGGAGTGGTAAGTAGGAAACCCTGCATGCTTCTTCCGGTCCAATAATGACAACTCATTTAATAACCTTCATTATTCGCATTTATGACATTCCCTCAGATTCATATGACATGTGAGATGTACACATTAGATATTACATACGTTTTCATACATAGGCATTGTTCAAATATCCAGATTGGCATACTTTGTTCAATGCTAGTATTGGGACTCTACTAATGATTTACGCTAGATCCATACTGCCATTTTCATAGAATTATTTGACTGTGGTGTTGCCCATAAATCTAATGCTTCAGTTATGTGTTTTAAACGTAAAGAAAAGCTCATGGTATTTATGTGTTTTAAACAAGAAAAGCTCATTGGACTCAAATAAATGTGGGCTGGCTGATGTTTAACAATAAATTGCATAAAGTGGTGCATGTTTACAATAGTCCTTGGAACTGAGGCCAGTGTATATGCATACTGGAGATAGTTTCACAGTGTGTGTGTGAGAGAGTGTGTGTACATGCATGTGTGTGTATGGTGTCATTCTTGAGCTGTCTTTTTGCACAAACATTTGTGTTTGTACACACGCAAACGCACTTCTTAAAAAAAAAGCTTTCTTCACATTATTGTGGAAAATATTCTGTAATATATCAAGGAATTAGGAATCACTCTGTGCATGTATGTGTGTCTCTCTCTCTCTGTGGAGGACTGGCTGAGTCGGTATGGGTACCTGCCCCCTCCGGACCCCCGCACAGAGAGGCTCCAGACCAGGGAGGGCATCCAGAAAGCTCTCCGCCAGATGCAGAGGTTTGCTGGGCTAGAGGAGACAGGAATACTGGGTAAACTCTTTTGCATACTTTTGCATCCCTGAGTCTAATTATGTTTAATTGGAAAAATATGTTGTATTGCTAAATGGACAAAATACATAAATGTTATTAAACAAAATAGTACAAAAATATGTTTTATTCAAATATATATATCGGACTGCACAGTGAAGGAAAAGCTGCCAACAAGTGCTCAGCATGTGTGGGAACTCCTTCAAGACTGTTGGAAAAGCATTCCATGGGGAAGCTGTTTGAGAGAATGTCTAGAGTGTGCAAAGCTGTCATCAAGGCAAAGGGTGGCTATTTGAAGAATCTCAAATCTCAACACTTCTTTGGTTACTACATGACTCCATATGTGTTCTTTCATAGTTTTGATGTCTTCACTATTATTCTACAATGTAGAAAATAGTAAAAATAAAGAAAAACCCTTGAATGAGTAGATGTTCTAAAACTTTTGACCAGTAGTATATATACTGTATATATATAGAGTGAGCCTGGATAACGTCATCTTTGTTTCTCCACCCTAACTGTTATTGTACACACTGATGAAAGAATAGAATATAATTATAAAAATATGAATGTCCTCTATCTCTCCCCCTCTCTCTGGCCCCCTCCCTCTCCTCCCTCAGACCATGCTACTCTTTCTTTGATGAAGACCCCTCGCTGTTCCCTGCCTGACATTGTCGGAACGGAAGACCTGAGGAAGAGAAGGAGGAAGAGGAAAAAGAGATATGCTTTGACCGGGCTGAGCTGGAAAAAGAATGATATCACCTGGAGGTATGATGTCGCTGAATAATACTAGTTATAAACTGGTTGGTTTGAGCTCTGAATGCCGTGGTATATCAGACCGTATACCACAGGTATGACAATAAATGACTGTTTACTGTTCTAATTACGTTGGTAACCGGTTTATAATAGCAATACGACATCTCGGGGGTTTGTGGTATATGGCCAATATACCAAGGCTAATGGCTGCATCCAGGCACTCTGCGTTGCGCCGTGCATAATAACAGCCCTTAGCCGTGGTATATTGGCAATATACTACACCTCCTCTGGTTTTATTGCTTAATTATACAGCATGTTTTTTGACAATGTCTAGAACACCAGTTACCAGATTCCGAATGAACTTAGTTACCAGATTTCAGATTCCAGATTTCGAAACCACTCACTTACCAGCTGTTTACGTGGCACATACTAGGCCATAATAATCTCCACTCTATTTAACATTTAAAAAACAGAGATGTGCTAGTTAAAAAGCTAAGATTTAAAGTGGGCTTCTTTTTTTAGAAATGGGTCTTGCCTGTCCCTAAATAGCAGGAAGCCAATTGTACAGTACACTCAACTTTCCTGCCAGTTCTTGACTATTGTGACACCATTTACCAGAATGCAGCAGCCATTACTCATAAACCTTTGGATGCCATCTACCATAGTGCCCTTCATTTTATCACAGGTGACTGTTTTAATGCTCATCACTGTGTCCTGTATCAAAAGGTTGGCTGGTCCTCATTATTAAAATCGCGTAGATCACTTCATTACTCCCTTTTTGTTTCCAAAGCTCTACTACTAAGCTTCCGACTTATCTAACTTGTTAAAGTATAAAAGCATGAGATACCAAACCCGTTCACAGGATTGGTTAACTCTTGAGGTTCCTCAGGTCCTCACCAAACTAGGATAATCCACTTTTAGTTTTAATACACCTCATTGCTGGAACCAACGACAAAATACATTAGAATTGGATGTTCTGGTACAGCTCGGCAATTTAAAATATTGCTTGGGGACCTTCTTACTGATGAATGTAACAGTTTTTCTAGAATATTTGTGTTGTGCTGCATTTTAGTTTGTTTTACATTGTATCGTATTTTGATTGATTTTGTCTTATGAATTGTACTGTATATGCAGGCAGGGCCATATACCAGGGTTTGAGTTTCAGTGAGTTCCGGAAAGAGAGGGATCTACAAACACTATTAGCTATACAATTGTAATGTTATACCCCTAAAAGGGGGGAAATATGATTCATTATACACAATGACACACAGAATCAGCAACTGTTCATTCAGTTGTAATGATGAATTGTATAAAATCATCAACCCTTCACATAGATATTTATTTTCTCAAATTACATAGCGTTCATGTTTCTATTCCTAGGCATTACTAATCAAGCTCCGCACCAACAGACATCAATGGAGCACACAGTCATTGCATTATCACATTCACATGAAATATTAGAGTATTAAGATTTTGTATTGATATCAGTGATGTAAGTGGTAAAAAAAAGTGGCTAATTAGTCAATTATAAACTCCAGTGGGCGATTGAGATAAGACGAACAACCATCGATACAAACTAAAACGTATTACATTTTTAGAACTGTATTTTTAATGTAAACCTATAGGGAAGATAGGCTATGTGGAGATGTTCATATTGAAACATATATTATTTTTTAAAGTTCCTAATAGGGGTGTATCGGTTCACCAAACCCACGTATCAGTAGGTATTGTGGTTTTACATTCACAGTTCGGTTTTGGTACAGCGGGAAAACACAAAGTTCAGCATTCACAATGTTCCTTGCATTGTCTGCTCTGACCGGATTGTTATATTGGGCACTGTAGGGCACTCGAGTGGCACAGCGGTCTAAGGCACTGCATCTCAGTGCTAGAGGCATCACTACAGACGCCTCTAGCACTGATTATGATTGGGAGTCCCATAGGGCGGTGCACAATTGGCCCAGCGTCATCCGGATTTGGCCGGTGTAGGCCTTCATTGTAAATAAGAATGTGTTCTTAACTGATTTGCCTAGTTAAATAAAGGTACAAAAAAAGTAACGCTTTCACTCTGATGCTGCGATTTTAACCATGTGCGAGGTGGAAATTTTACCAGTAGTGAATTTGTAAATACCAGTTGGATGCGTTCATGTGATTTGAACTAGTTGAGAAACACAGATTGTCTAATGGCCAACAAGCTGTGTCAACCATAAACTAAAAGTACAGCTTTCAAGCTTATAAACAAATTATAGAGTTTAAAAACCACAAATAGATTTATTTTTATAAATAATGTTTCGTTAATGCATTTACAGTGCCTTCAGAAAGTATTTACACCCATTATCTTTTTCCACATTGTATTGTGTTACAGCCTGAATTTAAAATAGATTAAATTGAGATTTTGTGTCACTGATCTACACAAAATACCCCATAATGTAAAAGTTGAATTATGTTTTTAGAACTTTTTACAAATGAATACAAAATTTGAAGCTAAAAGTCAATAAATATTCAACTCCTTTCTCATGGCAAGCCTAAAGAAGATCAGGAGTAAAAATGTGCTTAAAAAGCCACATAATAAGTTGCATGGACTCATTCTGTTTACAATAATAGTGTTTAACATGTTTTTTGAATGAATACCTCATCTCTGTACCCCACGCATAAAATTATCTGTAAGGTCCCTCAGTCGAGCAGTGAATTTCTAACACAGATTCAACCACAAAGACTAGGGAGATTTTCCAATGCCTCACAAAGAAGGGCCCCAATTGTTAGGTGGGTAAAAATAAAATAAAAAGCAGATATTGAATATCCCTTTGAGCATGGTGAAGTTATTAATTACACTTTGGATGGTGGATCAATACACCCAGTTACTTCAAAGATACAGTCGTCCTTCCTAACGCAGGTGCCGAAGAGGAAGGAAACCTCTCAGGGATTTCACCATGAGGCCAATGGTGACTTTAAACCAGTTACAGAATTTAATGGCTGTGATAGGAGAAAACTGATTGATAGATCAAAAATATTGTAGTTCCTCCACAATACTAACCTAAATTACAGAGTGAAAAGAAGGAAGCCTGTACAGAATAAAAATATTCCAAAACATGCATCCTGTTTGCAATAAAGCACTAAATAAATGTACTTTATGTCCTGAATAAAAAGTGTTATGTTTGAGGCAAATCCAACACATCACTAAGTACCCCTCTTCATATTTTCAAGAATGGTGGTGGCTGCATCATGTCATGGGTATGCTTATTATCGGCAAGGAATAGGGAGGGAGTTTTTATAGGATAAAAAGAAATGAAAAAGAACTAAGCACAGGCAAACTCCTAGAGAAAAACTGTCTCAGTCTGCTTTCCAATAGACACTGGGAGACATTCACCTTTCAGCATTACAATAACATAAAACACTGGAGTTGCTTACCAAGACGACATTAACTGTTCCTGAGTGGCCCATTTACAGCTTTGACTTGAATCGACTTGAAAGTCTACAGCAAGACTTGAAAATGGCTGTCTAGCTATGATCAACAACCAGCTAGAAGCAACTATTTGTCCAATGCCGTTGTAATCTACTGGGAATCCAAAATACCTTCATCAACTTGCTCTTTCATAGTTTAATGTTTTACACATTCAAAAGTCTCTCAGGCTATCACACAATGTTATGCAAATGAGTTGCTGTATGTGAGGATGCTGGAGCATACTGAGGGAGAGTTTTTGGTGAGGTGATTGTGCGGCGGGTCAGTGCTGGGGTGCACTGTCTGTGTTCATCCAAATAAATTACAACTTGGTTATTTATGGGAAATCAGTGTCCTAGGACTGTTTACACTAGTCAACAAACTACGTGTGATTTTCGGTGGCTTTACAGGCTCGTTACAAATTGGTGGAAAAGTTGAACAACCCGGGAACAGCAATCGACAAACACTGACCGACCGACAGCCGGTGGTGGATCAGCTGGGTGCAGTCGGATTGACCAGCCGGTGTTCATGTCAGAATCTTTCGAGGGGAAAAAAGATGAATGGACTGTTTGGATTGAACAATTTGAGTTAGCAGCGCAAGTGAATGGATGGTGAGCGGTAGATCGTTTGAACTTTCTCATGCTGTTGCTGAGGGGAAATGCGCAGAGATTTTGTAGTACTTTTCCTCAGGATACCAAGAATGATTACAACAGTGTGAAAGTGGCTTTGCAGAGGCATTTTGAGCCACCGGAACATGCTGACTGGAATCATGCATTTTTTTCAGGACAGAAAAGGTAAGTCGTTGAGTGCATTCATGACTTTGGGCATTATTTAAGCAGGCTAGCTTCAAAGGATTATCCAGATTATAGCACGAGCACACGTAATTCGCTGGCACGAGACCATTTTATTGCACACATTGGGTGCAGTGATATGCGTATGCACCTGCGCAAGGCAGTACCAAAAACGTTGGAAGAGGCAATTAGTATTGCTACAGAGCTTGATCAGATAAAGCAGCTAGAAATGCTGGAAAGTGAAGACACTGCACAATAAAAAGTGTACATGTGTGGTACAAGCAAGGTTACTCTGCCTCCAGTTGGAGACAGTGTCAGAGTTACAAAAGAGATGTTCGAGTCATTGTGTGAGAGCGTTGCACAGTTGCGGAATAAGGTGCAGTATCTGGCAGCGAGGCAGCCACATCAGAGGCAGACATACTAAAGCAGCAGAGCGTTTCCAGGGTCTTCTACAGTAGCAACGGCAAACGCCACGGAAGGATACAGACTGGACCAGGGAGAGGGAGATCTAGCTTCCCCGGGAGCGACAGAGGACAGCCTACGTCGACCAATAGCAGGGCCTGCTGGAAATGTCATTGCACATGAAAAGAACTGTCCTTTCCTTTTCCATGTCAGCGCAGCATCGGCTTCAACTACATGCACAGCTGACCAGTCCACAGCGAGAATTACATCAAGTGTGGTGGAGAGTGGGGTTTACCTGTGCACATTTGCTGACTCCGAGTATGAGGTCATGGTGGACTCGGGGTCCAGGTTTCCATGGTACACGAACAGGTATGGAGAAATGCAACTGGAGATAAGAGTGGTACATTGCAACCATACCACAGCATGGTTAAAGTAGCAAATGGACAGTTTCTCTCAGTCTTGGTGACCTGGTCCACAGTCATGAACATTGAATCTGACCTGGGATTTTGTCGTTGCTAGCAACGCAGACCAGTGTGTACTGATAGCGACAGACTTTCTGGTAAAATATGGGGCTGTACTTGACGTGAAAAAGAAAACATGTGTTTTGGGGAAGCAGATTCCCTAGATTTTCAGGGGAGTGTGTTAAGTGGTGTTGATAAATTACACGATTATCCCCTCCAGAAGTGAAATGTTCATAACTGGTAAAGTTGAGGGTACAGTAAACAATGACAAAACTGAGGGTCTTCTTGGGCCCTGTGTTAAAGTCACTGATACAAGTAACCAGTTGGTAGTGTCGTGGAAATTCTACACTTAAATGAATAATTATTTATTATCAGCGCGCTGGAGATGTTCCAACCAACTCAATGCACCAAGTACACATGTCGATCAGGAGCTCTCCTGGGGCAGTCTCGTTAGTTATCTTATATAGATTTCAGCCAGCTAACTGAGGTGCAGCTGAGAGCTGTAAAGGAAATGGTGTGGAGGTATGTGGGAATATTTAGCACTGGTGATTTTGATTTGGGCTGCACTAAACTAGTCCAGCATAGGATTGACACAGGGGACACCAGGCCTATCAAACAAGCATTGAGGCGGGTGCTTGTTCATCTGCAAGCAGAGTTTGACAAGCATTTGCAGGATATGTTAGAAAGGGGAATAGTTAACCCATCCAGCAGTCCATAGGCAGCACCAGTGGTGTTAGTAAGAAAGAAGGACGGCTCAATCAGCTTCTGTGCGGATTACAGAAGGTTAAATGAGAACACTGTAAAAGATGCTTATCTATTTCCTAGGATTGATAAGACCTTGGTCTTGCTTGCCGGTGCTCAGTGGTTTTCCACTTTAGACTTTGCCAGTGGTTACTGGCAAGTCGAGATGCACCCCGAGGATCGGCAAATGAATTACTTAAAAATCATACAATGTGATTTTCTGGATTTTTGTTTTAGATTCCGTCTCTCACAGTTGAAGTGTACCTATGATAAAAATTACAGACCTCTACATGCTTTGTAAGTAGGAAAACCTGCAAAATCGGCAGTGTATCAAATACTTGTTCTCCCCACTGTATATAGTAGATAGACCAAATAGCCTAATGAAAAAAGCATCTAATCAACAATGGCATTATTTTCAATTAACTCTGCAACTCTTCCAACTATTCATGTTTTTCACAACTGCTGTCAGCTTGATGCCAAAACAAATACATACTGACATAGTAAAATAAATAAAAGTGTGAAAAAATTATAAAACAAATGATTATTTCATTCTGAATCAATATGATTGCCGGAGAACAAGGCTGATGTTTTACGTATTCCTAACCAATCGTTTTTTTGTTTGTTTCTTTGCGTTGTTTGTAGCTTATTTTTTTATTTATTTTGTACATAATGTTGCCGCTACCGTCTCTTATGACCCGAAAAGATCTTCTGGACATCAGGACTGCGATTACTCACCACAGACGGACTGGCAGAATCCTTTTTTTCCTTTAACGAGTCCGACGAGCCCGACGTGAATGATATACTGCTTCCCCAGGAACAGGCCCAGTTCCCCCATAATTTGCGTGAAGAGAAGGCGGAGAAAAAGGGGCCAGAGGGCGGGCTGCCTTCTGAGAATTCGTAGGAAATCAAATAAACTCCTACTTCCTTCCATTCTGCTAGCAGTCTTTGGAAAATAAAATCGATGACCTATGCGGAAGATTAAACTACCGGGACATTCAAAACTGTAATATCTTATGCTTCACGGAGTCGTGGCTGAACGACAACATTATCAACATACAGTTGTGTGGTTATACGCTGTATCGGCAGGACAGAACAATGACGTCTGGTAAGACAAGGGGCATCGGACTATGTATTTTTGTAAATAACAGCTGGTGCACGATATCTAAGGAAGTCTCGAGGTTTTGCTCGCCTGAGGTAGAGTATCTCATGATAAGCTGTAGACCACACTATCTACCTAGAGTTTTCATCTGTATTTTTCGTAGCTGTCTACATACCACCACAGACTGATGCTGGCACTGAATGAGCTGTACTCCAAACAGGAAAATGCTCAACCAGAGGCGGCGCTCCTAGTAGCCGGGGACTTAATGCAGGGAAACTTAAATCAGTCTTACCAAATTTCTATCAGCATGTTAAATGTGCAACTAGAGTGAAAAAACTTTGGACCACCTTTACTCCACACACAGAGACATATACAAAGCTCTCCCTCGCATACAAATTTGGTAAATCTGACCATAATTCTATCCTCCTGATTCCTGCTTACAAGTGAAAATTTAAGGAAGCACCAGTGACTCGATCAATAAAAATGTGGTCAGATGAAGCAGATGCTAAACTACAGGACTGTTTTGCTAGCACAGACTGGAATATGTTCCGGGATTCCTCCGATGGCATTGAGGAGTGCACCACATCAGTCACTGGCTTCATCAATAAGTGCATCGATGACATCGTCCCCACAGTGACCGTACATACATACCCCAACCAGAAGCCATGGATTACAGGCAACATCCGCACTGGGCTAAAGGCTAGAGCTACTGCTTTCAAGGAGCGGGACTCTAACCCGGAAGCCGATAAGAAATCCCACTATGCCCTCCGACGAACCATCAAACAGGCAAAGCGTCAATACAGGACTAAGATCGAATCGTACTACACCAGCTCTGATGCTCATCGGATGTGACAGGGCCTGCAAACCATTACAGACTACAAAGGGAAGCACAGTTGAGAGCTGCCCAGTGACATGAGCCAACCAGACGAGCTAAACTACTTCTATGCTCGCTTCTAAGCAAATAACACTGAAAAATGCATGAGAGCACAAGCTGTTCCGGAAGACTGTGTGATCACGCTCTCCGCAGCCGATGTGAGTAAGACCTTTAAAAAGGTCAACATTCACAAGGCCGCTGACCAACTGGCAAGTGTCTTCACTGACATTTTCAACCTCTCTCTGTCCGAGTCTGTAATACCAACATGTTTTAAGCAGAACACCATAGTCCCTGTGCCCAAGAACACTAAGGTAACCTGCCTAAGTGACTACTGACCCGTAGCACTCACGTCTGTAGCCATGAAGTGCTTTGAAAGGCTGAAGATGGCTCACATCAACACCATTATCCCAGAAACCCTACACCCACTCCAATTAGCATACCGCTCCAACAGATCCACAGATGATGCAATCTCTATTGCACTCCACACTGCCCTTTCCCATTCTCAGTCCCCTCCTGTACTCCCTGTTCACTCATGACTGCACGGCCAGGCACAACTCCAACACCATCATTATGGTTGCCGATGACACAACAGATGTTGGCCTGATCACCGACAAAGACGAGACAGCCTATAGGAGGAGGTCAGAGACCTGGCTGTGTGTTGCCAGGACAACAACCTCTCCCTCAACATGATCAAGACAAAGGAGATGATTGTGGACTACAGGAAGAATGGGACCGAGCACACCCCCATTCTCATCGACAGAGCTGTAGTGGAGCAGGTTGAGAGCTTGAAGTTCCTTGGTGTCCACATCACCAACAAACTAACATGGCCCAAGCACACCAAGACAGTCGTGAAGAGGGCACGACAACACCTATTCACCCCCAGGAAACTGAAAAGATGTGGCATGGACCCTCTGATTCTCAAAGGTTCTACATCTGCACCATCGAGAGCATCCTGACTGGTTGCATCACTGCCTGGTATAGCAACTGCTCGGCCTCCGGCTTCAAGGCACTACCCCCCCCCCCCCCCCCCTTTTACACCGCTGCTATTCTCTGTTATTTTCATCTATGCATAGTCACTTTAATAACTCTACCTACATGTACATATTACCTCAACTAACCGGTGCCCCCGCACATTGAATCTTTTCTGTTACCCCCCTGTGTATAGTCTCGCTATTGTTATTTTACTGCTGCTCTTTAATTACTTGTTACTTTTATTTATTGTTCTTACTTGTATTTTTTTTTAACTGCATTGTTGGTTAGGGGTTCGTAAGTAAGCATTTCACTGTAAGGTCTACACCTGTTGATTTCGGCGCATGTGACTAACACAATTTGATTTGATTTGAATCCCTGATATTACACACCAATGGTATTCACTAAGTTGATGGTTCATATTCTGAAGTACCCTAATGGGCCACTATATGTCTTGTGATAGATTACATAAAATCCTTGAAAGATAATTATGGTAGTTTACAGGTAAACTTAGAAAGTTTCCAGTAATATACCCTCCCTTTGCAACCCAAATCTCCTCTCATGCCCTCCCTCATCCTCCCCCACTCCAGTGTGCTCAGCTACCCCTCCCCCTCACTGTCCCCCTCCCTCCACCCCGAACTGGTGGATCTCATCCTCACCTACGCCCTCCGTGTGTGGAGCAACCCCACCCCCCTCAACTTCCAACTTCTTCGCCCCTCCCGGGACCACCCCGACCAAGAGGGGGACTTCAGGGTGTCCTTCCCCAGCTCCTACCACGAGGACGGGTACCCCTTTGATGGCAGAGGGGGCACCCTGGCTCACGCGTTCTTCCCCGGGACGGCGGACATGGCGGGGGACACCCACTTTGACAATGGGGAGAGCTGGAGTTACGGGTATGGAGGTGAGGGAGAGGCTTAGGGCGTAACACACATAAACAGTGTGTACTTCTGTGAATAACATAATGAGATTTGAATTGCTTTATCTCTCCCTTTCTCTCCCCTCCCTCCATTTCTCTCTTCATCTTTAGCTCCCCCAACCTCTGTCTCCCTTTTTTTCCCCTTCCTCCATTTCTGTCATTCTCCCTCTATTGCCAAATAGCCTATACCTACAGTATATGTATCATCTCGGTACTGGTACCCCTTGTATATAGCTAAGTTGTTACAATTTAAATGGTTACAATTAATTTTTTTATTCCTTGTGTTATTATTTTTCAATTATTTTCTCTTTGCATTGTTGGGGAGGGCACGTAAGTAAATATTTCACTGTTAGTCTGCAACTGTTGTTTACTAAGCATGTGACAAATACAATTTGATTTGAGATCGATTGTCTCTCTTTCTCTCCTCTCCATCTCTCTCTCAGATGACATTGGCACCACTGATCTCTTCACGGTAGCGGTGCATGAGTTTGGCCACGCCCTGGGTCTTTCACATACCTCTTCCAATCCCTCCATCATGAGGCCATACTACCAGGGGACTGTGGGGGACATCCAGAGCTACACACTACCTACAGATGACAGGCAGGGAATACAGGCTATATACGGTACACACCATCACAATCACACACAGTGCACACACACATTTGAAGTCTTCGTTTGGGTCCTCAACAAAGGGAAATGTTAGAAAGACCCATATGCAGAGACACAGGAACACAAATGCTCATAAATACTGAAATGGTATTTCATAGGAAAGAGAAGAAAGTCTGCCACGCATCCCACTCCGGCCTCCACCACTCCCAAGCTACCTTTCCTGCCCAGTCCTCCATCCCCAAGACTAACACCACGGTGAGTGTATAACTGGGCAAATACTGCAAATACTACAACTTGTTATAGTTAAGATACTATATGACAATATCATGCAAATATCATAAAGATACAGTACCCTCTCACTACCGCCCCTTACAAACACAGCCCAGACCCTGCTCTGCCAGATCGCTGTGAGGGGAAATATGATGCCATTGCCAACATCAGAGGAGAAGTCTTCTTCTTCAAGGGTAAGAAGAACAACCATTTTGCATGTTAACTATAGAAAAATGTATGGGCTTGGGACTGTCAGTGTCTGTGTGGCGCCATTTTTTCTAAATTTTCCCGCACGTGGTCCAGCCCCCTAGCAATTTGAGATCCAGTCGATGACCTTCAGTCCCTCGCCATTTGAGTGACAGCTAGTAAAATGAGAGAGAGAAATCATTTGAGTGATAGCTAGCAAGATGCACACACAGCAGAGAGAGAGAAAGACACAGGAAAATTTCCTCTTGTGTGCTACCTATATCCTTCTACTAGAATCCACATACATTAATGAGGACAGCTTCTCTATCTTGGAGGGGGAAATCAATAATTTCCAAGACCAGGGACATGGCGTCCTTAATTCCAGAACTGGAAAGGAACCTGACACCCGCAGCACACAGGGGGACAAACACCTATCTAGAGGAGACAGCATTCCCTCCCCCATATGCCCCCCTAGGCACAATTACGACAACATAACCAACAAAAACGGGTCACAAATCCTGCAGCTCTGGGTATATACATAGTCAATGGTAGGCTTCGAGGGGACTCCTATGGTAGGTACACTTATAGCTCATCTCTTGGCAGTAGTACTGTAGACTACTTTATCTATGACCTCAACCTAGTCTCTCAGAGCGTTCACAGTCAGCCCACTGACAACCCTATCAGATCACAGCAAAATCACAGTCTAATTGAACAGAGCAATACTCAATCATGAGGCATCAAAGCCAAAGGAACTAAATAATATTAAAGAAATGCTATAGATGGAAGGAAAGTAGTGTGGAAACCTACCAAAAAACAGATAGGCAACAACAAATTCAATCCCTTTTAAACAACTTCCTGGACAAAACGTCCCACTGTAAGAGTGAAGGTGTAAAGTATATTTGACCTCTCAGCTTCCCTATCAAATCTAAAAATGTCAAACAGAAAACCGAAGAAAATGAACAAAAACGACAAATGGTTTGATGAAGAATGCAAAAACCTAAGAAAGAAATTCAGACACCTATCCAACCAAAAACATAGAGACCCAGAAATCCTGAGCCTACGCCTTTACTATGGTAAATCACTAAAACAATACAGAAATACACGTAATTGAACAATCCATAGAGTCGAACCACTTGTGGGAAAATTGGAAAACACTAAACAAACAACAATACGAAGAGTTATCTATCCAAAACAGATAGATAACTTCTCCAATCTTTTTGGTCGTATAACAAAGAACAAACAGCAAAAACATATACATGATCAAATATAAATCTTAGAATCAACTATTAAAGACTACCAGAACCCACTGGATTCTCCAATTACTTTGAATGAACTACAGGACAAAATATGGTATCCTCAATGAAATTATAAAATATACAGACCACAAATTCCAATTGGCTATACTTAAACTTTTTAACATCATCATTGGCTCTGGTATCTTCCCCAATATTTGGAACCAAGGACTGATCACCCCAATCCACAAAAGTGGAGACAAATTTTACCCCAATAACTACCGTGGGATATGCAACCTTGGGGGAAAAAATGCATTATCATTAACAGCAGACTCGTACATTTCCTCAGTGAAAACAATGTACTGAGCAAATGTCAAATTGGCTTTTTGCCAAATTACTGTACGCTAGATGGCACCCTAATTGACAAAGAAACAAAACAAAGGCAAAGTCTTCTCATGCTTTGCTGATTTCAAAAAAGCGTTTGACTCAATATGGCTTGAGGGTCTGCTATATTTATTTATTTTATCTTTATTTTTTAAATATAAATTGATGGAAAGTGGTGTTGGGGGAAAAACATACAACATTATAAAATCCATGTACACAAACAACAGGTGTGCGGTTAAAATGAACAAAAAATGCATTTCTTTCCACAGGGCCGTGGGGTGAGACAGGGATGCAGCTTAAGCCCCACCCTCTTCAACATATATATCAACGAATTGGCACTAGAACACTAGAACAGTCTGCAGTTCCTGGCCTCACCCTACTAGAATCTGAAGTCAAATGTCTACTGTTAGCTGATTATCTGTTGCTTCTGTCCCCAACCAAGGAGAGCCTACAGCAGCACCTAGATCTTCTGCACAGATTCAGTTAGACCTGGGCCCTGACAGTTAATCTCAGTAAGACAAAAATAATGGTGTTCCAGAAAAGGTCCATTTGCCACGACCACAAATACAAATTCCATCTAAACACCGTTGCCGTAGAGCACACAAAAAACTATACATACCTCGGCTTAAACATCAGCGCCACAGGTAACATTCACAAAGCAGTGAACAAGCTGAGAGACAAGGCAAAAAGGGCCTTCCATAGAACCCATTACCTTTTATGGTTGTCAGGTCTGGGGTCCTCTCATCATCCAATAATTCACAAAATGGGACAAACACCAAATTGAGACTCTGCATGCAGAATTCTGCAAAAATATCCTCCGTGTACAACGTAAAACACCAAATAATGCATGCAGAGCAGAATTAGGCCGATACCCGCTAATTATCAAAATCCAGAAAACAGACGTTAAATTCTACAATCACCTAAAAGGAAGCGATTCCCAAACCTTACATATAAAAGCCATCACCTACAGAGAGATGACCCTGGAGAAGAGTCCCCTAAGCAAGCTGGTCTTGGGGCTCTATTCACAAACACAAACAGACTCCACAGAGCCCCAGGACAGCAACACAATTAGACCCAACCAAATCATAAGAAAACAAAAATATAATTACTTGATTCATTGGAAAGAATTAACAAAAAAACTGAGCAAACTAGAATTCTATTGGCCCTAAACAGAGAGTACACAGTGGCACTTATACAGTGCGCAGGCTTTTAGCATAGCCCCTTTTACACACCTGCTGGCTTACCCCTACTAGCTAACCACTAGCAGCCTTGAAACACATCACAGTGTTTCTCATACAAAATCAAAATAAACCTTTATCATCATAGTAGACATTGAACGTCTATAACCAAACTGGCTAAACTGTTCTTTGATGATGGTAGCTATAGCTAACCCCATACTAAACGGAGTGCTAATGTTACTAGCAGCAGTAACAGTAAATCCAGGTAAACTCAGCAATAAAAGAAACGTCCCTTTTTCAGGACCCTGTCTTTCAAAGATAATTCGTAAAAATCCAAATAACTTCACAGTTCTTCATTGTAAAGGGTTTAGACACTGTTTCCCATGCTTGTTCAATGAACCATAAACATTTAATGAACATGCACCTGTGGTATGGTTGTTAAGACACTAACAGCTTACAGACGGTAGGCAATTAAGGTCATAGTTATGAAAACGTAGGACACTAAAGAGGCCTTTCTACTGACTCTGAAAAATACAAAAAGAAAGATGCCCAGGCTCATCTGCGTGAACGTGCCTTAGGCATGCTGCAAGGAGGCATGAGGACTGCCAGGGCAATAAATTGCAATGTCCGTTCTGTGAGACGCCTAAGACAGCGCTACAGGGAGACAGGACGGACAGCTGACACCTACACAGGATCAGTCCATCCGAACATCACACCTGCGGGACAGGTACAGGATGGCAACAACAACTGCCCGAGTTACACCAGGAACGCACAATCCCTCCATCAGTGCTCAGATTGTCCGCAATAGGCTGAGAGAGGCTGAACTGAGGGCTTGTAGGCCTGTTGTAAGGCAGGTCCTCACCAGACATCAGCTGCAACAACATTGCCTATGGGCACAAACCCACCGTCGCTGGACCAGACAGGACTGGCAAAAAGTGCTCTTCACTGACGAGTCGCGGTTTTGTCTCATCAGGGGTGATGGTCGGATTTGCGTTTATCGTCGAAGGAATGAGCGTTACACAGAGGCCTGTACTCTGGAGCAGGATCGATTTGGAGGTAGAGGGTCCGTCATGGTCTGGGGCGGTGTGTCACAGCCTCATCGGACTGAGCTTGTTGTCATTGCAGGCAATCTCAATGCTGTGCGTTACAGGGAAGACCTCCTCCTCCCTCATGTGGTACCCTTCCTGCAGGCTCATCCTGACATGACCCTCCAGCATGACAATGCCACCAGCTCGTTCTGTGCGTGACTTCCTGCAAGACAGGAATGTCAGTGTTCTGCCATGGCCAGCGAAGAGCCCGGATCTCAATCCCATTGAGCACGTCTGGTACCTGTTGGATCAGAGGGTGAAGGCTAGGGCCATTCCCCCCAGAAATGTCCGGGAACTTGCAGGTGCCTTGGCGGAAGAGTGGGGTAACATACAGCAAGAACAGGCAAATCTGGTACAGTCCATGAGGGTGAGATGCATTGCAGTACTTAATGCAGCTGGTGGCCACACCAGATACTGACTGTTACTTTTGATTTTGACCCCCCCCCCCCCCCCCCCCCCCCTTTGTTCAGGAACACATTATTCCATTTCTGTTAGTCACATGTCTGTGGAACTTGTTCAGTTTATATCTCAGTTGTATGTTCATACAAATATTTACACAAATTAAGTTTGCTGAAAATAATCGCAGTTGACAGTGAGAGGATGTTTCTTTTTTTGCTGAGTTTATAATGGCTGACCCAACATTGGCTACCATGATATCCTGCAACTTATATCGGCCAATAAAGATCACAGTTTAGCAAAAATAAAGACATACCTTGAAACAAAAGATGACATTATTTCAATTGGTATTTGAACATTTATTTTTGCAAAACATGCAGTGTTGATGTACGCGAGTTGTTGTAGCTTGCTTGCTAGCTAGCTAGCCTATTCCATCCCCAAACACCATGCTAGATCCGAGTGGGCGAGTTCGTTTTGCATGGACTGTTTTAAAAAAAAATCATCTACTAGCAACATAACATGACAAAACTCTTTGGGCAATTTAGTACCTACTTACCCAATTCGCCTCCATCACCGAAGCCACCAGCAGGCTGTTCCTTTCTTTTTGACGTCAAAGCCCAATGTATTGTTGGTATAGGAGTTTTTGATAAATGTAAATCACATTGCGAAAATAGAAGTGGATATCATTTATTTTTGCATGAAGACTGTTTAGATAAAATACAATACATTTACGTTGTTAGATTTGTGGAACAAACTGTCTATCGTGCAACTTTTCCTTTATCACTTATATAAGGTCAACTGTAACCCGTACATTGTACACGAATACGTATGCATAGTGCATACACTTACTGTATACTGTACACCTAAAACACACACGTTCCCATTCTCTCTCCCCCCCAACCTGTGCCTCTCCCTTTATTTTCTCTCTCTCTCCCTCCCTCTCTCAGGTGCTTTTTTCTGGCGTGCTCAGCAGTGGGGTTCTCTGGTGTCTTTCAACCCAGCATTGATCCACAACTTTTGGGTTGGGCTCCCCCTAAGGCTGGACCGGATCGACACAGTCTATGAAAGGAGCGACGGACACATCATCTTCTTCATTGGTGAGATAGGCGAAAATATTCAAAAATATATAATACTGCATAATATGATATGTTATACCTCTAAATATATAATATTCTCAATTGTATATTGCTTACTGTTATGTGCTTGTGTGAGTAGTATATGAATGCCCAAATGTGTGTCTTCTATCTGTTTATGTCTGATAAATTATATATTTCAATGTGATTAATCTCTCTCTGGTTGTCCTCTGTCCTCTCTACTCTCTGTGCAGGAGCCCAGTACTGGATGTTCAAAGACAGGGCCTCTTTACCTGGGTACCCACGCTCCCTAGAGGAATGGGGCATGCGTACCATGGAGGGTCGGCCACTGGAGAGGGTGGAGGCGGTGTTTGTGTGGGCACACAATGGGAAAACGTACGTGTTCAGCGGAGGGGAGTTCTGGAGATTTGACGAAGGGGGGCAGGACAGGAAACTGGAGGGGGGGTACCCCAAAATGGCCTCCCTCTGGACAGGGGTGCCCTCTGACCCCGATGACATCATCAGCTGGGGAGACGGTAAGAAATACGCTAAGTTAGTGTTTGCACCTAATCACAGATCCAGGATCAGATTGGCCTTTACCCAATCCAACCATTTTACCCAGGGATGGGCAACTGGCGGCCCCCACTTTTGTAGGCCCGCGGATCCATTTTTTTGGGGGAACTCAGTTGGGGTCGCAACTTACTGTTGAGAGTTAGAGCAATGAATACAAAAGGTGCTATTTCAAAATTTTGCATAATTTCTATTATGTCAGTCACTCAATTACTCAATTACAGTAGCCCATGTCCGCTAACATTTTTTTGATTGGTAAATTAGTCTAGCGACCAGCTATCTAAACTTGTAGTAAGCATGGTCGAAATACCGACCTATGGCAAAATGTGTAGAATTGCAGGAAATTAGCTGTAAAACGGCAAATTCTTTTGCCGGCCGCTGAGCAAAATGAGTAGAATTGCAAAATCTTCTCTCCGTCCCATAGCAAAATGCACCATGCTCTACCAACTGACCAATACAGGACCACACTACAGTACTCTGAGAGAAGCTTTGTGGGTCCTTAAGCCATAGTAAAGTGTCGTTTTGGGGCACTTTTAGTACCAGTCAAATCTTTGGACACACCTACTCATTCAATGGTTTTTCTTTATTTTTTAAATATTTTCTACATTGTTGAATACTAGTGAAAATATCAAAACTATGAAATAACACATAGAACCATGTAGTAACCAAAAAAGTGTTAAACAAATCTAAATATATTTTTGCCTTGATGACAACTTTGCTTTATGAGGAATGCTTTTCCAACAGTCTTGAAGGAGTTCCCACATATGCTGAGCACTTGTTGGCTGCTTTTCCTTCACTCTGCGTTCCAACTCATCCCAAACCATCTCAATTGGGTTAAGGTTGGGTGATTGTGGAGGCCAGGTCATCTGATGCAGCACCTGATGCAGCATCCTTCTTGGTCAAATAGCCCTTACACAGCTTGGAGGTGTGTTTTGCGTCATTGTCCTGTTGAAAGTGCAAACCATATGGGTTGGCGTATCACTGCAGAATGCTGTGGTGGCCATGCTGGTTAAGTGTGCCTTGAAATCTAAATAAATCACAGACAGTGTCACCAGCAAAGCACCACCACACCTCCTCCTCCATGCTTCACGGTGGGAACCACACATGCAGAGATTATCCGTTCACTTACTCTGCGTCTCACAAAGACATGGCGGTTAGAACCATAAATCTCAAATTAGGACTCATCAGACCAAAGGACAGATTTCCACCGGTCTAATGAACATTGCTCGTGTTTCTTGGCCCAAGCAAGTCTTCTTCTTATTGATGTCCTTTAGTAGTGGTTTCTTTGCAGCAATTCGACCATGAAGGCCTGATTCACACAGTCTACTCTGAACAATTGATGTTGAGATTTGTCTGTTACTTGAACTCTGTGAAGCATTTATTTTGGGCTGCAATTTGAGGTCCAGTTAACTCTAAAGAACTTATCCTCAGCAGCAGAGGTAACTCTGGGTCTTCCTGTGGCAGCCCTCATGAGAGCACGTTTCATCGTAGCGCTTGATGGTTTTTGCGACTGCACTTGAAGAAAGTTTCAAAGTTCTTGACATTTTCTTGAATGATCTTCATGTCTTAAAGTAATGATGGACTGTCGTTTCTCTTTGCTTATTTGAGCTGTTCTTGCCATAATATTGACTTTGTCTTTTACCGAATAGGGCTATCTTCTGTATACCACCCTTACCTTGTCACAACACAACTGATTGGCTCAAATGCATTAAGAGGGGAAAAAATTATACAAATTAACTTTTAACAAGGCACACCAGTTAATTGAAATGCATTCCAGGTGACTACCTCATTAACTTCTACTTGCACACAATCCCGGATCCGGGAGCACCCCCATCAGTAAAAAAGCTGACTAGCATAGCCTAGCATAGCGTCACAAGTAAATACTAGCATCTAAATATCATTAAATCACAAGTCCAAGACACCAGATGAAAGATACACATCTTGTGAATCCAGCCATCATTTCTGATTTTTAAAATGTTTTACAGGGAAGACATAATATGTAAATCTATTAGCTAACCACGATAGCAAAAGACACAACTTTTTTTCTCCACCATTTTTTCCCTGCATAGGTAGCTATCACAATTTCGACCAAATAAAGATATAAATAGTCACTAACCAAGAAACAACTTCATCAGATGACAGTCTGATAACATATTTATTGTATAGCATATGTTTTGTTAGAAAAATGTGCATATTTCAGGTATAAATCATAGTTTACCATTGCAGCCACCATCACAACCCTCACCAAAGCAACTAGAATAACTACAGAGACCAACGTGAATTACCTAAATACTCATCATAAAACATTTATGAAAAATACACAGCGTACAGCAAATGAAAGACAAAGATCTTGTGAATCCTGCCAATATTTCAGATTTTTTAAGTGTTTTATAGCGAAAACACAATATAGCATTATATTAGCTTACTACAATAGCCAACCACACAACAGCATTGATTCAAGCCAACAATAGCAATAACGAATAAACCAGCAAAATATATAAATTTTTTCCCTAACCTTCTCAAACTTCTTCATATGACAGTCCTATAACATCATATTACACAATACATATAGAGTTTGTTCGAAAATGTGCATATTTAGCGGCACAAATCGTGGTTATACAATGAGAATAGTAGCCAAGCTGCCAACAATATGTCGGGAGAAATCTTGGGAGAGGCACCTAATCTAATCAGTAACTAATCATAAACTTGACTAAAAAATACAGGTTGGACAGCAAATGAAAGATACATTAGTTCTTAATGCAACCGCTGTGTTAGATTTTTAAAATTAACGTTACTACGACATACAGCGTGCGTTAAAGCGAGACCGCACCGAAATTAATGGCGGAATATGAGTTTTACATTTTTCAACAGAACAACGAATTAACATCATAAATAGTTCTTACTTTTTGATGAGCTCCCATCAGAATCTTGGGCAAGTTGTCCTTTGTCCAAAAGAATCGTTGCTCGGTTGTAGATTGTCGCCTTCACCTTTGGAATTAGCAGTAAACATTAGCCATGTGGCCCAGACGTGCCCAACTCACTAGAACGCAGCACAAATAAATATCAGAAAATCGCAATATACTGATATAAACTGATATAACACGGTTTAAAATAACAACATTATGATGTCTTTAACACCTATATCGAATAAAATCAGAGCCGGATATATCTAAGGGCTATAACGGGAGCTTTCTAGAACGCCATCCTGAGGTCTGTCTTGCGTCATGGCGAATGTTGAAAAGAGTGGACCCCACGTTCTTTATATGGCCTCAGATCTGCCTAGCAACACCATTCCAATTCTCACTATTTGCTGACATCCAGGGGAAGGCGTATGCAGTGCATCTCAACCAATAGAAGACATGCAAATTAATAAACTGACCTCAGAACAGCCTGGCTCATTTCAGATTTCTCACTTGCTGACAGGAAGATTGCTCCAACTCGAGTTCTGTTTTACTCACAGATATAATTCAAACGGTTTTAGAAACTAGAGAGTGTTTTCTATCCAATAGTAATAATAATATGCATATTGTACGAGCAAGAATTAAGTACGAGGCAGTTTAATTTGGGAACGAAATTTTTACAAAGTGCAAAAAGCACCCCCTATTGAGAAAAGGTTTTAAGCTGGTTGAGAGAATGCCAAGAGTGTGCAAAGCAGTCATCAAGGCAAAGGGTGGCTACTTTTAAGAATCTCAAATCTCAAATATATATTAATTTGTTTAACACTTTCTTTTGTTACTACATGATTCCATATGTGTTATTTCATAGTTCTGATGTATTCACTATTATTCTACATTTTAGAAAATAGTAAAAATAAAGAAAAGTCCTTAAATGAGCAGTTGTGTCCAAACTTTTGACTGGTACTGTATGTGTTGTAGGAGTTATCGGAAGTTCCGACTGGGAAGTTTTGCTTGAATTACAAGTGGGAAAACAAGTATTTTTTGTTGTGATGTTTTACCACTGACCTTTCACCTTTTCAACCAAAAGATGAAAACAAATCAATTTGACAATTACAAACTTAGCAATGTGAATATATCCAGTTTGACCATATTGTAAATGTTAAGAAAGCTAGCTAACTTTATTATTAGCAATGTTAGCTAGCTTATCTAGCTACCTAAATCTTGTTGGTTGAATAATTGTTCCGACTTTAAAAGCACTTACACAATCATGTTGAACTTATAATTTCCCACTTCCCACAAGCACATGAATGCCCCATTCGTCACATGAATAGAATGTAAATATATTATATGCAACTTTACTGAGAGTGTGATATTGGAAGATTCTCAATTGTGGAAAAGTCTACCACACCCTCTCGAAGGAGAAAAGCATGCACACATTTAAAAAGTAGTTATATAACCATTTTATTTTAGGATTCCTCCCCTGTAAATGTAATTTGCCTGATGACGCACGAGTGGAGGAGAGTCTAATTTCATACAAGCGTATTTCTTTCAACGTTTCCTCTTCTCGCCTCCGCTCCTAGAATACCTCAACCTTTTTCAAAAGGAGGCGAGGAGAGGATGGAGGAGAGGAAGCGAGGAGTCGAGCAACACCAATTGAGAATCTCCCAATATGTTTAGTTGACCACATCTCTCCTTGAAGTACACAAACCATACCACAATCACTCTCTTCCCTCTGCCCCTCAGGAGATGCTTATTTCTTCAAGGACACCTCCTACTGGGTGCTAAAGAGAGGGGGATTGGACCAGGGAAGTATCACTCCAAAATCCACAGCAGTGGATTGGATGAAATGTAAGGTTGGTGCACCAACTTCCACCCACTTACCCAAAATGCCTCACCCTACAGGCAGAGACTGTGACCGGAGCAGAACTGTAACAATACAAGCATCTTATTGGCTAATTATTGTGTCTGTTTCTGTTTTGTTGTTATTTTCTGTTTCTGTATGTTAGTGTTCACGTTTTTCAATGTTTTCTTTCTCTGTCAACTACAATGATTACAATGATTTGGTGAAAATGAAATTAAATAGATAAAATGACAGAATGGCAGGGTTCAGGAGTTGTGATGATTTCAGTGTTCAGAGGACTGTAAGCCATTTAAATCAAATCAAATTTTATTTGTCTCATACACATGGTTAGCAGATGTTAATGCGAGTGTAGCGAAATGCTTGTGCTTCTAGTTCCGACAATGCAGTAATAACCAACAAGTAATCTAACCTAACAATTCCACAACTACTACCTTATACACACAAGTGTAAAGGGATAAAGAATATGTACATAAAGATATATGAATGAGTGATTGTACAGAACGGCATAGGCAAGATGCAGTAGATGGTATAGTGTACAGTCTATACATATGAGATGAGTAATGTAGGGTATGTAAACATTAAAGTGGCATAGTTTAAAGTGGCTAGTGATACATGTATTACATAAAGATGGCAAGATGCAGTAGATGATATACAGTATAGTATATACATGTGAGATGAGTAATGTAGGGTATGTAAACATTATATTAGCTTCATTGTTTAAAGTGGCTAGTGATACATTTTTACATAATTTCCATCAATTCCCATTATTAAAGTAGCTGGAGTTGAGTCAGTATGTTGGCAGCGGCCACTAAATGTTAGTGGTGGCTGTTTAACAGTCTGATGGCCTTGAGATAGAAGCTGTTTTTCAGTCTCTCGGTCCCTGCTTTGATGCACCTGTACTGACCTCGCCTTCTGGATGATAGCGGGGTGAACAGGCAGTGGCTCGGATGGTTGTTGTCCTTGATGATCTTTATGGCCTTCCTGTGACATCGGGTGGTGTTTACAGTGTATTTAAGTATGTCCGTCTGGTCATTATGTCTTGTGATGTACTGTATGTCACCTGATATGATGTATGTCTTGTGATATATGTTATCTGTACACCAATTATGTCTGTCCTTTGTTGCAAAGACAATTTCCATATGGGATATTAAATTATACTATTCTATCCTATCCTGTGTAATGCCATGATTGGTTCAATTATTATTTAGTCGTTCTGAACTTAGCTTAGGGGCAGTTCACTTGATTGAATGTTTTTGCTACGTTTGCGAACAAGAATACAGGTAAAGTGGCTTTGCGACACCTCTGAATGTCCTTGAATGGCCCAGCCAGAGCCCGGACTTGAAGCCAATCGAACATCTCTGGAAAGACCTGAAAATAGCTGTGCAGTGACGCTCCCCATCCAGAGTCCTTTAGGTGCCTTTTGGCAAACTCCAAGCGGGCTGTCATGTGTATTTTACTGAGGAGTGGCTTCCATCTGGCCGCTCTACCATAATGGCCTGATTGGTGGAGTGCTGGTTGAACAACATGGTTGTCCTTCTGGAAGGTTCTCCCATCTCCACAGAGGAACTCTGGAGCTCTGTCTGAGTGACCATCGAGTTCTTGGTCACCTCCCTGACCAAGGCACTTCTCCCCCGATTGCTCAGTTTGGTCGGGTGACCCGCTCTAGGAAGAGTCTTCCAAACTTCTTCCATTTAAGAATGAAGGAGGCCACTGTGTTCTTGGGGAACTTCATTGCTGCAGACATTTTTTGGTACCCTTCCCCAGGTCTGTACCTAGACACAATCCTGTCTCGGAGCTCTACGGACAATTCCTTCGACCTCATGGCTTGGTTTTTGCTCTGACATCAAATCAAATGTATTTATATAGCCCTTCTTACATCAGCTGATATCTCAAAGTGCTGTACAGAAACCCAGCCTAAAACCCCAAACAGCAAGCAATGCAGGTGTAGAAGCACGGTGGTTAGGAAAAACTACCTAGAAAGGCCAAAACCTAGGAAGAAACCTAGAGAGGAACCAGGCTATGAGGGGTGGCCAGTCCTCTTCTGGCTGTGCCGGGTGGAGATTATAACAGAACATGGCCAAGATTATCAAATGTTCATAAATGATCAGCATGGTCAAATAATAATAATCACAGTAGTTGTCGAGGGTGCAACAAGTCAGCACCTCAGGAGTAAATGTCAGTTGGCTTTTCATAGCCGATCATTCAGAGTATCTCTACTGCTCCTGCTGTCTCTAGAGAGTTGAAAACAGCAGGTCTGGGACAAGTAGCACGTCCGGTGAACAGGTCAGGGTTCCATAGCCGCAGGCAGAACAGTTGAAACTGGAGCAGCAGCACGGTCAGGTGGACTGGGGACAGCAAGGAGTCATCATGCCAGGTAGTCCTGAGGCATGGTCCTATTGCTCAGGTCCTCCTCCGAGAGAGAAAGAGAGAATTAGAGAGAGCATACTTAAATACACACAGGACACCTGATAAGACAGGAGAAGTATTCCAGATATAACAGACTGACCCTAGCCCCCCGACACATAAACTACTGCAGCATAAATACTGGAGGCTGAGACAGGAGGGGTCAGGAGACACTGTGGCCACATCCGATGATACCCCGGGACAGGGCCAAACAGGCAGGATATAACCCCACCCACTTTGCCAAAGCACAGCCCCCACACCACTAGAGGGATATCTTCAACCACCAACTTACCATCCTGAGACAAGGCCGAGTATAGCCCACAAAGACACAGTTGACATCCACTGTCAACTGTTGGTGCCTTTCCAAATCATGTCCAATTAATTTAATTTACCACAGGTGGACTCCAATCAAGTTGTAGAAACATCTCAACGATGGTCAATTGTAACAGGATGCACCTGACCTAAATTTCGAGTCTCATTGCATAGGGTCTGAACACTTATGTAAATTAAGTATTTATATTTTATATTTATTTGCAAACATTTCTTAAAAATGTAATCCATTTTAGAAAAAGTGGTCTGAATACTTTCCCAATGCACTGTATTTATGAAAAATATGTTGTATTATATTTTACTAAGTATTTCTATTTTATATTTATTTGCAAACATTTCTTAAAAATGTAATCCATTTTAGAAAAAGTGGGCTGAATACTTTCCCAATGCACTGTATTTATGAAAAATATGTTGTATTATATTTTACTAACTACCATAGCATGCTGTGAAAATGTATTTTTGATTTATTTAACTAGGCAAGTCAGTCACGAACAAATTCTTATTTTCAATGACGGCTTACGAAAAGGCAAAAGACCTCCTGCGGGGACAGGGGCTGGGAATAAAAATAAAAATATAGGACAAAACACACATCACAACAAGAGACACCACAACACTACATAAAGAGAGACTTAAGACAACAACATAGCATGGCAGCAATACATGACAACAACATGGAAGCAACACAACATGGCAGCAGCATAACATGGTAGCAGCACAAAACGTGGTACACACATTATTGGGCACAGACAACAGCACAAAGGGCAAGAAGGTAGAGACAATACATCATGCGAAGTAGCCACAACTGTTAGTAAGAGTGTTCATGACTGAGTCTTTGAATGAAGAGATTGAGATGAAACTGTCCAGTTTGAGTGTTTTTTTGCAGCTCGTTCCAGTCACTAGCTACAGCGAACTGAAAGAGGAGTCTAACATGGATAGGATGGTCACCTAAATCAGGGTTACTTTGGCAGCTGGGGTGAAAGAGGAGCAATTAGGATAGAGGAAACCAAGTCTATATTTAACCTTAGCCTGCAGCTTTGACATGTGCTGAGAGAAGGACAGTGTACCATCTAGACAAACTCCCAAGTACTTGTATGAGGTGACTACCTCAAGCTCTAAACCCTCAGAGGTAGTAATCACAGCAGTGGGGAAAGGGGCATTCTCCTTACCAAACCACATGACCTTTGTTTTGGAGGTGTTCAGAACAAGGTTAAGGGCAGAGAAAGCTTTGTTGTAGAGCGTTTAACACAAAATCCGGAGGGGAGAATACTACAGACATCAAGAAAGCTAGTTGATTATTGTCAGTTGATTATTGACAAGTTTTTCCAACACTGTTGATAAACAGGGAAAATGGAAATTGGCCTATAACAGTTAGGATCAGCTTGATCTCCCCCTTTAAATAAAGGATGCACTGTGGCTGCTTTCCAAGCAATGAGAACCTCCCCAGAGAGGAGAGAGATGTTAAAAAGGTCAGAGATAGGCTTGGCGATGATAGGGGCAGCAACCTTAAAAAAGAAAGGGTATAAACCATCTGACCCAGATGTTTTTTGGGGGTCAAGTTTAAGGAGCTCCTTTAGCACCTCGGACTCAGTGACTCCCTGCATGGAGAAACTTTGTAGCGGGGCAGGGGAAAAAGAGGGAGCAGCATCGGGGATAGTCACATTAGAAGGGGTGGGAGATGAAGAAATGTTGGACGGACAAGGAGGCATGGCTGAGTCAAATAGGAAGCCTAAATGGTGATTAATGAGCTCAGCCATATGCTCCTTGTCAGTAACAACCACATTATCGACATTAAGGGACATGGGCAGCTGTGAGGAGGGTTTATTCTCCAGGTCTTTAACCGTTTTCCATAACTTCTTGGGGTTAGACCAACAGAGAGAGAACTGCGCCTTAAAGTAACTAACTTTGGTCTTCCGGATCGCCTGAGTGCACTTTTTTCTCATTTGCCTGAACAAGCCAGTCAGCCTAACTATGCGTGCGCCGAGGCTTTCGCCAAATGGTATTCTTGAGGTGGAGTACAGTGCCTTGCAAAAGTATTCATCCCCCTTGGCTGTTTTGTTGCATTACAACCTGTAATTTAAATCGATTTTTATTTGGATTTCATGTAATGGACATACACAAAACAAAACTTTTTGGTTAACAGTACAACCGAAAATATTTAAAAAAGGAGGTCCAGGCCTCTTCGACATAGGGGATAAAGCTGATTCTACATCAATTTACAGAGGCCAGGTCATGAAGGAAGGCTTGCTCATTAAAGTTTTTTAGCAAGCGTCCATGACAAATCAGGACAGGTCATTTCACTGAGCAGCCATTTCGAACACAGGCTGTAAGACTGTGATCACTAAGGACATTACAGAAAACACCAGACTGATACCTATCAGGATTCTTTGTGAGGATAACAACGAGATTAGCCTTTCCTGGGTGTTTGGAGTCATACCTTGTGGGATTGGTAATAATCTGAGAAAGATTTAGCGAGCCCCATTGCTTTAGGACTTGGTCAGGTGGCTTAAGCATGTCCTAGTTTAGGTCCCCTAACAGGACACATTCAGACTTAGTGTAAGGTTCCAGGAGAGAGCTTAGGGCATTTAGAGTACAGGCCGGTGCTGATGGAGGACGATAATACCCAGCAACAGTCAAGAGCTATTTGAAAGTTGAATGCTTAAACACAGCAAATCAAACTGTTTGGAGAAAGACTTTGTGGAGACAAGCAAGCACTGAAGGTGTTCCTTGGTAAAACTTGCCAGAGCACAAGTCAGAATTGGGGCTAGCAACAGTAGATGCACCAGGGTGTACATCATAGGCGGAAATCCCAGGGGGGACGGGGGAGACACGACCCCCCCATCCTGGGGAAAATATGATTTGTCCCCCCCAATATATCACTGTAAACATAACTATGTAATTTCAATAATATTAATAATACGCAATGAAAGCACTTGTACTGATTATAGACACTTAATAGCGCGTTTTTAAATTTCACAAGATTGCGACCCCCCCGCCCTTTGCCTCACAATGGTTTGATCCACTGCCAGTTCTTTAGCTGGCAAGGTAATAGAGGGCTCGTATCTACTGTCCGAAAGGCACTCAATGTACTGACGTGAGGTAATCCAGTCAATCGCACCTTAGCAATGTATATATTTTTTTCATGTTGCAGGGTTCACACACTAGCTGAATTTGCAGAGCTAGCGCGCAAACTAAAGCAAACATTAACTATCAAGCTAGCTAGTACCTATTCCATTTATGTGGCGTCGTCAAAGATGGAATATTTGCTATCGTCAGTTTATTCCAAGATTAGCATGCAGCTGTAGTGCTTCAAAGTCCCTGTGATAAGGTTAGCGATAAACTGAAGTCCAAACTGAACAAAACTACACTCTCTTATACCATTGTCTTAAATATATTTAATGGTCTCGTTGCAAAAGCTAAATTGTCGCTAGTGAATTTTTTATTTTTTTCACCTTTAACCAGGTAGCAAAGATTATAGCAAACACCACAGAAACAGAATTGGTGCTCGCTAGCTTTGCAAATTCAGCTATTGTTGGAAGCCTGCCAATATGAAACAAACTATGTTAAAATTTCAAAACGTTGCAGCATGTGTTGTGTAAATGTGTGTGTGCAGCTAGACCGGTCAGCCAGCCAGCCAGGTAGAAAAATGTCAGAAAAAGTAAAAAGACGGACATCAGAGTATTTTTCAGTACACCAAAACGCAAAGTAAGAACTCTAGTAGCCTAATATCTCAAAGACCAGTTGATAAAATGTTCATAAGAAAGAAGTGAAATGCTAATGGAAATATTTCACAATGATGTCATTAGGCAGAACAGGCAACAGATGGCACACAGACAGCAGAGCTGGGGACAGATATGCAGGGACAGACTGGCAGAGACAGGGAGTCTCAGGTAAGTTTGTTGAGTCTTTGTTTGGCAACATTATGAAAGGTTCTCAATTTTTTTGATTTGTAAAATAGGGACATAATTGGAAAATGCCATGAATACCCCCACTCTCAATTTAAACTGGTGACTGAACCAAGATTTGTTTAAGGCAATGGTATTGCTGTTGTGATTAATTGTGTAGTTTTGGGTACCGGTAGTTAGGAGTACAGCAAACACCTTATTTCTTTTCTAGGAGACAGACTGTGAGTCAGTGAGGGTGGTGAAAGGGAAAGAGCCAAGGAGAGAGACTTGAGGACAGTGTCACAGCCACGGCAGGACCAGGTGTCACCCTTGTTGCCAGCAGCACCAGTATAGGGGACAGTGGCACAGCATCGTCCAGTTACCTCAGTGATGACACAAAACCATATCAGCCACACCCACAATTTATAGAACCGCAAACTCTTGCAAACGTTTCAAGAGAGAGGAACACTGCACTGATAAGGAACATTGCTATACCTATTATTATTAGTAGTATTATAATGATTTAAACAAGTTGGGACAACCCTTCAGTTAACTACTGTACCTAACAATTATCCAGTAGTAGTGATTATGGTCCCTCAATATACATTTAACATATTACAACATAGTCTATGTGTTACAGCACTACTTTTGGTGTCCCCCTCAGGAATTGCTCCTGAGAAAATTTCATGTAATTGTCCCCTCCAAGGTTGATATCAGATTTTCGCCCCTGGTGTACATGCACATTTCCAGATATCATCAGCAGTAATACAATCAGGGCACGGCAGAGGACAGGGAGAGCTCTGTAGTGTTGATTTATGACATTTGAATGTGGATTAGATGGCAACAAGATCATATTGTACAGCAATTTCATCAGGTAACATGAATACCACGTCAGCATCCCGAGTGTGGAAACAAACATAGTCTGTCCCACGGTTGGGTAAACAAGCAACTTCATAGTCAACAAAGCACACAGGAGTCATGAGGCAAATAGTATAAAGCACAAGATAAAATATATAATTACTTGGGGCTAGCCAGGCCCTCCCTCCAACAGTGAGTGTGCTGGAGACGAGTGAAAGCTCGGGAGAGAGGGGGGAGTGTGGCGGGGGTACCTGTACCAGACAGGTGGAGACAGGCTAGGGCAGACGGTGAACAGATCGCCAGGTGGAATCCAAGCAGCAGTGCAGCAGGCAATGGTAGTAGGTCATTAGCTAGCTATATCTCTTTAGTGTTGGCGAATTGTCCTTTACAACATCCAAACAAAGTTGTCCTGAGGCTGTTGTATTTTGGAGATTACGGGGAGGATATTTTCTGATGTGATCAAAGCAACACAATTGTTTGAGGTAATTGCCAATTGAAGTGTCCTTGCAGCATATCAGTTCAAAATAGAGATAAATCCAGGGGATACTGTATTGTAAGGACCTCTGCACAGATGGAGGGGGCTTCAAAGGCCTCTGCATTTGGGTAGGCTGTGAAACTCTCCTGCCATTGTTGGGCTCAAGGGCTTTGACACCTCTACTTCACACCTGTGCTAATTGATCTAATCTGTCCTAGCAAGCTTGGTAGCCTTAACTTCGCATTCAGTCCTTGTAAAGTCAAATACATAATTTGTTTGTTTTTCTTCTTGCCTTTAAAAGTAACTTCTGACTAAACATTACTCAGTTCCAGGTTAGATGGTGTTTTCAGGTTTCTTGTGCTTCTTTTGCTGGTCGTTGGTTTGCCAGCGCATTCACTGTATATACCTAGGAAATAATACTCTTTGGTAGTAGGAATCCTTCCAGGTAATTTTGTCCAAAATTAGGTTGCAGGTTTGGAGTTTTGATTTGAAGGTTGATGTTGTGGAGGGTAGAATCCTGTATATGTCCTTGCAGAAAAACAAAACTTTATCTAGCTCATAATCCATCTTTCTGTAAAAACATGCTGAAAATGCAGAAGCCCATCTGCTCATTAGCTCTCTCTGAATGTTTTACTCTGTGAAGTTCCACATATTTAAATATATAAACATATGTGGAAATATATAAAAAAACATTCATGCTGGACAAGTGTGCCTGCTAAATTACTCAAATGTTATCTACAATCACCACACTTACTCATTTCATGCATTCTGTAATATTGCTATTAGGACTTTGGTTGAGAACAACACCAAACAGTATATCATGTCTGGATATATAATTGAAGTAGGTCAAAAACTGTTTTTTTCTTCTTCAATCCATGCATCAACTGGCTAAACAAACAGAACTTGAAACCTCCAGCAGATAAAGGAGATTGATACAAAAAGATTTTATTTTCACAATATCAAAAGTCAACCCTACAGAGATTTGTGGATCATTAGGCATCAACAAGCTAGAGAGAAGAAAAAAAAAACAGTTGTGTGTAGTGATCCCATTTAACCAGTTACTTTATTTTTGTTTGAGTGTAGGTGCATGCTGAGTAGCATTGAGAACAATGTTTTTGAAAACTGAGATAGACAAAACACAAGCAAACAGTAAACTGAAATAGCAAACTGGAGCAAAAATCATTTTTGCAGTTCATCCTTTAGACAACAGTACAAAAATCTAAGAAAAGAAAAATGTGTAAGAAATTATGCATATGGAAAATTCAACCCAGAAATGGGGTTACTTTCCTATATCTGCAGATTAAAAGATTATCGCATCTCCTTTCAAGTATCCCTCCATCTGTAGGACAATGTTCCCATTTTCAAATGTAAAAATACTACAAGATTAAGGGGAATGGCAAATACCAAACAACTCAATGGCGGCAAGAGGGGATAAGAGAAGTTAATAGGAGGGGAGGAAGAAAAAGGAGAACTCCGTGATGGCCATTTTAAAGAGCTGAAATAACAACAGTCATGGGCACAGTTTCAAACGGACCCAAAGCGGTCACAACTAAACACTTCATGATCTTCCGACCAAGGTCTGGACAGCATCAGCAGTATGGTAATAGCTCCACCTCATCCTCTGATAGGGTAGGTGGATAGAGGGCTAGGTAGAGTTTCTGCCATATTGCTCACACTGACACAGCTCTTTCATCTCTCCAGTGGGTAATCAAGAAGTGTCTAGAGCGGGGTTGGCAACCCTGGTCCTAGAGTGCGGCAGGCACTTCCTGTTTTTGATTAAACTGACCTGGAAGACCAAGTGTGTTGAATTTAGGCAATCACTGAACTGATCAATAAGCGTATTAGCTCAGTGTGGCGCCTTGAGACAATTGTACAGTACCTGCGGCACTCCAGGAACAGGGTTGCCTACCCCTGGTCTAGGACTCAGTTTGAAACAGAACCGAAGAGATTCAAGACACCAGAACCATCCTAACATAAAAGGGCGCGTTCCTCTGCCCAGGCATTGCTGACGCATGCCAGATCTTACAACCCCTGGATAGGCATTTTAAGTATCAGCTAACCACATCAAGTTATAGCAAACGACGCATCAAGTTATAGCAATCGACGACAGTCGATGACGTGGCACGTAACCATTGGTTGATGCACGCAACGTCTAAGCAGGGGAACGCGACCAAAGGCTCCATATTCCCTCCAGGGTGAGAGGTCACAGGAAGTAGTCTGCCACTGGCTTTTTAGAGGGAATGCCCCTGGTTTCCTGCGGAGCGGCTTCAAATATGATGAACTCCCTCTGCAGGTGCTCATCCAGCTCCAAGATAGCCGCCACATTACCACATCTGTTTGTCACAGAGAGAGAGACAGAAGGGGTCAGGAGAGACAGGTGGTTGCTATTGCGACCTAAACATTGTTATAAGCTAACCAAGCACATGCATACACAGCAGAGTTTGGCCATAAACTCAGCAGTCCAAATACAGAATATATAAGACGGGAGAAGACAACGAGACGAGAAGCGAGCAAGAAAAAGATGGGAGACAGGACACAGACCTGTAGCAGTAGTTGGGTGCGGACCACACAGTCAGCACGGTCTCATTGAAGTGCCACTTGTATCCCTCCATGACCAGCTGGTGGGCCCTGCAGATCATGTGGATGTCGTTGGCTGCGTTGAACTGGGCCACCACGTCACTGCCAAACAGGTAGCCCGCCCCCCTTGGGCTCACACCCCACCCTGTAGTGTCTGGGAGAGAGAGAGAAGCAGAGAGACATTCTGGTTGTTACTGGAGTCGTCTCATTCCTTTTCATTGGGGCGTAGATGCTAAAATGTGTGACAAAGACTTGGCGGAATCTTCACCATCGTGCTTATAGCTACACGTTTTTGGGGCAGAAGGTTATTTAGGGGGTTGTTTCTGGACAGTATCAGTATCTTACCTTCTGGGTCAGACCACAGCAGGTCACACATGGGGCCGTCGTGAGGCACTTCCTGCTTCCTGTCGATAGTTCTGATTTGGTCCAGAGTTTGAATAGATGGAGAAAGGCCGCCGTGCACACAGAATATCTACACAAAGAGATAGTAAGAATCTACACTGAACAAAAATATAAAACACAACATGTAAAGTGTTGGTCCCATGTTCCGAGCTGAAATAAAAGATACCTGACATTTTTCATACGCACAAGAAGCTTATTTCTCTCAAGTTTTGTGCACAACTTTAGTAAGCATTTCTCCTTTGCCAAGATGATATGCCACACCTGTCAGGTGGATGGAATAAGAAGCTGATTAAACTGCATGATCATTAGACAGGTGCACCTTGTGCTGGGGACAATAAAAGGCCACCCTAAAATGTGCAGTTTTGTCACAACACAATGCCACAGATGTCAAGTTGAGGGACCGTGCAATTAGCATGCTGACTGCAGGAATGTCCACCAGAGCAGTTGCCAGAGAATTGAATGTTAATTTCTCTACCATAAGCCATTTCCAACATCTAGAAAATTTGGCAATACATCCAACAGGCCTCACAACCGCCGACCACGTGTATGGCGAGCAGTTTGCCGACGACAACATTTTGAACAGAGTGCCCCATGGTGGTGGTAGGGTTAAGGAATAGGCAGGCATAAGCTATGGACAACGAACACAATAGCATTTTTAAATCGATGGCAATTTGAATGCACAGAGATGCCGTGACAAGATCCTGAGGCCCATTGTTGTGACATTCATCCGCCGCCATCACCTCATGTTTCAGCATGATAATGCACGGCCCCATGCCGCAAGGATCTGTACACAATTCCTGGAAGCTGAAAATATCCTATTTTTTTCATGGCCTGCATACTTAGAGATGTCACCCATTGAACATGTTTGGGATGCTCTGGATCAACGTGTATGACAGTGTGTTCCAGTTCCTGCCAATATCCAGCAACTTCACATAGCCATTGAAGAGGAGTCGGACAACATTTCACAGGCCACAATCAACAGCCGGATCAACTCTATGCGAAGGAGATGTGTTGCACTGCATGATGGAAAAACGTTTTTTCCCCCCCAAGGTATCTGTGAGCCACAGATGCAGATCTGTATTCCCAGTCATGTGAAATCCATAGATTAGGGCCTAATGAATTTATTTCAATTGACTGACTTTCTTATATGAATTGTAACTCAGTAAAATCTTTAAAATTGTTGCATGTTGTGTTTATATTGTTGTTCAGTCTAGTTAATACACAATCCAACTCCAGAAACAGGTTTCTTTAAAAACATTATTCTTCATACAGCAGCAAAACATGTTTGAACCGATGAGTGCGATTGCGATCGTTACTTGCATTAATTACAGAGTTAACAATTACAGAGGAAAACTAGAGCTAGCAGGAAAGATATAAAGAGGGGAGATTGTAGCGAGTCGTGCTGTTTCAGTGAGAACTAGATATTTAGTGAGACTAGCCATCTAACCATAACAATCTAGCCTGGTCCCAGATCTATTTTTGCTGTATTGTCAACTCCTATGTTCATTGTCACGTCCCTACATGGCATGACCATAGGAGTTGGTAAGATGGCACAAATAACAATCAGAGAAAAGCAGAGAAATATGACTGAAGGGGCTGGGGAGCGCACCTTGCCGTCGATGATGGCAGAGAGGGACAGGTAATCAAAGATCTCGGTGCAGTATCTCCAAACAGTGACCGAGCCGTACTTTCGGAGGCACTCGTCATAGAAGCCGTAGACCTGTGTGATCTGCCGTGACTCATGGTTCCCTCGGATCAGAGTGATCCTGTCTGGATACCGCACCTGTGGGAGGAGGAGGGGGTAAGTTACTTGTTAGAATGGGTCCTTCAGAGGGACCCTACTGGCTAAAAAGCAAAGGAGAGGGGTGGTAGGTCCAACTTTGACCCATAGAGAGCTTAGGTTAGTAGTAGGGCTAGACACAAAGGGCACAGTACAATGAAGAAGTACACAAAAATGTCCAATCACTGCATTTCCTGAATTTACATAAGTTTAAATTGAATTAACCCCAACCTTGCATAGCATTAGAAACACTACTACAGAGGGGGTAAAAGAGGGTCAGAAGAATATAAACAATTGAATAGCTTTGATTTGGCTTCTCCCGAGTACCTTGAGTGCTAGCAGCAGCAGGAACGTCTCAACACTGTAGAAGCCTCGGTCCACAAAGTCACCCATGAAGAGATAGTTTGTCTCCGGAACATCGCCCCCTACCTTGCACACACGTAATTGAAGGGTTAAATAATGACAGCAAAAATGGCACAGTAGAATATGACATGTATGTAAATTACATAGAGTTCATGGCATTATGAAGCAAAATGGTGCATATGTTGAGTTTGGAACTGTACACACACACCGCACAGAGCAGCACTCAGAAATCATACAGATGAAATTTAGACAAAAGGAGACTGAACTTACTCTAAACAACTCCTTCAGGTCATAAAACTGTCCATGGATATCCCCACACACCTGTGATAGAAAAGGAGAATTGTAGGGAATTAAAGGGAAACAATTCAGGAAGTAAAGCTGAGCAAACATGTATTTAATCCACTAATACTAAACATGTGCTTGTAACATAGAAAAATCTATATTTTTTGTATTTTGATCTTGAACAACGTTTATTAGAGGTAAGGGTAGCGCTATCTTGAATTGCCATGGTAACGCCGATGTGTCAATGCATTGGTAGGAGTGAGCAAATTGTGAGTTTTGGCACAGACTGCAAGTGAATGCTGCCACCGGGAATTTCTTCGCCTCTACTGGATTGCGATCGGGACAACAATATTGAGGAATGAAACTGTATACAATTCCTTTTGATGTAATGATATGTACACGTTAGAGTATTTTTTTCAGTTGATGAGTCGTTGAAATGAAATCGCCAAGCCGAGTAGACAATCAGCCAAAATGAGGCAAAGTAGCTAACTAGCTAGCCAGTCTACTTGATTGAGCTCAACTTGTCTTTATGTAAATATTTCATTGATAACTACAAAACTAAAATACTCCTATTGACACTTTGAAGAGCATTTGTCATTATGTATGAGCTAGACCTAGCTAACACAAACTGACTAATGATTAAGTTAGAAATGAAGAAGCGCTGCATGGTATACCGGTACCAAAACATCATGATACTTATGGATACCAACATTTTCGAATACCATAGTGCCGTTTCATATGATACTACCGGTGGTATGTGTTAATAACATTTAGACTACGGGGGGGGGGGGGGGGGGGGTTGAAGAATGCTTTGCATTGCTAAACAAGGAGTTTTCTAGCTTAAGTACATGTTCATTAAAAGTAGTTAAACCTACGCCCCAGTTTGTCATTATACAAGGAACAAACATAAACCTACCAACATTTTCGGCCCTACCGATCTAAAAGAACCCATTTTTACCTGTAATTTCAACAACAAAAAGAAAAGTAGCCTCCCGGGTGGTGCAGTGGTCTAAGGCACTGCATCACAGTGCTAGCTGTGCCACCAGAGACTCTGGTTTTGAGAGAGACGCTGAGACGCTGGCTTCCGGGTTGGATACGCGCTGTGTTAAGCAGTGCGGCTTGGTTGGGTTGTGTTTCGGAGGACGCATGACTCTCGACCTTCGTCTCTCCCGAGCCCGTATGGGAGTTGTAGCGATGAGACAAGACAGTAACTACAAACAATTGGATACTACGAAATTAGGGAGAAAAAGTTTTTATTTTTTATAATTACAAATAAAAAATGTAAGCAACAGCATCTAGTCTCTTGTAAGCACCGGTCCAATAATGTCCCCTTCACTTCAATGCGCATATCACGTGGCAGCAGTAATCCACCCGCCGCATCCCATTCCAGCAATCACTCACCAGCTTCTCTCTATCCTCTCTTCCTGCGCATCTGTTCCTCAGTTTTTGAAATAAAATTTAGCCCTGATGGCGAGGGGAGATGCAGACACTGATCAGTCTTCTGTTACATTTGATACATTGGAGCAGTGCGCAGAGCAAGCAAAGTTGATAGGGCTACATTCTATATCATTTCATTCCTGGTATAACCAAGACAAGAAGGCCAGTCTGATAGGCTTTGCAAGTTCGCTGTCACGCAGCAGTGCCAGAGGAAAAACAGCTTCGCGACAGTCATACTTGCAGCTTTACAGCAAAGAAAATGACTTGTCACTAGCTCAAAGGGTGAAAAAAATATGACTCACATTACTGGAGCAACCCTTTTCTTCCTGTGCGATTTCGAACGCATTTGATATTTCACAAACCATGTGGCGGGCTGTTTTAAACTAATCCCGGGCCGCTAATCATTGTTTTGATGAACAACGTTCAGTCATGTCACCTAGCTAGCTAACAACCTGGTAACTTGACAGTAAGTCTTGGCAAATTTGATTAGCACAGGCTAATCAAATTTGATTGATCATGCTACCCATGAGATGTGCTTCAAAAGGTAGGATTAAAATAGGCCTAATGGAAGTCTAAACTATCAAAAATCTCTTTCTGGTGCTCCTTACATTCTGTTTGGTGCCTAACGTTTTTAAAGTTGGGAGCAGTGTGTGTGTTTCTGGTAGAGAGTTGTGTGTTTATGAGGGAGAGAGTGTGTGTGTCTTAATTGAAGAGTAAAGGTTTCATGCAGTGTTTTCCCCTTACGGCCACAATGACATGTATATTCCTTCCTCCCATCCCTCCAGCCAAATCACAGGCAGGCCTTTGCAAATATGAGCAAATTAGTCATTCTACGCAGTATTCTATTCTACAGTGAACAGTGTGAAGTAAATTCAATGTTGTATTGCGTAGAAGTGTGAATATCAGTGACACATTTTTTTGTGTAGCATATGCACATAGCGTTTAGAAAACGTGAACAAGTGCCGGGAATGGGGCGAACAGGACGCTGGGCCACTGAATCCCCCGGTATCGTGGCAAAACTAATATGTAGCTAGCTGGCAAGGCAGGCAGGCAGAAGAGAGGGCTGCTGCAGGATTGCTATTTATTAGTAAAATGTATGATCCCCATATAGCTAACTACATAGCTAGATAAGTGTATTTTTATCTGTGATGCTATGATTCCTAAAAATGGTAAGCCCGCTGGCTGTTGATTCCAAGAATGAATGTACCCTTAGCCTGAAGCCTATCCCTGATGGCTAGCTTTAATGACTTTTGAAAGCTCAGGCTGGTAGTCAGATGGTAACTAAATCATCCTGGTCTAACTGGTTTGTGACTTACAGGCATAAATTATCATATTATTTCTCTAAAAGTCCAATCAAATCAAATGTTATTGGTCACATACACGTGATTAGCAGATGTTATTGCGGGTGTAGCGAAATGCTTGTGCTTCTAGCTCTGACATTACTTGTTACTGCACTATCTAAAAAGTTACAACATATACCCAATACACACAAATCTAGGTAGGAATGAACTAAGACTACATACATATGGACGAGCGAGGTCAGAGCAGAACGGACTAAGATACAGTAGAATAGTATAGAATACAGTATATACATATGAGATGAGTAATGGCAGATTAGTCACTTTAATAAGGTTTACATGTGTTCCATTCCTTAAAGTGGCCAGTGATTTATAGTCTATGCCTATAGGCAGCAGCCTCTAATGTGCTAGTGATGGCTGTTTAACAGACTGATGGCCTTGAGATATAAGCTGTTTTTCAGTCTCTCGGTCACAGCTTTGACGCAGCTGTACTACTGACCACGCCTTCTGGATGGTAGTGGGGTGAACAGGCAGTGGCTCGGGTGGTTATTGTCCTTGATGATCTTTTTGGCCTTGCTGTGACATCAGGTGCTGTAGGTGTCCTGGAGGGCGGGTAGTTTTCCCCGATAATGCATCAGGAAGACCGCACCACCCTCTGGAGAGCCTTGTGGTTGTGGGCGGTGCAGTTGCCGTACCAGGCTGTGATACAGCCGGACAGGATGATTTCAATTATGCATCTGTAAAAATTTGAGGGTTTTAGTTGACAAGCCAAATTTCTTTAGCCTCCTGAGGTTGAAGAGGCTCTGTTTCACCTTCTTCACTACACTGCCTGTGTGGGTGGTCCATTTCAGTTTGTCAGGGATGTGTTCGCTAAGGAACTTGAAGCTTTCCACGTTCTCCACTGCGTCGATGTAGATAGCAGAGGGTGCACCCTCTGAAGTCCACGATCATCTCCTTTGTTTTGTTGACGTTGAGTGAGAGGTTGTTTTCCAGGCACCACACTCCCAGAGCCCTCACCCTAGGCTGTCTCGTCATCGTTGGTAATCAAGCCTACTACTGTTGTGTCGTCTGCAAACTTGATTGAGTTGGAGGCGTGCTTGGCCATGCAGTCATGGGTGAACAGTGAGTTCAGGATGGGGCTGAGCACGCACCCTTGTGGGGCCGCAGAGTTGAGGATCAGCGGAGTAGAGGTGATGTTTCATACCTTCACCACCTGGGGTCAGCCCGTCATGGAAGTCCAGGATCCAGTTGCACAGGGCGACTCCACTTTGTCTCTATACTGACGTTTTGCCTGTTTGATTTCCTTGCGGAGTGAATAACTACACTGTTTATATTCTTCTATATTCCCAACCCACGAACGCTACCATCTATCCACGGTTTCTGGTTAGGGTAGGTTTTAATAGTCACACTGGGTACTACATCTCCTATAAACTTCCTCCTAAACTCAGTCACCGTATCCGTGTATGGGTCTTGAATTTTTTACGCAAGCTGCCTGGAAAATATCCCAGTCCACGTGATCAAAACACTCCTGAAGCGTGGATTCCGATTGGTCAGACCAGCGTTGAATAGTGCGAAGCACAGGTCCTTCCTGTTTGAGTTTCTGCCTATAGGACGGGAGGAGCAAGATGGAGTTGTGGTCAGATTTGCCAAAAGGCGGACAGGGGAGGGCCTTGTAAGCATTCCAGAAGTTTGAATAGCAATGGTCGAGAGTCTTAGCAGCGCGAGTAGTACAGTCGATATGTTGACAGAACTTCGACAGCCGAGTCCACAGATTTGCTTTGTTAAAATCCCCAGCTACAATAAATGCAGCCTCAGGATATGTGGTTTCCAGCTTGCATAAAGTCCAGTGAAGTTCCTTGAGGGCCGTCGAGGTAACTGCTTGAGGTGGGATGTAAACGGCCGTGGCGATGTCGGAGGAGAATTCTCTTGGGAGATAATATGGTCTGCATTTAATTGTTAGGTATTTTAGGTCGGGTGAACAAAAGGACTTGAGTTCCTGTATGTTTCTAGAATTACACCATGAGTCGTTAATCATGAAAAACACCCTTCTGTTTCCCGGAGAGATATTTATTCCTGTCTGTGCGATGTACTGAGAATCCTGCTGGCTTTACCGGCTCCGACAGAGTATCCCAAGAGAGCCACGTTTCTGTGAAACAAAGTATGTTACACGCCCCGATGTCTCTCTGGAAAGAAATCCTTGCTCTAAGCTCATCAACTTCGTTATTGCGAAGTCTAAGCCTTTCGAGGGAGGTTCTAAGCCAACATATGGAATTGTTTAAAGATGGTCATACCATGGATAATTTAGATATTTTATTTTAGGGCCCCTGTAGGCATCAGAAAATATAAAATATTGAATTTGGCTTTTACTACTATAGCTCATTAAAACGCATTGAATAACACATTCATAAATGACAAAACAGAGTCAAAAAATAAATCATAAGGAATAAGGTTTTGAAGTGTCTGTCATATATAGGAGATAAGCTCAAGAAATACATTAAATGCATTGTGGGTTGAATGCTGTAACACAGAATAAAACAATTAATAAAAGTCCCATGATGGTAATGACTGCCCATTACTGCTTATTAACCATTTATTTACATTAATAAAATATTTGTTTTATTTGATGAGTTTATTATTTCATTCCAAGTCATCATTTCATATAGAGCTGCTGCCTATGCGGTCTGACAAAATCACTATTTTAGTAGTAGTAGTTTAGTACTGCTGAATACCAACTATCAATCCCTTAGATCATGTATTTTCAGGCTCGCGAAGCAACTGCTTTCTACCTCTCTCCATCCTGTGTTCTCTCTTCTCTCAGTCTCAGGGTCTTGCGCCGCATAGACCGGACAAGTTTAAGTGGGCGTACAATGGATTATGGTCATTGTAGTTAACTACCACGTTTTCTGTGGTTAACTATGTAGAATATTGGCCTGTTGGAAACTACAAATCCCTACTACATCAGTGTTCAGGCTTGATCTGATATATCTACAGAAACTGCATATCGAGCTTACAGAAAAACGAGTCTCCCCTTTCCATAGTGGGATCATCAGCGGTACTGACTTCAGACGAGTCTGTGTGGCTTCTGGTGGTCGTAGAGCAAAACAGTGAACACCACTGTGCTCCTGAGTCTCTCATCTTTCCATTTTTCAAACCCGTTTGGACGCTACAGACGTTTTCATGAGAAGAGATGTCACCTCTTCTGACAAACAGCGCTGTAGCTCTGCCACTTTCCACCGTAGATGTGGAAGGCCGACAGGCGGATGCGGTGGATTGAGACACATCTTATATAGCTTAAACGAAATGATTTTGATGGGAATTTGTGTATTATGTTAAATTGACTCACAGGTGCATCAATAGATTTAAGGATTATGGACTATCAGATATGACACGATGTTACATGTCTGCTCAAAACCTTTGGATAAAAAAAATGTAACTGTCACCTTGCACGCTGATTGATAACTTGTACAACTCCCTTCCATTCATTGTTCCATTTTTTATGTGCTGAAGGGTCATCATTACTTGGGGAAGATGAGGACGAGATTGAAATGGACGAGCAGGAGGAAGTTTGAGCCACCACGTGATACTGCTGCCTCTGCCAAGCTTTTTGACTGGAAGGTAACTGTCAATGATTATTGTTATGTACTATTAGGCCTATATATATAAACCCTATATATAAACTAGGTCTGTTTTTTTTGTTTTTTTTAACACTGTCAGCTCTCAGAACTTTGTGTTGAGGACGACACTATAGACATGTCACCTGTGCACCAGGCAGTCAATAGTTGAATCCACAGTAACAAGGACAGGCAGGGGCTGAAGAGACTGGACAACATGCTGCAAACAGTGCTGAGGGACAATCACACCCTCGCAGGACAGATACATAGATATACATACCATATATACTTAGGTACTAGTGAAGGGACTTCTGGTCTTCACCCAATAGCTTAGATTGTCACTGGTCATTTCCCCTTTCTTGCATGCTTTTAATTTGTTCCCATTTTGACTCTTCGTGTATTAGGCTATAGGCCTAGTGGAATGTTTGTAAGAAGAAATTTAAGTTGTAAAAGCAAACTGTTATTATATGCCTAATTCTTGTAATATTTTGCAATTCCAGTAAAATGTTGATGACAATATCCCAAAGATTAATGTTGTATATAATGTTATGGTTATGATAGCATGATGTAACTTGCACTTTGTTTTCAGGGTGGAATGAGATCATGTATTCCCTTAACTTTATGGAAAGATTTATATTTGTTATGTATGAGTCTTTCCTTATCAAATGTAAGACTAAATGCCATTTGTAATATGTTTTGGTGCATATATGCATTTACTATACTATCCAAATAAGAAAGTGTCTGATCGCAGAACATTCCATAAAATTCTAGAAAGATTCCACCGGTCTTTAAAAACAGTTAAAAGGTATTACTATTCTGATTTCAGACTATTAATCCTTACAAAACAAGGAAGACTCAATATACTCTAAGTGTTTCTTTATCTTCATTAGGAAGTTGTGTAAATTGCAGTTGTTTGGTGGAAAAAAAAGTGTATGACACATTTTCACAGGTGTTTTTTCTTGACTGATTACCATTTGATTTACGTCATACCATTTGAAAGGGCTGTTTCTCAGCTTTCAAAATATGTATCATGTTTTCATAATGGTTTGACACCAGCAAAGTATGGCTCATTTAAGTATGCATGATCTCAGTAAAATCAGGAATTTCTAAAAACTCCTACCGATGATGCAAAAATGCCAATATGGCGATGTACAATTAAGCCTGGTTTACAGTCTGTCTATCGAACATGTCTGTAGACAATTGTCTTAGCAACATCATGAACATTCTATCGTCGTCCGACATCAAACTTTATACTTAAGAAAAAGTATAAACCTATAACAGCCTCTGCATGACATCAGCACCCCAGTGCTCCAAATAGCATACTTTCTCTATTTTAACACCAATAAAACCCATCCATTTAAAAATGAATTCAGTAAATGTCAACCTAGCAAGCCAGGCAACTAAAATATATTTTCTAAACAATGTTTTGGTTCGTTGTCTAGCCAGTTCAAATAATAACCAGAGTATAGCTGACAATGTCTAAACTTTAGTTACTTGTTATCCAGTATTACAGGAAAGTAAACCAACATAATTATTTACAAGGTAATGGCAAGCTTACAGAAAATAGCTTAGTGCCATAGTGTGACAAAATAAAAGTAGGTAATTCTGAGAATTTTAGAACTGCATCATAGGAGGATTTGGTCTGGGTGCTGTGACAGTACGGTAACCACATCAACGGACACTACGAGTCGCAGAGAAGTAAACTTTTATCACATCTGTGCGACAAGGAAAGTGACAGTCGCAGCGACGGTCTACAGACATTCGACCTGAGTATAAATCAAATGTTGTTTTGACCAGTGACACTGGTCGCATTCTAATTGCCTACAAACATGTCATTAGACCAAGTATGAACTAGACTTTACAGTTAACTGGTGTTCTAAAGCCTAGTGTTTCCATTCCCCCTTAATGTATTCAGTCATCCAACATTACATGTAACATGAGGGCTCAGATTGGGAAGTGCAAATAATGGCAGTCTAGGCAAATCTACGAAGTAATCAAGATGTCTTCTATTCTGAAAATACTCACAGTAACTGGAGAATCCACCCTCTGTACGTTACTCTCCTCTACCAGAATCTCCCTGTAACACAAACACAAGCAGACGACAGGCTTAGTGATGAAGATTTAGATAGTGTCAGAATTGTTAAAGTAATACAGCCTTTGTTTTTAATTACCTGGCCTTGGCACACAGTGCTTTGACTTCATTTTCCTTGATGAGTTCACAACGCCTAAGTTGTTCTATCTGTCTGTCCAGGTCACTGATGTCCCCCATTGTCACACACATATGGAGCGAGAGGCTCACGCACAATCCTCACTCTGGGGTCTGGAGGAGTCACCTACAGGGCCTCGCAAACACAGAGTGTGTATTCTTCACACAGTCACCCTGGTCCGAACACACACACTCTCGCTGTTCATGCAGTTCTAGTCACAAAGAGAGCGGCAGATTGGAGCAGTAGAGGGATCTATGGAAGAGTAAGAGATTACATTTTTTAGAGCATGGTAACATGTAGACATTGTTATAGGTCTGTTCTGTTCAGTGTGAGGGCTTCAAACAGTGGAAACCCCAATAAACTAACTAGCGTAATAGTTAGCGTTACTAGCGAAGTTTGCGAGTTAGTTAGCATGAAGTGAGTTAAACATTTACATAACGTTAGTTAATTGATAACGTTAGCTCAGTCAGCTAGTTGGCTGGTCTTTTCATTAAGGTTGGTATTATGGCTATATTTGTGTTCCTATTTAATACCACGAACTGCGTTGTTAGGATTAGCTAACCAGTTAGCTAACAATCTTGGCCTGTTTATCAGGTACTTACGAAATGCTAACGTTGCTTAGCTAGCTAATTTAGCTTGCTAGCTAGCTGTTACCAATGTTTTCTAGTCGAAACGGCGTAATCCAAAACTAACATAAATACCTTTGAATATTGTGGAAGAAGAACTCGAGATACATACATCTAGCTGTTTTATTCCACGTAAAAGCAATTTTTTTCCGCTCCAAAAGGGTTATTATCTTTTTTCACCGGTTCACCAAACCACAGCCGGACGGGCTCTGTCTGCAACTTCCGCTTTCGGGGACGCGCATTTCGCAGTCATGAAACGGGAGGGGAATTTTTCAGTTTTTAAGCAAATTTCCGACAATTCTACATTTTGACATGACTAATGCTGTTCTTATGCTGAAACATAACACAATTAATGGTGTCGTGACTGTCTACACATATTTTCTACATACTTTCTATTTGGTTTTAGTCGTTTAAGTTGCCACTGAAATAGTTTTTCCAATCCTGAAAATGTCAAATAATAACAATATGAATTTGCTATCCACAAACAATTTCATCCCCATTGATGTATATGAACTCTTGATTGCATTTTCTATGTATTGGCAAATGAGAGGCTGGGAAGCCATTGGCACTCCCCAGAAAGAATGGATGGAATTCTACAGTATTTCAATTGAATGTTTTAAGGACAATATTACATTTATTTAAGTATTTTTTGTTGTTATAGTGCGGACACTAACATTAGTACTTAAAAAAGATATATACTTTAAGGAAAATGTATATATTTTTTGTTTAGCGCACATAATATAATGAAAAAAAATATAAACGCAACAATGCAACAATTTAAAAGATTTTACTGAGTTACAGTTCATGTAAGGAAATCAGTCAACTGAAATAAATAAATTAGGCCCTAATCTATGGATTTCACGACTGGGAATACAGACAGATATGCATCTGTTGGTCACAAATACCTTAAATAAAAAAGGTAGGGGGATGGATCAGAAAACCAGTCAGTATCTGGTGTGACCACCATTTTCCTCATGCAGCGTGACACATCTCCTTCACATAGAGTTGATCTGGCTGTTGATTGTGGCCTGTGGAATGTTGTTCAATTCCTCTTCAATGGATGTGCAAAGTTGCTGGATATTGGCAGGAACTGGAACACACTGTCGTACACGTTGATCCAGAGCATCACAAACATGCTCAATGGGTGACATGTCTGGTGAGTATGCAGGCCATGGAAGAACTGGAACATTTTCAGCTTCCAGGAATTGTGTACAGATCCTTGCGACATGGGCCCGTGCATTATCATGCTGAATCATGAGGTGATGGCGGCGGATGAATGGCATGACAATGGGCCTCAGGATCCTGTCTCGATAAAATTCAATTGTGTTTGTTATCCGTAGCTTATACCTGCCCATACCACAACCCCACCACCACCATGGAGTACTTTCTTCACAACGTTGACATCAGCAAACCGTTCGCCAACACACAACGCCATTCAAGTGGTCTGCGGTTGTGAGGTCGGTTGGACGTACTGCCAAATTCTCTAAAACGATGTTGGAGGCGGCTTATGGTAGAACAATTAACATTATATTTTCTGGCAACAGCTCTGTGGCATTGTGTTGTGTGACAAAACTGCACATTTTAGTGGCCTTTTATTGTTCCCAGCACAAGGTGCACCTGAGTAATGATAATGCTGTTTAATCAGCTTCTTGATATGCCACACCTGTCAGGTGGATGGATTATCTTGGCAAATGAGAAATGCTCACTACCAGAAATTTGAGAGAAATAAGCTTTTTGTGCATATGGAACATTTCTGGGATCTTTTATTTCAGCTCATGAAACACTTTTACATATCATTTATATTTTTGTTCAGTGTATCATTTAAAAGTATGCATTAAGGTGTCTGTAATATAATAAAAGTGAAACAAACAAATGTAGACATACATTTCTAAAGCTTCCAAAATATTTTTTACCATGTGGGGGAGTGCCAACATGGAGGCGCAGTGGCTTCAAAACAGAGCCCCTGTTTGCCATCTAGTGTATATATATACAGTACATTTGGAAAGTATTCAGACCCTTCCCTTTTTCCAAATGTTGTTACTTTATAGCCTTATTCTAAAATGGATCAAATAAAATAAATCCTTATCTACACACAATACCCCATAATGACAAAGCGAAAACAGGTTTTTAGAAATTATATCAATGTATTAACAATAAAAAACGAAAATACCTTATTTACAAGTATTCAGACCCTTTTCTAAGAGATTCAAAATTTCTCTCAGGTGCATCCTGTTTCCATTTGTCATCCTTGAGATGTTTCTACAACTTGATTGGAGTACACCTGTGGTAAATTCAATTGATTGGACATGATTTGGAAAGGCTCACACCTGTCTATTGTAGGGGCTGAATCAGAATGTGTTAGGTAACATAGATAAATAAGATGTTTTATTTACATAATATGCTTATGTAAGATACTTGTCATTAGAATGTCTCCTTTTGGACTATACTGTTGGCAGTTGCACTTTTCCCTTCTCTGCTAGGGAAAAGTCACTTGGGGCCCAGAGAGGTGAGAGGTCAGGCTTGTCTTTTACATGTCTGGTACTATGCAGAATATCAGAAAGGAAGATGTCAGAATGGAACATTGTCTTCATATGTGAATGTATCTGTTAAACCATGTGACAGGATGATTAAGGGGGAACCAATTATCTCTTGGCTCCACAATGTCTGTACGCCAGTCACGCCCTCCTTTTCCCATTGGGGGGAGGAGTATGGCAGTGTCTGGAACCATTGTATGACCTCTCTGATGTTGCATTAATCTTGAGATAGTATATGACCTAGAAGTCACTCACATCAGTGAGCTTGTCCAGGAGTGGGGAGAAGAGGGGGTGTATCTTGGCTATACAAAATCTTGGTATTCTCTTATAGGCACTCTCAGAATTCATTTATAGACACTGAATTGATCTGAGAGTCAAAGGGCTATGGTGAAGCTCATATAATTAAAGATGAAGTTTAAGTATAACTCTGACTTGTAGGTGGTTTATAACTCTCCTCATTTAGTAATACAGGAAACTACCACAACACTATATAAGGTCCCACAGTTGACTGCATGTCAGAGCAAAAACCAAGCCACGAGGTCAAAGGAATTGTTTGTAGAGCTCAGACAGGATTGTGTTGAGGCACAGATCTGGGGAAGGGTACCAAAAACATTCTGACGCATTGAAGGTCTTCAAGAACATAGTAGCCTCCATCATTCTTAAATGGAAGTTTGGACCCACCAAGACTCATCTTAAAACTGGCTGCCCGGCCAAACTGTGCAAGCAAGGGAGAGGGGCCTTGGTCAGGGAGGTGACCAAGAACCCAATGGTCACTCTGACAGAGCTCCAGAGTTCTTCTGTGGAGTTGGGGAAACCTTCCTGAAGGACAACCATCTCTACCATAAAGGCCTGATTGGTGGGGTGCTGCAGAGTGGCCACACGGAAGCCATTCCTCAGTAAAAGGCATATGACAGCCCGCTTGAAGTTTGCCAAAAGACACCTGAAGGACTTTCAGACCATGAGCAACAAGATTCTCTGGACTGATGAAATCAAGACTGAATTATTTGGCCTGAATGCCAAGCGTCATGTCTGGAGGAAACCTGGCACCATCCCTTCGGTGAAGCATGGTGGTGGCAGCATCATGCCATGGGGATGTTTTTCAGTGGCAGGAACTGGGAAACTAGTCAGGGTCGAGGGAAGGATGAACGGAGCAAAGTATAGAGAGATCCTTAATGAAACCTTCTCCAGAGCATTCAGGACCTCAGACTGGGGCGAAGGTTCACCTTCCAACAGGACAACAACCCTAAGCACACAGCCAAGACAACGCAAGAGTGGCTTTGGGACAAGTCTCTGAATGTCCTTGACTGGCACAGCCATAACCCGGACTTGAATCCAATCAAACATCTCTGGAGAGACCTGAAAATGGCTGTGCAGCGACGCTCCCCTTCCAACCTGACAGAGCTTGAGAGGGTCTGCAGAGAATGGGAGAAACTCCCCAAATACAAGTGTGCCAAGATTGTAGCATCATACCCAAGATGACTCGAGGCTGTAATCGCTGCCAAAGGCATTTATAAGTTACATTCTTCAATAATCAAGGGGTATATACAGTTGAAGTCGGACGTTTACACACTTAGGCTGGAGTTTATGACCCCAAGCATACTTCCAAAGTTGTGGCAAAATGGCTTAAGGACAACAAAGTCAAGGTATTGGAGTGACTATCACAAAGAAACTCCCCAAATACAAGTGTGCCAAGATTGTAGCATCATACCCAAGATGACTCGAGGCTGTAATCGCTGCCAAAGGCATTTATAAGTTACATTCTTCAATAATCAAGGGGTATATACAGTTGAAGTCGGACGTTTACACACTTAGGCTGGAGTCATTAAAACTCATTTTTCAACCACCCCACAAATGTCTTAACAAACTATCGTTTTGGCAAGTCGGTTAGGATATCTACTTTGTGCATGACAACAGTAATTTTTCCAACAATTGTTTACAGATTATTTCAGTGTATCACAATTCCAGTGGGTCAGAAGTTTACATACACTGAATTGACTGTGCTTTAAACAGCTTGGAAAATTCCAGAAAATGTAATGGCTTTCGAAGCTTCTGATAGGCTAATTGACATAATTTGAGTCAATTGGAGGTGTACCTGTGGATGTATTTCAAGGCCTACCTTCAAACTCAGTGCCTCTTTGCTTGACATCATTGGAGAATCAAAATAAATAATCCAAGACATCAGAAAAAAAAATTGTAGACGTCCACAAGTCTGGTTCATCCTTGGGAGCAATTGCCAAACGCCTGAAGGTACCACGTTCATTTGTACAAACAATAGTACGCAAGTATAAACACCATGGGACCACGCAACCGTCATACCACTCAGAAAGGAGGCGTGTTCTGTCTCCTAGAGATTAACGTAATTTGGTGTGAAAAGTGGAAATCAATCACAGAACAACAGCAAAGGACCTTGTGAAGATGCTGGAGGAAACAGGTACAAAGGTATCTATATCCACAGTAAAACAAGTCCTATATCGACATAACTTGAAAGGCCGCTCAGTAAGGGAGAAGCCACTGCTCCAAAACAGCCATAAAAAATTCCAGACTTTTTGCAACTATACATGGGAACAAAGATTGTACTTTTTGGAGAAATGTCCTCTGGTCTGATGAAACACATATAGAACTGTTTGGCCATGATGACCATCGTTATGTTTGGAGGAAAAAGTGGGAGGCTTGCAAGCCGAAGAACACCATCCCAACCGTGAAGCACGGGGGTGGCAGCATCATGTTGTGGGGGTGCTTTGCTGCAGGAGGGTCTGGTGCACTTCACAAAATAGATGGCATCATGAGGGAGGAAAATTATCAATGACCCCAAGCATACTTCCAAAGTTGTGGCAAAATGGCTTAAGGACAACAAAGTCAAGGTATTGGAGTGACTATCACAAAGCCCTGACCTCAATCCTATAGAAAATGTGTGGGCAGAACTGAAAAAGCGTGTGCGAGCAAGGAGGCCTACAAACCTGACTCAGTTACACCAGCTCTGTCAGGTGGAATGGGCCAAAATTCACCCAACCTATTGTGGGAAGCTTGTGGAAGGCTACCCAAAACATTTGACCCAAGTTAAACAATTTAAAGGCAATGCTGCCAAATACTAATTGAGTGTATGTAAACTTCTGACCAACTGGGAATGTGATGAAAGAAATAAAACCTGAAAGAAATAATTCTCTACTATTATTCTGACATTTCCCATTCTTAAAATAAAGTGGTGATCCTAACTGATCTAAGACAGGGAATTTTTACTAGGATTAAATGTCAGGAATTGTGAAAAACTGAGTTTAAATGTATTTGGCTAAGGTGTATGTAAACTTCTGACTTCAACTGTATAATTAATTTAAAAGTCTAAATGGATGTAGCAACTAAGGATTCTAGCTTTAATTATGCAATTTATCTCATTTAAAAACAAAGTAGGCCTACAGAACAATAAACCACACATTTGATTCAAAATCAAATCTTTAATCACTTGTCCGTTTTCAAAAGTTACAACAAAATATAACATTGATCATAAAAGCCCACATGTAAACACTGTTAGTAGAGCTAAGTTAGAGCATTCACAATTTTATAACAATAATCAATAACTCAACAATAGCAGCAAAGAAAAAGTTAGTGCTTACATTTTTTTATATATTAGCAGGATACTAGACATTGGAATGTAGTGAAAAGAGAAATATATTAAAACATAAAATCCTGATAATTATCAAAGGCACATTGACAAATGTTGTCTTTGGTGATGGCAGAAAAATATTAAAAGTTACAGTTGGCTAGTGACCGTTATCTTTCGAAGTGATATGAAACTTGTACCAGTTGTAACAATGTGATTTCTAAGTAAATGGAGGAATCTACCACACACCCAGCAAGGTTGCTAAGGTGCAGGAAGATGTGTCTGAACTGACCTCTAATTTATGCAAAAATGTAACACAATAATTATCAGCAAATTCCATCCACCCCAGCTGCAGAGAGTCTCTTCTTTAGACCTCCAAGGAAATATCAAGCACTTCAAAACATGACACTATCTCTTTTGCACTTCTCACCAGTCTTTCTCCCTCTACTATCGCTTATAGTGAGCAGAAGTATCTGTGGACTGGGAAAGCTATGAGGCCGGAGATGGCGATGCCCAGACTGTCTCCTACACTGGCTGCCACCATGGCAAACTCCCTCTGTCTGTCTCCAGTCTGCAGGGAGAGAGGGGAAAGGTAAGGGGAGTGGCACACAAACACACACAAACATGTCCGATGGCTGACCCTCCAGCTAATGTTATATATTGACATACACACAACCGTATACGCAGGCTGACAAACAAACACACACACACACCCTGGTGACTGACCTCCTTGCTGATGAAGTAGAATGTGTTGACGTATGCAGCTCCTCCCAGCAACCCCTCGTAGAGGACTATCACAAACACCAGCCACGCACTGGGCAGGAACTGGTAGTACACCGACAATAACAGCAACACCGCGTTCACACACTGAGGGAGACAGAGCAACACCTCGTTCACACACACCGAGGGACCAGGGACCGTATTCACAAAGCATCTAAGAGTAGGAGTGCTGATCTAGGACAATAAAATGACATGGACAGGGGGGACCCGATCCTAGATCAACACACCTACACTGAGATGCTTTATGAATAAGGGTACAAAAGGTAGTGGTGGGGATGGTGGGGGAGGAAGAAGAAAATATAAAGCCAGGTGGAGAGAGATAAAGATCAGAGAAAGTTATAGCTCCACCACTAGGTCTGTTACAGTGACTGTATTACCCCAACAATCACGAGTCATGACCGTTGAGTCACGGTAACTATGCTTCTCCAAAACTGCGCTCTAATCCATATCCTTGCTGATATCATGGATAGTAATGGTTCGTGAACATTCCAAGAATTGAAAAACAGATACCTACCAGGCAAATCTCTTTTCTATATTTACAATTTAACTCAGCTTTGCTGGCCTATGGAGTCCCTTGGGAAACCCAACTACCGAACCATCCAATACTGGGATTTATAAATAAATGATCTGGGCTCCTGAAAGGACTGATCTCTATAAATTTAGAAAACTTTTGGAAAGCTCATATTCTAAGTTAGTCATAAAAAATGGTCCACAGATCTAATTGAATCGGAACAACCCTTTAACTGGAACAGAACATTGAAAAATATGACTTTGGCATCCTGTAAACTGAACCATCAATTTATACATTAAGTCTGTTCAGACTGTATTTAACACCAAGGAAATGTTTTACGATTAAATTGACCCCAACTCCTAGCAATTCACTGTGTCCCCTAAATCAGGTAGGCACATTCCTCCATATGTGGGGGTACCCTCACTCTCTCCCAATTCGCCAGTGGATACAGTTAATTTTAGAAGTTATAACATCATTTGTATTTATTATGGATCCCCATTAGCTGCTGCCTTGCCATTAGAAAACCTTCCTGGTCTTTGAGGTTAAATCTGTTTGAAATTCACTGCTTGGCTGAGGAATCTTACAATTATCTGTATGTGTGGGGTACAGAGATGAGGTGGTCATTAAAAAAATCATGTTAAACACTATCATTGCACACAGAGTGAGACCATGCAACTTACGTGACTTGTTAAGCAAATGTTTACTCCTGAACTTATCTAGGCGTGCAAAGGGGTTGAATACTTATTGACTCAAGACATTTCAGCTTTTAATTTTTAATTAATTTGGAAACATTTCTAAAAACATAATTCAATTTTTACATTATGGGGTATTGTGTGTAGGCCAGTGACACAATCTCAATTGAATCCATTTTAAATCCAGGCTGTAACACAATAAAATGTAGAAAAATCCCACTCTTTCTATTCTGGTTAGAGCCAGTTGCCACAGATGTCTCAAGTTTTTAGGGAGAATGCAATTGGCATGATGACTGCAGGAATGTTCACCAGAGCTGTTGTCAAATAATTAAATGTTAATTTCTGTACCATAAGCCACCTCCATTGTTTTAGAGAATTTGGCAATACGTCCAACCGGCCTCACAACCGCAGTCTGTATGGCATCGTTTGGGCGAGCGGTTTACTGATGTCAACGTTGTGAACAGAGTGCCCCATGGTAGGGTTATGGTATGGGGAGGCATAAGCTACGGACAACGAATACAATTGCATTTTATCGATGGCAATTTGAATGCACAGAGATACCGTGACGAGATCCTGAGGCCCATTGTCGTGCACGGCCCCATGTCGCAAGGATCTGTACACAATTACTGGAAGCTGAAAATATCCCAGTTCTTCCGTGGACTGCATTGTTCCCAGTTCTTCCGTGGCCTGCATAGTCAGACATGTTACCCGTTGAGGGATGATCTGAATCGACGTGTACGACAGCGTGTTCCAGTCCCGGCCAATATCAAACAACTTTGCACTGCCATTGAAGAGGAGTTGGACAACATTCCACAATCAACAGCCTGATTGACTCGATGCAAAGGAGATGTGTCACGCTGCATCAGGAAAATGGTGGTCACACCAGATACTAACTGGTTTTCTGATCCAGACTCTTTTTTTTTTTTAAAGGTATCTGTGACCAACAGATGCATATCTGTATTCTCAGTCATGTGAAATCCAAAGAGTAGGGCCTAATGAACTAATTTCAAATGACTGATTTCCTTACATGAACTGTAACTCAGTAAAATCTTTGAAATTGTTGCATTTTGTGTTTATTTTTGGTCAGTATATTATTTAGTATGTAAAGACAACATTACATAGAGAATAGTCTAATGTGTGAGAATAGTATCACTTGTGAATGATGCCCAGTGTGTGCAGTCTAAAGAAAAACAGCACATGCATTATTTTTCAACTTTTTCAGCTCATAGGCCTATATGTTTTGATACGGTTTGTATCACGGCCAAATTACTCGAAGCGTAGCCTATAAGCCTAGGACCCCTGGAACAGGGTTGGAGAGCCCATAGCCAACATAACTTAGTGAAACGTGTTCTTATAAGCCCAGTCATTGCGCCATAGCGTGTGAACAGAGTTTTGACTGGCCACTATTTAAAAGAGGATCCCAGCTTTCTTGTGATGATATATTTATTGCTCAATTCTTAAAATTAAGCATATTAATCCTCTTTATGACCAGTGTAGCCTTCCTGGCATATAAAACATTACATCCCACGTAAGGTTCTTTCTATTTAAGTGCAGGCTAAGGATGTTTTTTGTGGGCCATTCTAAATTAAAGTGCACAAATATGTAAACACCAGATTACATTGAGAATAGTCAGATGGGTGAGAATATTATAAAGTACTTGTCAAATTGTGAATGAGAGACTGATGAAGTGTGTGCAACCTGGGCAAGAAACAGCAGAGCGCATGTCTTTCATCCAATTTTTTCCAAATCATCATTAGTCGCACAACTAAAGTTGCATAAATAACTACATATTCAGCATATAGAAGGTTTCAAATCATCACTTTGTTTACCACTCAACACAGAATAGCCATGTGGGCACACCCTCTGAAGTCAATATCCTTTCTATTTTATTCAAACTATTTTCAATTATATTCTTCTCCCTATCAAATAATGCCACAGAATTCTAAAAAAATCTTGTCTGCCAAAATAATTAGTGTAGCTCACAGCCATATAGCAGAGCCAGATCAGGGCCCAACAACTCAAAGTATGCTGTTCTGTTCTTTGGTATAGGCTACATTTTCTTCATATCATAATTTTTCTTTAGACCCGCTTAAAATAATACATTTATTGTGATGGTGTAGGCTATATTAAATGGATTTATTAGACTTTAAAATGCAGATGTTCCAAAGATCTGCATCAGTGGCTTGTAGGCTATGCATGGAAGCCCGAAGATGCTAAACATTTTTGTTATTTAAAGGACTATTACCGTGAGACAGGCAGTTATTTGCATAACAGTTACCGGCTGATAAAAATTCATGACCGACACAGCCCTCTCCATCACGCAGTAACTAAAAAAAGTGTGAAACAAATCAAAATATATTGCATTTGAGATTATTCAAAGTAGCCACACTTTGCCTTGCACACTCGTGGCATTCTCAGCTTCATGAGGTAGTCACCTGGAATGTATTTACACTAACAGGTGTGCCTTGTCAAGTTCATTTGTGGAATTTCTTTCCTTCTTAATGCGTTTGAGCCAATCCGTTGTGTTGTGACAAATTAGGGGTGGTATACAGAAGATAGCCCTATTTGGTAAAAGACCAAGTCCATATTATGGCAAGAACAGCTCAAATAAGCAAAAATAAATGACAGTATCATTACTTTAAGACATGAAGGTCAGTCAATCTGGAACATTCCAAGAACTTTTAAACTTTCTTCAAGTGCAGTCGCAAAAACCATCAAGTGCTATGATGAAAATGGTTCTCGTGAGGACCGCCACAGGAAAGGAAGACCCAGAGTTACCTCTGCTGCAGAGGATAAGTTCATTAGAGTTACCAGCCTCAGAAAATGCAGCCCAAATAAATGCTTCACAGAGTTCAAGTAACAGACACATCTCAACATCAACTGTTCAGAGGACACTGTGTGAATCAGGCCTTCATGGTCAAATTGCTGCAAAGAAACCACTACTAAAGGACACCAATAAGAAGAAGAGACTCGCTTGGGCCAAGAAACACAAGCAATGGACATTAGACCGGTGGAAATCTGTCCTTTGGTCTGATGAGTCCAAATTTGACATTTTTGGTTCCAATCGCCGTGTCTTTGTGAGACGCAGAGTAAATGAACGGATGATCTCCGCATGTGTGGTTCCCGCCGTGAAGAATGGAGGAGGATGTGTTATGGTGCTTTGCTGGTGACACTGATTTATTTAGAATTCAAGGCACACTTAACCAGCATGGTTACCACAGCATTCTGCAGCGATAGTCCCAAACCAGATGGAGTGGCATATCATTTTTCAAGGGCTATTTGTCCAAGGAGAGTGATGAGTGCTGCATCAGATGACCTGGCCTCCACAATCACCCGACCTCAACCCAATTGAGATGGTTTAGGATGAGGTTTAGGATGAGTTTGACCGCAGAGTGAAGGAAAAGCAGTCAACAAGTGCTCAGTATATGTGGGAACTACTTCAAGACTGTTAGAAAATCATTCCAGGTGAAGCTAGCTCAGAGAATGCCAAGAGTGTGCAAAGCTGTCATCAAAGCAAAGGGAGGCTACTTAGAAGAATCTCAAATATATATTTGTATAACACTTTTGTTTACTACATGATTCCACATCTGTTATTTCATAGTTTTGATAATTCTACAATGTAGAAAATAGTCCAAATAAAATAAAAACCCTGGAATGAGTAGGTGTCTAAACTTTTGACTGGTACTGTATATCATCTATTGTTCACTCACCTGAAGCAGAGAGAGAGCCCAGATTCTCCTGAACTTCACACAGCAGAGAGAGGATCGCGAGACCAACACCCCCACCTGGTACAGTGTCTGGTACCTGAACACACACGAAGAATGTGAGTTAATAGCTTTACACCACTTAATCATACCATTACTATGGAGAAATATTAATCTTTATATGGCACTAAAGTAAAAAAAGATAGTTTTAGTCGGAAGTTTGCATAGACCTTAGCCAAATACATTTTAACTCAGTTTTTCACAATTCCTGACATTTAATCCTAGTAGAAATTCCCCGTCTTAGGTCAGTTAGGATCACCACTTTATTTTAAGAATGTGAAATGTCAGAATAATAGTAGAGAGAATGATTTATTTCAGCTTTTATTTCTTTCATCACATTCCCAGAAGTTTACATACACTCAATTAGTATTTGGTAGCATTGCCTTTAAATTGTTTAACTTGGGTCAAACGTGTCGGGTAGCCTTCCACAAGCTTCCCACAATAAATTGGGTACATTTTGGCTCATTCCTCCTGACAGAGCTGGTGTAACTGAGTCAGGTTTGTAGGCCTCCTTGCTCGCACACTTCTTCAGTTCTGCCCACAAATTTTCTATAGGATTGAGGTCAGGGATTTGTGATGGCCACTCCAATACCTTGACTTTGTTGTCCTTAAGCCATTTTGCCACAACTTTGGAAGTATGCTTGGGGTCATTGTCCATTTGGAAGACCCATTTGCATCCAAGCCTTAACTTCCTGACTGATGTCTTGAGATGTTGCTTCAAAATATCCAGATAATTTTCCTCCCTCATGATGCCATCTATTTGGTGAAGCACCCCCACAACATGATGCTGCCACCCCATGCTTCACGGTTGGGATGGTGTTCTTCGGTTTGCAAGCTTCCCCCTTTTTCCTCCAAACATAACGATGGTCATCATGGCCAAACAGTTCTATTTTTGTTTCATCAGACCAGAGGACATTTCTCTGTTTTGGAGCAGTGGCTCTTTCCTTGCTGAGTGGCCTTTCAGGTTATGTCGACATAGGATTCGTTTTACTGTGAATATAGATACTTTTGTACTCGTTTCCTCCAGCATCTTCACAAGGTCTTTTGCTGTTGTTCTGGGATTGATTTGCACTTTTCGCACCAAATTACGTTACTCTCTAGGAGACAGAAGGCGTCTCCTTCCTGAGCGGTATGACGGCTGCGTGGTCCCATGGTGTTTATACTTGCGTACTATTGTTTGTACAGATGAACGTGGTACCTTCAGGCGTTTGGAAATTGCTTCCAAGGATGAACCAGACTTGTGAAGGTCTACAAATTTTTTCTGAGGTCTTGGCTGATTTCTTTTGATTTTCCCATGATGTCAAACAAAAAGGCACTGAGTTTGAAGGTAGGCCTTGAAATACATCCACAGGTACACCTCCAATTGACTCAAATTATGTCAAATGATGTCAATTAGCCTATCAGAAGCTTCGAAAGCCATGACATAATTTTCTGGAATTGTTTAAAGGCACGGTCAACTTAGTGTATGTAAACTTCTGACCCACTGGAATTGTGATACAGTGAATAAGTGAAATCATCTGTCTGTAAACAATTGTTGGAAAAATTACTTGTGCACAAAGTAGATGTCCTAACCGACTTGCCAAAACTATAGTTTGTAACAAGAAATTTGTGGAGTGGTTGAAAAACGAGTTTTAATGACCCCAACCTAAGCGCATGTAAACTTCAAATGTATATATTCTGAATGGTACTGACCAGCGATACTGCTCTGCATGGGAGAGATAGAAGTTTGGGAAATATAGGAGTTCCAACTGTAAAGAAAGTTGAAAAATTAGGAAATTAGTTCTACTGTAACAAGAAGTTGGCGTTCATCCATACTATACAATGAAAATGGAAGTGATGGTGAGAATATCAACTAGTTGCAGTGACACTATAAACTGCCATGGGGCGACAGAGGCCTACTCACCAGGCCCTGGTTGATGAAGTACTCCGCGAAGTAGACAACTCCTAACGGAACCACAAACCTCAGCAGACCCTGAGGGGAGGCGGTAGAATTGATATTAGCAGATTGGCAATAACACATATAGTACTGGAGCACATCAAGACTGAGTAAAACTTACTAGGCCAGGGTTAAACTGATTATTTAGCACATGTGAAAATGAAATTCAAGTAAAGCTGTTCTGTGTATTTCGCATTGGGGAATTGAGTTTGTATCGACTGGGAAATAAGGATAGGATATTTATGAGATTTTGGCCTGGCTTACCCTGGCCTGGGCCAACTTTGAGAGTATAACTTTTTAATCTGAAAATGGTACAGACCAAGTCCACTTTTCTAAAGTGACTTCAAACTCACTTTAATGATGTGTAGTTTCTCAATAAATGTCAGTGGTCCAGTGACCTTGTCTTCTGTTATATTCAGAAGGAAGAGAAGATGGGCTGTTTGGTTAATCAATGTCCTACAAAATATTTTACAATTAAAATGTAATATTTCACTACTAAATATCTTGTGTTAAACATCCATATTACCACACATCACTTTCCTCAAAATTCTTTACCTTACCACATGACATGATAAACACACCTTCAGCACCTTTCTCCCGCTCCTCCTCTTCATCAGTGTCATCCAATAGGGGCCGCCTGCTCTGTGAGTCTCCGCCCCTCACAGACTCCACCTCCCTGCACTTCCACTGTGGGAAGGATGGGGGGAAGACAAGCAGGAAAAAATAGCTGAGGGGAATGTGGGGGAAAAGGAAGAGAAAGACAAAAAGGGGGTGAAGGGTTCAGATAAACTGACAAAAGGAGTGATCCTTTCCCCACTCACCTAACAACGACACATTAACTTAACATCACATCAACATTGTTTATGGGACCGACCAGGGGTGAAAGTATACAGAACAAAAATATAAACGCAACATGCAATTTCAACAAGTTATTGTTCATAAGGAAATCAGTCAATTGAAATAAATAAATTAGGTCCTAATCTATGGATTTCACATGACTGGGCAGGGGTGCAGCCATAGGTGGGCCTGGGAGGGCACAGGCCCACCCACATGGAAGCATGGCCCACCCAATCAGAATGTGTTTCCCCCCCAAAAATTGCTTTATTACAGACAGAAATTCTCCTCAGTTTCATTGGCTGCCCGGGTGGCTAGTCTCAGAAGATCCCGCAGGTGAAGAAGCCCGGATGTGGAGGTCCTGGGCAATGGCTGGCATGGTTACACGTTGTTGGCGGTTGTGAGGCCGGTTGAACGTACTTACAAATTGTGCACAACATTTTAGAGAAATAAGCTGTTTGTGTGTACGGAAAATGTCTGGGATGTTTTATTTTTTCAGCCCATGAAACATAGGACCAACACTTTACATGTTGCGTTTATATTTTTGTTCAGTAGAGAACGAATTTCTTCCCAGTATGGGACATCCTGTGTGTGCATGCGCTTGTCAAACTATCACTTCAAAGGGCTCCTTTACTAGACTACCGACACACGCTCATCCACTCACAACATATTTCCAGCCTCCAAACAGTGGTGAATGGAAAGAGACATCGGTTACACAAAACACCCAAAAAAATGTAATGACATTTGGCGATTTGAGAATTTATGCACCCACTGCTGTCCTCGCGCATCTCGGCCACTCATCTCTGCCTTGGCAAAATGTCAGTGTTCACGGGGAACCACATTGCAGTTGAGTGTAGACTATACCACCATTCGCAAATTTCTCATGCCTCTGACTTGCGGTAATGATAAATAGTGTCGTAATAGCCTACAGTTTAATTTACATTTTGTTTGAATTATTGTGGTAGGCTCATGTTTCTTGTACGATGTACCCCCACTATTTACTTTGCCAGGACGCCTTACCGAACTACCTTACTTTCACCCCTGGGACTGACCTGATCACCATGGCTACAGGTACGACCAGCATGATGAGCAGCGTGTTCCTGGGCGAGAGGCCAGCCTGCGTGAGAGCAGAGTACAGCAGAGCCCCGGCCACACCTGCTCCACCGGTGCCCGAGCCCCAGCCCCCCAACACATCTCTGAGAGGGCGGATAGAAGGAGACATGGGGTGAGAGTGTTGAGAAAAAAAACTGAGGGGGTTGAGTGAGAATACCTTTTATGTAAAAAAAAGAACTGCAAAGTAAACAACTTACTGAACTTTTAGTAAATCAGAGAGATAGTCTACCTGCTAAAGAAGACAGTGAGAGAGAGGAAGGAGAGCTCTCCCAGTCCAGCGCTCACACTGGCAAAGATCACACCTAGAAGATACACAGTTCTTTAATATGGATGCAAATATGTACTCTAATACGATACACATAGTAATAGGGTTTCAAAAATGAATGGTTAAAATACGGTCTCACAGCATATAGAGTAAGGGTGAAACAATTGTAATACAGTGCCTTATGAAAGTATTCATTTTCCTTGAATTATTCCACATTGTTGTTCCAGCCTGAATTCAAAATGGATTAAATAAAATAAGTATCACCCATCTACACACAATACCCCATAATGACAAACTGAAAACATGTTTTTAGAAATGCTTTGTTAATTTATTGAAAAGGAAATACAGAAATCTTATTTCCTTTTCCTCTAGGATTTTGCATGTGCTTAGCTCCATCCTGTTTCTTTTTTATCCTAAAGTACTCCCCAGTCCTTAACGATTACAAGCCTACCCATAACATGATGCGGCCACCACTATGCTCGAAAATATGGAAAGAGGTACTCAGTAATGTGTTGTATTGGACTTGTCCCAAACATAATACATTGTATTCAGGACAAAAATGTAATTGCTTTGCCATTTTTTTTGCAGTATTACTTTAGTGCCTTGTTGCAAACAGGATGCATGTTTTGGAATATTTGTATTCTGTACAGGCTTCCTTCTTTTCACTCTGTCAATTAGGTTAGTATTGTGGAGTAACTACAATGTTGTTGATCCATCCTCAGTTTTCTACTATCACAGCCATTAAACTCTAACGGTTTTAAAAAAGTCACCATTGGCCTCATGGTGAAATTCCTGAGCGGCTTCCTTCTTCTCCGGCAACGGAGATAGGAAGAATGTCTGTATGTTTGTAGTGACTGGGTGTATTGATACGCCATCCAAAGTGTAATGAATAACATCACCATGCTCAAAGGGATATTCAATGTCTGCTTCTTTTTTACCATCTACCAATAGGTCCCCTTCTTTGCGAGGCATTGGAAAACCTCCCTCGTCTTTGTGGTTGAATCTGTGTTTGAAATTCACTGCTTGACTGGGGGATCTTACAATTATCTGTATGTGTGGGGTACAGAGATGAGGTAGTCATTAAAAAAATCCTGTTAAACACTATTATTGTACACAGAGAGTGCATGCAACTTGTGACTTGTTAAGCAAATGTTTACTCCTGAACTTATCTAGGCTTGCCATAACAAAGGGGTTGAATACTTATTGACTCATGACATTTCAGCTTTTAATTTGTAATTAACATAATTCCACTTTGACATAATGGGGTATTGTTTGTAGGCCGGTAACAAATTCTCAATTCAATACATTTTAAATTCAGGCTGTAACACAACAAAATGGAAAAGGGGTGTGAATACTTTCTGAAGTTACTCTAAGTTCTGCCTTTCTTGTGAGTTGAAAGGGTCTATCTGGGACTGGTACATTATTTTTAAACTATATACAGTATATAGCCATGGATTCTTGAAAAATACTTATCTAATGCTTCGTGAGCTTAGTTCAACTGTCCTAACCCATCAAAACCCCAAATGTAAGTCTGCTTTACTCCATTGTTTGTAAACAATGGCATTGTAAACAAATAAGGTTAAGATTCAAAACATGGTTAACATGGCCTTCAGAAAGTATTCATACCCCCTTGACTTATACCACATTTTTGTTGTGTTACAGCCTGAATTCAAAATGTTTCTCACCTATCTACCTCATAACGACAAAGTGAAAATATGTTGTGACATTTTTGCAAATATATTGAAAATTAAATACAGATATATCTAATTTACATAAGTATTCACACCCCTTTGCTATGACACTCCAAATTGAGCTCCAGTGCATCCAATTTCCTTTGAACATCCTTGATATGTCACAACAACTTGATTGGAGTCCACCTGTGGCCAACTCAGTTGTTTGGACATGATTTACAAAATAAATAAACTCCATTTAAAAAGGTCCCACAGTTGACAGCTCATGTCAGAGCAGAAACTACACCATGAAGTTCAAGGAACTGTCCATAGATCGCCGAGATTTGTGATGAGGCATATATCTGGGGAAGGGTATAACACAATTTCTAGAGTGTTGAAAGTTTCCAAGAGCACAGTGGTCTCATCATTGCAAAATTGAAAAAAATATGGAATCACCCATACTCTGCCTAGAGGTGGCCATCTGACCAAACTGAGCAACCAGGCAAGAAGGACCTTGGTCAGGGATCTGACCAAGAACCCAATGACAGAACTACAGAGTTCCTTGTCTTAGATAGGAGAACCTACCAGAAGGACAACGGTCTCCAGAGCACTTCACCAATCTGGGCTTTATAAGAGAGTGGTCAGACAGAAGCCACTACTTAGAAAAAGGCACGACAGGAGTTTACAAAAAGACATGAAAGACTCAGATCATAAAGTAAAGGATTCTGTGGTCTGATGAGACAAAGAATGTACTCTTTGGCCTGAATGCAAAGCACCATGTCTGGAGAAAAGGATATTTGAAATTAGATGACAACTTGTTTTTAACAGGAAAGAATCATTTATAACTTACTTTTTCCTGACATAACATAGGTACTGCAGATCCCCTTATTGTATGGGACACTTTTAAAAATGTACCTTTAGAGGCCATGCAATTCAACTCATCTTTTTTTTTTAAAGCACAGGAAATAGCAATAAAAATTGTACCATAGAGGCACAGAAAATGTTAGAGGGAAAACTAAAACAAATAGACTTATTCAAGAAAGATCAAGTGTAATATATTATAAAAAATTAACGCCAACTGCTAAAAGCTCGGAACACCTGTATTTGGGGAGTTTCACCCACTCTTCTCTGCAGATCCCCTCAGGTTTAAGTCCGGGCTCTGGCTGGGCCAATCAAAGACATTCAGAGACTTGTCCCGAGGCCACTCCTGTGTTGTCTTAGCTGTGTGCTTAGGGTTGTTCTCCTGTTGGAAAGGTGAATCTTCGCCCCAGTCTGAGGTCCTGAGAGCTCTGGAACAGGTTTATCAAGGATCTCTCTGTACTTTGTTCCATTAATCTATCCCTCAATTCTGACAAGACTCCCAACCCCTGCTGCTGAAAAACATCCCCACAGCATGATTCTGCCACTATCACGCTTCAATGTAGGGATGGTGCCAGGTTTCCTCCAGACGTGATGCTTGGCATTCGGGCCAAAGGGTTCAATCTTGGTTTCATCAGACCAGAGAATCTTGTTTCTCATGGTGTGAGAGTCTTTAAGCGCCTTTTGGAAAACTCCAAGAGGGCAGCCATTTTACTAAAGGAGTGTCTTCCGTCTGGCGACTCCACCATAAACACCTGATTGGTGGAGTGCTGCAGAGACGGTTGTCCTTCTGGAAGGTTCTGCCATCTCCACAGACGAACTCTAGGACTCTGTCTGAGTGACCATCGGGTTCTTGGTCTCCTCCCTGACCAAGGCCCTTCTCTCCCGATTACTCAGTTTGGCCGGACAACCAGCGCTAGGAAGATTGGTGGTTCTAAACTTCATCCATTATTGAATGATGGAGGAGGACACTGTTCTTGGGGACCTTCAATGCTGCAGACATTTTTTGGTACCCTTCCCCAGATCTTTGCCTCGACACAATACTGTTTCAGCGCTCTACGAACAATTCCTTCAACCTCAAGGCTTGGTTTTTGCTCAGACATGCACTGTCAACTGTGGGACCTTATATAGAGAGGTGTGGGCCTTTCCAAATCATGTCCAATCAATTGAATTTACCACAGGTGGACTCCAATCAAATTGTAGAAAAATATCAACGATGATCAATGGAAACAGGATGCACCGGAGCTCAATTTCTAGTCTAATAGCTAAGGGTCTGAATACTTACATAAATAAGGTCTTTATTAAAGTTGAAATAAATGTGCTAAAATTTCTAAAAACCTGTTTTCGCTTTGTCATTATGGGGTGTTGTCTGTAGACGTTGTCTGTAGGCTGTAACGTAGCAAAATGTGGAAAAAGTCAAGGGGTCTGAATACTTTCCGAAGGCACTGTATACACACACACACAGTACCAGTCAAAAGTTTGGACACACCTACTCATTCCAGAGTTTTTATTTTTACTATTTTCTACATTGTAGAATAATAGTGAAGACAACAACACTATGAAAGAACACATATGGAGTCACTTAGTAACCACAAAAGTGTTATAAAAAATCTAATCTTTAAAAATCTTTAAGTAGCCATCCTTTGCCTTGATGACAGCTTTGCACACACTTGGAATTCTCTCAACCAGCTTCATGAGGTAGTCACCTGGAATACATTACATTAGCAGGTGTGCCTTGTTAAAAGTTCATTTGTGGAATTTATTTCCTTCTTAATGCGTTTGAGCCAATCAGTTGTGTTGTGACAAGGTAGGGGTGGGTGGTATACAGAAGATAGCCCTATTTGGTAAAAGACTAAGTCCATATTATGGCAAGATCAGCTGAGATAAGCAAAGAGAAATGACAGTCCATCATTACTTTATGACATGAAGGTCAGTCAATGCGGAAAATTAAGAACTTTGAAAGTTTCTTCAAGTGCAGTCGCAAAAACTATCAAGCGCTATGATGAAACTGGTTCTCATGAGGAACGCCACAGGAAAAGGAAGACAGAGTTACCTCTGCTGCAGAGGATAAGTTCATTAGAGTTACCAGCCTCGGAAATTACTACCCAAATAAATGCTTCAGAGTTCAAGTAACAGACATCTCAACATCAACTGTTCAGAGGAGACTGCGTGAATCAGGCCTTCATGGTCAAATTGCTGCAGAGAAACTACTACTAAATGACACCAATAAGAAGAGACTTGCTTGGGGCAAGAAACACGAGCAATCAACATTAGACCGGTGGAAATCTGTCCTTTGGTCTGATGAGTCCAAATTTTACATTTTTTGTTCCAACCGCCGTGTCTTTGTGAGACGCAAAGTAGGTGAACGGATGATCGCCGCATGTGTGGTTCCCACCGTGAAGCACGGAGGAGGTGGTATGAGGGTTCTTTGCTGGTGACACTGTCTGATTTATTTTGAATTCAAGACATAACTAACCAGCATGGCTACCACAGCATTTATGGAAATAGCATTTATGTGAATATTTATGTAAATTACATATTTCTGTATTTCATTTTCAATAAATTCTTAAAACATGTTTTCACTTTGTCATTAGATGGGTGAGAAATGTGTAGATGGGTGAGAAAATAATATATTTAATCCATTTGTAATTCAAAATGGAAAGATGTGAATCCACAACAAAATGTGGAAAAAGTCCAGAGCTGTGTTCGAATACTCATACTAACCGCACTATTTGTGATGTGAATTGACTATATATAGTATGCTTACTCATAGTATGGATATAGTTAGTAAGCCAAAGGTTCCCGGATGTCGGACTAAATTCGCCAAAATAGGAAGTATACACGCAGATGACACCATTTCTGTACTTTTCGGGCCCAAAATGCAATTCTTCAGAAAATGGGCATGGCTTCACAACATTTTCAGATTTGAAGCAAATGGCAGAAAATATGCAGCTGAAGTCCAACGAGAGTGAATACAATGTCACTGAACTAATTAATGACAAATGTTAAGAAAATGTTGAGCAATGTAAAAAAGTAATGACTTTTCAAATAAGTTACGTTACGTTGGCTGACAATTTGTTAGCTACGCTATCCTTACGAACCGCATAGCATTACAGCAGTATGTACCGGTATGTTAGCTAGTTAACTAACGTTTGTTGGATACTAATACATCGAACTTGCCAGGCAGTATATTAACTAACCAACGTTTAAAGACTTGATTATTCACATCATTCTTAGCTAAGTGGTATAGTCGTTGTGCGTTTCCATGGACATTTTTAATTTTGGCTACTACGATTTCAGAGCACTCTCACTCTCGATGTCAGTAAACATTGGCAAAAAAAGCATAATAAATTGTTGCCAGCAGCACAGTTACAGTCACCAACGCTCTGGATAACCAGCTCTGCTATGGCGAATAAAATGGTCAGAGTGAGGTGTTCTCTCATTCGTGTCTGGAAGTAGCTAGCCAATGTTAGCTAGTTAGCTTGGGTTCTTGACTGCAGTTGAACGCTTGGATCAACCCAACTACTCGGCCAGAGCGTCCAGCGTGCGCTCTGAACGCTCTGAGAGCAAAACGCTCTGAATTTACAATCTGACAACGCTCTGGATTTACGAACGCCCAGTGCACACTCTGGCACTGCAGATTGAATTTACAAACACACCCGAAATCGTAAAATGTTTAGCTAGTAAATTGTTACGCTAACAAGCTACGATACTGTTTGTTTAGAGTATAATAAAATGAACTAATAGTACATGGTATATACTCATTAAGTATGTAGTATACAGTATGTTAGTATGGGTTTTCGAACACAGCTAAGGTATATGGATACATTCTGACGACACTGTATAATTTTGATCTCATGGACTCACAACTGTCTATGAATTAATATTTACATGTCTCCAGCCACATTCATCCGTTTACCAAAACAAGTGGCGTGGGGTGACTGCTTTGTTGTTTTTTACCCTTTAATGACCGAAAGGTTGCTGGATCGAATCCCTGAGCTGACAGGGTAAAAATGTGTCGTTCTGCCACTGAACAAAGCAGTCAACCCACTGTTCCCAGGAACCACTGCTTTTTAAGGCGACTGGAAACATGACTGAATACAATCAGTTTAGCTATTCCATCCGCAAGGCAATCAAACAAGCTAAGCGTAAGTATAGAGACAAAGTAGATGCAATTCAACGACTCAGACACGAGAGGAATGTGGCAGGGTCTACAGTCAATCACGGACTACAAAAAGAAAAACAGCCTCGTCGCAGACCCCGATGTCTTGCTCCCAGACAAACTAAACTTCTTTGCTCGCTTTGAGGACAATACAGTGGCACCGACACGGCCTGCTACCAAAACCTGAGGACTCTCCTTCACCGCAGCCAATGTGAGTAAAACATTTAAACGTGTTAACCCTCACAAGGCTGCCGGCCCAGACTGGATCCCTAGCCGCCTCCTCAGAGCATGCTCAGACCAGCCGGCTGGTATGTTTACGGACATATTCAATCTCTCCCTATCCCAGTCTGCTGTTCCCACATGCTTCAAGAGGGCCACCATTGTTCCTGTTCCCAAGAAAGCGAAGGTAACTGAGCTAAACGACTATCGCCCCGTAGCACTCACTTCTGTCATCATGAGATGCTTTGAGAGACTGGTCGAGGATCATATCACCTCCACCCTACCTGACACCCTAGACCCACTTCAATTTGCTTACTGCCCCAATAAGTCCACAGACGACGCAATCACACTGCCCTAACCCATTTGGACAAGAGGAATACCTATGTAAGAATGCTGTTCATCGACTACAGCTCAGCATTTACCACCATAGTACCCTCCAAACTCGTCATTAAGCTCAAGACCCTGGGTCTCGACCCCGCCCTGTGCAACTGGGTCCTGGACTTTGACGGGCCGCCCCCAGGTGGTGAGGGTAGGAAACAATATCTCCACCCCACTGATCCTCAACACTGGGGCCCCACAAGGGTGCGTTTTCAGCCCTCTCCTGTACTCCCAGTTCACCCATGACTGCGTGGCCATCCACGCCTCCAACTCAATCATGAAGTTTGCAGACGACACTACAGTGGTAGGCTTGTTGACCAACAACGAGACTGCCTACAGGGAGGAGGTGAGGGCCCTTGGTGTGGTGTCAGGAAAATAACCTCACACTCAACAACAAAAAAGGAGTTGATCGTGGACTTCATGAAACAGCAGAGGGATCACCCCCCTATCCACATTGACGGAACAGTAGTGGAGAAGGTAAAAAGTTAAGTTCCTCGGCGTACACATCACGGACAAACTGTAATGGTCCACCCACACAGACAACGTGGTGAAGAAGGCGCAACAGTGCCTCTTCAACGTCAGGAGGCTGAAGAAATTTGACTTGGGCACCAAAAACACTCAAACTTTTACAGATGCACAATCGAGAGCATCCTGTCGGGCTGTATCACCACCTGGTACGGCAACTGCTCCGCCCACAACCGCAAGGCTCTCCAGAGGGTAGTGAGGTCTGCACAACACATCACCGGGGGCAAACTACCTGCCCTCCAAGACACCTACACCACCCGATGTCACAGGAAGGCCAAAAAGATCAACAAGGACAACAACCACCCGAGCCACTGCCTGTTCACCCCGCTATCATCCAGAAGGCGAGGTCAGTACAGGTGCATCAAAGTGGGGACCGAGAGACTGAAAAACAGCTTCTATCTCAAGGCCATCAGACTGTTAAACAGCCATCACTAACATTGAGTGGCTGCTGCCAACATACTGACTCAAATCTCTAGCCACTTTAATAATAATAAAATTGGATGTAATAAATGTATCACTAGTCACTTCAAACAATGCCACTTTATATTATGTTTACATACCCTACATTACTTATCATTTGTATATACTGTACTCTATACAAGAGGTCGACCGATTATGATTTTTCAACGCCGATACCGATTATTGGATGACAAAAGAAAGGCCGATACCGATTAATCTGGCAAATTTTTACATTTTTTTGTAATAATGACAATTACAACAATACTGAATGAACACTTATTTTAACTTAATATAATAGATCAATAAAATCAATTTAGCCTCAAATAAATAATAAACATGTTCAATTTGGTTTAAATAATGCAAAAACTAAGTGTTGGAGAAGAAAGTAAAAGTGCAATATGTGCCATGTAAGAAAGCTAACATTTAAGTTCCTTGCTCAGAACGTGAGAGCATATGAAAGAACTTTTAGGTTGTAGTTATTATAAGACTATTTCTCTCTATACGATTTGTATTTCATATACCTTTGACTATTGGATGTTCTTATAGGCACTTTAGTATTGCCAGTGTAACAGTATAGCTTCCGGCCCTCTCCTCGCTCCTACCTCGGCTCGAACCAGGAATACATCGACAACAGCCACCCTCGAAGCAGCGTTACCCATGCAGAGCAAGGGAAACAACTACTTCAAGTGACGTCACCGATTGAAACGCTATTAGCGCGCACCCCGCTAACTAGCAAACAAATTAGTTCGCAATGAGCCAGGCGGCCCAAACTGTTGCATATACCCTGACTCTGTGGCAAGAGAAGTGACACAATTTTCCTAGTTCAAAGAAATTCATGTTAGCAGGCAATATTAACTAAATATGCAGGTTTAAAAATATATACTTGTATATTGATTTTAAGAAAGGCATTGATGTTTATGGTTAGGTACACGGCGCAACGACAGTCCTTTTTCGCGAAATAAAAATGATTAATTAATCAGCTAAATCAGCTATTAACAGAACTGCTTACTGGCTAGATGCGTCCCCATGTTTACCATATCAGTGAAATAGTGTCTGGCTTCAGGGGAAATGTCAGAGCTGCAATGTTCTAGGAATTAAAATAGTGATCAATGATCAAATCATTTTTCAAATGTTGCTGTCCCCATGCACAAACATAGGCCTACACACACATTACCCAAAATGCTTATCCACACGGTAGAAGAAAAGGACACCAGAAGGAAGCTTGCAATCGCTGTTGCAACGCATACCAACACTCGGAAACTGTGGACAAAAACACAACCTCCAAATTGACATGTGCACTCAAATTGCCAAACCTTTGCAAACTCAAACAAACTGGTAATGTAGGATAATATTGTTCCTGTATTATGTTATGATTAGCAAAAGCTAAGATACGGCCATCGTCAACATCTTACTACAAAGTTAATTTACTGTAAGAAAAAGTATTCAAAGACAACTGGGAAAGCACCATCTGTCCTTCTCTTACCCATAAGGGAGTTTGTGGATGAAGAATGGAGCAGAGAACTTGATTAGGAGAGTGGGAAGAATATCAGCCAACAAAACAGCCTTGGAGAGGGGGGACAGAGAGGTCACACACATGTTAACCAGGCAGGATCAGGCTGGTCACTTTAATAATGTTTACATACTGCTTTACTCATTTCATATGTATATACACTGTATTTTAGTCAATGCCACTCCGACATTGCTCGTCCTAATATTTATATATTTCTTCACTCCATTCTTTTACTTTAGATTTGTGTGTATTGTTGTGAATCGTTAGCTATTTCTACACTGTTGGAGCTAAGAACACAAGCATTTCGCTACACCCGCAATAACATCTGCTGAATAAAATAAAATTTGATCACACACACTTTCACAGCTGCAGTGCATCTCTATTTACCGCGGTAGAAACAGGGCTGCAGTCGTAGTGACTTCCTTTTGCACCTTCAATGTCCAAGGCAACTGTGGATGGGGTCTGAAGAAGAAGGAAACAAAGAGAGAGAGAGAGAATGAAAGAATATTGCCAATATAGTACTTTGACACTAACAATAGATAGGAATGTTATGGTGATACAGCATTCTACAACCCATTCTTACAGGTGATGTGGAGTTGTGAGACCCTTGTTGTTTTAAGATGTCATGGGCTGCACTCAGCATCACCACGTACGCAAAGTTGTTGCACAACCCCAGCAACCTGAAGACAAGGGTCAGGAGGAAAGGTGGGAGACAATGTTGAATTTCAAATAATGAATTTCTATTGCTTGCATTTCAGAACATTCAGTGCAGGGAGGGGGGGCATGCAGAGATGATAAGTGTCAGTGGGCCAATGAATGATAGCAAGTTCACTGAGGCTACGCAATGATGTTGTAGGGCAAACTGAGGCTAAGATGTAGCCAGCCTTCCTATGTAGATTAAGACACGGCGGAGCCAGTGCAAGATATGGCTTCAAAACGTACCTCAAACTAGGGATGACAATTGCGTTGTACTACGAATTGTCCCAACTGCTACACCGAGTAGATGGAACGACTGCTAATTTTTAAGTAAACTGCCGTTTTTGTCCTCATGCTAGCTAGCAGAAGCCACAGCAGACATTTTAGAATTCCATAATGGCTGCTGTGGCCACATACATACTTATCGCTGGGGCCAGACAGAATCTACAAGGAGTGGTTCAGTCAGTCTTTACAACATATTGTGCCTTCAGAAAGTATTCACACCCCTTGACGGTTTCCACATTTTGTTGTGTTACAAAGTGGGATTAAAATGTATTTAATTGTCCTTTTTGTCAACAATCTACACAAAGTATTCTGTAATGTCAAAGTGGGGGGGGGGGGGGGGGGGGGACACTAATATAAACTACTTAACCAAAAGTATGTGGACACCTGCTCGTCGAACATCTCATTTCAAAATCATGGGCATTAATATGGAGTTGGTCCCCCTTTTGCTGCTATAACAGCCTCCACTCTTCTAGGAATGCTTTCTTCTAAACGTTGAAACATTGCTGCGGGGACTTGCTTCCATTCATCCACAAGAGCATTAGTGAGGTCGGGCACTGATGTTGGGCGATTAGGCCTGGCTCGCAGTCGGCGTTCAAATTCATCCCAAAGTTATTCGGTGCGATTGAGGTCAAGACTCTGTGCAGGTCAAACAAGATCTTCCACACCGATCGACAAACCATTTCTCGATGGGACCTCACTTTGCACACGGGGGCATTGTCATGCTGAAACTGTTGTCAAAGTTGGAAGCATAGAATGTATGCTGTAACGTTAAGATTTCCCTCCACTGGAACTAAGGGGCCTAGCCCGAACCATGAAAAATAGCCCCAAACCATTTTTCCTCCTCCGCCAAACTTTACTGCTGGCACTATGCAATGGGGCATGTAGCGTTCTCTAGGCATCCGCCTAGAGATTCATCACACCAGAGTCCAATGGTTGCGAGCTTTACACCACTCCAGCTGACGCTTGACATTGCGCAAGGTGATCTTAGGCTGGTGTGAGGCAGCTCGGCCATGGAAACCTATTTCATGAAGCTCCCGACGAACGGTTATTGTGCTGATGTTGCTTCCAGAGGCAAGTTGGAACTTGGTAGTGAGTGTTGCCACCGAGGACATTTTTATGAGCTATGCACTTCAGCACTCGGCGGTCTCGTTCTGTGAGCTTGTGTGGCCTACCACGTCGCAGCTTAGCCGTTGTTGCTCCTAGATGTTTCCAATTCACAATAACAGCATTTACAGTTGACCGGGGCAGCTCTAGCTAGACAGGAATTTGACAAACTGACTTGTTGGAAAGGTGGAATCCCATGACAGTGCCACGTTGAAAGTCACTGAGCTCTTCAGTAAGGCCATTCTACTGCATTTACATTTACATTTAAGTCATTTAGCAGACGCTCTTATCCAGAGCGACTTACAAATTGCAAAGGTTTGTCTATGGAGATTGCATGGCTGTGTGCTCTATTTTATACATCCGTCAGCAACGGGTTTTTAAGGAGTGTCCAAATACTTTTTTTTATTTCTGGGTACGTCTCTAAGAGCTTTCCACACCTGGATTGTGCAACATTTGCCCATTCTGTTTTTCAAAATCCGTCACGCTCTGTCAAATGAGTTGTTGATCATTGTTAGACAACCATTTTCAGGTCTTGCCATAGATTTAAGCAGATCTAAGTCAAAACTGTAATTCTGCCTCTCAGGAACATTCACTGTCGCATTGGGTAAGCAACTGCAGTGTAGATTTGGTCTTATGTTTTAGGTTATTGTCTTGCTGAAAGGTGAATTCATCTCCCAGTGTCTGGTGGAAAACAGACTGAACCAGGTTTCCTTTACGAATGGAGCCAAGCCCAAGTAAAATCCTTTATTTTTTATCCTGAAAAACTCTGCAGTCCTTAATGATTACAAGCATAACCATAACATGATGCAGCCACCACTATACTTGAAAAATATGTATTGAATTTGACCGAAACATAACACTTTGTATTCAGGACAAAAAGTGAATTGCTTTGCCACATTTTTTGCAGTATTACTTTAGTGCCTTGTTGCAAACAGAATGTATGATTTGGAACGTTTGCATTCTTTACAGGCTTCCTTATTTTTACTCTGTCAATTAGGTTAGTATTGTGGAGTAACTACAATGTGGTTTATCCATCCTCAGTTGTCGCCAATCACAGTCATTAAACTAACAGTTTAAGTTACCATTGGCCTCATGGTGAAACCCCTGAGTGGTTTCCTTCCCCTCCGGCAACTGAGTTAGGAAGGATGCCTGTATCTTTGTAATGACTGGGTGTATTGATCCACCATCCAAAGTGTAATTAATAACTTCACCATATTGAATGGATAATATTTTTTTTACCCATCTAAGAATAGGTACCCTTCCTTGAAAGGCATTGGAAAACCTCCCTGGTCTTTGTAGTTGAATCTGTGAACTTATTTAGCCTTGCCATAACAAAGAGGTTGAATATGTATTAACTCAATACATTTCAGCTTTTCAGTTTTAATTAATATGTAAAATATATATATATACATTTCTACTTTGACACTTGAGGGGCTCACGAGTGGTGCAGAGGTGTCATAACCGACCCTGGTTCGATCCCAGACTGTACCACAACCTGCCGTGATCGGGAGTCCCACAGGGCGGCGCACAATTGGCCCAGCGTTGTCTGGTTAGGGGAGGGTTTGGCCGACATTGTAAATAAGAACGTGTTCTTAACTGACTTGCCTAGTTAAATAAAATACAATTATGGGGTGTTGTGTGTAGGCCAGTGACAACAAATCTCAATTTAATCCATTTTAAATTCAGGCTGTAACAACAACCTAGGGAAAAAGTAAAGGGATGTGAGTAGTTTCTGTAGCTTGCCTGCCCTATTCCATCGAGTACTTAACATGCGCACCACTAATTCAATATTCAACTGATTATGGCATTAGGCCGAGTAAGGCATTAAACAAACTATTGTATTAACCTGACTATCCACAGTAATCACATTATTGTGTGCATGTAACCGTGTTCACTGTAGTTAACTAAATAGGTTTGATTCAAATAACATTACATTTAAATAAACAAAATACTGGTAGTTTGGCTCATTTCTGATTTCACATCACATTCACCATAGTAGAACATCTCAAAACTAAACTCACCAAAAACCAGTCCAATTTCTCCAGCGCGAGCTACGACCTACAGACAGTAGAGACATGGTGTTAATAAAATAACCAAATAAAATATAAATAGTTAAATAGCCTACTAGCTAGCCAGCCACACCGTAGTGTGATCTGTCCGATCTGTGTAACAAATCATAAGTGTGACACGCGATTTACCCTCACTGTCAGATGGCATATCTGGGTCTGCATTGACGCCGACTGCTTCGTCCATGATTAAAAGCGATTAAAATCTAATTGTAAACAGAAGCTACATAAACAGCTAACGTTACTCTTACACAGCTGTCCAATTAGCTAGCAATCTAGCTAGCTACTTCCTCAATGTTATCTTGTGGTGTTCCGCAAATTTCCATACGTCACAGATTTGACAGCATTTTTTACAGAACTTCAGGCAGACAGGCGAATGTTATAGCTAACTGACTAGTATAAAACGTTTTCCTTATCGCTTTCATTTTGGTTCATAGATGTTTACTACATTGCAACTTCGGACCGATTCAAGGCAAACAACAAAACATCGCGTGTAGCAGCGAAATATCCCCCCTTAGAAATACTACTGCACACTGGTTCCACATATTGCAGATAGAGTACCACAGTATGAGTCATAATACTAAGAAAACCTAGAGGTCAAACAGGGAAATGGTTCCAATCGTTTTTCCACCATTCATTTTTCCCATAAGGAATTTTAAAAACATTTAAAATAAGGGCTAAATGTTGTATAGACTTACCCTGACATGACGTTTTGATAATCATGCATATCTCTCTAGGACAAGATAACTTTTTTTGACAAAAACTACTCAGCTGCAAATGTAATGATGTCCAGCTAATTGGACTTCTTGGACACTTGTGCAGTACAATTAATAACTGAGGCTATAAATGCTACAAAATCCACCTTCTTCATAATAAGTGTATAGCCAATGTGGCTCAGTTGGTAGAGCATGGCGCTTGCAACGCCAGGGTTGTGGGTTCAATTCCCACGGGGGGACCAGGGTTCAATTCCCACGGGTGGACCAGGATGAATATGTATGAACTTTCCAATTTGTAAGTCGCTCTGGATAAGAGCGTCTGCTAAATGACTTAAATGTAAGTGTATCTAGATCACTTTATTGACATATACCGTTTGCAACTGGTTGAGGTGCATCCAACGCCACATCTTCTCCAACACTGTGGCCTCTTGCCCCTTCAACTCTCTTCACAACCTCCACATAGGAGATTTGCTGTACAACCCTGATCCTTGACACCTCAACCTCTTTCACCCTAACAGGGTACTGAGGGAATTCAGGAAAATGATCCCCACCACAGATGTAACATTCAATATTGTCTGCAAACACTTGACACGTGGCCAAACGTTTTACACTTCTTGCATTGCATCAGGTTTTGCACGAACACTCTCACAAAGTATCTTATACAGTGTATTCGGAAAAGTATTCAGACTCCTTGACTTTTTCCACATTTTATTACGTTGCAGCATTATTCTAACATGTATAAAATATGTTTTCCCCTCATCAAGCTACACACAATACCCCATAATGACAAAGTGAAAACAGGTTTTTAGAAATTTTAGCAAATTTATTACGAATAAAAAACAGAACTACCTTATTTACATAATCATTCAGACCCTTTGCTATGAGAATTGAACTTGAGCTCAGGTGCATCCTGTTTACAATGATCATCCTTAAGCTGTCTCTACAACTTGATTGGAGTCCACCTGTGGTAAATTCAATTGAATGGACATGATTTGGAAAGGCACACACCTGTCTATATAATAACTATAATGTGTAGACTTTCCCAGATACAGTTTAGGTCGTCCTGTCATCAGTCACAAAGACTCAGATGACCACCGAACTGACATCATATTCATTAAGTACCAACGCATATTTTCAACTGGTTCTATTACCGAAATATGGTTCCTTTCCCGCCACTTGTTTGATGTTCCCAGACTCTCTATGTTTAACAAAGGCTTTACAAGAGTCCCTCTGTAGAGTCAAGAGAGAGGGAAGGGAGAAAGGTATTTATGGGGGGGTCATAAACCTTACCCACAGGCAAACGTCATGACACCAGGGCCTGAACATTAGCGAGTAAAATACTCGGAAGTGGTGGGTGGTGTGCGCGCCACCTAAGTCGGACTAGAAGACCTTATCGAGTCCCTTTTTTTCACCGCCGTTGTTTTGGTCGGCCTCTGGAATCAGTTCAATTGCCCAAGGTGGTGCGAACAAAGGATCTGATTCGGAAAGTCGTATTCCTGATCGTAATGCTGGTAGTGCTGGTGATTTACCGCTGTTGTCACGCCCTGACCTTAGAGATCCTTATTATTCTCTATGTTTGGTTAGGTCAGGGTGTGACTCGGGTGGGAAAGTCTATGTTGTCTATTTCTTTGTTTTTGGCCAAGTGTGGTCCCCAATCAGAGGCAGCTGTCTATCGTTGTCTCTGATTGGGGATCATATATAAGTTGTCATTTTCCTTTTGGGTTTTGTGGGATCTTGTTTTCTGTTTAGTTTCTTAGCCTGTGCGCTTTCGTTGTTTTACTGTGTTATTTTGTTTGGTGTCATCAATGAAGTTACGATGTACGCCTACCACGCTGCGCCTTGGTCCACTCTTCATCATTCCACAAACGAGAGCTGTAACAGCTGTTCTTATATCAAAAAGTTATTCCCAGCTGTATGTAATAACACATAACATTTTCTTGGCTAACAATGTAAGAAATAATACATAAATTCACAAAATACTGCAAAGTTTCCTAAGAACTAGAAGCAAGGCAGCCCTCTGTCAGCGCCATCTTATCTCAAAATCAGAGCAAAAACCAAGCCATGAGGTCGAAGGAATTGTCCTTAGAGCTCCGAGACAGGATTTTGTAGAGGCACAGATCTGGGGAAGAGTACCCAAAACATTTCTGCAGCATTGAAGGTCCCCAAGAACACAGTGGCCTTCATCATTCTTAAATGGAAGAAGTTTGGAACCACCAAGACAGGAAGGACAAGCATCTCTGCAGCATTCCACCAATTCCTTGCTGAAAACCTGCTCCAGAGCGCTCAGGACCTCAGACTGGAGCGACGGTTCACCTTGCAACAGGACAACGACCCTAAGCACACAGCCAAGACAAAGCAGTGGCTTCGGGTCAAGTCTATGAATGTCCTTGATTGGCTCAGCCAGAGCCCTAACTTGAACCCGATTGAACATCTCTGGTGAGACCTGAAAATAGCTGTCCTGCGGCGCACCTCATCCAACCTGACAGAGCTTGAGAGGATCTGCAGAGAATGGGAGAAACTCCCCAAATACAGGTGTGCCAAGCTTGTAGCGTCATACCCATGAAGACTTAAGGCTGTAATCGCTGCCAAAGGTGCTTCAACAAAGTACTGAGTATAGAGTCTGAATACTTGTCTAAATGAGATTTTAATTTCTATTATAAATTTTTTAGCAATAACTTCTAAAAAACTGTTTTTTCTTTGTCATTATGGGGTATTGTGTGTAGGTCAGTTTTAGAATAAAAAAGTCAAGTGGTCTGAATACTTTCCGAATGCACTGTATATCCAAGCTTTACATAGGTTGGTAGATACTCTTCATCAAACATCAATAATAGACCTCCTTTTTCTCATTCTCCATATGGGTCAAGCGATGTGCATTAACTGGCCCTGGATGTTTTTGCCTAAGATATTGATTATCAATGTCCAACGGGATGCCAGAAAACACCTTTTACTGGTGTCGTGCTCCAAAAATCAAAGCTGTCCAATTCATGCTTTGATAATTTTGAGAGCCACAATGGGCGCTCCTTTTGCTCTTTAGATACACACAATATTAACACCAAACCACTCCTGGTTACTTTGACTGCATCCACTTTTCCCAGCGCCTTCTTCACCTTGTGACTTCGAAAGGGTTTCCCAAATTAACTTAAATTTGAGCACTTTTTGTTTCATTCTTGGACTTCACTGTTGTCCACTCATCTTTCTCACTAACTGTAGTCGACATGCTTTCAGCTTCAAATAACACTTCTGATTCCACCATGTCAACCTCCTCCATTCGGCTCAATGTTACAGTCCTCCCTCAGTCAAAATCGACACAAAACACAACAACAACAGCCCACTTTCTAGGACTAAATTAATTAAATTGCATTGTTAAATACATATGAGAATTGCTTTAGGAAATGCAGTTCAAATGTACAGTATTTAATTGAGTGAAGTCTGACAGGTACCGGTAGCCACATTTTGATTTGGTCCTTTCTAATTTGCCCATCTAGTGATTATTACCCCCTGGCCTCTACATAAAGCAATCATTAATCTACAAAATGGAGGTGATAAGTATAGTGTGTGTGTGTGTGTGTGTGTGTGTGTGTGTGTGTGTGTGTGTGTGTGTGTGTGTGTGTGTGTGTGTGTGTGTGCGTGCGTGCGTGCGTGCGTGCGTGCGTGTGTGTGTGTGGTGTGTGTGTGTGTGTGCAAATTGTAAAGCTACACACAAGGCATTGTGTCTGTCTTGTCTTTCATTTGGTTGGATGGTAACTGGAAGAGCTATGGGTTGTTGATGACTACTGTCTGTAGTTCTGCTGGTCCGTGATGCTGCAGGTGAGGTCAGAACATTATTTATCAAAAGATAATAAATCATTAATTTTACTTACAGTACCAGTCAAAAGTTTGGACACACCTACTCATTCAAGTGTTGTTCTTTATTTTTACTATTTTCTACATTCTAGAATAATAGTGAAGACATTAAAACTATGAAATGTAGTAACCTAAAACATGTTATACAAATCAAAATATATTTTATATTTGAGATTCTTCAAAGTTGCCACCCTTTCCCTTGATGACAGCTTTGCACACTCTTAGCATTCTCTCAACCAGCTTCATGAGGTAGTCACCTGGACTGCTTCGATCGCTTCGATCGCTTCAAGACTGCTTCGATCGCTTCAAGACTGCTTCGATCACGCAGATTGGAATATGTTCCGCATTTCGTCCAACAACAATATTGACGAATATGCTGATTCGGTGAGCGAGTTCATTAGGAAGTGCATTGACGATGTCGTACCCACAGCAACGATTAAAACATTCTCAAACCAGAAACCGTGGATTGACGGCAGCATTCGCGTGAAACTGAAAGCGCGAACCACTGCTTTTAACCAGGGCAAGGTGACCGGAAGCATGACCGAATACAAACAGTGTAGCTATTCTCTCCGCAAGGCAATCAAACAGGCTAAGTCCCAGTACAGAGACAAAATCGAGTCGCAATTCAACAGCTCAGACACAAGAGGTATGTGGCAGGGTCTACAGTCAATCACGGATTACAAAAAGAAAACCAGCCCCGTCGCGGACCAGGATGTCTTGCTCCCAGACAGGCTAAACAACTTTTTTGCCCGCTTTGAGGACAATACAGTGCCACTGACACGGCCCCCTACCAAAACCTGCGGGCTCTCCTTCACTGCAGCCGAGGTGAGTAAAACATTTAAACGTGTTAGCCCTCGCAAGGCTGCAGGCCCAGACGGCATTCCCAGCCGCGTCCTCAGAGCATGCGCAGACCAGCTGGCTGGTGTGTTTACGGACATATTCAATCAATCCTTATCCCAGTCTGCTGTTCCCACATGCTTCAAGAGGGCCACCATTGTTCCTGTTCCCAAGAAAGCTAAGGTAACTGAGCTAAACGACTACCGCCCCGTAGCACTCACTTCCGTCATCATGAAGTGCTTTGAGAGACTAGTCAAGGACCATATCACCTCCACCCTACCGGACACCCTAGACCCACTCCAATTTGCTTACCGACCCAATAGGTCCACAGACGACGCAATCGCAACCACACTGCACACTGCCCTAACCCATCTGGACAAGAGGAATACCCATGTGAGAATGCTGTTCATCGATTACAGCTCAGCATTTAACACCATAGTACCCTCCAAACTCGTCATCAAGCTCGAGACCCTGGGTCTCGACCCCGCCCTGTGCAACTGGGTCCTGGACTTCCTGACGGGCCGCCCCCAGGTGGTGGGGGTAGGTAACAACATCTCCACCCCGCTGATCCTCAACACTGGGGCCCCACAAGGGTGCGTTCTGAGCCCTCTCCTGTACTCCCTGTTCACCCACGACTGCGTGGCCATGCACGCCTCCAACTCAATCATCAAGTTGCGGATGACACTACAGTGGTAGGCTTGATTACCAACAACGACGAGACGGCCTACAGGGAGGAGGTGAGGGCCCTCGGAGTGTGGTGTCAGGAAAATAACCTCACACAACGTCAACAAAACAAAGGAGATGATTGTGGACTTCAGGAAACAGCAGAGGGAGCACCCCCCTATCCACATCGACGGGTCAGTAGTGGATAAGGTGGAAAGTTTTAAGTTCCTCGGTGTACACATCACGGACAAACTGAATTGGTCCACCCACACAGACAGCGTCGTGAAGAAGGCGCAGCAGCGCCTCTTCAACCTCAGGAGGCTGAAGAAATTCGGCTTGTCACCAAAAGCACTCACAAACTTCTACAGATGCACAATCGAGAGCATCCTGTCGGGCTGTATCACCGCCTGGTACGGCAACTGCTCCGCCCACAACCGTAAGGCTCTCCAGAGGGTAGTGAGGTCTGCAGAACGCATCACCGGGGGCAAACTACCTGCCCTCCAGGACACCTACACCACCCGATGTCACAGGAAGGCCATAAAGATCATCAAGGACAACAACCACCCAAGCCACTGCCTGTTCACCCCGCTATCATCCAGAAGGCGAGGTCAGTACAGGTGCATCAAAGCAGGGACCGAGAGACTGAAAAACAGCTTCTATCTCAAGGCCATCAGACTGTTAAACAGCCACCACTAACATTTAGCGGCCGCTGCCAACATACTGACTCAACTCCAGCCACTTTAAAAAGGGGAATTGATGGAAATTATGTAAAAATGTACCACTAGCCACTTTAAACAATGGCACTTAATATAATGTTTACATACCCTACATTACCCATCTCATATGTATATACTGTACTCTATATCATCTACTGCATCTTGCCATCTTTATGTAATACATGTACCACTAGCCACTTTAAACTATGCCACTTTATGTTTGCATACCCTACAGTACTCATCTCATATGTATATACCGTACTCTATACCATCTACTGCATCTTGCCTATGCCGTTCTGTACCACCACTCATTCATATATCTTTATGTACATATTCTTTATCCCTTTACACTTGTGTGTGTATAAGGTAGTAGTTGTGGAATTGTTAGGTTAGATTACTTGTTGGTTATTACTGCATTGTCGGAACTAGAAGCACAAGCATTTCGCTACACTCGCATTAACATCTGCTAACCATGTGTATGTGACTAATAAAATTTGATTTGATTTGATTTGATTTGGAATGCATTTCCATTAACAGGTGTGCCTTGTTAAAAGTTAATTTGTGGAATGTCTTTCCTTCTTAATGTGTTTGAGCCAATCAGTTGTGTTGTGACAAGGTAAGGGTGGTATACAGAAGATAGCCCTAGTTGGTGAAAGACCAAGCGGGGTGGCAGGTAGCCTAGTGGTTAGAGCGTTCGGCTAGTAACTGAAAGGTTGCTGGATCGAATCCCTGTGCTGACAAGATCAAAATCTCTCGTTCTGCCGCTGAATAAGGCAGTTGCCTCACTGTTCCCGACAGTCCATCATCACTTTCAGACATGAAAGTCAGTCATTACAGAACATTCAAAGTTTCTTCAAGTGCAGTTGCAAAAACCATCAAGCGCTTTGATGAAACTGGCTCTCATGAGGACCCCTACAGGAAAGGAAGAGTTACTTCAGCCGCACAGGATACGTTCATTAGGGTTAACAGCACCTCAGATTACAGCCCAAATAAATGCTTCACAGAGTTCAAGTAACAGATGTCTCTTAACATCAACTGTTTAGAGGAGACTGCGTGAATCAAATTGCTGCAAAGAAACCACTACTAAAGGACACCAATAAGAAGAAGAGACTTGCTTGGGCCAAGAAACACAAGCAATGGACATTAGACCAGTGGAAATCTGTCCTTGGGTCTGATGAGTCCAAATGTGAGAATTTGTTCCAACCGCTGTGTCTTTGTGAGACGCGGAGTAGGCGAACGGATGATCTCTGCATGTGTGGTTCCCACCGTGAAGGATGGATGAGGAGGTGTGATGGTTGTTAAACAAGTGAAGTCTAGAACTAAAATGTACAGTACATGAACACACTTACCACTGGCTACTATATGGAGAAAAACAACAAACATTTTTTTATGAGCTGTGAAAAAGAGAGTGAACTATTTTCCAATGCTCATTAGACTGGCCCAAGCCAACCCCTGTGAATAAGCCGTGTTGTATATGGTACATTCCACTCTCTCTTTCTTCTTGTATGTGTAGGAGCTACCACTGTACTGTACAGGGGAACTGTGCTTCTTCTGGGACAACAAGTTCCACCATGCCATGGTGGCCTTCCTGGACTGTGTGCAGCAGTTCAAGGAGGAGGTGGAGAAGGGAGACATGGGATTCTGCCTGCCCTATAGGTCAGTCAACTAGTCTAGCAGACATCATCGAATTATAATTGTAATCACCTATGGATTATGCCGAGAGACCAAGGATTAAGCTGTCAAAAGCTGACCATCTTCAGTTATTTGTGTAAATTTGGTAGGTTATACAACTAAATTAATTAGTTTATCTTTCTTCATTTTTCCAATTCATTAATTAAATCACTCCTTTTCACATTCAGATTTGACAAATACGTTCCCTTGTTTCTTAATATTTCATTTATTCTACTTTCCTGCACTAGTGACACATCTGACAGAATAATTTAGATGAGTATTTGGATTTGATTTTATTGAGGTGTTTTATACAGGTGTTTCTGTAGATTTGAGGAACTGCTGAACACTGTTGGTTTAGACGTTTCTGGATACAATACTAGTAGTACTGCCTCTTATTGGAACCCTCACAGATTCCAAGGTAGAAGTCCTAATTTGGTCAGCAGGTGGTTTAGCAGTCACTGTATGTCTGTCTGTTCAATACAAAATACAAAAGAGCGACAGACTCAGGTCCCTTGGTGCATCACACCACGGATCGCTTCATGTAGCCAGCCAGTTCAGTGCCTTTGAGCCGGTGCTTGGTGGAGTCATAGACCCCCCGTCTAGAGCTCTTGGAGGAAAGCTTGGCACAGATCTCGCTGTGTTTCTCCAGGCGACTAGGATCAAAGCACCGGCCGCAGTGCTCACACTGCTTCAGCTTGGAGTTGGCTGCACTCATCCCAAATTGACGTTTCAACACCACCTGAATGAATGGATGTTATCAGATGGGCCAAATAATGGGCAGCTGGGCAACAAAGACAAGATATACAATATGTACAAACCAGATGAGGCAGATGGGAGGAGCTCATTGTATTGGGCTCATTGTAATAGGTGGAATAGAATAAAAGGAACGGTATCACACACATCAATCACATGGAAACCACGTTTGATTCCGATCAATTCATTTCATTCCAGCCATTACAACGATCCTATCCTCCTATAACTCCTCCCATCAGCCTCCTCTGATACAAACGCACGTGATCACCATCACTACACTAGATCAGCAGTTAGCATGGCTTTGGAATGTCAAGCTACTTTACCTGTCTGTCCTCCTTTTTCTCTTCCATGTTCAAACCCTTCTTGACTTCCTTTGGCTTGCTCAGAGTGTATCTGGTGGCTGTCTGCTTTGGCTTGATTTGTTCTCCATTTCTCCTCACCTCTTTACTCCTCTCTTCCTCTTCTTCGTTATCTCTTATCATCTCCCATAGGTCAGAATCCACCTTCATCAGGCAAATCTCCTGGATGAACTTCTCCACCTTTTTTCTCAACTGCTCTTTTGAGTTTTTCTCCTCCATAGCCTGAGCATCCATCTTGGCCCCACTCTTAATCAGTTTCAATTCTTGGGTGACACTGATCAGCTTGGCCTTCATATATGCCATCACCTGCTCAGCCTCTGAGTAAAATACGTCCCATACCATCTCATCGGGGCATGGGGGTAGATCCTGTACAGTTAGGGTCTGAGTCTTGAACTGAACGTGTTTCTTCACAACCTGCCTTCTGTACGTTGAAGCAGCAGGACGAGGGCTGCCTGGTCTGACTGGCTGGAATGGCTTCTTCTTGGCATCATTGTTTGGCACAGTGACTCTGGCTCTAATGGGAGGCAGTGGCATCTTGGCGACCATGTTGGCTCCATGGACTGCCTTCAATGGCTTGGCACTATGGAGGTAGATGTCTTTCACCACGCAGGTTTGATCCCTCTTGGTACGGATGGGTTGCAGTTGCTTCCTGATGGGAGGAACAGTAGCCTTCCCTGACTGCTGAGATGTTGGAGCTACATGCAGTCCTTGACTCTTCCCATTGCAGCTGGGCCTCTTTTTCTGCAGTACTGGTATTCTGGAGGGAGGATGTGGTTTCTTTTCCACAGCCTTCAATCTGGCAAGTTGCTGCAGAGCACCCTTTCTTTCTTCAGTCAACTCCAGTACTGGGATTCTGGAGGTGTTTAAACTATTTTGTTTGAGCGCTGGAAGCTTCTCAGTGGCCTTGGGTTGAGTTGCTACTGGCAGCTCCAAGGTTCCCTGTTGAAGCATTTTCTTCCTGTAGCGGCTGCAAGAATCTCCTCATCATCAAGGAGATTGACAGTGGCATTCTTCTAACCTCGTTCTGCAACTAAGTTTTTGTCTAGTAGCACTTTCTATATTATATGGTGATCTACTGTGTTAACTATATCCCAGGAGGAATCTGCTAGATTGCTGAAATAGAACACTAGTATCCAAGACAATCAGATAGCAGAATGTTCTAACAGAACATTTGGAATTTATTGATCAGTTGTGACATCATAATTAAAAGAATCCCTTATTTTAAGTGTTTCTAAAAATCCCTATGGGGAGAAATGAATGGTGGAAATATGGTTGGAACCATTTCCTTGTTTGACCGCTATGTTTTATGGGTATTATGACTCATACTGTGGTACTCTATTGTACTTACACAAATAACTGGAGTTGGTCAGCTTTTGACAGCTTAATCCATTCTCTCTGCATGATCATTTGCCTCCAACTACTCACTAGCATGAGAAATCTGCAGATTATTTTGTTTTACCGTACTGGCCTTAAATTTAAAGGCTTGAGTTTTAACGCACCTTTTTCTGTTATGGGTCAGGATGGATGTCAAGAAGGGCAAGATTGAGGACACGGTAGGCCGCGGCAGCTCCTACTCCATCAAGACCCAGTTCAACTCGGAAGGGGCAGTGGACCAAGGCGCTCAAGTTCATGTTGACCTCAAGTGGGTCCTGGCGTGGGTGTCGTCTCAGTTTTACAACTGATAGAGGAGGATGATCAGGAATCACCAAAGGTGTGCCCCTTGACCCTTCTAAAACCACCATTTCGTCACATTGTGTGAGTATCAAAAGTTCTACTTCTACAATGCTCTCCTTGCTTCCCTATGATGTTTTGAGAGGGCGGGGAGAAGACTGGAGGAAGGACTTTTGAGATTCACCACTGGTGTGAGTTCCAATCCAATAAGTCTTGTTTCCTTGTTTTGATTTCCATATTGACCATTTGAAAGGACAAGATAAAAACTGTTAAATTGTACACATTCAAGTCCACCTAGACTCATAGGTGTTATGAAGGGAGCTATCTGAGACTTGGAGCACATTCCAGGATTGAGTCCTAATAGTAGCTAAGTGGCTTCTGGTTGTGTCGTGTCCTTCATATGCACATATCTTATGACACTGGATAGGTGAAAGCTGTTGTTTGCAGTACTGGAATGGGTTCTTATATATCACATGCTTCTTTCTTTGCTCCAGAAGCAAAACTGGAGAGTCACAAATCTTTTTTTCTGCCTATTTTACTTCAATTGGTTTGTGTCTTTGTGGTTCAACTCCACTCAAGCCACAGAATAATGTAAAAGGATATTTCCAATTCTAACATTTGTATAAAAAAGTTCTTCAAAATGTATAGATAGATGGATTGATTGATTTATTGTTTACGTAAGTATTCAACCTCCTGAGTCAATACATGTTAAAATCACCTTTGGCAGCGATTACAGCTGAGAGTCTTTCTGGGTAAGTCTCTAAATGCTTTTCACACCAGGATTGCATGTTAGTCTTCAAGCTCTGTCAAGTTGGTTGTTGATCATTTCTACAAAGCCATTTAAGTCTTGCCATAGAATTTCAAGCCGATTTAAGTCAAAACTTACTAGGGCGCTCTGGAACATTCAATGTCGTCTTGGTAAGCAACTCCAGTGTACATTTGGCCTTGTGTTTTAGGTTATTGTCCTGCTAAAAGTTGAATATCTCCCAGTGTCTGTTAAGCAGACTGAACCAGGTTTTCCTCTAGGATTTTGCCTGTGCTTAGCGCAATTTGGTTTATTTTCATCAAAAACATCCTTGCCGAAGACAGACATGTAGCCACCACCATGCTTGACATTTGAAGAGTGGTACTCAGTTATTTGTTGTTGGATTTGCTCCAAATATAACGCTTTGTATTCAGGACATAAAGTCAATTTAGTATTTGTCTTATACTGGTGCTGTTCGTGGAATAAATTACCTTGTACACTCATCTCTGCTCTATTGCTCCTGCTTCCATGCACCAGTTACCCACAGCCTGACAATGTCGTCTTCGTAAGCAACTCCAGTGTATGTTTGGCCTTGTGTTTTAGGTTATTGTCCTGCTGAAAGGTGAATATCTACCAGTGTCTGAACCAGGTTTTCCTCTCGGATGTTGTCTGTGCTTAACGCTATTATTTTTATATTCATCATAAACATTCTTGCTGATGACAGGCATATCCATAACATGATGCAGCCACCACCATGCTTGAAAATATGGAGTGGTACTCAGTTATTTGTTGGATTTGCTTCAAACATAATGCTTTCTATTCAGGACATAAAGTATATTTCTTTGCCACATTTTTTGCAGTATTACTTGTGCCTTATTGCAAACAGGATGCATGTGTTGGAATATTTTTCATTCGGTAGACTTCCTTTTCACTCTGTCATTTAGGTTAGTATTGTGAAGAAACTACACTGCTCAAAAAAATAAAGGGAACACTTAAATAACACAATGTAACTCCAAGTCGATCACACTTCTGTGAAATCAAACTGTCCACTTAGGAAGCAAGACTGATTGACAATAAATTTCACATGCTGTTGTGCAAATGGAAAAGACAAAAGGTGGAAATTATAGGCAATTAGCAAGACACCCCCCAAAACAGGAGTGATTCTGCAGGTGGTGACCACAGACCACTTCTCAGTTCCTATGCTTCCTGGCTGATGTTTTGGTCTCTTTTGAATGCTGGCGGTGCTCTCACTCTAGTGGTAGCATGAGACGGAGTCTACAACCCACACAAGTGGCTTAGGTAGTGCAGTTCATCCAGGATGGCACATCAATGCGAACTGTGGCAAAAAGGTTTCCTGTGTCTGTCAGCGTAGTGTCCAGAGCATGCAGGCGCTACCAGGAGACAGGCCAGTACATCAGGAGACGTGGAGGAGGCCGTAGGAGGGCAACAACCCAGCAGCAGGACCGCTACCTCCGCCTTTGTGCAAGGAGGTGCACTGCCAGCGCCCTGCAAAATGACCTCCAGCAGGCCGCTATTATTTAAGTCATGTTGGAATTTAGATTGTTATACTGCACAATTTGCAATGAATGACAATTATCTTTGACGTAACTCCTTGCAAACAAATCACAAAGTCATACCAAAAGTAGATTAAACGGTTTATATGCATTTCTATTAAGTCTCACTCCCTCTCCATTTTGGGGGGAAAGCCTCATGAAAAAATATGGACAACCATCCAAATAAGAAAGCAAACTCCGAGTCCAATATCCACGTAAATATTTAAATCTGATCAAATCAGTCAAAAGTGATGATCCTTGTGAAAATGACTTCTTTCTTTCACTTGACAGTTAGACGTGTGTAAAACGTAACTGTGTTGTATCAGCCAGGCATGCCTTCAACTTTGGTCATCAAAAATAGAAACTCCCCCTTCATTTGAGCCCTTCCAAAAGAGGGGGGCAATTTATTATATTATTGGGAAATATATAGAGTTCAACTTATGATGCAACTCAAGCAACAATTTATAAAAAAGCCTTTCTCTCAAAACTGAGGACTGCCAGCCAACTGCTGGAGAAAAAAAAATGGCAGACGGAAGGGAGGGTGGTGCGGCTTCTCCTACGAAAGCCGCACCACAGCGGGAGGCAGGGCTTTCTCCTATAGATCTCCATTTTTATGGAACTGTCTGCCTACCCATGTGAGAGACGCAGACTCGGTCTCAACCTTTAAGTCTTTACTGAAGACTTATCTCTTCAGTAGGTCATATGATTGAGTGTAGTCTGGCCCAGGAGTGTGAAGGTGAACGGAAAGGCTCTGGAGCAACGAACCGCCCTTGCTGTCTCTGCCTGGCCGGTTCCCCTCTCTCCACTGGGATTCTCTGCCTCTAACCCTATTACAGGGGCTGAGTCACTGGCTTACTGGTGCTCTTTCATGCCGTCCCTGGGAGGGGTGCGTCACTTGAGTGGGTTGAGTTACTGACGTGATCTTCCTGTCTGGGTTGGCGCCCCCCCTTGGTTTGTGCTGTGGTGGAGATCTTTGTTGGCTATACTCGGCCTTGTCTCAGGATTATAAGTTGGTGGTTGAAGATCCAGTTGGTGGTTGAAGATCCCTCCAGTGGTGCGGGGGCTGTGCTTTGGCAAAGTGGGTGGGGTTATATCCTTCCTATTTGGCCCTGTCCGGGGGTATCTTCGGATGGGGCCACAGTGTCTCCTGAACGCTCCTGTCTCAGCCTCCAGTATTTATGCTGCAGTAGTTTGTGTCGGGTGGCTAGGGTCAGTTGGTTATACCTGGAGTACTTCTCCTGTCTTATCCAGTGTCCTGTGTGAATTTAAGTATGCTTTCTCTAATTCTCTCGTTCTTTCTCTCTCTCTGAGAACCTGAGCCCTAGGACCATACGTCAGGACTACCGGGCATGATGACTCCTTGCTGTCCCCAGTCCGCCTGGCCTTGCTGCTATTCCAGTTTCAGCTGTTCTGCCTGCGGTTATGGAACCGCCACCCACCTGTCCCAGACCTGTTGTTTTTCAACTCTTAATGATCGGCTATGAAAAGCCAACTGAAAATTATTCATGATTATTATTTGACCATGCTTGTCATTTATGAACATTTTTGAAAATCTTGGCATAGTTCTGTTATAATCTCCACCCGGCACAGCCAGAAGAGGACTGGCCACCCCTCATAGCCTGGTTCCTCTCTAGGTTTCTTCCTAGGTTTTGGCCTTTCTAGGGAGTTTTTCCTAGCCACCGTGCTTCTACACCTGCATTCTAGCTGTTTGGGATTTTAGGCTGGGTCTCTGTACAGCACTTCGAGATATTAGCTGATGTACGAAGGGCTATATAAAATAAACTTGATTGATTGATTGATTATTTTATCTCAAACATCGGGTGCACGCCAACCCCAGCTTAGTATCTCATGCAAAGATTTGAAGCGCAATTATGTGTTTTATCTCCAGTACTTTGCCATGATTGTCAGTTATGTAGCTGCCCTACTGATAATCTCAGTGCGTCCTTGCTGGGATGACACAATCAATCTACTGCCGGAGAATACCAACACCAAACACATTGGTTCACCGTTCCACGCAGTGTTGCCAACTCCTCAGTAAGGAAAGTAGCTATTGGCTGTCCTAAAAGTCACTAGAAGTTGCTAAATGACATCATCGCCTAATTTTCATAATTGGTCATGTGCATGTAATTGTGGACGCTGTAGGAGTGAGGAATAACGTCGTGGGAGAGACAAAAAGTGAGTAAAAAACACCCTAAATATGTTTAGAAGTACAAATGAACTTTCTTCTGTTGATTCTTGATTTTTTTTATGTCACAATTCCAACCCTCCTCCTTTATCCGGGCTTGGGACTTTCAAAAGTGACCCAAAAGAGACACTCTGGCGGAGTTACTTAGTTTTTAGTTTTTATAAAAAGAAAATTTTTATTTTTCTTAATTTGGTTTGGTTTTAAACCTTATGGTCCACTTAGGAGCCTACAACAAGTCACAGTAATACATGAACATTTTTAACCATACATGTTTTTACATTTTTCTGTATACAATCTACATTAATAATCTAAATGGACTAAAAAGAGACAATAGACAAAACTGTCAATGGCAATGTGAGAAAAGTATGGTAACTAGTCTGGCCCTAATTCAGGTTAATTGTTTTTTGTAAATGTAAACAAAGGTGGGATCAGCCAGTGGCGACTTCCCGCATTTGCGATTCATTTGCCGTCTGGACGCGGAGGGGTGAACATCTCCTGCTCTGACTGCAGCTGGGAGGGACTGCTGCGCGAGGACTGGGCCGCCTGTGAGTGCTTTAGGACGGGGGTGGGGCCCACGGCAGCACCCGTTGCTCATTGAGAAGAGTGAGAATGATATGTGCTTTCACGTCAGAGTCTCCAAAAGTCTCCAATAACACCAGAAAAGGTCGCTATGTTTGTCGCTAGTCGCTTTTTTGAAAATGTGACGCTAGAGGGGTCTAAATACTCGCTAAATATAGCTAAGTTGGCAACACTGGTTCCACGGGAGCGGACAGTACACAGCATACCATAATGTTCTGAATAATGGCCAAGTCTACCTCGCTCCCTATTCCACTGAACCGCTTAGGCATAACAAACACAAGTCCAACATTTATCGGAAACTGTTAAACTTCCTGTTCACTACTCTCCGGGGATGTGCAACTCAATCCAGGGCCTAACATCACTGAGCCAGCGATACTCACCGGAGTGGAAAGCAGTGGATGTCCTCGTCCACTGATCATTGCCGCTGCGGAAGTGAGTGAGTGCTATGGTCCTATGGTTTCTCTCGACTCCAGGATGGAATTTGACTCTTCAAACATACCCAAGTTGCTATATGCGATCCCTGACTCTGCTTCTGGTACGCACGCTGTTTTAATTAGTTCCCCACATGCAGTGCATTGCGGGAGGGATAGTTAATTGCGCCACCGAACTGCCCCTAATCAAAACGAAACAAAAACGGCCTAAACCCAGCCGTCAGAAAATACAGAAAATGTAACGTTTTTCAATGTGTCAATCACTCTCAAGTCATTTGGGAACCATGAGCTAAGCCCAAGAGACTACTAGGGGGACACTTGAACATTCGTAATGTCATTCCAAAAAGTGATCAAATTCAACATCTCACAGACTCCAACCTCGACTTCCTCTGCCTTTCAGAGACATGGCTCCATAAAATCTCTCCATATGCTGCTTTGATTGTGCCTGGCTACTGTCACGATCGTCTTGCTGTGAGAGATTGGACCAAGGCGCAGCGTGTGCAAAATACATCTTATTTTATTAAAGAAGAGAGAAAACCAAACAAGAAACAAACAACTATACACGAACTAACAAAATAACAAAACTGACGACCGTGAAGCTATACAGACAGATACTGCTGACACAAACACTACACATAGACAATTACCCACAAACAGCTAAAGCCTATGGCTGCCTTAAATATGGCTCCCAATCAGAGACAACAATAACCAGCTGTCTCTGATTGAGAACCAATTCAGGCAACCATAGACTTTCCTAGACACCTATACTAAACACTAACCCATCTACTCTATATAACCCCCTAAACCATACAACACCCTAGACAATACAAAAACACACAAAGACAACCCACCCCAACTCACGCCCTGACCAACTAAATAAATAAAAGAAAAAGGAACAATAGGTCAGGAATGTGACAGCTACAATGTTTTCAGGAGAGAGGACTGAAGGAAGAGGAGGGAGGGGGTCTGATGATTTACATTAAAGGACATATCCGATGTAAATAAATTGAGTGGTCATGTGATAATGAACTAGAATGTATTGGCCTGAATGTTACACTGTCTCCCCAAATGTATTTTACCCTTATTGGAGTGAATAGACCACCTTCCACCAAAAGTGTGTTTTTTGATCAGTTTAATAACATGCGGCAAGCGAGCTCTCTCAGGAAAGAGCTCGCTTGCTGCTTGTCACATCTTCAAATCGGATAAATCGCTCCTTGCCTCCTGTGTCCGTCACATAACGCAGGACGAGTGAGAGCTGTGCTGCATTTCCCACATCTGTTGTCTCGTCCACCGTAACAGCAACAAAGGGAGCTTTTTTAATCTCCATTTTGATCTCTTCTCCCATCACTTCAGCAATAGCATAAATTAGGTCATTTTGTATTTTGCCTGACGTCCCAATGAACACTTTGTTAGTGGACAGGTGGTATTGTAAATCTGTGTTGCTTTCAGAAAGAAAAGAAAGAAGCTCCACGTAGTTCCCTTTGTTTGTGGAGTCAGCACTTTCATCGTGTCCCCTAAATGAAAGTTCCTGTTTACCCGAAAACATGACACAATCAATGAGTCTTTTCAATATTTCCCTATTTTTCTTCACCTTTTCATTGTGCAGCTCCGTTGCCCTGTGCGCTTGTTCGTTGAGCTGTAGATCCACTCGGGTGTCCCCAAAAGTTTTCAAAAGCACCATTGCTTGTAAGTGCCCAGCCGTACTTTGGTGTCTCGTTGCTGCCTTGGTTAGACAACTCAAGTTTGCAAAGCCAGTGTGGCTCCAAACACCAAATCGATCACTTGCAAATAATAGGCATTCCCAGCAGTACAGTTTGCAGTGCTTCTCGGAGCATGTGAGCCATTGATAGCGCTCGTAGTTGGAACTTTGAAAGTGGCGAACGAACCCCTTTCCCGCCTGTGACAGGCTTTGTAGCGTCGGCGTCGGGCGACCTCTCCTTACAATGTCTAACTTTTCTTGAAAAGTTCATCTTGAGAATGGCGTTATAATTATATCCTCGACCAAATCGATATCTTCTCCTCCTTCCGCCACTGTGGGTTGAAAAAACAGCTTAGTAGTACGCAAATTAATTTGTTTATCAAATTCAGTTTCCTAGTTCTGAGGTTCTGCATAGACCTGCCCATAGGACCTGCCTCTCAATATTGGTAATCCAATCAAAAGACGTGCACGCACTACACCTGCTAGCTGGCTCATGTGTAACACTGGAGCCAGCCAGCAGGCGTACAATAGCCAACTCTAAAGCTGATTAGTTGACACTAAATTTTCATTTCCATTCACTTTAAGCTACAAGCGCCCGCACTGTTGATTCTGAAGGCCTGGGGGCAGATTTTAGACCCCTGGCAACACATGATGGCTGAATATGATTGGATAAAAGATCTAACATAAAGACCAGCCCTCCAAATCGCAACCTGGGGCTGGTGTCACGACTTCCGCCGAAGTCGGCCCTTCTCCTTGTTCGGGTGGTGTTCGGCGGTCGACGTCACCGGCTTTCTAGTCACCACCGATCCATTTTTCTGTTTCGTTTTGTTTTGTCTGCATAATTACACACCTGGTTTCAATTCCCCTATTATGTTCCCTATTTAACCCTCTGGCTTTCATTTCTGTTTTGTCCGTGATTGTTTGTTACGTTAGTGGTTGTTGTTATTTCTTAATATGTTTTGTAATTATTCCCTTTGTGGAATTTTGCTGTCATTTTTGAGTAAACGTTTTGTGTTTCGCTCAACACCTGTGTCCTGCATTTGACTCTGCTACTTCGCCGCACACAACCCTGACAGCTGGAAGCAGTGCAACCAAGAGGAAAGCTATGAAATTAAGAGTATAACTCTTACTCTGGGGAATAATTGAATACATATTTGTGGGAAAATATACATTTTTAAAAATTATATTCTGATGATGTTTAGGCCAGCAGAGAAGGCCTTGCTGGCCCTGACGGCCCACCACTGCTGGAATACACTGCCATCAGACACACATAACTGCACCACCTAGCACACTTTCACAAAAAACATGAAGACATTGCTAAAGGTCAATCAGATTTGTGAACATAATCCATAGCTGTGTATTGCCGCTTTCCATGTTGTCTGTTGCCTGTAGCTTGTGTGGAAACACTTTGTTGCTTTTATGGATTTTGTCTTGTTGCTTTTTGTGCTATGTTGCTCTGTCTGTATGCTATGTCTTGCTTGTCCTATGTTGCTCTGCGTGTGCTCACTGCTCATTGATTGTCTGTATTGTAATTGTTTTTAATAACCTGCCCAGCAACTGCGGTTGAAAATTAGTAGGCTGGCTAAAACCGCCACTTTTATGGAAACGTTGATTAATGTGCAACTGTCCCTGTAAAAATAAAATAAACTCAAACATCAAATGGAATGGATATGTAGGAAAATGGTGCCGACAGATAGGGCTAACATGCTTCTAGCTTACAAGCATTTCGTTACACCCGCAATAACATCTGCTAAACACATATATGTGACAAATACAATTTGATTTGAGCTGTTTGGTTTTCCCGAAAACAGGTATGCACACACACAACACACTGACTTCAGTCCGTTTTCCTATGACCCTGTGATGCAGCCCACTGGACAGGCCAAGCAAGGTCTTTCTCTTCTTTGTGGCAGGGGTGTGTGTGTGTACATGTAAGTGGGCAGCCATTGGGTCCTACAGACAAGCCATAGACTGGCACTGCCCCTTCATGTCTAAGGAGGGGGGATGGGGAGGGCACTTCAGATATTACTCCTCCATCCTTTAGTCTGTTTTTACCCCCTCCATCCTCCTTCTCACATCCCGCTATCCAGAAGGGAGGGTGTTTGAGTAATGTGGCCCCCACAGGGGCCCTCTGGGGTGGCATTGGGCGCCTCAGTTCGTGGCACTGATGTTGTATGCGCTGGAGATGGAGGGCGTGGAGCCTGACGCCAACGGCTCATGTCCGGTGGCCAGGGCCTTCCGGAAGGGCGGCATGAGGAAGGGGTCTTGGGCCAGCTGCAGCACGTTGATGCGCTCCTCCTTGTGGTAGGCCAGGTAGCGGCGGGTGAAGGCCTGACGGAGTGAGAGATAAAGGCACCGAAGTGAGATGTTGATTTGTTTTTTAGGGGGTAGATCAGCTTAAATATTACATAGATATTGTGGCTTCCATCAATGTAATTGTCTGCATCATTTCCAATCCCACAATAGATAGTTAGATAGGTAGACACACACACACACACACACACACACACACACACACACACACACACACACACACACACACACACACACACACACACACACACACACACACACACACACACACACACACACACACACACACACACACAGAGCCAGTTAAATATTTGGACACACCTACTCATTCAAGGGCTTTTCTTTATTTTTACTATTTTCTACATTGTAGAATAATAGTCTAGACATCAAAACTATGAAATAACACATTCGGAATCATGTAGTAACCCAAAAAGTGTTAAACAAATCAACATATATTTTTATTCCTCAAAGCAGCCACCTGTTGCCTTGATGACCGCTTTGCACACTCTTGACATTCATTTAACCAGCTTCATGAAGTATTATCCTGGAATGCATTTAATGAACAGGTGTGCCTTGTTAAAAGTTAATTTGTGGAATTCCTTTCCTTCTTAATGCGTTTGAGCCAAACAGTTGTGTTGTGACAGGGTAGGGGTGGTATACAGAAGATAGCCCTATTTGGTAAAAGACCAAGTGGGGTGGCAGATAGCCTAGTGGTTAAAGCGTTGGGCTAGTATCAAAAGGTTGCTGGATCGAATCCCTGAGCTGACAAGTTAAAAATATCTTGTTCTGCTGCTGAATAAGGCAGTTAATTCACTGTTCCCTGTTTCACTGTCATTGAAAATAACAATTTGTTCTTAACTGACTTGCCTTGTTAAATAAAGGTTAAAAATAAACAATTATGGCAAGAACAATTCAAATAAGGAAAGACAAATGACAGTCCATCATTACTTTTAGACATGAAAGTCAGTCATTTCGGAACAAAGTTGCAAGTGCAGTCGCAAAAACCATCAAGCGCTATGATGAAACTGGCTCTCATGAGGACCCCCACAGGAAAGGAAAAGTTACTTCTGCTGCACAGGATCAGTTCTTTAGAGTTAACAGCACCTCAGATTGCAGCCCAAATAAATGCTTCACAGAGTTCAAGTAACAGCTGCGTCTTAACATCAATTGTTCAGAGGAGACTGTGTGAATCAGGCCTTCATGGTCGAATTGCTGCAAAGAAACCACTACTATTGGACACCAATAAGAAGAAGAGACTTGCTTGGGCCAAGAAACACGAGCAATGGACATTAGACCGGTGGAAATCTGTCCTTGGGTCTGATGAGTCCAAATTTGAGAATTTGTTCCAACCGCTGTGTCTTTGTGAGACGCGGAGTAGGCGAACGGATGATCTCCGCATGTGTGGTTCCCACTGTGAAGGATGGATGAGGAGGTGTGATGGTTGTTAAACAAGTGAGGTCTCGAATTAAAATGTATAGTACATGAACACACTTGCCGCTGGCTACTATATGGAGACAAACAACAAACATTTTTTAATGAGCTGTGAAAAAGAGAGTGAAATATTTTCCAATGCTCATTAGACTGGCCCAAGCCAACCCCTGTGAATAAGCCATGTTGTATATGGTACATTCCACTCTCTCTTTCTTCTTGTATGTGTAGGAGCTACCATTGTACTGTACAAGGGGGCCTGCGCTTCTTCTGGGACAACAAGTTTGACCATGCCATGGTGGCCTTCCTGGACTGTGCAGCAGTTCAAGGAGGAGGTGGAGAAGGGAGACTTGGGATTCTGCCTGCCCTATAGGTCAGTCAACTAGTCTAGCAGACATCATCGAATTATAATTGTAATCATCTATGGATTATGCCGAGAGACCAAGGATTAAGCTGTCAAAAGCTGACCAACTTCAGTTATTTGTGTAAATTTGGTTATAGTTTTACAACTAAATTAATTCGTTTGTCTTTCTTCATTTTTCCAATTCATAAAATAAATCACTCCTTTTCATATTCAGATTTGACAAATACGTTCCCTTGTTTCTTAATATTTCCTTTATTCTACTTTCCTGCACTAGTAACACATCTGACAAAATGATTTAGATGAGTATTTGGATTTGATTTTATTGAGGTGTTTTATACAGGTGTTTCTGTAGATTTGAGGAACTGCTGAACACTGTTGGTTTAGACGTTTCTGGATACAATACTGCCTCCTAGTAGTACTGCCTCTTATTGGAACCCTCACAGATTCCAATGTAGAAGTCCTAATTTGGGCAGCAGGTGGTTTAGCAGTCACTGTATGTCTGTCTGTTCAATCCAAAATACAAAAGAGCGACAGACTCAGGTCCCTTGGTGCATCACACCACGGATCGCTTCACGTAGCCAGCCAGTTCAGTGCCTTTGAGCCGGTGCTTGGTGGAGTCATAGACCCCCCGTCTAGAGCTCTTGGAGGAGAGCTTGGCACAGATCTCGCTGTGTTTCTCCAGGCGACTAGGATCAAAGCACCGGCCGCAGTGCTCACACTGCTTCAGCTTGGAGTTGGCTGCACTCATCCCAAATTGATGTTTCAACACCACCTGAATGAATGGATGTTATCAGATGGGCCAAATAATGGGCAGCTGGGCAACAAAGACAAGATATACAATATGTACAAACCAGATGAGGCAGATGGCAGGAGCTCATTGTATTGGGCTCATTGTAATAGGTGGAATAGAATTAAAGGAACGGTATCACACACATCAATCACATGGAAACCACGTTTGATTCCGATCAATTCATTTCATTCCAGCCATTACAACGGTCCTATCCTCCTATAACTCCTCCCATCAGCCTCCTCTGATACAAACGCACGTGATCTACACTAGATCAGCAGTTAGCATGGCTTTGGAATGTCAAGCTACTTTACCTGTCTGTCCTCCTTTTTCTCCTCCTTTTTCTCTTCCATGTTCAAACCCTTCAAACCCTTTGGCTTGCTCAGAGTGTATCTGGTGGCTGTCTGCTTTGGCTTGATTTGTTCTCCATTTCTCCTCACCTCTTTACTCCTCTCTTCCTCTTCTTCGTTATCTCTTATCATCTCCCATAGGTCAGAATCCACCTTCATCAGGCAAATCTCCTGGATGAACTTCTCCACCTTTTCTCTCAACTGCTCTTTTGAGTTTTTCTCCTCCAAAGCCTGAGCATCCATCTTGGCCCCACTCTTAATCAGTTTCAGTTCTTGGGTGACACTGATCAGCTTGGCCTTCATATATGCCATCACCTGCTCAGCCTCTGAGTAAAAGACGTCCCATACCATCTCATCGGGGCATGGTGGTAGATCCTGTACAGTTAGGGTCTGAGTCTTGAACTGAACGTGTTTCTTCACAACCTGCCTTCTGTACGTTGAAGCAGCAGGACGAGGGCTGCCTGGTCTGACTGGCTGGAATGGCTTCTTCTTGGCATCATTGTTTGGCACAGTGACTCTGGCTCTAATGGGAGGCAGTGGCATCTTGGCGACCATGTTGGCTCCATGGACTGCCTTCAATGGCTTGGCACTATGGAGGTAGATGTCTTTCACCACGCAGGTTTGATCCCTCTTGGTACGGATGGGTTGCAGTGGCTTCCGGATGGGAGGAATAGTAGCCTTCCCTGACTGCTGAGTTGTTGGAGCTACATGCAGTCCTTGACTCTTCCCATTGCAGATGGATATCTTTTTCTGCAGTACTGGGATTCTGGAGGGAGGATGTGGTTTCTTTTCCACAGCCTTCAATCTGGCAAGTTGCTGCAGAGCACCCTTTCTATCTTCAGTCAACTCCAGTACTGGGATTCTGGAGGTGTTTAAACTGTTTTGTTTGAGCGCTGGAAGCTTCTCAGTGGCCTTGGGTTGAGATGGCAGGGCAGGCTGAACGGAGTTGCTACTGGCAGCTCCAAGGTTCCCTGTTAAAGAATTTTCTTCCTGTAGCGGCTGCAAGAATCTCCTCATCAAGGAGATTGACAGTGGCATTCTTCTAATCTCGTTCTGCAACTAAGTTTTCGTCTTGTAGCACTTTCTATATTTTATGGTGATCTACTGTGTTAACTACGTCTCAGGAGGAATCTGCTAGATTGCTGAAATAGAACACTAGTATCCAAGACAATCAGATACCAGAATGTTCAAACAGAACATTTGGAATTTATTGATCAGTTGTGACATCATAATTAAAATAATCCCTTATTTTAAGTATTTCTAAAATTCCCTTTGGGGAGAAATGAATGGTGGAAATATGGTTGGAACCATTTCCTTATTTGACCGCTATGTTTTATGGGTATTATGACTCATACTGTGGTACTCTATTGTACTTACACAAATAACTGGAGTTGGTCAGCTTTTGACAGCTTAATCCATTCTCTCTGCATGATCATTTGCCTCCAACTAGTCACTAGTATGAGAAATCTGCAGATTATTTTGTCTTACCGTACTGGCCTTAAAATAAAGGGTTTGAGTTTTCACGCACCTTTTTCTTTTATGGGTCAGGATGGATGTCGAGAAGGGCAAGATTGAGGACACGGGAGGCAGCGGCAGCTCCTACTCCATCAAGACCCAGTTCAACTCGGGGGGGCAGTGGACAAAGGTGCTCAAGTTCATGTTGACCAACCAAAAGTGGGGCCTGGCGTGGGTGTCGTCTCAGTTTTACAACCGATAGAGGAAGATGAGGAATCACCCTGAGTGTGCCCCTTGACCCTTCTAAAACCACCATTTTGTCACAATGTGTGACTCTCAAAAGTCCTTCTACAATGCTCTCCTTGCTTCCCTATGATGTTTTGAGAGGGCGGGGAGAAGACTGGAGTAAGGACTTTTGAGATTCACCACTGGTGTGAGTTCCAATCCAATAAGTCTTGTTTCCTTGTTTGATTTCCATATTGACCATTTGAAAGGACAAGATAAAAACTGTTAAATTGTACACATTCAAGTCCACCTAGACTCATAGGTGTTATGAAGGGAGCTATCTGAGACTTTGAGCACATTCCAGGATTGAGTCCTAATAGTAGCTAAGTGGCTTCTGGTTGTGTCTTTTCCTTTATATGCACATATCTTATGACACTGGATAGGTGAAAGCTGTTGTTTGCAGTACTGGAATGGGTTCTTATGTATCACATGCTTCTTACTTTGCTCCAGAAGCAAGACTGGAGAGTCACAAATCTGTTTTTCTGCCTATTTTTCTTCAATTGGTTTGTGTCTTTGTGGTTCAACTCCACTCTAACCACAGAATAATGTAAAAGGATATTTCCAATTCTAACATTTGTATAAAAAAGGTCTTCAAAATGTATAGATAGATGGATTGATTGATTTATTGTTTACGTAAGTATTCAACCTCCTGAGTCAATACATGTTAAAATCACCTTTGGCAGCGATTACAGCTGAGAGTCTTTCTGGGTAAGTCTCTAAATGCTTTTCACACCAGGATTGCATGTTAGTCTTCAAGCTCTGTCAAGTTGGTTGTTGATCATTTCTACAAAGCCATTTAAGTCTTGCCATAGAATTTCAAGCCGATTTAAGTCAAAACTTACTAGGGCGCTCTGGAACATTCAATGTCGTCTTGGTAAGCAACTCCAGTGTATATTTGGCCTTGTGTTTTAGGTTATTGTCCTGCTAAAAGTTGAATATCTCCCAGTGTCTGTTAAGCAGACTGAACCAGGTTTTCCTCTAGGATTTTGCCTGTGCTTAGCGCAATTTGGTTTATTTTCATCAAAAACATCCTTGCCGAAGACAGGCATGTAGCCACCACCATGCTTGACATTTGAAGAGTGGTACTCAGTTATTTGTTGTTGGATTTGCTCCAAATATAACGCTTTGTATTCAGGACATAAAGTCAATTTAGTATTTGTCTTATACTGGTGCTGTTCGTGGAATAAATTACCTTGTACACTCATCTCTGCTCTATTGCTCCTGCTTCCATGCACCAGTTACCCACAGCCTGACAATGTCGTCTTCGTAAGCAACTCCAGTGTATGTTTGGCCTTGTGTTTTAGGTTATTGTCCTGCTGAAAGGTGAATATCTACCAGTGTCTGAACCAGGTTTTCCTCTCGGATGTTGTCTGTGCTTAACGCTATTATTTTTATATTCATCATAAACATTCTTGCTGATCACAGGCATATCCATAACATGATGCAGCCACCACCATGCTTGAAAATATGGAGTGGTACTCAGTTATTTGTTGGATTTGCTTCAAACATAATGCTTTCTATTCAGGACATAAAGTATATTTCTTTGCCACATTTTTTGCAGTATTACTTGTGCCTTATTGCAAACAGGATGCATGTGTTGGAATATTTTTCATTCGGTAGACTTCCTTTTCACTCTGTCATTTAGGTTAGTATTGTGAAGAAACTATAATGTAGTTGATCCATCCTCAGTTTTCTATCCCAGCCATTAAATTGTTTTAAAGTCACCATTGGCCTCGGTGAAATCCCTGAGCGGTTTCCTTCCTCTCCAGCAAATGAGTTAGGAAGGACGCCTGAGAATGTACTGTACAGGGGAACTGTACTTCTTCTGGGACAACAAGTTCCACCATGCCATGGTGGCCTTCCTGGACTGTGTGCAGCAGGTCAAGGAGGAGGTGGAGAAGGGAGACATGGGATTCTGCCTGCCCTATAGGTCAGTCAACTAGTCTAGCAGACATCATCGAATTATAATTGTAATCACCTATGGATTATGCCGAGAGCAAGGATTAAGCTGTCAAAAGCTGACCATCTTCAGTTATTTGTGTAAATTTGGTAAGTTTTACAACTAAATTAATTAGTTTATCTTTCTTCATTTTTCCAATTCATTAAATAAATCACTCCTTTTCACATTCAGATTTGACAAATACGTTCCCTTGTTTCTTAATATTTCATTTATTCTACTTTCCTGCACTAGTAACACATCTGACAGAATAATTTCGATGAGTATTTGGATTTGATTTTATTGAGGTGTTTTATACAGGTGTTTCTGTAAATTTGAGGAACTGCTGAACACTGTTGGTTTAGACGTTTCTGGATACAATACTAGTAGTACTGCCTCTTATTGGAACCCTCACAGATTCCAATGTAGAAGTCCTAATTTGGGCAGCAGGTGGTTTAGCAGTCACTGTATGTCTGTCTGTTCAATCCAAAATACAAAAGAGCGACAGACTCAGGTCCCTTGGTGCATCACACCACGGATCGCTTCACGTAGCCAGCCAGTTCAGTGCCTTTGAGCCGGTGCTTGGTGGAGTCATAGACCCCCCGTCTAGAGCTCTTGGAGGAGAGCTTGGCACAGAGCTCGCTGTGTTTCTCCAGGCGACTAGGATCAAAGCACCGGCCGCAGTGCTCACACTGCTTCAGCTTGGAGTTGGCTGCACTCATCCCAAATTGACGTTTCAACACCACCTGAATGAATGGATGTTATCAGATGGGCCAAATAATGGGCAGCTGGGCAACAAAGACAAGATATACAATATGTACAAACCAGATGAGGCAGATGGCAGGAGCTCATTGTATTGGGCTCATTGTAATAGGTGGAATAGAATTAAAGGAACGGTATCACACACATCAATCACATGGAAACCACATTTGATTCCGATCAATTCATTTCATTCCAGCCATTACAACGGTCCTATCCTCCTATAACTCCTCCCATCAGCATCCTCTGATACAAACGCACATGATCACCAACACTACACTAGATCAGCAGTTAGCATGGCTTTGGAATGTCAAGCTACTTTACCTGTCTGTCCTCCTTTTTCTCCTCCTCCTTTTTCTCTCCCATGTTCAAACTCCACTCTAGCCACAGAATAATATACATTTATTATGTTTTAATAGTTTTCATTTTACTGCGCTGACAAGGTAAAGATGGCTTAATTTCACCATGCGTTGGAAAAGCATTGGAACATTTGCCTTGTCTGTTCTGTCTCCCCACTCGCAGGGCGCACCAAGTGTCTACTGAAAGCTTTGGTGTCGGGATTATGCTGTGCTTTTGTTCATTGGCAAATTCAACAAGGCAATCTTTTTACTACAAGTGACTTCTTGGTGTAGATTTAAATGTAGACAAGGAGGCTTGTGGCAGTATTTAATGCCCATATCACTGTATGATTTGGTTTTTCAGGTTCATTACACATATGAACATGCCAATAATGTTCCCACACATAGAACGCCTTATGTAAAAGGATAATTCCAATTCCAACATTTGTATAAAAAAAAGGTATTCAAAATGTATAGATAGATTGATTGATTTCATAAGTATTCAACCTCCTGAGTCAATACATGTTAAAATCAACTTTGGCAGCGATTACAGCTGAGAGTGTCACGATCGTCATAAGGAGTGGATCAAAATGCAGCGTGGTGTGTTCCCATCCTTTTTATTAGGAAGAGAAAAGTCAAATAACAAAACAATAAAGCGAACAAACGAAACGTGAAGCTCAGAGTAGTGCTCACAGGCAACTATACCTAGACAAGAGCCCACAAAGCACAAAGGGGAAATGGCTGCCTAAATATGATCCCCAATCAGAGACAACGATAAACAGCTGCCTCTGATTGGGAATCATACCAGGCCAACATAGATATATAATTACCTAGATGACCCACCCTAGTCACACCCCGACCTAACCAACATAGAGAATAACAGGCTCTCTATGATCAGGGCGTGCCAGTACCCCCCCCCCCCCCCAAAGGTGCCGGACTCCGACCGCAAAACCTGACTCAATAGGGGAGGGTCCGGGTGGGCATCTACCATCGGGGGCGGCTCCGGTGCGGGGCGCGTCGCCGGATGCTCCGGACCGTAGATTGTCGCCGGGGACTCCGGACCGTTGTTCGTCGCCAGGGGCTCCGAACTGGGAACCCTCGCAGGAGGCTCTGGACTGAGAATCCCCGCTGGAGGCCCTGGACCGCAGACTGTAGCTGGAGGCTCCGGACCGCGTACCATCGCTGGAGGCGCCGGACCGCGGACCGTCTCATGAGGTTCCGGACCGCGGACCATCTCAGCAGGATCCGGACCGCTGCCAAAAGTGCTTCAACAAAGTACTGAGTAGCGAGTCTGAATACTTATGTAAATGGAATATTTCCGTATTTGCAAAAACATTTTTTTACCTCTTTTTGCTTTGTCGTTATGGGGTATTGTGTATAGATTGATGAGAAGGATTTTAAAAAATACATTCAAGAATAAGACTGTAATGTAACAAAATGTGGAAAAAGTCAAGGGGTCTGAATACTTTCCGAATGCACTGTAAGCAGACAATGAAACCTCTAACAATAGTCAATGATGACATTTCTCTAAAACAGGTGCACCACCAAGTCATCAAGTTTGCAGACGACACAATAGTAGAAGGCCTGATTACCAACAATGACGAGACAGCCTACAGGGAGGAGGTGAGAGCCCTGGTGGAGTGGTGCCAGGAAAATAACCTCTTCAACATCAACAAAACGAAGGAGCTGATCGTGGACTTCAGGAAACAGCAGAAGGATCAAGTCCCTATCCACATTGATGGGACCGCAGTGGAGAAGGTGGAAAGCTTCAAGGTCCTCGGTGTACACAACACTTACGATCTGAAATGGTCCACCCACAGTGTGGTGAAGGCGCAACTTCACCTCTTCAACCTCAGGAGTCTGAAGAAATTTGGCTTGGCCCCTAAGACCCTCGGAAATCTTTTACAGATGCACAATTGAGAGCCTCTGAGTTCTAGTCCTTCCCTTCCCTCCACCGTATGGCTGGACCAATCAGCGTCCTCTGATAATCTGTGAGGGTCGTTTAGTTGATGATGACAACAAGAAGCGCCTGTACTGGGGGAAAAGTCGAAACTCCTAATAACAATGATTTCTCTTGAGGAGGTTGGTGTTGGTTCTGCTATAGCAGCATTTATATCAGAACTGGAAGGCATAACTTAATTGAAAGAACAGCACATAACTGCATTCAAGGCTTTTCTTGGGAGAGAAGATATTTTGCGCTCTTCTTCCGACTTGGTTGGCAAGAGAGAGCTTGATTTACAGGCTAGCTCCGAAAGTAGTCAAGAAAATTAGACATATCGATAACCTAGTTTCTCGCCGTTGATCACCCTCATGGAGGACCAGATCAGAGAGAATGCAAAGCTGGGGATCACTAACTTGCAGCATCCATGGACGTTGACAAATTGTTTTCGGTAGCCCAGAGTCTTGGTTGCTGAACGACTATGTTGAACATTAATTGGACTCCTAGCTAGCAGCTAACTGCTGGGGGCCTCAGAATAAGCCAGCATCCTCCCTCACACATACACAAATGTTTTGCCTAATTTTTGCACCATTATATCGAACTTTGTCTCCATTTAGTGTATATTATTGGTAATCGTTTTGTGTCCCCACAGTCACAATTAGGGTCTGGTGTAGACAGGTTGGTTGTTTAGCAACAAGACCGATGCATGTGCAACTATGGAGCAAAACAGATGGGGTTGACAAAATGTAAACTATATTTCGTCGCCAAATGTTTATTAAAAACATAAATACAATGGATACTATAGAATTATTCTATCACACATTCAACAGTCAGTCCTCTGGATACTGTAGAGAGAGACACATTTTTACCCCTTGGCGGGGGAATGGCTGACTGGTTCTTGGGCATCACAGGAGGCTGCTGATGGGAGGACGGCTCATAATAATGCCTGGAACGGAGCAAATGAAATGGCATCAAACAAATGGAAACCATGTGTTCAATGTATTTGATACCATTCCCCTTATTCTGCTCCAGCCACTACCACAAGCCTGTCCTCCCCAATTAAGGTGCCACCTACTGCCTGTGTTGGGCATTGTCTTGGGCCATTTGCTATGCAGCCAGAGGTGACAGACACCTGCGGTTTATGCTTTTGCCACCCGATTGCTTTGTTTTTGGACCTTAAAGACAAATAGCTGTTAAGAGAACAAAGAGGCTTGTACTATGTAAATCTCAGTTTCGTTATATATATTTAAGCAGAGCTTCGGATCATTTTTTGTTGAATGCTGAACCGAGAGCGTGTCTTACATCTCATATACCATGGGCAGTCGGCAATTTCAAACTTAGTATACTGGAGCCCTTACACTCAGTCTCATCCTGTTTATGCACTTGACGAGTGATTCATTTCCTGTCATGTTGTTTATGGCGGCAGCTGCCATGTGTGACCAGATCTGCTAATCATTTTCATAATGCTTTTTACAGGACAACCCAAGGACAATTCTCACTAACACACGAGGACCAATGTTTTGAAATAACTTAACCAGGACATCCGACAAATCACACATCCATTAAAGGTTTAAAAACACAACTATTAAAACAGTACCTTTAGGCCCAAGCTCAGTCATCCCAACTACCTCTCACAGCAGTACCCACCCATTTTTAGCATTTTACTCTTCACTCTCTCTTCGTGTCTTACCTTTCTGTTTGTTTTTCATGTAATGTCTTGTCAATCGATTTTTTGTATTCATTATTTAGTTTGATCTTAAGTTTATTCCCATCTCCCTGCACTGTAATGTTTGACCTTTTTTATGTATGTTTTCTTTATATGCTAAATAAATACACTAACTAAACTAAACTTTGTGAGTTTTAAGGCATTGCAACGCTTGTGCTTTGGAAGGCTTCCCTGGAGTCTACACTTGCATACTTATCGTTACATGGTCTTCATCCAGCAGATGATTCACTCCAACACCCAGGCTCCTGCTGAGGCCTAGGTCGCCCTGAAACTCTGTTTATCACAGCCTTCAAATAGGTTTCTGGATTATCAACTGTCAATAATATATCATACGGATAGAAGGTTGACATACTCATATAATTCTTCACTTGAATTCCTTGGATATTTTCCTCGGCTCTAATAAGACAGGTTTATGGTTCTTATTTTTTTCTCTCATACGAGGAGACAATGGACAGCCTTGCCTGGTTCGTCTGTATAATGGATAAACACATTAACTATGGTTGGAAACTACCCTTTAGGAATAACCACATTTCACATTTTTTATGTGGAAAATCACATGATTTCACATGTGAAATTGCAAATGTGAAAACGTGTTTTTGGAACACTTCACATGTGAAAACCAAAATGAGTCATTATGATACACATACAGTGCTTGTAATATAGTGTTTTCAACTTACATAGTTGACACATATACATGACAACATTCTGTATGTTTATTGATCCAGTAATTATTATTCAACGTGTCTTCACCAGGGATTTGAACTCACGACTTCATAGTTCACGGCATTCTGATCTTTCTGCTATGCCATTTTGTCTGTGTCAATAACTGTTTTCCATTGTATTCCTACGCTTTGGACTTCAAAGTCGATCTCAGTTTTGTTAAAAATACATTTAAGAAAAACTATTATATTTATCCTAGTTATTCAGGAGTAACATTTAAACAGAATAATATGCCTCACCAACATTAGACAACTATACAGAAAACCCTCAAATTACTGAAATAAGTCAATGGAATCAATGATGAGAGAATAGTCAGATAAAATGCTAAGTAAAATAGCAGTGCAGATGGCACTATTTTGTTAAGTGCAGAGATGTATTATAGGTCATGAACGTGCAGTGGAATGCTACAGACTTTGCGGCGCAGCAGAAAGATCCGTGCACCTCCAATCCAGAGGTTTATTTCTAATCCCTGGTGAAGTCATATTTTAGCTGAACAGCCTACCATTTACCTTAAAACCATCATACCATTTAATTACTTATGACGGTTTGGGACATTCTGGGACCATCACGTGATGTCCTGACGACTGATAAAACAAATGTCTTCTAACATGGTCCTCACCCTTACGGAAAAACCACATGAATTTTACTTGATCACGTGTTTCACGTGATCTTATGTGAAGTTAATGTGATAAAATGTGACAACAGGTGATAACATGAAACTACAAGTTGCAACATGTGAGCATATGTGAAAACATGATCTCATGTGAACTGTTCCAAAAACACATTTTCACATGTGAAATGTCAAATGTGAAGTGATCCAAAAACACATTTTCATATGATTTTACATGTAAAATGTCATATGTGAGGTGTTCCAAGGCAGCAGCTACTCTTCCTGGGGTCCAAGCACACCAAAGCACCCACATTACATAGAAAACAAAATATAAAACAGTGAACTGTTTGTACTGAATGAGCTAAAGACAAAATAGTACATCATATAACATCCCTACACTACCACATATCCACGACACAAAATGTTCAATACCACCATACAACAATATCACAATGTGTGCGTATGCATGTGTCTGTACCTTTGCGTGGGTCTCTTCACAGTCCCCGTTTTTCCATAAGGTGTACATAGTGGCAATACCAGAATAAGTGATCTAATGATTCTATATCTTCGCAGCAAAATCTGCAGAGCTGAGGTGGTTGGTTGTATGCCCCATATACAAATAGTGGCTTGCGAAAGTATTCACCCACCGTGGCATTTTTCCTATTTTGCTGCCTTACAACCTGGAATTAAAATGGATGTTTTGAGGGGTTTGTATCATTTGATTTACACAACATGCCAACCACTTTTAAGATGCTAAATATTTTTTATTGTGAAGAGAAACAATAAGACCAAAAATAAACTGAAAACTTGAGCGTGCATAACTATTCACCCCCCCCCCCAAAGTCAATACTTTGTAGAGCCACCCTTTGCAGCAATTATAGCTGCAAGTCTCTTGGGGTATGTCTCTATAAGCTTGGCACATCTAGCCACTGGGAATTTTGGCCATTCTTCAAGGCATAACTGCTCCAGCTCCTTCAAGTTGGATGGGTTCCACTGATGTACAGCAATCTTTAAGTCATACCACAGATTCTCAATTCGATTGAGGTCTGGGCTTTGACTAGGCCATTCCAAGACATTTAAATGTTTCCCCTTAAACCACTTGAGTGTTGCTTTAGCAGTATGCTTAGGGTTGTTGTCCTGCTGGAAGGTGAACCTCCGTCCCAGTCTCAAATCTCTGAAGACTGAAACAGGTTTCCCTCAAGAATTTCCCTGTATTTAGTGCCATCCATCATTCCTTCAATTCTGACCAGTTTCGCAGTCCCTGCTGATGAAAAACATCCCCACAGCATGATGCTGCCACCACCATCCTTCACTGTGGGGATGGTGTTCTCTGGGTGATGAGAGGTGTTGGGTTTGCTCCAGACATTGCGTTTTTCTTGATGGCCAAAAAGCTACATTTTAGTCTCATCTGACCAGACTACCTTCTTCCATATGTTTGGGGAGTCTCCCACATGCCTTTTGGCTAACACCAAACATGTTTGCTTATTTTTTTTCTTTTAGCAATGGCTTTTTTTTCTGGCCACTCTTCCGTAAAGCCCAGCTCTGTGAAAGTGGTCCTTAAAGTGGTCCTATTGACAGATACTCCAATCTCTGCTGTGGAGCTTTGCAGCTCCTTCAGGGTTATCTTTGGTCTCTTTGTCGCCTCTCTGATTAATGCCCTCCTTGCCTGGTCCATGAATTTTGGTGGGTGGGCGGGTTTGTTGTGCTGCCATATTCTTAAAAAATGTTTGGAGAGCTCCTTGGTCTTCATGGTGCCGCTTGCTTGGTGATGCCCCTTGCTTAGTGGTGTTGCAGACTCCGGGGACTTTCAGAACAGGTGTATATATACTGAGATCATGTGACAGATCATGTGACACTTAGACTGCACACAGGTGGACTTTATTTAACTAATTATGTGACTTCTGAAGGTAATTGGTTGCACCAGATCTTATTTAGTGGCTTTATAGCAAAGGGGGTGAATACATATGCACGCACCACTTTTCCGTATTAAATTTCTTAACATTTTTCGTAACAAGTTATTTTTTAAATTTCACTTCACCAATTAAGACTATTTTGTGTATGTCCATTATATGAAATCCAAATAAAAATCCATTTAAATTACAGGTTGTAATGCAACAAAATAGGAAAAACGCCAAGGGGGATGAATACTTTTGCAAGGCACTGTAACATTCTGTTGGTGACAAGAATTTCTTTGTATAATCATTTCAATTGAAGCACCAAGTTTGAATCAAGCATTGTTTTGGGTATCAGTTCATAAACCATGTCCCATGGAATCGGCACATCGAAAATACTATTTTATAACCTGTATGGCCCTGCTGTCAACATTTTGTTCCTCAAATGAAAATGGCTCCATTTTCAATTAACCGAAAGTGAAAGGGTGTAATCTGGATAAAGGGAAAAAGGCAAGGGGTGAGCCATTCTAACTAATCTACTGGATAACCAGTAGATGTTATGCCCAGGTTCTTTTAGCTTTTCTTCATCCCCCTGTTCTCCTCCAACTCTCTTTTTAAATTTTTTGAACTCTAGACCCCTTACTTTATATTTTAACCCAATGTTTACCCTCTGTCCCCCTTTCTTGCTCTCTCTCTCTCTCTCATGTTCTCCAGGACCATTGTCTGCCGATAAGATCCTACAGCAGCTGAGAGTGCCCCTCATTAACTCATTAAGTAGTGTGCTTGCCTGGAAGAGTATCCTGTTCTCACCTTCGACATGTGTGCTGGGTTCTGGGAGGGTGGAAAGGACACCTGTCAGGTACTGCATCACTTGAAGGAAAACACACAGTCTTACTTGTGGTTTATCTTGTCCACTTGTCAGGGGGACTCTGGTGGGCCTCTACTGGTCAGTTTGTCCAGGTGGGAATCATGAGTTTTGGGAAAGGCTGAGGTAGAGAAGGTATCCCTGGAGTCTACACCCGGGTGGCCCACTACATGGTTTTCATCCAGGAGATTATTAACTCCGACACCAGGCTTCTGCTGAGGCCTAGGTCATCCTGACTGTTTATGAGACAGTAGTCCATCCCTCTTTTTATATTCTTCTTTATCTCAGATGAACCAAAATCTCTGACTTGAGACTTTTGTTTAAAGGGATAGTATGGACAATGGACAAGGTATGGACAACTATGGACAAGGTATGACTTTGATTTTAATGATTGATTTTGTTATACTCTTGTGAATTCAATGGTTTTTACTAGATTACTTGTAGTTTTTCATGTTGTCTTGTCTGTAATTTTTGTAATGACTTGGTGCTTCCTATCTTGGCCAGGACGCTCTTGAAAAAGAGATTTTAAATCTCAATGAGCCCTTCCTGGTTAAATAAAGGTTAAATAAAATCAATAAAATAAAGCCATGCTTTGTTTACCTTGTGTAGCTCAAAGAAGTTACTGATGAATAATATCGGGACTATTGACTTGGATTGAATTTGTGCCAGAAATGTGGAAACTGTGGCCAGGTAAACAAAACCAAAGCATGATCGCTGTCATACCTTGTCCATAGACTGATTACAGGGTAAGGAAACCAATATGTAATTTTGTAATTTAGGTGAACTATCCCTTTAAATAATGCATTGACGTCCTTTTAAGGCCGCATATTGGTATTGATTGTGAGTGATCTACTCGTTGATTCCTGACTGTGACTATTCATACTGCAATAATTACCTAGTCAACCCGTGTATGAGTCTGTTGTTTTAACTGCTGTCAGAGATTGATATTGTGACTATTCAAATGTGTTATTCATTGCCGGTCGATTGGCATCTACAATACTGTACTCCTTAGACGAATGTGTAGCATCCTTTTTCATGTTTTTTACGGCCACAGCATGACATGCTGTGAATCCCCAAGCATTTTCTGACCCTGCTGTCACTGATAATGGTAGTTACACCCCCGTCTAGCAGTCTCTTTAGAGCAGGCAGTCTGCTCAAACCCAAAACAGGATATCACAAAAGTGCATTTAGTGAATATGATTCTTTATTTTCTATTTCCAGTGTATAGAATGTCATACATTAAGAATATACTCTACAGGGTCTTCCTCCAGTGTTTTTTTTCAGTCGAGAGAAGAAGGCACATGTACTTAGGAATCATCAAGATGACAACACTGAAACACGAGGGATAGTCACGGGGGAGGATACTGTAAGCAGAGGGGGGGTGGGGACAAAGAGCTGGAGCTCTCAAGCTCCAGCGAACGGGGAGTGACTAGGGGCAAAGGATCACAGACTTTTCTCTCGGCTGAGGAGGGGTTTGAGTGCTAAAATGTTAAAATAACTGACGAAACACACTTAACTTTCCTGCACTAGACAATAACGTAACAGTGATATCACAAGCCCCACGCAACAAAAAAAAAAAAGTGGAAGAGGGAAAGAGTTTTGCGAAGAAAAGCGTAACAGCTGAGTGGATAGTGTTGGGGAAATGTGGGTGTGGTTTGATATTGAAAGGGGTGGGTCCATACTTAATAGGCGTGGTTGGCCACATAGAGGGATTCTCCGCCGGCGGCGCCCTTGTCTCCAGAGGAAACATACTTGCCCTGACAGGCCTTGCTGTTGTTCTGTAAATTAGAGAGATAGAGAAGGAGAGAGAGAGAGAAAGAAAGAGTGAGAGAGGGTATGGGAAAGAGAGAAGAATGTAAGACGGAGAAAGAGATGGCGTGAGAGAGAAAGTGGAAGAAAGATAAAAGACAATGATTAGTACAGACCCTCTGTCTCCCCACACAAGGACATAGGGAGCCTTAGCTCCACACCCCATGGTCTTCCTTTATTTGGTTTATACGGTGTCTGTAGTACTGTCTAGGACCTTTCACCTTATCCTAGAGACTGTAGTCCAGGGCTATCCAACTAGCCTTCTGTACAATATAAAGTAGTGTACATGTGATGGCAGATTTTGAAAAAACAAATGGCCAACACATTTATAGGCTACAAACCATCATGCTATCATTCTGTCAAGTAGGCGTACTTTGGAGTCAATATTTTAATTGGGAAGGTTTTTGGGAAAATACTGTTTTGGCAATCTAACTGGCTCTACAACACATGGGCGCACACAAACAGGCGTTACTTCTTCAGAAAGTTGCAGGAAATAAGAATCAGCGATGCATTCTTTTTATGAATTATGAAAAACGTGTTTAATTTAACTACTCTACCGCTGTCGTTCATCTGTAAGCTGCTCCATGGGACAACCAGTTATTTGAGCCCGACAGATGACATTCTGCTCAATTCGAGCCCTGAGTGTAGGGAAATTGAGCATTTTGTTTGGGCTAAAATCAGGAGAAAATAATACATTTCTTTTGAAAAGCAGTCATTTTTTCAATCATGTCATTAACTGTTTCATCCCTCCCCTATAATACCAAATTAAGTAAATTCAAGTTATTGCAGATCACTCAAAAAACAAACCTCTGCTACGAACTCCCTATCAAGCATTTTTGCTTGATTTGTGTTGGCTTTCTTGTGGCGGTAATCGCAGAAAAAAGAAACTATCTCCTTCCTAAGCTCACATACTCGCTTGAGAGCATTACCCTTGAGAGCATTACCCTTGAGAGCATTACCCTTGCTTAGCCACCTCACATCCTTATGTAAAAGTAGATCATGATGACTATGAAACAAGCGATGTTCATGCGGTGGTGGCGCCGCCAGATGTTTACAGCTGCGATTGGCTGATGTTAGCAGCTCTGATTGGCTGTATGCTGAAGGATATTAATTGACAGCACTTAATGGGCCGGACTACAGGAAAACAGATTCTCCTACTGGAGAATATTGACAGAGTGCTCATTTTGACACAAAACATATATTTTTGTCCGATTTTTAAAAATGAATGTTCAGAATTTATCAAAGGGGTGGACTGAGGTGGTTTAGCGGTTAGGGCCACATATATACTGTGTTGGCGTGGATCCAAATCCAGCCCACACCCTTCTGGCACAAACTTCTCTCCAATCTTTCCAGTCTTTCTCTCACTGTCTCTAACCCCCCTAAAAAACATTTAAATTTTTTAAAATCAAAGGCACATTATAAATGTATAAACTGGCAGCTAGTTGAATAGCCCTGCTGTAGTTTGTTATCACAGAGGGTCACAATAATTATAAGAACCTTGTGATGTAATGCCCACGCATTCATTGCTACTGTTGAACTGTTGAACTGTTGAAAATCATTCATTGCTACTGTTGAACTGTTGAAAATCATTCATTGCTACTGTTGAACTGTTGAACTGTTGAAAATCATTCATTGCTACTGTTGAACTGTTGAACTGTTGAAAATCATTCATTGCTACTGTTGAAAATCAGAAACTTTCTGTCCAAAAATGATGCAGAAAAATTCATCCATGCTTTTGTTACTTCTAGGTTAGACTACTGCAATGCTCTACTTTCCGGCTACCCGGATAAAGCACTAAATAAACTTCAGTTAGTGCTAAATCAATGTAATGTAATGCTTTGTAGGTTAGCTGTAAAATCTTGAAATAAGCCCTTGCCTGAACAGGAAGCCAGTGTAGGGAGGCTAGCACTGGAGTAATATGATCACATTTTTTGGTTCTAGTCAGGATTCTAAAAAACCCCGCCCATCTAACACTCAAGTATTAGAAAGAAAACAAATACTACTATTTGAATGCCACCCCTCGTATCTCCCTCGCTCCCTCATGTTCTTCTCTCGGTGTGGGTCCTACCAGGGCTCTCTTGATGAACTCCTCCTGGCAGGCCTTGCCGTTCTCTGGCTTGCCTCCCCAGGCCTTGAGGGCGGAGGCCTGCAGGGCGCGGCCGTAGGAGAACGTGATGGCCCAGGGCCGGTGAAGGGGACACTGGTTCATGGCATTCAGGTTGATGGATGCTTCCTCCTCAGACTGGCCGCCAGACAGGAAGGTGATGCCTGGGGAAGGACGGTGGGAGGGAGACAGGGAGAGGAAGGGTAAGATAAGAGAGGAGGAGGGGATGTGTGTGGGGGAGGAGGGTTGTGTGTGTGTGTGTGTGTGTGTATGTGTGTGGAAAGTAGAGTGAGTGTGTGTGCGTGTAAAGGACGTCATGCTGCTTGCTTAGTGATGACCACTTCCTCCCGATTCGGAACATACCTGGCTCGAAACCGGGACCTCTGCTTCACAAACACACATGACCGTCCTCCCTCAAGCATCTCTGCGGGTTGCGCCACTCAAAAGCTAGCTTTTGAGCGGCGAAAGCGTGGACACTTAAGGCTAAGGAGTAAGTTTCACACATCTCCATGTGCTACACGTGCGTGCATGCACGTGAGTGTGTGTGCGTGTGTGTATCTCCATATTTATATATGTATAGTACCAGTCAAAAGATTGGATACACCTACTCATTCCAGGGTTTTTATTTATTTTTACTATTTTCTACACTGTAGAATAATAGTGAAGACAAAACTGTGAAATAACACATATGGAATCAGGTAGTAACCAAAAAAGTGTAAAAAAAATATTTTATATGTGAGACTTTTCAAAGTAGCCACCCTTTGCCTTGATGACAGCTTTGCACACTCTTGGTATTCTCTCAACCAGCTTCATGAGGTAGAATATTTCAACTGACGGGTGTGCCTTCTTAAAAGTTAATTTGTGGAATTTCTTTGCATCTTAATGCATTTGAGCCAATCAGTTGTGTTGTTATAAGGCATGGGTGGTATACAAAGGATAGCCCTATTTGGTAAAAGACCAAGTCCATATTATGGCAAGAACAGCTCAAATAAGCAAAGAGAAAAAACAGTCCATCATTACTTTAGGACATGAAGGTCAGTCAATCCGGAAAATGTCAAAAACGTTTAAACTTTCTTTAAGTGCAGTCACAAAAACCATCAAGTGCTATGATGAACCTGGCTCTCACGAGGACCGCCACAGGAAGACCCAGAGTTACCTTTGCTGCAGAGGATAAGTTCATTAGAGTTACCAGCCTCAGAAATTGCAGCCCAAATAAATGCTTCACAGAGTTCAAGTAACAGACACTCTCAGCATCAACTGTTCAGAGGACACTGTGTGAATCAGGCCTTCATGGTCGAATTGCTGCAAAGAAAACACTACTAAAGGACAACAATAATATGAAGAGACTTGCTTGGGCCAAGAAACACAAGCAATGGACATTAGACCGGTAGAAATTTGTCCTTTTGGATGGAGTCTAAATTTGAGATTTTTGGTTCTCCGCATCTGTATTTACCACCGTAAGCATGGAGGAGGAGGTGTTATAGTGTGGGGGTGCTTTGCTGGTGACACTGTGCGATTTATTTAGAATTCAAGGCACACTTAACCAGAATGGCTACCAAAGCATTCTGCAGCGATACTCCATCCCATCTGGTTTGGGCTTAGTGGGACTATCATTTGTTTTTCAACAGGACAATGATCCAACATACCTCCAGGCTGTGTAAGGGCTATTTTACCAATAAGGAGAGTGATGGAGTGCTGCATCAGATGACCTGGCATACACAATCCCCCAACCTCAACCAAATGGAGATGGTTTGGGATGAGTCGGACTGCAGAGTGAAGGGAAAACAGCCAACAAGTGCTCAGCATATGTGGGAACTCCTCCAAGACTGTTGGAAAAGCATTCCAGGGGAAGATGGTTGAGAGAATACCAAGAGTGTGCAAAGCTGTCATCAAGGCAAAGGGTGGCTACTTTGAAGAATCTCAACTATAAAATATATTTAGATTTGTTTAACACTTTTCTGGTTACTACATGATTCCATATGTGTTATTTCATAGATTTGATGTCTTCACTATTATTCTACAATGTAGAAAATAGTTAAAATTAAGAAAAACCCTTGAATGAGTAGGTGTTCTAAAACTTTTGACCGGTAGTGTATGTACTGTATATAAAATCAATGGAGTGTGTTAGTGAGATCGTGAGGAAAATGACTAGTTCTGAAACCTAACGTTTCTCCGTCTCGTCATTTTACCCTATTAATTCAGGTATGTAATGTGCAAAAGTGCAATATGACTCAAAATATTGAGGTAGGTGTGTCCAAGCGAGTAGGTGTGTCCAACCGTTTTGACTGTTCCTGTATATGTCTCTACTTCTCACCAGGCACGGCTGGGGGCACGGTGCGGCGCAGGGCGGTAACAGTTGCCATGGCTATCTCCTGGTTGCTATACTTTTGGGAGCAGGAGTGTCCAGGGGTGACCATGTTGGGCTTCAGCAGGGTGCCCTCCAGGTACACATGGTGGTCAGACAGAGCCTTATACACTGCAGACAGAACCTGGGGGCGGGGGGGGGGGGGGGGGGGGGGGAGAAGAGAGAGAGGGACCGGAAAAAGACAGGGGACAGAGAGCGAGAGAAAGACAAGGGGACAGAGAGTGAGAGACAAAGAAAGGAAACAGAAGAAATAGGAATGAGAGAGAAAAAGTTAGAGGTGTTGAAATTGAAATTGATTAAATGACTGATTGATCTAATGATCTTTTTTTCACTAGTTGGTCTTTTGACCAATCAGATCAGATCTGAACAAGATCCAATGTGAAAAAATGTGATGTAATTGGTCAAAAGACCAACTTGGTCAGAATTGGGCTGCCTGTCAAAATGCAGCCAACTAGAATGAAGCAGACATGCATTTTAAGTGGCATGCTAGAATGGCTATTGGAAGGTAGCCACTGTTTTTCTGTTAGTCGGAGCGATCCCACACCTTCTCTGTGACATACTGGCAGCGCTTCAGGTCATGGTCTCCGTCTGGCAGGATCTCAGGCTCCACGATGGGCACGATGCCATGCTAGGGAAGGGCACAGGAGCATGGCAACCAGCGTCATGACTTCAGAACAGACAATACAACTTTTCAATGGCACCGGAGTTGGCAACTTAGCACTCGAGCTAATTTGATTAACTTGGTGGTTAACTCTATAGCTACAGAGCAGGCTAAAATAACTACAACTCCTTGATAGTAATTATAGTGGTCATATTGGTTTTTTTCAAAGCCCAGATGTGAAACATTTACAATAAATAGATTTTGTTTTGTGGAGATTGATGAAGAGTGGGTAATGCTGTAATGTAAGCATGAACTGTAGGGGCCAAGTCTGTGCCAACTCATTGTATGTGTGCCAATATGTTCACACATGTTCAATGCGTGTTTCTGTGTGTCTCACCATCTGGCAGATGCTGGCGTAGCGCGCCAGGACGTTGGCGTTCTCCTTGATGGCCAGCTCTGAGGGGGTGGTATCAGTAATCTTCAGCACACAACGCCACTTAGCAAAGTCAGCTCCGTCCTTTTTGTACTGGGCACACCGCTCGTACAGCCCATCCAGACCTGAGGGAGAGAGACAGAGACATACAGAGAGAGCGAGAGACAGACAGACAGACAGCGAGGGAGAGAGAGAGAGAAAGAGAGAGGGGATGGATATGTGTAACATTATGAAATAAACATGACTCGACACTTTGTTCCAGTTTACTCTTCAAACCATCCCCTGAATACAATCTGCATACGTAGCAAAGTTGAGCTCAATACTAGAGGTGAAAGGTCACCTAGACCCAGGCCTGCCGTTGTCTCTCACCCTGAGTGGTGGTCTCTCCGTTGGTCCCGGCCAGGGGGACGACACCTTTGTCCACCTTGATGCCCACCACCATGTTCCTCTCCTTGATGAGCTGGGGGAACAGCTTGCCATCGTCTGTCTTCTGGTACAGGGTCTCATGGAAGAAGATGACTCCACCGATGCATGGCTCTACGCGGTCGGCCGTGAAGAGGAGCTGGCGGTAAAGACGGCGGTTCTCCTCAGTGTTCTCAGCGTTGATGCTTTGGAAACGCTTGGCGACGCTGCCTGTTGGAATGAGGTTAAAAATTAATAAAATAAATATAAAATATATACAGTGCATTAAGAAAGTATTCAGACCCCTTTCCATTTTCCAAATTTTGTTACGTTACAGCCTTCTTCTAAAATATATCAAATAAAATAAAAATACCCATCAATCTACACACAATACACCATAATGACAAAGCGAAAACAGGTTTTTAGAAATACCTTATTTACATAAGTATTTAGACCCTATGCTATGAGACTTGAAATTGAGCTCAGGTGCATCTTGTTTCCATTGATCATTCTTGAGTTGTTTCAACAACTTGATTGGAGTCCACCAGTGATAAATTCAATTGATTGGACATTACTTGGAAAGGCACACACCTTTCGATATAAAAGGTCCCACAGCTGACAGTGAATGTCAGAGCAAAAACCAAGCCATGAGGTCAAAGGAATTATCCGTAGAGCTCTGAGACAGGATTGTGTCAAGGCACAGATCTGGAGAAGGGTACCAAAAAATGTCTGCAGCATCAAAGGTCCCTAAGAACACAGCGGCCTCCATCATTCTTAAATGGACAAAATTTGGAACCACCAAGACTCTTCCTAGAGCTGGCCGCCCAGCCAAACTGAGCAATCAGGGGAGAGGGGTCTTGGTCAGGAAGGTGACCAAGAACCCGATGGTCACTCTGACAGAGCTCCAGAGTTCATCTTTGGAGATGGAAGAACCTTCCAGAAGGACAACCATCTCTGCAGCACACCATCAATCATGGCTTTATGGTAGAGTGGCCAGATGGAAGTCACTCCTCAGTAAAAGGCACATGACATTCCGCTTAGAGTTTGCAAAAATGCACCTAAAGGACTATGAGAAACAAGATTCTCTGATCTGATAAAACCAAGATTTAACTCTTTGGCCTGAATGCCCAGTGTCACATCTGGAGGAAACCTGGCACCGTCCCAATAGTGAAACATGGTGGTGGCTGCATCATGATGTAGGCATGTTTTTCAACGGCAGGGACTGGAAGACTAGTCAGGATCGAGAGAAAGGTGAACAGAGAAAAGTACAGAGAGAACTGTAGTGTATAAATATAGATTTTTAAAAAAGTATTCAGACCCTTTACTCAGTACTTTGTTGAAGCACCTTTGGCAGCGATTACAGCCTTGAGTCTTATTGGGTATGACGCTACAAGCTTGGCACACCTGTATTTGGGGAGTTTCTCCCATTCTTCTCTGCAGATCCTCTCAAGCTCTGTCATGTTGGATGGGGAGCGTCACTGCACAGCTATTTTCAGGTCTCTCCAGAAATGTTCGATCGGGTTCAAATCTGGGCTCTGGCTGGGCCACTTAAGGACATTCAGAGACTTGTCCCGAAGCCACTCCTGCGTTGTCTTGGCTGTGTGCTTAGGGTCATTGTCCTGTCGGAAGGTTAACCTTCACCCAGTCTGATGTCCTGAGCGCTCTGGAGGAGGTTTTCATCAAGGATCTCTCTGTACTTTTCTTCGTTCATCTATCTCTTGATCCTGAAAAGTCTCCCAGTCCCTGCTGCTGAAAACATCCCCACAGCATGATGCTGCCACCACCATGCTTCCCCGTAGGGATGGTATTGGCCAGGCGATGAGCAGTGCCTGGTTTCCTCCAGACGTGACGCTTGGCATTCTGGCCAAAGAGTTTAATCTTGGTTTCATCATACCAGATCATCTTGTTTCTCATTGTTTGAGAGTCCTTTAAGTGCATTTTGGCAAACGCTAAGCCGGCTGTCATGTGCCTTTTAATGAGGAGTGGTTTCCGTCTGGCCACTCTACCACAAAGGCGTGATTGGTGGAGTGCTGCCGAGTAGGTTGTCCTTCTGGAAGATTCTCCCATCTCCACAGAGGAACTCTGGAGATCTGTCAGAGCGACCATCGGGTTCTTGGTCACCTCCACAATTGCTCAGTTTGGCCGGGTGGCCATCTCTAGGAAGAGTCTTGGTGGTTCCAAACTTCTTTGATTGAAGAATGATGGAGGCCACTGTGTTCTCGGGGACCTTCAATGCTGCAGACATTTTTTGGTACCCTTCCCCAGATCTGTGACTCGACACAATCCTGTCTCGGAGCTACTGACAATTCCTTCGACCTCATGGCTTGGTTTTTGCACAGACATGCACTGTCAACTGTGGGACCTTATATAGACAGGTGTGTGCCTTTCCAAATCATGTCCAATCAATTGAATTTACCACAGGTGGACTCCAATCAAGTTGTAGAAAGATCTCAAGGATGATCAATGGAAACAGGATGCACTCAATTTCCAGTCTCATAGCAAAGGTTCTGAATACTTATGTAAATAAGGTATTTCAGTTTTTTATTTGTAATAAATTTGCGAAAATTTCTACAAACCTGTTTTCACTTTGTCATTATGTGTGGCGAATGATGAGGAAAAAATGTAATTTAATCAATTTTAGAATCACGCTGTAACGTAACAAAACGTGGAAAAGTGAAGGGGTCTGAATACTTTCTGAATGCACTCTATTTGCATAAATCCATTCAGGTGTATTTTGTGGCTTTTGCCAAATGCGTTCTAATGATCTAAAGTCACGCTGTTGCAACTGCCAGTAAACACACAGTCCAGTTCAAAGTGAATGATGGCAGGCTCGTGTGACAAATGGATTGTTTGCATAAAGGTCTACCGTAGCTATGATTAGCTATGGCACACCGGTCTGTGTAGACCATGGTCCTGGACGAGACAGATGTTTTAAATTAGGTTTTATTTACTGCATTGTCCAAATGCACAGCCGCTTTCCTACTCTATATTGCTATAGAATTTTCACAAATGCCTTTTATGTTTATTTAACTAGGCAAGTCAGTTAAGAACAAATTCATATTTACAATGACGGCCTACCTCGGCCAAACCCTAACGACGCTGGGACAATTGTGCGCCGCCTATGGGACTCCCAATCATGGCCAGTTGTGATACAGCCTGGAATCCAACCAGGGTCTGTAGTGACACCTCTAGCACTGAGATGCAGCGCCTTAGACCTCTGTGCCACTCGGGAGCCTTACTATATGTAATTCCCAAACATTGTAAGAATTTATGAAAATGTGAAAATTACCATATATAAGTGCTCGCTTGTCAGAAAATGTAAAAAAATAAAAAGTGGCATATTCTTCCTGGGGTGTATAAGAACCAATTTTAAATAAGATTTCATGTTGGTAAAATGCTATTAGTTCCATTTTAATACATTCATAGATATACAGTATATACTAGTGTTATGGCAATTCCATATCTCTACTTTCATTAGCAGGCTGGCCTTGGGACAAGAAGGTTCTTGTTTGAAGTGCAATACCATGCACAGACAAACCCCACAAAATCCCCACTTAATAAATACTACATTTGGAAAACTGGCCTTGATGGCACCAAATTCTCCAAGACATCTGTATTGTAATTTGAATGGGAGGTTTAGTGCCAACATGCAGGACAGTTTGCCAAGCCTTGTATTTCCGAGGCTCTCGGAAGGATGGAGGAACATCACCATAGTAACAGCAGTGTGAACTTGGATGTTGTCATTCTCCCTTTCAGGGATTGGCAAATTTTTCTGTGTTATGTAAGTAGCCTACAGTGCCACTTGGGCAAGACTTTCTCAGTGGTAGGTTACAGCTGAAGATGTGGTTTCGCTTGCAGACATTGTGAAATGTGATGGTAAGTGTTCAAATTGTGTTTAATACATTCTTATACCCTTCTCTCTCTGATAATAAACTGGTTTTACATGTAGGCCTTGTTTATGTAGGCTAGGGTGTGCTATGTAATAGTGCAATCTCTCTGTCTCTCTCTCGCTCTTTTGCTCTGCCAGTCTGGCAGTGACATTTATAGCCCCATGATAGGCCACCGTACACCATCTTTGATATGCCATGAATGAGTGTGTTTAGTGGGTGATCTGATCTGTGTGTGTGGACTCATCAGCAGTCCCCTACCAGTAGACTCATCGGCAGCAAGGATTCCCTTGCCGGGAGCAACGATCTTCTGAGCAATATCACTGAGCTCCTTCTTCTGCTCCGTAGAGAGGAATGGGAATGAGTGAGGCATCGTGTCTCTAAGAGAGAGAGAGCAAAAGCAAGAGCGAGAGGGGAGTGAGGGAGAGCGAGGGAGATGAATGAGGGAGACATGGAGAGAAATAATTGTTATAAATCTTTATGTTGAAAGGATTATAGATTCAGTGTTTGTAGCAAGGATGGTCAATCCCCACTGACGCAATCAACTGTCATAGCAGCATCATAAGGCTGTAATACACCGGTGGGGCCACAGTGCTGCACAGAGATCTTAAAAAAATAATTTAAAAAAAGATCTCTGTGCAACACTGTGGCCTCACCGTTGCTCCAGCGATGACACCTAGTAACACCTTTCTTTGATACTCTGAGCCTATACTGTTCTCTTGTACCTGTTTTCATTTCGAGGACCTGTGTCCTTTATTACTCATACAGACTTCCCAGAGCTGAGATTTAGAATTGTACAGCTACATCGTCTGTTTTTATATTGCCTTTATATTGTACATTAAACATTCTCCATGCAAGCTGCAAAGACTTCAATTTCCTCCTTATCTAGATTTAATGGCGAGAAGGCTAAAAAAGGCGAAATATACGTACTACGAAACGAGTGTATTACCTACCGTCTGTGTACATCAAGCCCAGACGATACAGTAGATATACGCCACTAGCCGCTGCACAGGCTAGTTATCATGCCGAGTCTCCCAATATAACCTTGGACTGCCTATGTGCGCCATCAGAAGAGGCCGTCCGATTTCTCAAACAAAAGCATCTCACAAATTCTGGTGAGCATTTCAACCGTGAAAAACAACATGACGCTAGCTTCAAATCGCATTATACATCCAAATCTTCCCTTATAGCCGGTACGTGGAGTTTTCACATACCGTGCGTACGTGAGGGATTCGCTTTTGGCATCTGTTGATGTAGGCGTGTACACGATGTTCTGATTGTCCTTTGGGGAGCGCTTGTGTGATATTTCTGGATTTATTTGCGCGCTATGAACAGTTTACATAATATGCGCGTTATTACATGCGAGGTCCTGGCAAACGTTACAGGCAGATAGTCTAGTGGTTAGAGCATTGGGCCAATAACCGAAAGGTTGCTAGATCGAATCCCCGAGCTGATTAGGTAAAACTCTGTCGTTCTGCCTCTGAACATGACAGTTAACCCACTGTTCTTAGGTCGTCATTATAAATAAGAATTTGTTCTTAACTGACTTGCCTAGTTAAATAAATTAAATAAAAATACTTCCGCGTCTGTCCTTGCCATTGCATCCGTATGACCTTGTAATACATTGGGAGTTGCCGGATAGGAAGTCACACATAAGAGTCATATTTCAACTACAGACATAAAATACAACATCATATATATATTACATATTTAGCTTGAGGCTTATACATACATCAATACAGTAATGTCTGATGGAAACGACATCATTTTACATAACAAAGGATTAGTTGATGAAAACAACTTACCAGTTTATCTGCGCAATAGATAATTGAGCAAAAGCTGTAACTTTACGGTTTTAAGAGGGAAGCGATGCGTTCTGTTGCAATATCAGGCAATGAAGAAGGATGTCGAGTACTGTTAAATGTCAAGTGACCAGGGAAGGCCAGTGACGAAAAAGAGGGCCTTGCCCCAGGCCACGTACGGAGACTGTCCAATCAAAACTCACGATGAAAGATTGACATATCATTCCAACCATTGTCTGGAGAAAACGTTTTTTTCCTGTGACAGTGGTTGGCTCACTTGCATCCAAGTGCCGTTCTTTTGAATGACGGAAGAGAAAGAAGGAGTGTTTTAGCAATAAAGAGGTGGAAAGATTTGTGATCATGTACGTGACAGATCTCACGTGCATAATGCATGCTATATACGTGCCCGTGATATACAGCCACAGCAAAAAGGCACACTACTTTGTGGTAGTGCCACATTGAAGTCAGACTGTACCACAGAAGCGGCATTATCCTCAATCTAGACCTACTATGAATGCCTTTTCAATTGAAACCTCAGGGATGTTATGTTGCTGCAGATTTGGCTTGAGACTATTCATAATGATAGTTTACATGGAATAAGAATACACCGTGGTCATAATAATCAATTAAATTAATAGACCTACTATATTATAAATACAACATGATGATAAGATGTACAGAACACTACTGGCACCAAAGCTATTCAAAAGACATATTATAGACACTGTAGCCAGCGCTAAACTACATTTGAATGCTCAAAATAGCATTATCATGCTCATGTGCATCATCGTCATCACCATTCATTACTTCATTGTCTCCCTTGTTCAAATTCTGCTCTCCTTCGCTTCCTTTACCCATACCTCCATCCACGTCACCCATCCGTCCCTCCATGTTACTGGTGTGAAACATGATGTGCTGGTTTAGTTTGGCCCTGTTGATGTTCAGCCTAAGCCTCCATTGGTACAATGACTTGGAACACAGCAAGGGTTCACATTCAGCACCATCATCACACATTGTAACGTTTCCTAAACTCTGCCTTGGTAGTATTGATTTCAGTCTTTGTGTGATATGAGCTTCCTCTGGCACAGTCAGACCACCATATTACATAATACACCCTGGCTCGCTGTGCTACCCAGGGGACCACAGACTTACCATTCCTCTTTCCACAGGGGGACACTCTTTTCAAGGCATTTCGATACAAAGTTATTTTAGTAGCAGGTTAGGAGAGCATTTTCGATAACCCTGATCCCTTTCCTTATTTTAACCGAATCTCCTAACCTTCTATGTTAATTCTCCTAACCTGATACAAAAAAAGTAACTTTTAAGTCGAAGTGCTGTGAAGAGTGTTTTCTGTTTCCACAGAGGCCAAAAGGTGGTGTGTGTATCAATCCTGTATGTGTGTGTGTGTGTGTGTGTGTGTGTGTGTGTGTGTGTGTGTGTGTGTGTGTGTGTGTGTGCGTGTGTGTGTAATTGTGGGGTGTTGGCACTGCAGTGATAAGTCTGTGTGAATAGTACTGTTATTCATTGCTAACCTTCACCTCTCCAGGATGAGTTGGATTCACCGCATGTCTGTCTACAATGGTCACTGCATCCAGTTTACAAGGCTGCCCCTTTTCTCGCATCCTTCGGACACCGTGTCAAACACCAGCGGCCAGAATATAGCTGATTTAGTAGTAGCATAATGGGAATCTGTTCCTCATAGAATATACTAGTAGAACCCAAAATGTACACTACTGTTCCAATGGAAGGTCAGGTAGGTTTGTCAAACATCCGCTTGGTCTATTGAATATGGACACCATAAGCCTGACTAAACAGTTTTCCTGTCCCACATCAGGTTGACTCAGTAAAAGCAGGAACTTAATCTCATATCTATTAAATGGAGTTGTCCCAAATTACTTGAAGTTGCCCCAAATACTGCATAGAACATGGGATTTTAACCCCTTTGGGAGAAATATTTGAATTACATGTAACAATTCAAAGTTAGTTCCTTAATACTACCAAAGTACATGTTTTTTTGGCACAATTAAATGCAAAGTGTTGCTAAATATTGGGAAACAACATCCGGATAACCAACATGTCCTAGCTTGCATGGATTGCATGCACTGTCCAAAATACATTTGATAGTGTTGGATCATGTTGTCATTTGGTTAGCAGGCTCTCAACACTTCAACACATCTATAAATCACTGTTGTTTATGAACATGGCAGCATTAAACATGGCATACATGAGCTCAAAAGACGGCATAGCCTCAGTAACACAATACAGCTTCTAGCCCGGTCCCACTGCATGTGCTGTAACGTCAGCGAACTATACATCAAAAGATTACGTGATTGGCTATAGAAGAGTAGTATGCATGGGACGAGGCTGCAATACCATTCACATTCTGTACAGTCTGCAGAGTGACACAGAATAAACAGAGAGGGTTATGGTCAATGCCTCCTACATTTTCTGAGGTGGAGGTATAAGAAGACTGTTGTGAGAGAGGGAAAGCAGACGATCTGGAGAACGTCTGCGATGCCCCTCCAGGCCCACAGTTATCCTCTGTTCATGACCTTTGACTTTTGGCCAGCATAGCTAATCTTAGTAGGCGATGGAGACACACACAGCAACTAGAGAAGGGCTAGCGACCTTCACAAACACAGAACAAAGGGAATGCATGAGAGGCGGCGTTGAAAAGGAGGGAAAGGTTATAGATACAGAGTCCGAGGGAAACAGAAAGAGAGATGGTGTGTTATAAACGCACATCACTTAGACTACACAGAAAAGTTCTGCAAAAGGGAATGACAATAAAATGCCCTAGAAAGAAGTCTCAAACCAGTCACTCTACCCTTCGATGAACTAAACCTAAACCTGGTGACCTTAGAGGATGGTAAACCCAGCTCTAATGCTGAAAGAAGAATTCACTATCGGTTCCCCTGTACTATCCTCCACCTGCCACACTCATGTCACCTGGAACAACCCAGTCAAAGGCATTTGGTTGCCTTTCTCCACAAACCAAAGCTATGTCACTTGACTTACAGGCACTTGACTTAAAGTCAACATAAGTGGGGACTGGTGGTAAACCTATTGTAGTAATTTTTGCCTCAAATTAACTTCTTGCTGTAACTGAGCCAAAAGATACAATCTAGTGTGTAGGTTTTCAGGCAAGTCAGCTGACTGCAACACATTTTCTTTCCTGTGTTGGTACTTTGGAATGTATTGACCGTTGATTTGGGACAGTGGTCATTGTCAAGTGACAGGGCTCATGTGACAGTTGTTATTAGAGAAATAATGATGGGACTGACAGTCTTATGTTGCTTGAGGCTGGGAGAGGACCATACTGAGGAAATGTCACCATATTGCGCATATTTTGAGAACAGCACAATATACTTCATCAGGAAATAAAGGTTTATTCCTTTCCATTTACTTTTCTAAAGCACACATTTGTCAAATCTCCAAACATGAGATATACAAGGCCGTTGATAAGTTTAAAAATAGTCATCTTTAATTGACATTGGTCAATAGCTTAAAAAGTACAAGTCCACAGCGTCAAAGCTACAGTATATACATATGTAATGTGTAAAACCTTAAAATAACTGATTAATGAATTAAGGAACAGTTAAAACCATAATGGAAGTATTACATCAGCTACAAGTGTACAAAACATTAAGGACACCTGCTCTTTCCATGACATAAACTGACCAGGTGAATCTAGGTGAAAGCTATGATCACTTATTGATGTCACTTGTTAAATCCACTTCAATCAGTGTAGATCAAGGGGAGGAGACAGGTTGAAGAAGGGTGTTTAAGCCTTGAGACAATTGAGATGTTAATTGTGTGTGCCATTTAGAGGGTAAATGGGCAAGACAAAAGATTGAACTACCTTTGAACGGGGTATGGTAGTACATGCCAGGCGCAACAGTTTGTGTCAAGAACTCTAACACTGCTGGGTTTTTAACGCTCAACAGTTTCCCGTGTGTATCAAGAATGGTCCACCACCCAAAAGACATCCAGCCAACTTGACACAATCTGTGGGAAGCATTGGAGTCAACATGGGCCAGCATCCCTGTGGAACGATTTTGACACCATATAGAGACCATATCCTGACGAATTTAGGTTTTTCTGAGGGCAAAAGGGGGGGAGGGGGGTGCAACTCGATATTAGGCAGGTGAGCTTAATGTTTTGTACAATGAGTGTATTGGACTGCTGCAGAGGCACAGAATTGTACTTGTGCTGTAATGAAAGTAGATGCCCTATATTGTAATAGCGCTCGGATAATGTTGCTCTCCCTTGGACACATATGGCACAACTATCCATAAACTGGTTATAGCCTTTCACTTTAAGGCTGTGTGTTAGAAGGATTCAGATTGTATTTTCATATTGGTACATAAACACAGTAACCCACCCCCCGTCTTCCCTTTCCATTTCTCTAGGGATGAATGGATAACTCCTTCCTCTTGCACAAACTGTCCATTAACATCAATGTGTGAATATGCAAACATGCTGTGCGTCTTGAGTTAGGATTCATCATTCATCCTTCCACTCCTCCGTTTCTCCCTCTATCTGAGCTTGATTTCGAAGCAGAGGCAGTTGCAGGACTCACATTCTGGGGGTTGGCAGGTGCAAGCACAGTCCCACATGTTACACTGTGGGGAAACAAAGCATGGGGTAAGAACATGTGGTTCAAACCCTGATCGGTCGCACTCTCAGGGGTTTTTACTCACATTAGGAAGAGAGGGGCAGGTTGAGGGGCAGGTCTGGTCAAGGCACGAGCGCAGTGATGGCATGCGACAGTTGCACGACTCTGCACATGCTAAACAGTACTCGAATGGGGTGATATTTGGACAGCAGTCACCACACTCAAGAGAACACTGTTCCTGTAGGGCAAGAGGCCATGAATGAATTAACCTCACTCTCACCAGTCAAACCATACCTCTATTTGCTGCTGGAGCTTATGGTGAAGACCGTTTGCTATGGTCAAGTACAGTTTGAGGCCTACATTAAAAAAGGCAATGTCAGCCGACCCTATCTGCAGCATCAGTGCCTCTCACTTGAAGTATTTAAAAAAAAAAGATTTGATTCAAGGTTCATCTTCCTGGTTTTGTTGAACTGCACTCTTTTTAAGCTACATTTGCAAGGTATCTGTGCACAACAGCATACTGTCTCTCATCTGGACAACAGCATATAGGGAAGGGATAGGGATAGGATAGGGAAGTAAATGCTGTACCTTGAGGCATTGGCGGAACCATAACGCCATTGCAAGGAAAATCATGTAAAGACCAACAACAATCATCAGTACAGCGGGAAGAGGGAGTGTGAGGCCCCACACAGGCAACACCTGAGGAAGAATAGAAACAAGTTTACTGTGTGCAGGAGATGGCCTGTTCAAGATTATACTAATATGAATACCATGCACACATTAGTTTGATGTAACGTTAGATCGATAGCTATGCCTAGCAAATCATGTAAAAATATATATTACGTCTGTGTTTACAATACTGCATTGGTAAAAGATGGGTTGGCTGACAACGTGACAAAAATTATGTGCGCACATCCATAGGGCAGAAGTCAGCCTGTTGTTGTGTTTCTGGATGGCCAGATTGCTAGCAAGAATGACAAGAAACTGCCATGTTGGGAATCGTGTGGCTTCTTTCAGCTTGTTATTGATACCATAGCTGTGTTCGAAATCTCATACTAATTGCACTAACCATACTATTTGTGACGTAAATTGACTATGTAGTACGCTTATTGGTCATAGTATGGATATAGTTAGTATGCCAAAAGTTCCCGAATGTCGTACTAAATTTGCCAAAATACAAAAATACAAGCAGTGGACACTATTTACGTGCTTTTAGAGTCCATAATGCAATTCTTCAGAAAATGGGCGTGGCTTCACAACTTTTCCAGATTTGAAGTAAATGGCGGAAAATATACAGCCGAAGTCAGACGAGAGCGGATACAAATTCATTGCTTTAACTAATTATGAGAAATGTTAAGAAAATGTTGAGCAGTGTAATATGACTTTTCAAATAAGTTACGTTACACGTTATGTTGGCTGACAATTTGTTAGCTACGCTATCCTTACGAACCCCATAGCATATCATTACAGCAGTATGTTAGCAGGTTACATAACGTAATATTAGTTGGCTACTAATACATCAGACTTTCCAGTAACGTTATATTAACTAAATGCTATCTAACTACCCAACGTTTATTGACTTGATTATTCACTTCATTCTTAGCTTAGCTAAGGTATAGCGTTGTGCGTTCTCAATGGCCATTGTTAATTCGCTCTGGCTATCTACTCCGATTTCAGAGCACTCTCCTCTGAGCGTTCCAGAGCGCAGAATAACTGATTATTTATGAACGCCCAACACCTGAAAATAATCGTTGTCAGTCAACGTTGGCAAAACAAAACGTGATTAAATTGTTGCCACCAGAACAGTTACAGTCAACAATGCTCTGGATAACATGAAAACAGCCTAACCAGTTGTCTAGGGCGAGTAAAATGGTCAGAGTGAGGTGTTCTTATTTATGTCTGGAAGTAGCAAGCAAGCTAGCCAATGTTAACCAGTTAGGTTGGGTGCTTGACTGCTGTTGTTAGGTCAGAACGCAACGCTCGGATCAACCCTACTCCTCGGCCAGAGAGTCCAGTGTGCTCCGAGAGCAAAACGCTCTGAATTTACAAATGGACAATATGGCAACGCTCTGGACTTACGAACGCTCAGAGCGCACTCTGGCACTCCAGATTGAATTCACGAACACACCCGAAATCATATGATGTCTAGCTAGTAATTTGTTATACTAGCAAGGGGTTCCATAGCAACAAAGTCAACTTCCAGTAGAAAGCACTAGTATGCTCAACTGAAAGGATACCGTTTGTTTACAGTATACTAAAATTAACTAATAGTATATACTCATTAAGCATGTAATATACAGTATGTTAGTATGGGTATTCGAACACAGCTCGTGTCTTGTTTGAGGTGTTTTGACTGATTTACTGTCAATGCTAATATGGCTAAAATTCGCTACCCAGCTAACCAACCACTAAACAATGTATTTATTTTATCGCTATTTCTGATTTTAGTGACGCCTCTGCTGGTTTGAACAATGTTTTTAATGCTGGTGTATGCGGGGCGCTGTCCTCAGATAATCGCATGGTATGCTTTCGCCGTAAAGCCTTTTTGAAATCTGACAAAGCGGCTGGATTAACAAGAAGTTAAGGTTTTAAACGATGTAAGACACTTGTATGTTCATGAATGTTTAATATTACGATTTTTGTATTTTGAATTTCGCGCTCTGCAATTTCACCGGATGTTGTCGAGGTGGGGCGCTAGCCCAAAGAGGTTTTAACCACCTTCAAGAGGTAGTCACCTGGAATGCTTTTCAATTAATGGGTGTGCCTTCTTAAAAGTACATTTGTGGGATTTCTTTCCTTCTTAATGCGTTTGAGCCAATCAGTTGTGTTGTGACAAGGTAGGGGGGTATACAGAAGATAGCCCTATTTGGTTAAAGACCAAGTTAAATAAGCAAAGAGAAATTACAGTCCATCATTACTTTAAGACTTGAAGGTCAGTCAATCCGGAAAATGTCAAAATCTTTTAAACATACTTCAAGTGCAGTCACAAAAACCATCAAGCGCTATGATGAACCTGGCTCTCATGAGGACCGCCACAGGAAGACCCAGAGTTACCTCTGCTGCAGAGGATAAGTTCAGTAGAGTTACCAACCTCAAACTGCAGCCCAAATAAATGCTTCACAGAGTTCAAGTAACAGACACATCTCAACATCAACTGTTCAGAGGAGACTGTGTGAATCAGGCCTTCATGGTCAAATTGCTGCAAAGAAACCACTACTAAAGGACACCAATAATAAGAGATTTGCTTGGGCCAAGAAACACGAGCAATGGACATTAGACCGGTTGAAATCTGTCCTTTGGTCTGATGAGTCCAAATTTGAGATTTTTGGTTCCAACCCCCGTCTTCGTGAGATGCAGAGTAGGTGAACGGATGATCTCTGCATGTGTGGTTCCCACCGTGAAGCATGGAGGTGGTGTGATGGTGCTTTGCTGGTGACACTGTGATTTATTTTGAATTCAAGGCACACTTAACCAGCATAACTACCACAGCATTCTGCAGAAATACGCCATCCCATCTGGTTTGGGCTTAGTGGGACTATCATTTGTTTTTCAACAGGACATTGACCCAAAACAAATTTTATTGGTCACATGCAAGTGTTTAGCAGATGTTACTGCGGGTGTAGCGAAATTCTTGTGAAGGACTGCAGAGTGAAGGAAAAGCAGCCAACAAGTGCTCAGCATATGTGGGAACTCCTTCAAGATTGTTGGAAATGTGTTCCAAGTGAAGCTGGTTGAGAAAATGCCAAGCATGTGCAAAGCTGTCATCAAGGCAAAGGGTGGATACTTTGATGAATCTAAAATATATGATATTACACTTTTTTGGTCACTACATGAATCCTTATGTGTTATTTCATAATTTGAGTCTTCACTATTACTATTCTACAATGTAGAAAATAGTAAAAATAAAGCAAAACACTAGGTGTGTCCAAACATTTGACGGGTACTTCTGGGGTAGCTAGCTTCAGCGTGGTACCTAGCTAGCACCAATGCAACCAGCCTGAAAACAATGACCAGTATCTGCAATCATTTTCAATATTAGTAGCAATGATTTGGGAATCCATCTGACTAAGTATTAGCTAGGCAGCCACTTGTTGTTCTCCTATTGAAATCGACCTTCAGTTACTGAAAATAACTAGCTAACGTTAGCTAGATAACGAACTAAACAAGCAAGCCTGTTACTGTTACCCAGACCTGTTGCCCCAAGCTAACGTTATACGTGTGGCTATTTTTTTATTTTATTTATTTCACCTTTATTTAACCAGGTAGGCAAATTGAGAACACGTTCTCATTTACAATTGCGACCTGGCCAAGATAAAGCAAAGCAGTTCGGCACATACAACAACACATAGTTACACATGGAGTAAAACAAACATACAGTCAATAATACAGTGAAAAATAAGTCTATATACAATATGAGCAAGTGAGGTGAGATAAGGGAGGTGAAGGCAAACAAAATATATATATAAATAAATAAAAATATAAAAAGGCCATGGTGGCGAAGTAAATACAATATAGCAAGTAAAAAATAACACTGGAATGGTTGGTTTGCAGTGGAAGAAGGTGCAAAGTAGAGATAGAAATAATGGGGTGCAAAGGAGCAAAATAAATAAATACAGTAGGTAAAGAGGTAGTTGTTTGGGCTAAATTATAGATGGGCTATGTACAGGTGCAGTAATCTATGAGCTGCTCTGACAGCTGGTGCTTAAAGCTAGTGAGGGAGATAAGTGTTTCCAGTTTCAGAGATTTTTGTAGTTCGTTCCAGTCATTGGCAGCAGAGAACTGGAAGGAGAGGCGGCCAAAGGAAGAATTGGTTTTGGGGGTGACCAGAGAGATATACCTGCTGGAGCGCGTGCTACGGGTGGGCGTTGCTATGGTGACCAGCGAGCTGAGATAAGGGGGGACTTTACCTAGCAGGGTCTTGTAGATGACCTGGAGCCAGTTGGTTTGGCGACGAGTGTGAAGCGAGGGCCAGCCAACGAGAGCGTACAGGTCGCAGTGGTGGGTAGTATATGGGGCTTTGGTGACAAAACGGATGGCACTGTGATAGACTGCATCCAATTTATTGAGTAGGGTTTTGGAGGCTATTTTGTAAATGACATCGCCGAAGTCGAGGATTGGTAGGATGGTCAGTTTTACAAGGGTATGTTTGGCAGCATGAGTGAAGGATGCTTTGTTGCGGAATAGGAAGCCGATTCTAGATTTAACTTTGGATTGGAGATGCTTGATGTGAGTCTGGAAGGAGAGTTTACAGTCTAACCAGACACCTAGGTATTTGTAGTTGTCCACATATTCTAAGTCAGAGCCGTCCAAAGTAGTGATGTTGGACAGGCGGGCAGGTGCAGGCAGCGATCGGTTGAAGAGCATGCATTTAGTTTTACTTGTATTTAAGAGCAATTGGAGGCCACGGAAGGAGAGTTGTATGGCATTGAAGCTCGCCTGGAGGGTTGTTAACACAGTGTCAAAAGAAGGGCCAGAAGTATACAGAATAGTGTCGTCTGCGTAGAGGTGGATCAGAGACTCACCAGCAGCAAGAGCGACATCATTGATGTATACAGAGAAGAGAGTCGGTCCAAGAATTGAACCCTGTGGCACCCCCATAGAGACTGCCAGAGGTCCGGACAACAGACCCTCCGATTTGACACACTGAACTCGATCAGAGAAGTAGTTGGTGAACCAGGCGAGGCAATCATTAGAGAAACCAAGGCTGTCGAGTCTGCCGATGAGGATGTGGTGATTGACAGAGTCAAAAGCCTTGGCCAGGTCAATGAATATGGCTGCACAGTACTGTTTCCTATCGATAGCGGTTAAGATATCGTTTATGACCTTGAGCGTGGCTGAGGTGCACCCATGACCAGCTCTGAAACCAGATTGCATAGCGGAGAAGGTATGGTGGGATTCGAGATGGTCGGTAATCTGTTTGTTGACTTGGCTTTCGAAGACCTTAGAAAGGCAGGGTAGGATAGATATAGGTCTGTAGCTGTTTGGGTCAAGAGTGTCCCCCCCTTTGAAGAGGGGGATAACCGCAGCTGCTTTCCAATCTTTGGGAATCTCAGACGACACGAAAGAGAGGTTGAAAAGGCTGGTAATAGGGGTGGCAACAATTTCAGCAGATAGTTTTAGAAAGAAAGGGTCCAGATTATCTAGCCCGGCTGATTTGTAAGGGTCCAGGTTTTGCAGCTCTTTCAGAACATCAGCTGACTGTATTTGGGAGAAAGAGAAATGGGGAAGGCGTGGGCGAGTAGCAGAGGGGAGGCCAGTGCTGTTGACCGGGGTAGGGGTAGCCAGGTGGAAAGCATGGCCAGCCGTAGAAAAATGCTTGTTGAAATTCTCAATTATAGTGGATTTGTCGGTGGTGACAGTGTTTCCTATCTTCAGTGCAGTTGGAAGCTGGGTGGAGGTGTTCTTATTCTCCATGGACTTTACAGTGTCCCAGAACTTTTTTGAGTTTGTGTTGCAGGAAGCAAATTTCTGCTTGAAAAAGCTAGCCTTGGCTTTTCTAACTGTCTGTGTATACTGGTTTCTAGCTTCCCTGAAAAGTTGCATATCACGGGGGCTGTTCGATGCTAATGCAGAACGCCATAGGATGTTTTTCTGTTGGTTAAGGGCAGTCAGGTCAGGAGAGAACCAAGGGCTATATCTGTTCCTGGTTCTAAATTTCTTGAATGGGGCGTGCTTATTCAAGATGGTGAGGAAGGCATTTAAAAAAAATATCCAGGCATCCTCTACTGACGGGATGAGATCAATATCCTTCCAGGATACCTCGGCCAGGTCGATTAGAAAGGCCTGCTCGCTGAAGTGTTTCAGGGAGCGTTTGACAGTGATGAGTGGAGGTCGTTTGATCGCTGACCCATTACGGATACAGGCAATGAGGCAGTGATCGCTGAGATCTTGGTTGAAAACAGCAGAGGTGTATTTGGAGGGCAAATTGGTTAGGATGATGTCTATGAGGGTACCCGTGTTTACGGAATTGGGGTGATACCTGGTAGGTTCATTGATAATTTGTGTGATATTGAGGGCATCAAGCTTAGATTGCGGGATGGCTGGGGTGTTAAGCATGTTCCAATTTAGGTCGCCTAGCAGCACAAGCTCTGAAGATAGATGGGGGGCAATCAGTTCACATATGGTGTCCAGAGCACAGCTGGGGGCAGAGGGTGGTCTATAGCAGGCGGCAACAGTGAGAGACTTGTTTTTAGAGAGGTGGAGAGTGTGGCTTAGTGTGGCTTAACCGGACCGGGTCAGACCATCAACCAAATATTAAACTCTTATAAATTAAGCGTATTTTAGATGATGAAACCTATCTAGCTATAGCTACTGAAACAGATTGTCGTTTTGCTGTTTTTCAGGGATACAAATTGTTTGCATCCAACAGCTAACTTAGCTAGCTTTTCTCTGACCAGCACTGTCCCAGAGCTTGGGAAAGTGTGTCTGCCTCGTGCGCAGGTGCGCGAGACAACTTTACCAGCATCATATTACGTATAGGTGAATTGCTATGAGATTGTATTTTATTTAACTAGGCAAATCAGTTAACACAATCTTATTTTCAATGACGACCTACCCTGGCCAAACCCGGACAACACTGGGCCAATTGTGTGCCACCCTATGGGACTCCCAATCAAGGCCGGATGTGATTCAGCCTGGATTAGAATCAGGGACTGTAGTAACGCCTCTTGCACTGAGATGCAGTGCCTTAGACCACTGCGCCACTCGGGAGCCCAGCATAGGAAATACTAGTGAGTGTAATCAATGTGTAATAACTACGTAAACATTTTACGAACGTCTTAAATTGTGATGTGAAGGCATATTCAGGTCCTGATTGGTCAACAAGCTTATTTGACGTGTCAAATAGGGATATTTCATGCGTCAAATAGTGTTATGTGAGGTGTGTATTTCCACCACGCAAAGCAAAGACCCAAACGGCGTTCCATAATATGGTAATTAGATAAAATGAGAGTAGTCTGTAAAACATACATACCATCATCATTTCCACTCTATCTCCTTGCTCCTGGCGCGTTTAAGGGGCTCTCATTTCTTTCGGCTGTTTGGTGGATGAAACCAGCAGAGAAGAAGCAAAGTTAACGGTACCTACTAGCTACAGTAGTAGTCAGGATTGGCCATGGCTGGCATACAATCTTGTTAACTTTAGCTAGCAAAGAAAGGAACCCAAGTTAGTAACGTAACTTAAGCGATTTCACAAATCGTATAATTTTAGTAACTAGCTAGCTATCAAAGTCGAACAGCTGGCTAGACACGTTTGTAAACGGACGTGCCTAGCTAGCTAGTGACGCGTTACTAACGTTCGCGTTAACTAGACAATTTACCCTCATCCCACAATATATGAATACATAACTTCTACCGGTATGTTAAATGCTGAATTTCACGTCTTAACATTTAGCCTGTGTGCTTTCTTAAAACATTCTAAAAACAATTATTCGTTTTCTCCATTACGTTAGCTTTTCATAGCCAACTAGCTAGCTAGCCTCACACGGTACAAACGTTGCTGTTGAAGTTGCCATAGAAACAGACGGCTACCTGGGAGGGTCATATTGTGATTCCAAATCAAAGTATGCGAAACGGAGCACGTAGGGCACTTCTCAAATGCGTACTCCGTTTGCACGTAAGTACGCAAAGAAATATGATACAAATGTATTGAAATCAATGGCTGCCATTATTTCTGCTTGAATCGATGGAAAATACTCTCCGATTTCGGGATAAAATGTTGCTTGTTGTCTTGTTTCGTCTCTATTGCAATTGTCCTGGCGGGAAGATGGTTCAGTGAATGGATAAATCCATAGTCAATAGGGCTAGATAGCTACCCACTAAGAGTTGGTAGCTACCCACGATACATATACCTAGTCATTTTTATTTATTTTTTATTTTTATTTCACCTTTATTTAACCAGGTAGGCAAATTGAGAACACGTTCTCATTTACAATTGCGACCTGGCCAAGATAAAGCAAAGCAGTTCGACACATACAACAACACATAGTTACACATGGAGTAAAACAAACATACAGTCAATAATACAGTGAAAAATAAGTCTATATACAATATGAGCAAGTGAGGTGAGATAAGGGAGGTGAAGGCAAACAAAATATATATATAAATAAATAAAAATAAAAAAAAGGCCATGGTGGCGAAGTAAATACAATATAGCAAGTAAAAAAAAGTAAAAAAAAGTAGAGATAGTAGAGATAGAAAAAAGTAGAGATAGAAATAATGGGGTGCAAAGGAGCAAAATAAATAAATAAATACAGTAGGTAAAGAGGTAGTTGTTTGGGCTAAATTATAGATGGGCTATGTACAGGTGCAGTAATCTATGAGCTGCTCTGACAGCTGGTGCTTAAAGCTAGTGAGGGAGATAAGTGTTTCCAGTTTCAGAGATTTTTGTAGTTCGTTCCAGTCATTGGCAGCAGAGAACTGGAAGGAGAGGCGGCCAAAGGAAGAATTGGTTTTGGGGGTGACCAGAGAGATATACCTGCTGGAGCGCGTGCTACGGGTGGGCGTTGCTATGGTGACCAGCGAGCTGAGATAAGGGGGGACTTTACCTAGCAGGGTCTTGTAGATGACCTGGAGCCAGTTGGTTTGGCGACGAGTGTGAAGCGAGGGCCAGCCAACGAGAGCGTACAGGTCGCAGTGGTGGGTAGTATATGGGGCTTTGGTGACAAAACGGATGGCACTGTGATAGACTGCATCCAATTTATTGAGTAGGGTTTTGGAGGCTATTTTGTAAATGACATCGCCGAAGTCGAGGATTGGTAGGATGGTCAGTTTTACAAGGGTATGTTTGGCAGCATGAGTGAAGGATGCTTTGTTGCGGAATAGGAAGCCGATTCTAGATTTAACTTTGGATTGGAGATGCTTGATGTGAGTCTGGAAGGAGAGTTTACAGTCTAACCAGACACCTAGGTATTTGTAGTTGTCCACATATTCTAAGTCAGAGCCGTCCAGAGTAGTGATGTTGGACAGGCGGGCAGGTGCAGGCAGCGATCGGTTGAAGAGCATGCATTTAGTTTTACTTGTATTTAAGAGCAATTGGAGGCCACAGAAGGAGAGTTGTATGGCATTGAAGCTCGCCTGGAGGGTTGTTAACACAGTGTCAAAAGAAGGGCCAGAAGTATACAGAATAGTGTCGTCTGCGTAGAGATGGATCAGAGAATCACCAGCAGCAAGAGCGACATCATTGATGTATACAGAGAAGAGAGTCGGTCCAAGAATTGAACCCTGTGGCACCCCCATAGAGACTGCCAGAGGCCCGGACAACAGACCCTCCGATTTGACACACTGAACTCGATCAGAGAAGTAGTTGGTGAACCAGGCGAGGCAATCATTAGAGAAACCAAGGCTGTCGAGTCTGCCGATGAGGATGTTGTGATTGACAGAGTCAAAGCCTTGGCCAGGTCAATGAATACGGCTGCACAGTATTGTTTCCTATCGATGGCGGTTAAGATATCGTTTATGACCTTGAGCGTGGCTGAGGTGCACCCATGGCCAGCTCTGAAACCAGATTGCATAGTGGAGAAGGTATGGTGGGATTCGAAATGGTCAGTAATCTGTTTGTTGACTTGGCTTTCGAAGACCTTAGAAAGGCAGGGTAGGATAGATATAGGTCTGTAGCTGTTAGGGTCAAGAGTGTCCCCCCCTTTGAAGAGGGGGATAACCGCAGCTGCTTTCCAATCTTTGGGAATCTCAGACGACACGAAAGAGAGGTTGAAAAGGCTAGTAATAGGGGTGGCAACAATTTCAGCAGATAGTTTTAGAAAGAAAGGGTCCAGATTATCTAGCCCGGCTGATTTGTAGGGGTCCAGATTTTGCAGCTCTTTCAGAACATCAGCTGACTGTATTTGGGAGAAAGAGAAATGGGGAAGGCTTGGGCGAGTAGCAGAGGGGAGGGCAGTGCTGTTGACCGGGGTAGGGGCAGCCAGGTGGAAAGCATGGCCAGCCGTAGAAAAATGCTTATTGAAATTCTCAATTATAGTGGATTTGTCGGTGGTGACAGTGTTTCCTATCTTCAGTGCAGTTGGAAGCTGGGAGGAGGTGTTCTTATTCTCCATGGACTTTACAGTGTCCCAGAACTTTTTTGAATTTGTGTTGCAGGAAGCAAATTTCTGCTTGAAAAAGCTAGCCTTGGCTTTTCTAACTGCCTGTGTATACTGGTTTCTAGCTTCCCTGAAAAGTTGCATATCACGGGGGCTGTTCGATGCTAATGCAGAACGCCATAGGATGTTTTTCTGTTGGTTAAGGGCAGTCAGGTCAGGAGAGAACCAAGGGCTATATCTGTTCCTGGTTCTAAATTTCTTGAATGGGGCATGCTTATTCAAGATGGTGAGGAAGGCATTTAAAAAAAATATCCAGGCATCCTCTACTGACGGGATGAGATCAATATCCTTCCAGGATACATCGGCCAGGTCGATCAGAAAGGCCTGCTCGCTGAAGTGTTTCAGGGAGCGTTTGATAGTGATGAGTGGAGGTCGTTTGACCGCTGACCCATTACGGATGCAGGCAATGAGGCAGTGATCGCTGAGATCTTGGTTGAAAACAGCAGAGGTGTATTTGGAGGGCAAGTTGGTTAGGATGATATCTATGAGGGTGCCCGTGTTTACGGAATTGGGGTGGTACCTGGTAGGTTCATTGATAATTTGTGTGAGATTGAGGGCATCAAGCTTAGATTGTAGGATGGCTGGGGTGTTAAGCATGTTCCAATTTAGGTCGCCTAGCAGCACGAGCTCTGAAGATAGATGGGGGGGCAATCAGTTCACATATGGTGTCCAGAGCACAGCTGGGGGCAGAGGGTGGTCTATAGCAGGCGGCAACGGTGAGAGACTTGTTTTTAGAGAGGTGGATTTTTAAAAGTAGAAGTTCAAATTGTTTGGGAACAGACCTGGATAGTAAAACAGATCTCTGCAGGCAATCTTTGCAGTAGATTGCAACACCGCCCCCTTTGGCCGTTCTATCTTGTCTGAAAATCTTGTAGTTGGGGATGAAAATGTCAGAATTTTTGGTGGTCTTTCTAAGCCAGGATTCAGACACGGCTAAAACATCCGGGTTGGCAGAGTGAGCTAAAGCAGTGAACAAAACAAACTTAGGGAGGAGGCTTCTAATGTTAACATGCATGAAACCAAGGCTATTACGGTTACAGAAGTCATCAAAAGAGAGCGCCTGGGGAATAGGAGTGGAGCTAGGTACTGCAGGGCTGGGATTCACCTCTACATCACCAGAGGAACAGAGGAGGAGTAGGATAAGGGTACGGCTAAAAGCTATGAGAATTGGTCGTCTGGAGCATCTAGAACAGAGAGTAAAAGGACGTTTCTGGGGGCGATAAAATAGCTTCAAGGAATAATGTACAGACAAAGGTATGGTAGGATGTGAATACAGTGGAGGTAAACCTAGGTATTGAGTGATGATGAGAGAGATATTGTCTCTAGAAACATCATTGAAACCAGGTGATGTCATCGCATATGTGGGTGGTGGAAATGAAAGGTTGGATATGGTATAGTGAGCAGGGCTAGAGGCCCTACAGTGAAATAAGCCAATAAACACTAACCAGAACAGCAGTGGACAAGGCATATTTACATTAAGGAGAGGCATGCTTAATCGAGTGATCAATAAGGGTCCAGTGAGTAGAGGTTGGTTGGGGTCACGGCGATCCAGACAGCTGGCAGGGTAGATGGCTATCGGTAGCAAGATAGCATAGGATGGAGGTCTATTTTTAGACACCTCGTGCGTTTCCGTCGGTAGATTAGTGGGGTTCCGTGTCTTGTAGAGGGGATCAATCCAATTGGCAAAATAGATATAGTGACCCAAGAAAAAAAAGAAAAAAAATTGTCCGAAATACTTATTAAGATAGCAGCCGATAAGACAGCTAACGATTAGCGGGCCCCAGGTGAGCATTCAGGTAACGTCGCGACGGAGGTGCCAGTTGGATAACTCCCTCGGGCAGATAACGTCGGCAGTCAATCGTGAAGGCCCGGTGGGGCTCCGTATCTGCAGCAACAAAAAAAAAAACGGGTCCGGATAGGTGACTGTAGCCCAGGAATGGCTGATGGAACTCCTCAGCTGGCTAGCTCCGGAATAATTTAAGTTTGCTCCGGGATCGACGTAAGCCAATAGTCACACGGTTTGCAGCTAGCTAGCTGCGAAATCAAGGTGTAAATGTCCAGAGCCTGCGGCTGAAATCCGGGGAAACTGAGAGAAAAAAAAGGCCCGGTATGCTCCGGTCCGAGTCGCGTTGCACAAAAGTGCCGGTAGATTATCGAGCTAAAGGAATAGCTGATGACCACAAAACGTGGGCAGCTGAAACACCAACGCTAGCCAGCAAGCCGGCTAACTTCTGGGCAGCTTCAAATTAGCTTTCGGCTAACTTCTGGTTAGCTTTCTGGCTAACTTCTGATTAGCCCCTGGTTAGCTTCACTGTGGATTTTCAGATTTGAGGTAAATAATACTTTTTTGTTGTAATTGGTGAGGCGGGTTGCAGGAAAGCTTTTGTAGTTGAGTTCTTGGATAAAAAAGAAATATAAAAGACATGCGAAGAAGGTGTAAATATATATATACAGGACAAGACAGTACGAGGACAAAAATGACGTCTGAACTGCTAAGCCATCTTGGAATGAACAAGTCAAGTCATAGTCAAATCCAAATTGTATTGGTCACATGCACATGGTTAGCAGAGGTTATTGCGAGTGTAGCGAAATGGTTGCATCTAGTTCTGACAGTGCAGTAATATCTAACAAGTAATCTAACAATTTCACAACTACCTAATACACACAAATCTAAAGGGATGGAATAAGAATATGTACATATAAATAGATGGATAAGCGATGGCTGAACGGCAATAGATGGTATAAAATACAGTTGAAGTCAGAAGTTTACATAAACTTAAACCAAATACATTTAAACTCATTTTTTCACAATTCTTGACATGTAATCCTAGTAAAAATTCCCAGTCTTAGGTCAGTTAAGATCACCACTTTATTTTAAGAATGTAAAATGTCAGAATAATAGTAGAGAGAATTATTTATTTCAGCTTTTATTTCTTTCATCACATTTCCAATGGGTCAGAAGTTTACATACACTCAATTCGTATTTGGTAGGATTGCCTTTAAATTGTTTAACTTGGGTCAAACGTTTTGGGTAGCCTTCCACAAGCTTCCCACAATAAATAAGGGTGAATTTTGGCCCATTCCTCCTGACAGATCTGGTGTAACTGAGTCCGGCTTTTCGGCCTCCTTGCTCGCACACGCTTTTTCAGTTCTGCCCACACATTTTCTTTAGGATTGAGGTCAGGGCTTTGTGATGGCCACTCCAATACCTTGACTTTGTTGTCCTTAAGCCATTTTGCTACAACTTTGGAAGTATGCTTGGGGTCATTGTCCATTTGGAAGACCCATTTGCAGCCAAGCTTTAACTTCCTGACTGATGTCTTGAGATGTTGCTTCAATATATCCACATAATTTTCTTTCCTCATGATGCCATCTATTTTGTGAATTGCACCAGACCCTCCTGCAGCAAAGCACAACATGATGGGATGGTGTTCTTCGGCTTGCAAGCCTCCCTCTTTTTCCTCCAAACATAACGATGGTCATTATGGCCAAACAGTTCTATTTTTGTTTCATCAGACCAGAGAACATTTATCCAAAAAGTACGATCTTTGTCCCAATGGGCAGTTACAATCCGTAGTCTTGCTTTTTTTTATGGCGGTTTTGGACCAGTGGCTTCTTCCTTGCTGAGCGGCCTTTCAGGTTATGTCGATATAGGACTTGTTTTACTGTGGACATAGATACTTTTGTACCTGTTTCCTCCAGCATCTTCACAAGGTCCTTTGCTGTTGGTCTGGGATTGATTTGCACTTTTTGCGCCAAAGTATGTTAATCTCTAGGAGACAGAACACGTCTCATTCCTGAGCGGTATGACGCCTGTGTGGTCCCATGGTGTTTATAATTGCGTACTATTATTTTACAGATGAATGTGGTACCTTCAGGCGTTTGGAAATTGCTCCCAAGAATGAACCAGACTTGTGGAGGTCCACAATTTTTTTCTGAGGTCTTGGCTTGGTCTTGGCTTCTTTTTATTTTCCCATGATGTCAAGCAAAGAGTCACTGAGTTTGAAGGTAGGCCTTGAAATACATCCACAGGTACACCTCCAATTGATTCAAATGATGTCAGTTAGCCTAACAGAATCTTCTAAAGCAATTACATACTTTTCGGGAATATTCCAAGCTGTTTAAAGGCACAGTCAACTTAGTGTATGTAAACTTCTGACCCATTGGAATTGTGATACAGTGAATTATAAGTGAAATGATCTGTCTGTAAATTATTGTTGGAAAAATTACTTGTGTCACGCACAAAGTAGATGTCCTAACCGACGTGCTAAAACTACAGTTTGTTAACAAGAAATTTGTGGAGTGGTTGAAAAATGAGTTGTAATGACTCCAACCCAAGTGTATGTAAACTTCCGAATTCAACTGTACATATGAGATGAGTAATGTAAGATATGTAAACATTATTAAAGTGGCATTTTTTAAGTGACTAGTGATCCATTTATTAAAGTGGCAAATGATTTGAGTTTGTATGTAGGCAGCAGCCTCTCTGTGTTAGTGATTGCTGTTTAACAGTCTGATGGTCCCAGCTTTGATGCACCTGTACTGACCTCGTCTTCTGGATGGTAGCGGGGTGACCAGGCAGTGGCTCGGGCGGTTGTTGTCCTTGATGATCTTTTTGGCCTTCCTGTGACATCGTGTGCTGTAGGTGTCCTGGAGGGCAGGTAATTTACCCCCAGTGATGCGTTTTGCAGACCGCACCACCCTCTGGAGAGTAGTTTGAGGGCATTTGAGGGCGGAGCAGTTGCCATACCAGGCGGTGATACAGCCCGACAGGATGCTCTCATTGTGCATCTGTAAAAGTTTGTTTTAGGTGACAAGCCAAATTTCTTCAGCCTCTTGAGGTTGAAGAGGTGCTGTTGTGCCTTCTTCACCTCACTGTCTGTGTGGGTGGACCATTTCAGTTTGTCCGTGATGTGTACGCCGAGGAACTTAAAACTTTTAACCTTCACTACTGTCCCGTCGATGTGGATAGGGTGGTGCTTCCTCTGCTGTTTCCTGAAGTCCACGATCATCTCCTTTGCTTTGTTGACGTTGAGTGAAAGGTTGTTTTCCTGACACCACACTCGAGTGCCCTCACCTCCTCCTGTAGGCTGTCTCGTCGTTTTTGGTAATCAAGCCCACTACTGTTGTGTGGTCTGCAAACTTGATGATTGAGTTGGAGGCGTGCATGGCCGCGCAGTCATGGGTGAACAGGGACTACAGGAGGGGGCTGAGCACGCACCCTTGTGGGCCCCAGTGTTGAGGATCAGCGAAGTGGAAATGTTGTTTCCTACTTTCACCACCTGTGGGCGACCCGTCAGAAAGTCCAGGACCCAATTGCACAGGGCGTGGTTGAGACCCAGGGCCTCAAGCTTAATGATGAGCTTGGAGGGTACTATGGTGTTGAATGCTGGGCTGTAGTCAATGAACAGCTTTTTTACATAGGTATTCCTCTTGTCCAGATGGGATAGGGCAGTGTGCAGTGTGATGGCGATTGCATCGTCTGTGGACCTGTTAGGGCGGTATGCAAACTGAAGTGGGTCTAGAGTGGCAGGTAAGGTGGAGGTGATATGATCCTTGACTAGTCTCAAAGCACTTATTGATGACAGAAGTTAGTGCTACGGGGCGATAGTCGTTTAGTTCAGTTATCTTTGCCTTCTTGGGTACGGGAACAATTGTGGCCATCTTGAAGCATGTGCGGACAGCAAACTGGGATAGGGAGCGATTGAATATGTCCGTAAACACACCAGCCAGCTGGTTGTGTCCATGACTTGACTGGTTTTCTTTTTGTAGTCCGTAATTGACTGTAGACCCTGTCACATACATTCTGTTGAATTGCGATACCACTTTGTCTCTATACTGACATTTTGCTTGTTTGATTGCCTTGTGGAGGGAATAACTACACTGTTTATATTCGTCCATATTCCTCGTCATCTTTCCATGGTTGAATGCGGTGGTTCGCGCTTTCAGTTTTGCGCGAATGCCGCCGTCTATCCATGGTTTCTGGTTAGGGTAGGTTTTAATAGTCACAGTGGGTACATCTCCAATGCACTTCCTTATAAACTCACACAGAGTCAGCGTATAAATCGATGTTCTTCTCTGAGGCTTCCCGGAACATTTCCCAGTCCGCGTGATCAAAACAATCTTGAAGCGTGGATTCCGATTGGTCAGACCAGCGTTGAATGGTTCTAGAGTTTAGGACTGTAGGAGCAGCATGGAGTCGTGATCGGCTTTTCCAAAGGGAAGGCGGGGGAGGGCATTGTATGCATCGCAGAGGTTAGAGTAGCAGTGGTCCAGTGTATTTCCCGTGCACGCTGCAGTCAATGATATAATTTAGATAGCCTAGTTCTCAAAATAGCTTTGTTAAAATCTCCAGCTACAATAAATGCAGCCTCAGGATATATGGTTTCCAGTTTACATAGTCCAGTGAAGTACCTTGAGGGTCATCGTGGTATCTGCTTGGGAGATAATGTGGTCGGCATTTGATTGTAAGGAATTCTAGGTCAGGTGAACAAAAGGACTTGAGTTCCTGTATGTTGTTATGATTACACCATGAGTCATTACACCCCCTTCTTCTTCCCAGACAGATGTTTATTTCTGTCTGCGCGACGCATGAAGAAACCCGTTGGCTGTACCGACTCCAACAACATATCCTGAGAGAGCCATGTTTCTGTGAAACAGAATGTTATGTCTCTCTGGAAGGCAACCCTTGCCCTAATTTCATCCACCTTGTTGTCTAGAGACTGGACCTTGGCGAGTAACATACTCGGAAGCGGTGGGTGGTGTGCACACCTCCGAAGTCTGACCAGGAGGCCGCTCCGTCTACCCCTTCTGCGGCGATGTTGTTTTGGGTCGACCTCTGGGATTAGATCCAACATCCTGGGTGGTGGTCAGAACAAAGGATCCGCTTTGGGAAAGTTGTATTCCTGGTCGTAATGTTGGTAAATTGACGTCGCTCTTATATCCAATATCTCTTCCCGGCTGTATGTAATAACACTTAAGATTTTCTGGGCTAACAATGTAAGAAATAATCCCTAAAAAAAAAAACACTGCGTAGTTTCCCAAGGGCTTGAAGTCAGGCGACCATCTGTCGGCGCCATCTTGCATCTCATAATAATGATGGGGTCAAATTGGGGTCATGATAGGGGCTGCACCAAAATGTTTGATGTATTATAATATGTGGTATTAATAGAAGGGGAGGGGCTATGGGATCCTTCCTCCTTACATTTATAGGGTCCTAGACTACAGATTAACAATATATATACATTATGAGGTTTTAATATTGTTCCACCGTTGTTTTCTAATTCTCGCTCTCTGCCTCATTATAAAGAGGCCCCTCTCAGAAATGCGTGACTGTGAAGAAGGAGCTCTGCAGGGGAGTAGAAGAGATAAGAGGCTAGTCAGACATACCTCTATAAATCAACTTGGGGGAGTGGACATTTACTGCTGAGGCCTTAGAAAACACTGGAACTATTGTATCTCTTGCACGTTTGTATAGCTGTGTATGCATGGGCTTGGTCTGAGGAGAAGCAGTTAATGACGTATGCAGTGACATCACAGGTTGACTACAAGCATGATAAAAGCAACTTGGACTTTTCCTATGGGGCAGAACTCATGAGAGACGGCTTTCAGTTGAATAGAGGAGTTCATAGGTTTTCCCAGAGGGTCTGTGCGATCGGGGATCTTTGGGATGTCCCTACCTCTATCAAGTATAAATGTTTAGGGTTCAGGGTAGGGATGTCCCAAGGAATCCGGATAGCAGAGACCGTTCATAGAGTGAGAGACAGGCGCGGTATTTGAAAGATCGGCGGCGACACAGACATTCATTTAAATAAATAAAAATGTACAAGCGGCAGAAGCGATTTTCGAGTGTCTGCCCAAGATACCGTTAGTTTCCTTAGAGACGATGAAAATACACTGCTCAAAAAAATAAAGGGAACACTTAAACAACACAATGTAACTCCAAGTCAATCACACTTCTATGAAATCAAACTGTCCACTTAGGAAGCAACACTGATTGACAAATTTCACATGCTGTTGTGCAAATGGAATAGACAAAAGGTGGAAATTATAGGCAATTAAGCAAGACACCCCCAAAAAAGGAGTGATTCTGCAGGTGGTGACCACAGACCACTTCTCAGTTCCTATGCTTCCTGGCTGATGTTTTGGTCACTTTTGAATGCTGGCGGTGCTCTCACTCTAGTGGTAGCATGAGACGGAGTCTACAACCCACACAAGTGGCTCAGGTAGTGCAGTTCATCCAGGATGGCACATCAATGCGAGCTGTGGCAAAAAGGTTTGCTGTGTCTGTCAGCGTAGTGTCCAGAGCATGGAGGCGCTACCAGGAGACAGGCCAGTACATCAGGAGACGTGGAGGAGGCCGTAGGAGGGCAACAACCCAGCAGCAGGACCGCTACCTCCGCCTTTGTGCAAGGAGGTGCACTGCCAGAGCCCTGCAAAATGACCTCCAGCAGGCCACAAATGTGCATGTGTCTTATACCATGTTTAAGGTAATCTTGTTGTTTATCCCACCAAAGTGTCCGATTTCAAATATGCTTTTCAGCCAAAGCACCACAAACGATTATGTTAGGTCACCACCAGGGGGGGAAAAGTATTATTATTATTAACCCTGATACTTTGTGCAAGGTGTAACGATGTGCGCTGGGAGTCGGGAAGCAAGTTCAGGGAGTGAGTGTTAATAAAATAAACGGAACATAATACAAAACAAGGACCACTAACCTCACACAGACATGAAACAGAAACAATGACGCCTAGGGAGGGAACCAAAAGGAGTGACATGTAGGGAAGGTAATCAGGGAAGTGATGGAGTCCAGGTGAGTCTGACGACACGCAGGTGCGCGTAACGATGGTGACATGTGTGCGCCATAATGAGCAGCCTGGAGACCGGAGAGGGAGCACACATGACACAAGGCAATTGATCAGCATTAAACACTTTGTGGATGGGACCTCCAGAGTGGCGCAGTGGTCTAAGACACTGCGTTGCTACAGATGCTGGCTCAATACCCGTGCCAGGAACGACCGGGAGGCCCATGACTCTATCTCATGGTCTACTCTACTCCAATGGTATTAAAGAAAGTCATTACACAGCCATGTTAACTGAGAAAACATTTATTATAACATTTATTATATATATATATATTCAAGGGAATAAGACATTTTCATTAGGAGACCAGTTCAGGAGTGGGGTGTAATACATTATCAAACTCAGAGGATGACATCAAAACCAGTCCATAATATTAATGAACATCTCGTATCCAGTCGTCTTGTCTCCTGTTCTCCTCCAGGAAGTAGTCGCAAAACTTTCCCTGCAGCTTGACAAGATGCTGTTTAACGTTTTTTTTTTTTCAGTATGTCGCCGTGCGCTTTGTTGATCAGATTCTGAATCTCGAAATCAGCATTGGGAAACATGTCAATACTCCCGTTAGAAACATGATTTGCCCAAACGGTAAACTTAATCTTGAAGGCATCCACTTTGTCCCTCTGTTCAAATCGACTGTGCCCCCTCCCTTGCATTGACACATTGAGCGAATTCAGATTATCAAAAATATCTGCCAGGTAGGCAACCTATGCGAGCCATTCCTCACAATCAAAATGTTCGGCCAGAGCGGACTTGTTTTCCGAAAGAAACGCAGCAATCTCCGCTCGAAGCTCATAAAAGCGACCCAACACTTTACCCCTGGAAAGCCAGCGGACCATGATAAAGCACCTGCTGGTGCTCGCTTCCCATTTCCCTGCAGAAGGCATGGAAACTCCTGCTTTTCGTGGAACTTTTTTTGATATAGTTGACACACTTGATCACATTCTGGAGAGTGGTGTGGAGCTCAGGCTGCACGTGTAAAGTCAGCAACAATTAGTGGTTCAGCGCACCCATGCCTATGTGTAGGGATAACGTTGTGAAAATCAGCAACAATATGCGGTGAGGCTATATCCTTTCAAAATAAACGTTTTGGTGTGGCGATTACCTTTCAAAATATTTGTTTATTTAATTTTTTATATTCTTGCACAAGTCCCACGACCCCTTAAAGTCCTCCCACGATCAACCCCCCAGTTGAGAATCCCTGGGTTAGACTACAATTAGGGTGTGGAAATGTTATGCTCTTAGTACTGTAGCCTACTTCCGACCGTCACGTTGTACATCACCATATTTTCCATTCCTGACGGAAACCCTGAGGGTTTCGTTTTTCTTGGAATATAAACACCATAATATTAATTAAGCTAAATTTCTTAAAATCAATCCCATATACTATGTTCTTACTTAAAGTTATAGTTCTGCCAATATTGAAGGCTTTCAAATGCTTCTCAAAGACGCCCTCTGGTGGTCAAACTAGCAATAACTTGCATTAATGGTAAAAATGGCTGACAATGACATAACGTGCCATAGAATTCTCATGGTGGGCGGCATCACGATGCTGTCAGCAATACCAACACTGGCCCAGTGGTTTCTCCAAATAGTCAATCTCAAGGCTAACCACTGGGTCACGTTAAGTAACCGCCACTACCAGGTAGGTACAGTATATGACTCCAGTGGTCATGACACCACCCTGGAGTTTCTCTCACAACTCATCTCTCTGTCTTTTCCAAGGACCATCCCTTATCTACCTTATCATCTCCACTGACACAAAAAATGAGACAGGTATCCTTTCTTTTCTGTCTGCAATTAACATTATTGCATGTCTAATCAAGTATTTAAATTAAATAATTCAATAACTGTATTTTTACATAACTGATCATTCTTTAACCTGTGTGTTTGCTTGTTTACGTCTTTCTCCTACCCTTTTCCCTTTACTCTGCTCCTGTTCTCCAGGACCTAGGGGTTCTGCCTAACACCCAGACATTGATCCACCTGATGTCCTCCATTACCAACCACCCTCCAACTTTTCATTACATCAGCTACTGTTATTGTCATGTTGTCATTATCTGCTAAGGAAGAGCAAGAACACTATCATACTGGGCACAAAATGTGAGCTGCACAGATTAGCTAAAAACACTAAAATTGCAAACACTCAGAACAAAGAGGACAGCAGCGCCTGGACTTTGCATTTTCCCTCTTCGAGTCCAATTTCCAAGACTGACTACCTGTTGAAAAGAAGTGGCAGGCAGAACTTCCCATCCACACACCACCCAGCTCCTCTCTATTCCACACACCAGAATTCAGTATTTCAGTCTGATTGCCAAGTGAGTGTACAAAAAAATCTGAAAGTAAATTGACACACATGTACCAAAGAAAATCAACATTTATGTATTTAAATGAAAAATATTGCCAGATTGTTTTTCACAGCTGTTTCATAAGGTGTTCCTTATTGTAAATTGTAACGTATGCCTTGGTGTTTTTTAGTTCAACATTATTCATTGTTGTATCGTAAGACATACAATAGCTATATACAACCACAAGGGTGTGACAGTATTGCGCCAAACCTCCCGAATTCATATGATTTATAGAATGTTTTATTTATATGCCTCAACTTTTTACTGTGTGTTTTACAATTTGCATTGTGTTAAATATTACCCACTAATTGGTAGCCACTGTCAGTTATACCCACATACATTTATAACTGTCACTTTAGTTTGTTTCCTTATATTTTGCATCATTCCATTCCATTGTTAGTTTACCTTTCATCTGTCACATCCGTGTGTTTATTCCTGAGGATCGCTAGAAATAGTGGATCACTTTAGGCCAACGTATTACAAGTTGGGCAATAATTTGGGACATGTAGCCTATTTGAATCATTATGGAACGCAGACCATACTGTACGTCGCAGTTTAAACTTGGTGCACAGTTCATGACAATTGGACAGTTGTCATTACAATTCCATGATTAGTGTGGATAATTAGGGTAGATTTATAGGACTCTGGTTGGAGGACTCACGATTTTGTGATTCCCCCCCAATAATTCCAGTAATATTTCAACCAGTAATTCTGGAAACCCATTTTGTAGTCTGGCTGAGTTACATCAGCCAGGGTATGAAATTTGCGGGAAGTTTGTGGAATTTTGCAACCCTACAAGAAATTATGATATTATGAGAATAGTAATTATAGGAAAATATGATACATTATCAATTTTGATTGTAGAAAAAAATATAAACAGTTGACTAGACAAAGGCACACAAAGCAACCATACATTTACTCATTTGACTGTTTTACCAAAAAAAAACATTTTTTTTAATGGAATTGTATTCATACACTGACATTTAGGACGTCTTCCTGCATAGAGCAGGTTCTCGAAGTAAAGCAAAATATCTTAGCTAAATGCTTTCAGAACATGAACATTAAAAAAAAAATGTCATTTATCATTTACATTTCTGTACACAAAATAAAGTATTACCCTGCTAACATAGGGTAGAGATAATTGTTAAAACACACAATTATATTCAAAGCTTAGTTAGAAACATGATGAAACACAAAATATACCTTCGACAGGCAGCATTTTGGATTCAAGTCACCAATTCATTTAGAACTATTTAGTTAAGTTTTGTTAAAACCATCATAACATTGTGATTTGTTGAGTATATAATAATCCATGGCGCAAGTCCAGTAAAGTGCAGCATGACTATCTAATAGTTCAGTGCATGTAGGCTACTTGCCATTTTGGCTCACAGATACTGTAGAATAGACTACTATAATCTTTGGAGAAAGCCAAGTGCTACTACAGTCATTTTCATCTGGATATTCATATGTAACACTGTTACACATGCCCAGACAGCTTTGAACAGAAAATTGTGCATATTGCAACTTAAACAGTGCTGTTTGAAATCAACAAATATTGTCCAGAAAATGTTACTGATACAAAAAAAATGTGACAGCAAAAATATGTATCGCTGCTTGGATTTGACATAGTAAAGATAAACAAAGGGGAAGTTTTAAACATTCATCATTCAAGTGAATGGAGATGAAGGCTCCCTGAATTCAAAGTAGCAATCCTGGCTTTGACACATTGCCAGTCACTGACAGAAATTGATTAATTGATAGAAAAATAGACTTTTGATTGGTTGGAAGTTACAGAAAGGGCTTGTCAATGGTTGCCATGGGGTTGCTTAGCGTCAATCCCAGCCCAACAGGAGGACAGAGGAGAGGGAGAAGAGGACAAGGAAGAGCGAGAAGGAGTGGGCCGGGGAAGCTCCACTGCCGCCAGCTGAGGGGGTCGTGGCAGCAATGGTTGTCGCGGGGAATAGTAAGGGTCCCAATGTGGAAGTCAGGAAGTCCTTAAAGTGGGAGGTTTTGGTGAAGACTTGGTTGGGGAAGGCGCGAGGACTCTGGCTCAATAGTGCTTTGCTAGTGCCGTTAGTGCTGGTGGTGTTGCTGCTAGTGGCGTTGCTGCTGCTGCCGCCGAGAGTCAAAACAGCAGTCTGAAACCATGAGCTGCCCTGCTTACACATCAGAGGACCACCCACATCACCCTATGGGGAGAGAAGCAGAGAAAAATATGGGTTAATATGGTCATACTGTTATGTGCAAAATAGTAAGACAGATTTATAGATCAACTATGCCATACCTGCAGTAGTGTCACAGGTTCGGTGCAAATGTTGTCCGAAGATGAAACATTCACGCATTCCACAACAGAGGTCTGGAACTCCTGCAGGACTTGCTCAGCTGAGGACACAAAAAGAGAGAATTTATTACTTATCATACCAATATACACTCACCCATACTCCTAAGGTTATCTTTCCGGAAACAATCCCTAGCCAGCCCCTACCCTAGGCATGTGTGTACATCTGAGAGGCCTGGATAGGGTGTAAGCAATATGTTGAAAATCCCACCTATCCTATCAAAGGAAAGGTGGACCTACAGCAATTCCATTGCTTTTCCAATTCTTTCAGATCTATAGAGCTTGTTACTGAACAGGCACATTTCTAACAAAGACACAAAGACAGTTGTCCATCCACTCACCCCCACCCTGGCCAGTGCCCCAGCCAGCCACCCAGCACTTAGTCCCTGTGTTGAAGTTGCTGGTTCCCTGGTCCACACAGATAGGCTGGATGTAGTTAGACAACTTGGGTTGGCTAGCCAGTCGGAGGATGGCCACGTTGTTGCCCGTCAAGTTGCTCATGGTGATGTTGATGACATTCAGGGTTACCTCATTAGGGTTGGAGCCGTTTTGCTTCAGACGACCCAGGATCACGGTCCATTGAGAAACGTTGGGCTGGCTGGAGAGATGGAATGAGTTGTGCTTATTGAGGGACAGTAAACTCTACATTCTGATTGCTGTCTTGTGAAATGCTTATGTACTGCCTATAAATGTGATATGTAGGGGTTATGTATGTGTTATGAAGAATGTGTTATTCCCTAGGTAGACACCCGTCATACAATATAGAATTTTTTTGGGCGGCCCCGACCAAATTCGCATAGAAATTTAATTCCCGTCGAAAGCAAGTCTAAGAAGTGGTAGATATGTTGTATGTATGTGTCACGCCCTGGCCTTAGTATTCTTTGTTTTCTTACTTATTTTAGTTAGGTCAGGGTGTGACATGGGGAATGTATGTGTTTTTGTAGTGTCTAGGGTGGTTGTAAAGTTTAGGGGGTTTATTAGAGTAGTTGGGTTTATGTTTAGTATAGAAGTCTAGCTGTGTCTATGGTTGAGTGTAGGTATCTAGGAAAGTCTATGGTTGCCTGAATTGGGTCTCAATTAGAGACAGCTGGTTATTGTTGTCTCTGATTGGGAGCCATATTTAAGGCAACCATAGGCTTTAGCTGTTTGTGGGGAATTGTCTATGTTGAACGTAAGTAGCGTGTGTGCGTGTGCGTGTGCGTGTGCGTGTGCGTGTGCGTGTGCGTGTGTGCGCGTGTGCGCGTGTGCGCGTGTGCGTGTGTGCGTGTGTGTGTGTGTGTGTGTGTGTGTGTGTGTGTGTGTGTGTGTGTGTGTGTGTGTGTGTGCACTTTTGTTTGTAGCTTCACGGTTGTTTGTTGTTTTTGTATAGTTTGTATAAGTGTTTCGTTTCGATCTTCATAATAAAGAGAAGATGTATTTTGCACACGCTGCGCCTTGGTCCACATTCTCTAAAGAAGACGATCGTGACAGTATGCTATGTATCTATTCAAGGTTTTTGCATCTTTTCCTTTCAGTTTTTTACGCCAGCTTCAAACAGCTGAATGTACAATATTTTTGGTTATGGAAAATATATTGCACGGTGGTTTAGAAGGTACAATGATTCTCTTCACAATGACTGCTTGTTTTATCACAAACTGAAGTTAGACAAATGAAGGCGCGATTTCGGCATAGTGCGTCTAACTCTTTAGTATGGATGTTGTCGTCATTTTGAATGCAATTATGATTGTAGCAAGTTGATATTTCCTTACTTGTAGTTGTTAACATAAGTATTAATTAAATTCATATGTACTGCTTATGAATGTGAAATGTATGGATTATGTATACTGAACAAAAATATAAACCCAACATGTAAAGTGTTGTTCCCATGTCCTTAAAAATGATTTTCACTAGCACAAGGACTGTACAAATTTCCTACGTCGGACTAATTAACCTTTTGCATGAGGGTTGAAAAAGAAATTGTCACTAAATGTTATTGTAATGGCACCTTCAAAAATCTACATGTAGATTATATGACTAGATTTCCTTAGAATCATGTCTGACTGACATTTTAATCTGGCACTTACAGTGGGGGAAAAAAGTATTTAGTCAGCCACCAATTGTGCAAGTTCTTCCACTTAAAGATGAGAGGCCTGTAATTTTCATCATAGGTACACTTCAACTATGACAGACAAAATGAGAAAAAAATTCCAGAAAATCACATTGTAGGATTTTTAATGAATTTATTTGCAAATTATGGTGGAAAATAAGTATTTGGTCAATAACAAAAGTTTCTCAATACTTTGTCATTGCGAACAAAGGGTATTTAACAGAGGTCAAATGTTTTCTGTAAGTCTTCACAAGGTTTTCAAACACTTGCTGGTATTTTGGCCCATTCCTCCATGCAGATCTCCTCTAGAGCAGTGATGTTTTGGGGCTGTTGCTGGGCAACACGGACTTTCAACTCCCTCCAAAGATTTTCTATGGGGTTGATCTGGAGACTGGCTAGGCCACTCCAGGACCTTGAAATGCCCGGGCGGTGTGTTTGGGATCATTGTCATGCTGAAAGACCCAGCCACGTTTCATCTTCAATGCCCTTGCTGATGGAAGGAGGTTTTCACTCAATCTCACGATACATGGCCCCATTCTTTCCTTTACACGGATCAGTCGTCCTGGTCCCTTTGCAGAAAACAGCCCCAAAGCATGATGTTTCCACCCCCATGCTTCACAGTAGGTATGGTGTTCTTTGGATGCAACTCAGCATTCTTTGTCCTCCAAACACGACAAGTTGAGTTTACCAAAACGTTCTATTTTGGTTTCATCTGACCATATGACATTCTCCCAATCTTCTGGATCATCCAAATGCTCTCTAGCAAACTTCTGACGGGCCTGGACATGTACTGGCTTAAGCAGGGGGACATGTCTGGCACTGCATGATTTGAGTCCCTGGTGGCGTAGTATGTTACTGACGGTAGGCTTTGTTACTTTGGTCCCAGCTCTCTGCAGGTCATTCACTAGGTCCCCCCGTGTGGTTCTGGGATTTTTGCTCACCGTTCTTGTGATCATTTTGACCCCACGGGGTGAGATCTTGCGTGGAGCCCCAGATCGAAGGGAGATTATCAGTGGTCTTGTATGTCTTCCATTTCCTAATCATTGCTCCCACAGTTGATTTCTTCAAACCAAGCTGCTTACCTATTGCAGATTCAGTCTTCCCAGCCTGGTGCAGATCTACAATTTCGTTTCTGGTGTCCGTTGACAGCTCTTTGGTTTTGGCCATAGTGGAGTTTGGAGTGTGACTGTTTGAGGTTGTGGACAGGTGTCTTTTATACTGATAACAAGTTCAAACAGGTGCCATTAATACAGGTAACAAGTGGAGGACAGAGGAGCCTCTTAAAGAAGGTCTGTGAGAGCCAGAAATCTTGCTTGTTTGTAGGTGACCAAATACTTATTTTCCACCATAATTTGCAAATAAATTCATTAAAAATCCTACAATGTGATTTTCTGGATTTTTTTTTCTCATTTTGTCTGTCATAGTTGAAGTGTACCTATGATAAATTACAGGCCTCATCTTTTTAAGTGGGAGAACTTGCACAATTGGTGGCTGACTAAATACTTTTTTGCCCCACTGTAACTACTTGCTCTTCCCTTTGAAATACAGGTAAAATCAACTTACCTGGAGAAGCAGCTAGCATCGCTCATGACAGAGTCCACCGCCACTAACGTGCCCCCGCAAACGTGTGCGCCGTTTTTCTGTATGCTGGCTATCCAGGGCCACAAGCCTGCTGTCGCCAACGAGCTTCCCCCACCAATACGGGAGTTCAAAGAGGCGCTAGCGCTGCCACACACCACAGCTGCAGAGGAAGAGACAGATACAAGTTTGAGAGACAAATAAAAGGGAGTAATCCAGTAGTCAGATTTATTACAGAAGTAGAGATTCACATCAAGGTTTAGCCATATGCACAAGTTAGGCTATAGGTACGTACGTGCGGGTGTGGTAGTTGACGGGATGGTGGTGGTTCTGACTGATGGCAGAGCAGTGCAGGTGACACTGAGGTCAGAGTCAGTCCCATTGGATGAGAAGTTGATGAAGCCTGGTTGGGCACTGGTAATCTGGCTGTTGATCCAGGTCTGGTACTGGGAAACTCTGGAGTACACACCAGGGAAATTTGCCAGAGCACAGCCGTTGCCAAAACTCACAACACCAGACTGGATCCAGCGAGTACCCTGTTTGCTCACAAGTGGACCTCCTGAGTCCCCCTATGCATAGACAGATTTACAGTCACTGGGATTGAATTTTCACAGAATTATGAAATATGGTGGGTCAGTTTCCTCAATGAAACCTAGTCTCAGACAAATAATTATTTTCAATGGGAAATCTCTATTGAAAATTATTTTTAGTCTAGGATTAGGTATAACCTGTGTCCAGAAAATATGTCCAATGTGTTATTGACTGACACTGTAATAAACTAAAAGGAAAAGGATACCCAAGAGATTTTACCTGACAGGAATCCTTTCCTCCTGCTGATAGACCAGCACAGATCATGTTGTCAGTGATGGAGCCAACTCCATAATTACAGTTACACTGCCTGTTTCCCACTACTGGCACATCTACCTCCTGTAGGATCTGTGGTACAGCTGGGATGATAAAACGAAAATGTAGACACCAACCACTTATCACAGGTATTGCTGATATTCTTTACTACGATAAGTAGCTTATACTAGAGAATATGAAGTTTGAAATGAAATAAGTTTGCTAATATGGGTGATTGTTAATGGGACAATTGATAGCTACAACAATGAAACTAGTAGTTGTTTAAAGGCGAATCCCAAAAAAACTGGTGCACATGAATGTTATAAACTTATCGTTCTACTCATCGTTATCACATCAATTCACGTAATTTATTGCGGTATACATTTTTGTCCATATCGCCCAGCTCTAGTCTCTGGTGAGGCCAGGTACACTGAGGAGACATTCAACCCCATAAGAAAAAGAGCTTCCTCAAAATACACAAGACCTCTCAGAATTCTAATCCATCATCAGTAGTACTTAAAACAAGCTATATCTGTGGACTCACATCCTCCACTGCTGAGGGTGCCCCAGCCTGTGACCCAGCTAGTAGTGCCAGCATAGAAGGAGCTGCCTGGTGCAGCTAGGCAGACTGGCCTGATGTAGTTGGTAAAAGTCACAGGGGAGGAGAGCTTCAGCAGACACATGTCGTTGTCACTTGTAGTCTTGCTGTAGTTGGGGTGGCAGATGATCTGAGTGATCGTACGATTCACTTCATTAGGGTTGGAGCCCTGCTGGCTCTGACGACCCAGGTAGACCACCAGATTTGATGTACTGATGCTGGGAAAATGAGAGTTTGAAGTTAGAATTGTATTAAATGTTTGAATGGCCTGTAGCACCCACCTCAGCAATATTTGAGAATTATCATTATTTACGAATTACTCCCTTTACTTCCCACATCTCATTTTGAAAACATGGAGAGGAAAGTCTGTTTACTGTCCCAAAAACCAGTGCTTTTATGTGATCACATGAAAATCTAAATGTATTATTCTTATTGTTATTATTATTATGACAGTTTGTAGAAATACTACAATACAGATTTGATTGAATTAAGCACTGTTTTTTTATGGGTCCTCACCTGGGAAAGCAGTGAGCAGCAGTCAGCACCCACTCTTTGTTGATAAGGGATCCCCCACAAAAATGGCTGCCAGATGTCTGCAGACTGGTCTGCCATGGCCAACTCCCTGGAGGAGCATCCTGACCCCCCACGATCCTAGTGTTGAGAGGAGAGATTCCACACACTAACAAAGACAGAGATGGACGAGGGATTACAAAATAGAGCACACACAGGAAGTGAGGAGATTAAAGCTCACTAGTTAGTCAGTGAATAGGTGCATGGTTAAGTCATTCAATTAGGAAAATAACAGACATTTGATTGGAAAAGGTGGGGACTTACCATCCAACTGAGAGTGAGACACTGAAAAACAGGAGAAGCAGAAAACAGTTGAACAGTTTTGTTTTGGCACACTGTGGGCAAACATGTAATTTATAGCTCTATTCACACCATTGGTTTTAGACTGTCTGTCTATCTGTCGTGTCCATACAGACTTTTGCTGTGAACAAACTATCTCAGCTGTTTTCTTGTTATGAGTCTGGATTGTTTAGCCAAACGCCATCTGTCAAAACGTCTTTCATCACTGTGTATGTTACCTAATACTACTGTCCACTTAACATTGTCCAGAATGTGTTTAACACTAATTAGCACATGACCTATTAAAACAACCTAGGACAATAGATTACTCTCAGAATTACTAAGATATTGTCATACTAATACTAGATAAATATAGTTTGTGGGCCAAAGCCTTATGAATGAGATAAAGAGGATGAGAAAATATATACTGCATCCTTAGACCTGCTTATCTGGAAAAACAAAGAACAAGACCAAATGCACAATCATTCAAAGGAAGCAACGTGGTCACAACAAACAGTCATCATTGCTGTAGGACTGTATGGGGATTTCACATGAAAGAATACTTGGTAATGTGTCATAATGTATTATAAGACTTGTCTACAAAGGATAGTTCACCCAATCACCCTTCTCTTGCCTCCACTATTGTTTTGAATCTTCTCTGTATGCGACAAATCAATGGTCTAAAGAGGCTTCCTCGCCTCACCTACGTTCCTTTATTTGAGCTAATCTAAAAGAACTGGACAGGAGAAATTAAGCCCACTGCTAAACGTCTGTCATAATGACACTTCCACCTCCTCTGTCTTCTCAGACCAGTGAATCTAAAGGAGCATGCCTACCTCTGGGTGCTCTATGGGCGTGACTGTCAGCTTGACTGGTTTCACATTCAGTCCCCACCCACTAAATTATAATCAGGTCATGTTTTTTATTGAATGTATACAACACATAGAGGTAAACAGACAAATCAGACTTATCTACAAACTGATATTTGTTTTTACAAGTTCATTGCATTACTATCCTGCATCCCACTGCTGGCTTGCTTCTGAAGCTAAGCAGGGTTTGTCCTGGTCAGTCCCTGGATGGGAGACCAGATTCTGCTGGATGTGGTGTTGGAGGGCCAGTAGAAGGCACTCTTTTCTCAGGTCTACAACAAATGCCCCAGGGCAGTGATTGGGGACATTCCCCTGTGTAGGGTGCTGTCTTTTGGGTGGGATGTTAAATGGGTGTCCTGACTCTCTGAGGTCATTGAAGATACCATGGCACTTATCGTAAGAGTAGGGGTGTTAACCCGGTGTCCTGGCTAAACTCCCAATCTGTCCCTCATACCATCACGGTCACCTAATCATCTCCAGCTTACAATTGGCTCATTCATCCCCATCCTCTCCCCTGTAACTATTCCCCAGGTCGTTGCTGTAAATGAGAACGTGTTTTCAGTCAACTTACCTGGTAAAATAACAGTAAAAAAATAAACATAACGAACATATAAAATGTTCTATTCCATCCAACTGTTTTGTGTGACGACAAACAACTTGCCGTTCACGACCAATGTTCATACACTGTGGAACCTCAGTATCCTCCCTGTACTCTGCCCTTAAGACAAGGACAGACGAGCATTGCATTGGTGACACAAGTTTCCATTAAGATGGAATATGACATTGTCAGCGGAAGGCACAACATTTCCTTGACATGCTAATTGAACTAGTGTTAAAAAGCCATTCAATGGTCTTGCTCAATTCTCCAAACACTTCAGAAGGCAATCACACACACACGTCAGTGAAAGACTGATAGACCTAATTAAGGTGTGTCTTTTTCACATCAGGTCCAGTGGCACGAACAGGGGCACCAAGTGTCAATCATTTTACAGGCGCATTGATACTGGCTTTACAGCTGTATTAGATCTAAGAACAAACCACAGTCATACAGGCCGCAGATGTGGTACATGTTTCAATTTACAAATAGGTCTTTATTTAGAATAGAGACGTCTCTTCTTGGCAGTGCTTTAGCTTTTTCTCCCAGGCTGTTCACAAATGCAAATTCTCATGCAAAATATAGTCCTGAAGGGGATTTGTCTGGCTGCCTAGTTTGTATTATGAAGTCAGCCGCTCCAATACTGTATGTCTGGTTATCACTAGTTTACACAGCCACAAAGCCCTAAACCCATAAACCCTGCCTATTTCTACAATTTCAAATCTAACCTTAATCACACTGCTAACTTTAAGCCTAACCCTAACCTTAAATGAATACCAAAAAATGCATTTTGTTTTTTCGATATAGACAATTTTGGGAACCAATGTGTCGGAGGCAAACACGGTCAAAGAAAAACCCCAGCTGGCCTATACCCTCCCCTAGCCCGGATGACGCTGGGCCAATTGTGCACCGCCCTTGGGAGCTCCCGGTCACGGCCGGCTGTGACAACTTGGGCTAACACCCCCTTCACTTTCCTTACTGCTTTGAAATTAGATGTATAACTTCAACTGGTCCACAAACCCTAAAACACACTGACCCTTCTGCAGTGTAATCAAGTTATGTTGCCATGGTGCTCCACTTTAGACTGATAAATGTCTTTAAGGACACGTTATACCTCACTCACAACATACATTCACGTCTTAGACAAATATTTGACAAATGTGAACGTTCTGCCTTAAAATTAGGCACAGGACCTCCCTGTGCACAACAGGTCTCTCCCCTGTGTCACAAGGCACATGACATCCTGTTGGCTTTGATTGTCTTTATTGGCTATACCTGTATTCTATAAATAGTCAATACGGCCCATATGGCTCACCACCAACATTATTCTATAACCTGACCAGCTCCTTGACTCCATTCACCGGTCAATAGAAGGAAAGCAGTGGAATAACAGGAATCTCGTCTCTTACCTTTTGAAAAGAGGGCAACTAGTAGAGTCACCAAACAGAGTGCTTTGTAGACGTCCATCGTTTCAATGCCCTCCACTAAAGCCTGCTCTGTTTAGTGTTCATACTTTTATACTCCAGCCTGCCTTCACTCCTCCCCTTTATCTATCTTCCTCTCTCACACTGAAACCTGAGACATACATACACCTGGAAACGCCTGTTCTCTCTCTCCTCCCACTGTCCTCCTTCTCTCCTCCCTCTTTCCAAATCAAACACTTTAGAAACCCTGAGGAACATCTTCGTTGTTACAAGGGCAAGGCCATTGGTTTTCCATTGCTGTAATCTGTGATAATTTCTCCCGTCTATCTATCTATAGATAGGTGTAGATATGTATCCCTCTCATCTGTAATTTATCCTGTTTATAAGTTGCACCGTTATGTTCAAAGGGTTGTGTGTGAGTTTAGTGTGTGTGACGAGAAGAATACTGTACAGTAACCTGTTCAATGACATGTATTTGTTTTAAATCTATCACTTGATGGTTTCATTTCAGAGAGACCAATAACCACGTCCAAAAATATTTTACAAAATGATTCAATAAAATATGAGATCTGTGCGTAAAACATTTACATCTGAAATTGTAATTTAATCAGATGCTCTTATCCAGACTGACTTACAGTGTGTGCATTCACCTTAAGATCGCTAGGTTTAGCAACAACAACAAAAATCATACACATCTAAAATGTATGAATTGAAAATCTGAGATCAGTAATATTTTACACACAAAGTACACATAACCAATGATTTCTGATAAAAACACACAATGTACATTTTTTGGGGATATAGCGTTTTGTAAATAAACTATTCATACAATATATATACAAAAGCATGTGGACAGCCCTTCAAATTAGTGGATTTGGTTATTTCAGCCACACCCGTTGCTGACAGGTGTAAAGAATCCAAATGTGGAGCAGGTTTTGTAGATCTGCTGGGAAAAAAGTTACTGTCATCCCTTTTAAGATTGAATTTTAAAGCAGCAAAATGTGACAACTGTGCAAAGCACTCTATTGACAGAAGACTTTACCTAAAGGTTGTGATTGGATGAAACCTGAAGGAGGAAAAAGCACCTAGCCCTGCAGCATTCCTGTCTGTCTTGTGACTGAACCACATACACACATAGTTTTTCTTTGACACTTTGTTTCCTTCTCAAAATACTTGCTGACAAATGTATTTAAAGATTCCTCTACCAGTAGTTACTAGCTTTTGTTCCGAGCAAAATGCGTGTGTTGGTATTATTTGAGTTTGAGACAGCCACCATTCTACACATATGAAGTGTACTGTACATGTCACAATACCAGCATTGGGAATGTTTTATTCAGGGAATTAATTGGAAATTCAATTGACAAATTGACAATATTCTCATTGGAAATAATAGGCAATTGACTGATCTCGAAATAGTGATTTAATATGGTGAGGGAACTGAATTGAGATGGGCCTCATCCTTGTGTTACAAATCCAGTCAATCTGAATATGTTGCGGTCTCACCCATCCCTTTTTAATCCCTTCAACCCTCAAAAGGTGAGTGTAGCTGGTGCATCGAAGTCAGGCGCAGGAGAGCAGAGATGAGTGTACAAAGCACTTTACTAAGGCAATCATTTACACACAACGCAACTTGCGTCACAAAACAAATGCCCAATGAACCAGTGAAGAGGCACAAAGTACAAAACCACAAGTACAAAGTACAGGCTGCCACAAATCACGGGTAATAAAATAAACCCGGCGCAAACCAGCCGGAAATGTGCCAACCTCAACAATAAACAATTTCACACACAGACATGGGGGGGGACAGAGGGTTAAATACATGACAAGTAATGAGGGCAATGTAAACCAGGTGTGTGGGAAAACAAGACAAAACAAATGGAAAATTAGAAGTGGATCGGCGATGGCTAGAAGACCGGTGACGTCGACCGCCGAACGCCGCCCGAACAAGGAGAGGAACCGACTTCAGCGGAAGTCGTGACATCAACCCCCAAGCCATAAGACTCCTGAACACCTAATCAAATGTCTACACAGACTATTTGCATTGCCCCCCCCCCCCCCACCCTTTTACATTGCTGCTACTCTCTGTTATTATCTATGCATAGTCACTTTAATAACTCTACCTACATGTACATATTACCTCAACTAACCGGTGCCCCCGCACATTGACTCTGTACCGATACCCACTGTATACAGCCTCGCTATTGTTGTTTAACTGCTACTCTTTAATTATTTGTTATTTTCATTTCTTATTTTTTAGGTATTTTTCTTAACTGCATTGTTGGCTAAATGCTTGTAAGCATTTCACTGTAAGGTCTACTACACCTGTTGTATTTGGCACATGTGACAAATAAAATTAGATTTCAAAGAGACAAACAACAATGTATACATTTTTTTATTATTATTATTATTTCATTACAGTAATAGGACATCTGCATGTAAAACATTTACATTTGAAATGTCTGTCATTTAATCAGATGTGGGGTGTGAAGACATAAGCAATCACCTTCGTTTTTCCTTTTATATGAATAAAAAAGAAATCTAATGTAATCCATTTTTAGATTAAATTTTAAAGCAGCAAAATGTGACAACTGTCCAAGGCACTGTATTGACGGCAGACATTACATAAAGGTTGTGATGAGATGAAACCTGAAGGAGGAAAAAGCACCTGGCCCCCAGCATTCCTGTCTGTCCATTATGTTCTCCAGAGACTGAGCCACATACACATATTGTTTGTCTTTGACCCTCTTTGTTTCCCTCACAAAGTACTTTCTGACAAATGTAAACATACCTGTATCGGTACTTTTTGTTTGTTCTGAGCACTAGGTATGTCTTAATATTATTTGAGTTTGAGGACAGTCACCCTTCTACACATACGAAGTGTAATGTACATGTTACAATACCATAGTTGGGGCCATTTATTCAGGGAATGAATTGGATATTTAATTGACGTAGAGAATATTCTCATTGGAAATAATAGGCCATTCACTGATTTAGAAATAGTGATTTATTATGGTGAGGGGACTGAATTGAGATGGGCCTCATCCTTGGTGTCACACAAATCCAGTCAACCTGTAACGGCTGTCGCTCTCCTCATCCTCGGATGAGGTGAGGAGAGAAGGATCTTCAGACCAAAACGCAGCATTTGGGAAATAAGCCATCTTTATTATAAATACGATGGCAACACGAAACGAAACAAAACACTTTCAAAACTACAAAACAAGAAAACGACGTTGACGAAACCTGAACATAAACTTACATAACTAAACATAAACTCACGTACAGGAAACAGACGACATCGAAACGAAACGAAACAAACAAACGTTACAGTCCCGTGTGGCACGAACATACATACTGACACAGGAGACAATCACCCACAACGAACACTGTGACAACGCCTACCTAAATATGACTCTTAATTAGAGGAACGCCAAACACCTGCCTCTAATTAAGAGCCATACCAGGCAACCCAAAACCAACACAGAAACAGAAAACATAGAATGCCCACCCAACCTCACGTCCTGACCAACTAACACACATAACAACTAACATAAATAGGTCAGGAACGTGACACAACCTGAATGTGTTGCTGTAACAAATCAATGAAGTGAATGAGATGAACAGAAGTCCATTATTCCTTTCCCGAAGTGAAGTGTAAAAACGCACACTACCATGCTTTCCTTTCGTGTTGCAGTTAGACCCAAAAATGTACATTGTAGAAAAAATTAAGATAACTCCCACACACACACACAATTTCTACCTCTGCACGTTTGCTATCAATGTTTTAGTCAGAGACCTTATTGAAGAAGTGTCTTTATTTTTTCCCTATTCCTCTGTCACACCAGTATTTACAGCCCAACCCCTAATTTCCTCTGCTACAAAAATATAAATGCAGCATTCAACAATTTCAAAGATTTTACTGAGTTTACAGTTCATATAAGGAAATCAGTCAATTAAAATACATTCATTAGGCCCTAATCTATGGATGTCACATGACAGATATGCATCTGTTGGTCATGGATACCTTTAAAAAGGTAGGGGGTGGATCAGAAAACCTGTCAGTATCTGGTGTGACCATTATTTGCCTCATGAATCACATCACATCTCCTTTGCATTGAGTTGATCAGGCTGTTGATTGTGGCCTGTGGAATGTTGTCCCACTCCTCTTCAACAGCTATGCGAAGTTGCTGGATTTGGCGGGAACTGGAACACGCTGTCGTACACGTCGATCCAGAGCATCCCAAACTGCTCAATGGGTGACATGTCTGATGAGTATACAGGCCATGGAAGAACTGGGACATTTTCAGCTTCCAGGAATTGTGTACAGATCCTTGTGACATGGGGGCCATGCATGATCATGCTGAAACTTGAGGTGATGGTGGCGGATGAATGGCCTCAATGGGCCTCAGAATCTCATCACGGTCCCTCTGTGCATTCAATCTGCCATCGATAAAATGCTATTATGTTTGTTGTCCGTAGCTTGTCCGTAGCTTTTGCCGAAGCACTTTTAAATGAAAGTAGGCAGTTCCACCACCACCAACAACCAAGGTACACAATGTCTAACCAAGGTACACAAAGTATATGGGGGTCTTTCACCAAACATGATTTATTAACCATAATTCCTCTTTTAAACCCTACGGTCCTGTGGCCTTCATGCCGGAGTCAAACTCCTTCATGTTCCTATGCTAGTATATTTGTTTATTCTCCTTCCTGTGGCTTCATCAAGTCATAATAGCCAACTTCCAGAGTAATGTTATCAACGCTGAAATCCACTTGATTAAATGAATCAAGTACATCCAGTACTGTATATTCACACGAAAGCCGTGACAATGGAAGGAATGATAATCTTTCGTAGCCTTGGTGAACCGGCCATACCGGTTTATCTACCCATGCCTCTAATAATCCTCCATATGTACACGCCAGGGGACACGGAAACAAACAGAAATAAACAGGATAAGAATAGTACAGCTCATTATGGCCGGAAAGTGCAAACTCATCCTAGCATTTGAAGGAAATGAGGGACTGAGTTGGGCCACAGACAAGTGACGTAATGGACATAATGGAATGTGTGTTAACAAACATTTAATCCGAAATGATTCACAGCCTTTCCAGCACCCCCCAAATGTCCATGTAAAACTGCACGGATATAGTTTTGTCCACAACAACTTGTCCAAAATGGTTTTTAGATGTCAGTTTCTCTTGTTTACAACACACTGTTGCAATACACACGTATAATACTTATTCCACTATACATCCCATTGTCATGGGTGATCTTAGTATATCCAGGCTGTAACAATGGAGAAATGGATATGACAGTTTTGGTTATTTGTGTGTCATTCAGGTCACAGATGATTACAATGATTATGATATCACTCATAATCATGATTCAGCCCCTCAAATAGTTACATCATTTTATGTTTGCTCATTTCTGCTAGCAAGCTTTGAGTTGGTGGGAAACTTGTCCCATTTCCTCAATTGTGGTTAACAAACAAGTTAGGTATTCAAAGATCAACTGTGAAGAGTGGACACACCTGTGTAGGCCAGAAGGCTCTGGCGGTAAGCTATTGCAGCAACATCGTCAAAAACAAAAGAATAGTTGTGTGTTTACAAAGTTTCACAATGGTACCTGTTTGTCATCAATAAGGATGGAATGTGCTCCAGTCACTTCTCTGTTTCCATCAAGTTTCTAATGCTCAGGCTTCTTAGAGTTTCTTTGTGTACTGAAGAATACTCCACATACACAGAAGATGTCTGTACCAAATGGCACCCTATTCCCTTTATAGTTCACTACTTTTGACCAGAGGCTTATAGTGGTAGTGCACTATAAAGGTGCCATTTGGCACATAACCAAGGTTGATAATTAAACATCAACATGAGTGGTAGCTTCTCCCTGTAGTGTTTTAGCGCCAGCCCAGGAGAGAGATTAAAGTAGATGTCACACGTCAAAATTTGATGGATGACCCTATGTGAGCCTATGTGACCGCTATGTGACCCCTATGTCCTGTTGTAGGAGGCCTGCACATATTTGGGGCTGCCTGTCAGGACATTCTGATGGTTAGGTGGGGGTCTTTGGGTAAGGGTCCAGTTGTCAGGTCAACCGGTAATGATTTATGACCCAAGCCTGATTTATGACCCTATGTAATGATTTATGACCCTATGTCCTGTTGTAGCAGGCATGCCCATATTTGGGCTTCCGGTCAGGACATCCTGATGGTTAGGTGGGGGTCTTTGGGGTAAGTGACCAGGTGTCAATGTCGTAAATCAAAAAAGATCATGATTTATGACCATATGTAGTGATTGATGCCCCAATGGCGTGTAGAAGGGGGGCATGCCCATATTTGGGCTTCAGGTCAGGACATCCTGATGGTTAGGGGGGCTTTTTGGGTTGAGTAAGTGACAAGGTGTCATGTCAACCTGTTCCTGGATGTCTAGTGTTGGGGGTTGTTAATGAACATTTCAAAGAGGCTGGCTTTGCAGAAGCCTTATAAAGCCCCAGAACAATGTATGTTTAAGACTGTACAAGATAAACCCCCTGAATATTAAACAAAAATGACACATATGCCAATTTATGGTATGTTATGCGCGGCTTGTCATGAACCCAGTGACCAAAGCATTGAGGAAGTTCTGTGTGAAGCTCCAGAATGTTTTAAAGGATTTTTGGGTACGAGTGAGGGCCACATGTCTTACATATTCCAGCCGGAGGATTCTACGGTAAAGATCTTCAACGCCAGTGGCCCCAAACCCGTTTATCAGGCAAAACCTGGGAGTTTTTCTCCTGCTCTGGGTATGAGAGAATGGCTAAACATCAGGCTGGCTCTTTGTAAAATTGAACAGGTCCTGACTGGTACAGCTGTGCCAGGCTATGCGTTGGAAGAACAGGTCCTCGGCCGCAGTGATCTCAAGGCTTTAAGAATTGCTTCAATGGACTATAGCCCTGACAACAAAGTGACAATTTTAGCCTGTGAAGTTTATGATGCGTGTAATGCTACAAAGTCTGTCAATTCTCCAGTAGCATCCAGAGCATGCAAAGATGTCAACTTTTTTATTCCTGTGTTTAGTTTTAAATGGGTGGATTATCCAATTTTCATAACACTTATGAATAAGCTGGACATTCTCTTCAAAAATCGCGAACAGTTAAGGCGCTGGCCTCGGCTTTTCTTGAGACTTATCCAGGACCAAAAGGCCCGACGTAGGATCTACCCCTGGAGTGAAAACTTACCAAGTGTTGATGAACCTTGCAAGAGATCCCGGCATTTTGATGACCAACTGGACACTGACAATGGGGGGTGGTTGCATCAGATCCCTGGATCTGTAAGAAAGGCTTCGTAAAATACCTTAAGAATGTAAGGCTATAAAATGTATGTACTAAATATTTTGAATGAAATAAAGGGTTTTTAAAAGCCGAATCTCACCACGTTATGAACTCTCGCGTTTGTTCACTCTTAGCGCAGTCTGTCCCTGAGAAAAAAACTTGCGGAAAAAAGCCATGTGCGCGCGTATGTGCGTGAGGGAGTTTTCTGTAGTGGCTGTGTGTGTGTGTGTGTTTCAAAAACAGAAAAAGGGGGCGGGGTGTTTGTTAAAAAAATACCCTTGCATCTGCGCTCAAGGCTCTCTCTCTCTCTCTCTCTCTCTCTCTCTCTCTATGCCTGGTGGGTCGTTTGAAACCAAGGTTTACACTATCCTGCAAAACAGATGCCTACCCCCTCAACAATAATATTGTGTCTTAAGCCTCCTAAACACAAAGTCCTTTCAAAAACGATTTTTTAGGTGGGCTAAAAAGTCATTCAGCCCAGCGATGTCGAGGGATGCTGTGGGATAAATCAGGTGTTTCTAGGTGGGCTTAAACAATCTACAGTGAAACAAAAGTGTACATTTTACACACATGTTTATTGACTTTTAAAAAGACCACAGTAACATGACAGATATAGTGGAGATGCTCCAAAAATCGGCTATTGGATATTCAATGTACAACAGGGGTCTTCTGTAACAAGCAATACGTGTTAAATATGGGCCACAGTCAATCATGACAGCCTCTTTATGAAAGGCCTTTACTTATGACTTAAACAGAATAATTTTATACGCAGCTTATTCATTGATGCTGTGGGATAAATCAGGTGTTTCTAGGTGGGCTTAAACAATCTACAGTGAAACAAAAGTGTACATTTTACACACATGTTTATTGACTTTTAAAAAGACCACAGTAACATGACAGATATAGTGGAGATGCTCCAAAAATCGGCTATTGGATATTCAATGTACAACAGGGGTCTTCTGTAACAAGCAATACGTGTTAAATATGGGCCACAGTCAATCATGACAGCCTCTTTATGAAAGGCCTTTACTTAGGACTTAAACAGATTCATTTTCTACCCATCTTATTCATTAAAGCTGGGTGCATACCCCAGGATTTACATGACGGACGGATTATCTACCCATGGAGGGAAAACTTACGGAGCTTTGAGGGAGTGTGCAAGCGTCTTAGCGATCGGATAATGGTCAGGGGCTAACCAGGACCTATATCTGTAAGAAAGGCATAGTAAAATACATTAATTATGAACGGCTATAAATTGTATGTACTAAATATTTTGAATTAAATAAATGGTTTTAAAATTGTATCTCACCTTCTAACGATAGGAATAAGTCCTTAACTTCTATCACCAAGCATGCCCCCGGAGAAAAAAACTTGCAGAAAAAGCCATGTGCGCGCGCGTGTGTGTGTGCGTGCGTGTGCTGGAGTGTATGCGTATGTGTGTGTTTCAAAACAAAGAAAACGGGGCGGGGTGTGTGTTCAGAAATGGCCAGGCGTCTGCGCTCAAGGCTCTCTCTCTCTCTCTCTTTACAATATACGTCAAAACAGAGGCCGACCCCCAAACAAAAAAGTGTGTCTTTGTCTTACGGCCACTTACGAATCATTAACAACATGTCAAAACATAATTTATGTTTTAGGGTCTAAAACAGATGCTGTAGGGTTTTAAAAAGTCAATCAGCCCAGCGATGTCGAGACCTCCCCACCCCAGCATCTAGATGCCAGCCCCCCGGAGATTTTAGAATATCAAAAGGTACCTAATGTTTAGCCACACCAATCCCTTTGTTTGAACCAAATAACTTAGGAGTTAAATATAGCTGGGGTCTAGTCCTAAAAAAAAAAAAAAAACGTCACCCCCCCAGGCTATGTAAACTCATTCCGTACTATCACGACTTTTGAGCCAAGGCCGCAAACTTCTCAACGAGTCTAGTGAAACAGATAGTTTCCTACTGTTAGCCTCGTTTTAGCGCAGTTACACACATGCAGGACAGCAGAATTGTTATCGGACTGACCCGTTAAAAAGATAATCTGGGAAACCCTCCTAATGGACCTTTCTATAGGTTAGTTCGTGAAATAAATATATATATATATATATATAAATATATATATATGCTGTATATTAGATTTAGGATGCGGGGACTTGTTTGAACATTGTGAATGTTATAGTAATATTAAACAGGAGTTATAGGGGTTTTAACCGATGACAACAATGATTATTTTATTTAAGTCAAATGTACATATTCATGTAATTTAAAACGTTCGCAGGATATGCAACATTAAGCCATCTGCATCCCGGGGATAAAGGATATGGATCCGCCTTCATTAGAAAGGAATTCCGAAGAGCAACGGATGGACACAGACTTTTACGAGATATCTATATGTAAACTGTATATATTTTTTATGCTAAAATGTACACCCGAAATCGAAAATCATACAACCCTGGAGGACATGATCGAAACGGAAGGGGGGTACCCCCGGAACATGAAGAGTAAAACATTGAATTCGGACGATTTCCCCGCTTCAAAGGACATTTCGGAGGTCTCTGATTTGCGGTTGTTTGTAATGGGCAGAAAACAGGTTAAGGAAAACTCCGAGACTGAAACAACATTCAGTCATGCTATTCTAAAACAGGAAGACAACGATTTTTACAGATATTCAGAAACAGAAGGACAATAATTATCATTATAATTTGTTTTTTAAATATATTTTTTAGGCCATATGTTAAATGGACGTATTCTTATAAGTTAAAATGTATCTATTTCGTATAAATACAGGTTAACATTATCTAACGTTTGTATGATACCCAGAGGCTACAGGGCATAATGGATTGGGAACCGACAGAGTTAGACGGGGATTCTCAGAAGCAAACTGCGTCAGGTCCTTTACGTGGCCCATTCATTAATACACTATTTTCGGCGTAAGTCCCCCCCACCCGACTACGGAAGAGCAGATGAAACAGAGACAATTCTGCGGGCTTGTACTGAAGGCCTTAACCTAACTCCAAACACAAGACAGCACCCCAGGACAGATAAAACGATAGACGGTGAATCTTTCCTTCCTCATGGAACTTTTTTGAAGGGGTGTTGAATATTAGAGGTTATGTTTGTAAATATATATATATATATATATATATATATATATATATATATATATATATATATATATATATATATATATATATTATCTAAGAATGATTGGTATTAATTCTAGGCATTTACAGGTATGTTTTTAAAAATGAAGGCTATTTATACAATGAAACATTGTTTTTATTCATACTGTTTGTAAACAATAGCTGCTGCCCCCTTAGGGTCTACTTGAACCGCTTATTAAATCAGACCTCTCAGACCAGAAAGTATGATTAGAAACCATGGCAAAATATATTCAATCTGTGATTAGAAACGATAATTAGAAGCTATGACAAAACTATGATCAAACGATGATAATAAACTATGAACAACTATGAAGACAGGGCTGTATGTGTGTGAATGATGAGCTATTATTTAAGTGTGTAATATTACTCTCTCTCTCTCTGTCAGGCTATGAAAAAGACAAAAGATAGGACATTGACTCCTGAGTGTTGATAGGTCTTAGATTTTTATAGACAGGGTATCTGTAAAACACAATGTGACAACTATTGAAGATGCAAAAAGGGGTTTTCAGAAATATATTTGGTTGACAGATTTGTATTATTATAAAAAGTAATATAAAAATGATTAGAATCTTTAGTATTAGTATGTTACATGCGAGACATACCCAGAAATGTCAGCGTAGACAACTTACAAGAATGTGTTTACCAGGCCGTGATGAAAACATTTTAAAGGAGCTTTAATTCAAACATGCAAAGATATATATTTGAGACAATTACCAACGTTAAAAACATTTGTTACAATATCACAAATAATGTTTCTTGGACTAACACACTGTAGAGTTTCCTATTTACTAAAGAACAATCACTAAGACAAAACACAAAAAGTTGTAATACAATCAGTATACATGGCATTATATATGGAAAACAGGTACATTTTGAAAGATTATGCTGTTGATGTGATTTTTAAAAATTCATTTCTCAATTTAGGATAATACAGTTTATTTTATACTTTACTTAAATTGGATTATTTATCGTAACTCATACCAGGCTAATACACTACCAAGCCCTGCAAACAGCTAGGGACTTAACCCAGAACAGTTGTGGGTCTTTTTTTTCTGGAACAATAAATGATCACGAATACCAATAGGCGTGATTTGATCCTCAAACCTATCAAGACATCCTATAATGCACAGACATATGCAAAAGCATAAAACTCTGACAAGAAAACAATGAAAATCTTAACATGACTACATGCCATGCCATTATTTTAGTTCCCATCCACCCAATGGTTGAATTTGGTACTTTTTCTATGTAGATGCACCAAGCCTCCAAGGGGCTGGAGACATACAACAGGCTAAATTAAAATGACCCAGTATGTGAAAAGCTGGGGGTCAAATGTATTTTTTATGTTTGGTTTTTGTTACAACCAACAGGGCTTCCTAACATTTCGACATAACTAGTAAGCCTTACGCGGGAGATTAGAACTCAAAAGTAATAGGCGGTAAGAAAGATCATCAAGGTAATTTCATATTTCGGTTTAGGGGGTTAATAACTTTAGGGAAAACAATATTCACACTATGTGGATTATAAACATGTTAGAGAGCCATCACATCATGATGTAACAGGGCTGAGTGGCGATTCAAAGTACAACAGGAGGCTTCTGTAAACTGCAATACGTGTTAAATATGCTCTACATACAGCCAAGACTGAGTGGTTTCACAAACTCTCTTTAAAGGTTTTGTAAGAAAGTAGTAACAGGCCTCATTCAACAGTCTAGAGATTAACCTAGAGACACCAAAAACATCAACGTTTAGAGCAGCTTGGAGATTATTCCCCCATGTAAGGGGGGCAAAGAGTTGATTTACCTAACCCTGTACAAACCAAAGGAATATCCAGAGTTAGCAAACCCTAACACTGGGTATGATAACTCTGACTCGTATGTCTAATGATTATTGTAGATGTTTACACCTGAGGGAGGTCACGTAGGTCAAATTGTTGCTCTCTTTCCCTTTATACATTTGACCTACGTGACCTCCCTCAGATATATATATATATATATATATATATATATATATATACAAACATAACCTCTAATATTCAACACCCCTTCAAAAAAGTTCCATGAGGAAGGAAAGATTCACCGTCTATCGTTTTATCTTTCCTGGGGTGCTGGCTTGTGTTTGGAGTTAGGTTAAGGCCTTCAGTACAAGCCCGCAGAATTGTCTCTGTTTCATCTGCTCTTCCGTAGTCGGGTGGGGGGGACTTACGCCGAAAATAGTGTATTAGTGAATGGGCCACGTAAAGGACCTGACGCAGTTTGCTTCTGAGAATCCCCGTCTAACTCTGTCGGTTCCCAATCCATTATGCCCTGTAGCCTCTGGGTATCATACAAACGTTAGATAATGTTAACCTGTATTTATACGAAATAGATACATTTTAACTTATAAGAATACGTCCATTTAACATATGGCCTAAAAAATATATTTAAAAAACAAATTATAATGATAATTATTGTCCTTCTGTTTCTGAATATCTGTAAAAATCGTTGTCTTCCTGTTTTAGAATAGCATGACTGAATGTTGTTTCAGTCTCGGAGTTTTCCTTAACCTGTTTTCTGCCCATTACAAACAACCGCAAATCAGAGACCTCCGAAATGTCCTTTGAAGCGGGGAAATCGTCCGAATTCAATGTTTTACTCTTCATGTTCCGGGGGTACCCCCCTTCCGTTTCGATCATGTCCTCCAGGGTTGTATGATTTTCGATTTCGGGTGTACATTTTAGCATAAAAAATATATACAGTTTACATATAGATATCTCGTAAAAGTCTGTGTCCATCCGTTGCTCTTCGGAATTCCTTTCTAATGAAGGCGGTTCCATATCCTTTATCCCCGGGATGCAGATGGCTTAATGTTGCATATCCTGCGAACGTTTTAAATTACATGAATATGTACATTTGACTTAAATAAAATAATCATTGTTGTCATCGGTTAAAACCCCTATAACTCCTGTTTAATATTACTATAACATTCACAATGTTCAAACAAGTCCCCGCATCCTAAATCTAATATACAGCATATATATATATTTATATATATATATATATATTTATTTCACGAACTAACCTATAGAAAGGTCCATTAGGAGGGTTTCCCAGATTATCTTTTTAACGGGTCAGTCCGATAACAATTCTGCTGTCCTGCATGTGTGTAACTGCGCTAAAACGAGGCTAACAGTAGGAAACTATCTGTTTCACTAGACTCGTTGAGAAGTTTGCGGCCTTGGCTCAAAAGTCGTGATAGTACGGAATGAGTTTACATAGCCTGGGGGGGTGACGTTTTTTTTTTTTTTTTAGGACTAGACCCCAGCTATATTTAACTCCTAAGTTATTTGGTTCAAACAAAGGGATTGGTGTGGCTAAACATTAGGTACCTTTTGATATTCTAAAATCTCCGGGGGGCTGGCATCTAGATGCTGGGGTGGGGAGGTCTCGACATCGCTGGGCTGATTGACTTTTTAAAACCCTACAGCATCTGTTTTAGACCCTAAAACATAAATTATGTTTTGACATGTTGTTAATGATTCGTAAGTGGCCGTAAGACAAAGACACACTTTTTTGTTTTGGGGTCGGCCTCTGTTTTGACGTATATTGTAAAGAGAGAGAGAGAGAGCCTTGAGCGCAGACGCCTGGCCATTTCTGAACACACACCCCGCCCCGTTTTCTTTGTTTTGAAACACACACATACGCATACACTCCAGCACACGCACGCACGCACACACACACGCGCGCACATGGCTTTTTCTGCAAGTTTTTTTCTCCGGGGGCATGCTTGGTGATAGAAGTTAAGGACTTATTCCTATCGTTAGAAGGTGAGATACAATTTTAAAACCATTTATTTAATTCAAAATATTTAGTACATACAATTTATAGCCGTTCATAATTAATGTATTTTACTATGCCTTTCTTACAGATATAGGTCCTGGTTAGCCCCTGACCATTATCCGATCGCTAAGACGCTTGCACACTCCCTCAAAGCTCCGTAAGTTTTCCCTCCATGGGTAGATAATCCGTCCGTCATGTAAATCCTGGGGTATGCACCCAGCTTTAATGAATAAGATGGGTAGAAAATGAATCTGTTTAAGTCATAAGTAAAGGCCTTTCATAAAGAGGCTGTCATGATTGACTGTGGCCCATATTTAACACGTATTGCATGTTACCTAAGACTATTGTTGTACATTGAATATCCACTAGCAGATTTGTGTAGCATGCATCTCCACTATATCGGTCATGTTCCTGTGGTCTTTTTAAAAGTTAATAAACCTGTGTGTAAAATGTACACTTTTGTTTCACTGTAGATTTGTTTAAGCCCACCTAGAAACACCTGATTTATCCCACAGCATTAAGGAATAAGCTGTGTATAAAAATATTCTGTTTAAGTCCTAAGTAAAGGCCTTTCCTAAAGAGGCTGTCATGATTGACTGTGGCCCATATTTAACACGTATTGCTTGTTACAGAAGACCCCTGTTGTACATTGAATATCCAATAGCCGATTTTTGGAGCATCTCCACTATATCTGTCATGTTACTGTGGTCTTTTTAAAAGTCAATAAACATGTGTGTAAAATGTACACTTTTGTTTCACTGTAGATTGTTTAAGCCCACCTAGAAACACCTGATTTATCCCACAGCATCAATGAATAAGCTGCGTATAAAATTATTCTGTTTAAGTCATAAGTAAAGGCCTTTCATAAAGAGGCTGTCATGATTGACTGTGGCCCATATTTAACACGTATTGCTTGTTACAGAAGACCCCTGTTGTACATTGAATATCCAATAGCCGATTTTTGGAGCATCTCCACTATATCTGTCATGTTACTGTGGTCTTTTTAAAAGTCAATAAACATGTGTGTAAAATGTACACTTTTGTTTCACTGTAGATTGTTTAAGCCCACCTAGAAACACCTGATTTATCCCACAGCATCAATGAATAAGCTGCGTATAAAATTATTCTGTTTAAGTCATAAGTAAAGGCCTTTCATAAAGAGGCTGTCATGATTGACTGTGGCCCATATTTAACACGTATTGCTTGTTACAGAAGACCCCTGTTGTACATTGAATAGCCATCGTAGCGGTTGTCAATAGAGTTTGCCCCCACCCCTAACTAGAGAAAGTACGGTATGATTTCACATAGCACCGGGTTGACGTTTTTTTTTCGCGCTAAAAATCCTCCCAAAGGAATCTTTGACTCCTAAGGTATTTGGTTCAAACATAGGGTATTGGGTGGTGTCTAAACATTAGGTATCTTTTGATATTCTAAAATCTCCGGGGGCTAGCATCTAGATGCTGGGGTGGGGAGGTCTCGACAGGGCTGGGCTGAATGACTTTTTAGCCCACCTAAAAAATAGTTTTTGAAAGGACTTTGTGTTTAGGAGGCTTAAGACCCAATATTATTGTTGAGGGGGTAGGCATCTGTTTTGCCAGATAGTGTAAACCTTGGTTTCAAACGACCCCCCATGCATAGAGAGCCTTGAGCGCAGATGCAAGGGTATTTTTTTAACAAACACCTAGCCCCCTTTTTCTGTTTTTGAAACACACACACACACACACCACACAGCCACTACATCATACGCACGCCCATACGCGCGCACATTGCGCAAGTTTTTTTTCTCAGGGACAGACTGCGCTAAGAGTGAACAAACGCGAGAGTTCATAACGTGGTGAGATTCTGCTTTTAAAACCATTTATTTCATTCAAAATATTTAGTACATACATTTTATAGCGTTACATTCTTAAGGTATTTTACGAAGCCTTTCTTACAGATCCAGGGATCTGATGCAACCACCCCCCATTGTCAGTGTCCAGTTGGTCATCAAAATGCCGGGATCTCTTGCCAGGCTCATCAACACTTGGTAAGTTTTCACTCCAGGGGTACATCCTACGTCGGGCCTTTTGGTCCTGGCTATGTCTCAAGAAAAGCCGAGGCCAGCGCCTTAACTGTTCGCGATTTTTGAAGAGAATGTCCAGCTTATTCATAAGTGTTATGAAAATTGGATAATCCACCCATTTAAAACTAAACACAGGAATAAAAAAGTTGACATCTTTGCATGCTCTGGATGCTACTGGAGAATTGACAGACTTTGTAGCATTACCCGCATCATAAACTTCACAGGCTAAAATTGTCACTTTGTTGTCCGGGCTATAGTCCATTGAAGCAATTCTTAGAGCCTTGAGATCACTGCGTCCGAGGACCTGTTCTTCCAACGCATAGCCTGGCACAGCTGTACCACTCAGGACCTGTTCAATTTTACAAAGAGCCAGCCTGATGTTTAGCCATTCTCTCATACCCAGAGCAGGAGAAAAACTCCCAGGTTTTGCCTGATAAACGGGTTTGGGGCCACTGGCGTTGAAGATCTTTACCGTAGAATCCTCCGGCTGGAATATGTAAGACATGTGGCCCTCACTCGTACCCAAAAATCCTTTAAAACATTCTGGAGCTTCACACAGAACTTCCTCAATGCTTTGGTCACTGGGTTCATGACAAGCCGAGCATAACATACCATAAATTGGCATATGTGTCATTTTTGTTTAATATTCAGGGGGTTTATCTTGTACAGTCTTAAACATGCATTGTTCTGGGGCTTTATAAGGCTTCTGCAAAGCCAGCCTCTTTGAAATGTTCATTAACAACCCCCAACACTAGACATCCAGGAACAGGTTGACATGACACCTGGTCACTTACTTACCCCAAAAAGCCCCCCCTAACCATCAGGATGTCCTGACCTGAAGCCCAAATAGGGGCATGCCCCCCTTCTACACGCCATTGGGGCATCAATCACTACATAGGGTCATAAATCATGATCTTTTTTGATTTACGACATTGACACCTGGTCACTTACCCCAAAGACCCCCACCTAACCATCAGGATGTCCTGACCGGAAGCCCAAATATGGGCATGCCTGCTACAACAGGACATAGGGTCATAAATCATTACATAGGGTCATAAATCAGGCTTGGGTCATAAATCATTACCGGTTGACCTGACAACTGGACCCTTACCCAAAGACCCCCACCTAACCATCAGAATGTCCTGACAGGCAGCCCCAAATATGTGCAGGCCTCCTACAACAGGACATAGGGGTCACATAGCGGTCACATAGGCTCACATAGGGTCATCCATCAAATTTTGACGTGTGACATCTACTTTAATCTCTCTCCCAGGTGATATGATGGGACAGTCAGTATTACCACAGACATGTTTGAGTGGTGTAAGATCTTGTGTATCAACTTACAACCCAAAGTTTGAAATAGATCCTTCATCATTGTGCTGAGATATTGTTCGATGCCTGAACCTCCACTCAAATCCAAAACAAAACGTTTGCTTTTATAAATACTTTAATTTTAAAACAAAACATTAAGATTCCAAAACAACTCAAAAGACAGCAACAACAAATGTAAAGAGCTCTTCAAGAACAAATAAAACCAAGTTTACCAAACTTTGGAGGGAGTGGGGTATATGGGGAGTTTGAGTGTTTGTGGGATAGTCAGGTCTGTCAAAACAGTCAAGAAACATGGGCAAAGTAACAACTTTTAACACTGTATAAAAGGAGGGTTTGGGAGGAAGTTGGGCAGTCGGTCCTAGAGGAAAGTAAGAGAGGAGGAGCAGGATGGAGAACTAGTCCCAGCTTGGAGTGGCGTTGGTCTAGTAGGGCCTGTCTCTGCGGTCCTGTCTGTGTTCACCCCTACAACAGAAAGACATTTGTCACATTGTTAAAGGGGTTTAAAAGATAACCAAGGGACACCGCACCACTGTTTTGGTAAAAATCAAAGATGGTGCTGGAGAAATGTAATCACTCAAATTCACAGACAACGCTATGGCTACAAAGACACTCGGCCCTCCGTGGAAAGAGTTTGACACGTGCACTAGTGTGTCCAAGTGTAGGGTATTCTGAAATGTGTTGTGTGTGAGATGCGTAAAAACAATGAGTGGTATGTGCTTGAGTGCTAGTCTGGTATTTGTATAGGTTTGTTTATGTGTGTATGGATCAGAGTGTTTGTATGCAAATACATAAAGTATGTGGACACCCGCTTGTCGAAAATCTCATTCCTAAATCAGGGGTATTAATATGGAGTTGGTCCCCCCTTTACTGCTATAACAGCCTCCACTATTCTCGGGAAGGCTTTTCACTAAATGTTGGAACATTGCTGCGGGGGACTTGCTTTCATTCAGCCACAAGAGCTGTCAGGTTGGGCACTGATGTTGGGCGATTATGCCTGGCTCGCAGTCGGCATCCCAATTCATCCCATCCGGCGGATGCCAGGAGAACGCTACCTGCCCCAATGTATAGCCAATGTATAGTGCCAACTGTAAAATGTGTGGCTGCTCGGCCATGGAAACCCATTTCATGAAGCTCCAGACAAACCGTTATTGTGCTGACGTTGCTTCCAGATGTAGTTTGGAACTCGGTAGCGAGTGTTATTTTTACGCGCTACGTGCTTCAGCACTTGGCGGTCCCGTTCTGTGAGCTTGTGTGGCCTACCACTTCACGGCTGAGCCGTTGTTGCTCCTACACGTTTCCACTTCCCAATAACAGCATTGACAGTGGACCGGGGCAGCTCTAGCAGGGCAGAAATTTGATGAACTAACTTGTTGGAAAGGTGGCATCCTATGACGGTGCCACGTTGAAAGTCACTGAGCTCTTCAGTAAGGGCATTCTACTGCCAATGTTGATCTGTGGAGATTGCATTGCTGTGTGCTCGATCTTATACACCTGTCAGAAACGGGTGTGGCAGAAATAGACAAATCCACTCATTTGAAAGGGTATCCACATACTTTTGTATATATAGTGTATATTAATAAGTCATAGTGTGTACAATGATGGGACAAGTGCATCTTCTTACCTTCCATCCATCTTGCCTGGTCCGAATCCACCCCGATCGCCTCTGCCTCGGAACCCACCTATGTCACCCCCTCGGCCCCAGCATCCCCTGCGGTCAAAACCCCCACGACCCCCTCTGTCTCCACCTAAACCTCCTGACAGTCAGACAGAAATACAGAGGGAGAGAGACACAGAGAGAGAGATACAGAGAGGGACAGAAAAAAAGGGTGAAAATGTCATTAAAACTAGTTAACACAGAGCTACGGGCTGCATCCAGTTTAACTGTGCCCTTGGGCACTAGGCTAACATGGCCTGCTATAAAAGGCAGGCTACACCTCATCCATTACTCTTTGTTAGCACATAATCAAATAATTATCTGTACACAGACTTCGATAGCCATTAAGCTGCTCCCTTTGTGTGAGCGTATATCAGTCGAGTTAGCTACAAAGCTGCCACTGAGCAGTAGTCAGCCACTGAGCTAAAAAGGCTAAAACACTAGGCTAAAATGCTGGCCTAAAAGCTAAAATGCTGGCCTGAAGGCTAAAATGCTGGCCTAAAGGCTAAAATGCTAGACTAGAGACTAAAACGTTAGGCTGAAGTCTAAAAGCCAGTGCAGAACGTTGGTTTCAGCCTTACCATCCATAGGAGACATGACACCTCCGGCCCCCTCTGGTTTGGGGGACTTGCACTGGTTACACTCGTTCCTCCACGAAAAGTTCAGGTTCCCACACACCCTGAAAGGAAAGAGACAGAGAAGCTCAGACACACACCATCATAACTAGCAGCTCACCCCCATCCTCGTCCCCAAAGCCCTGACTTAAGGGTTGGAACACTTCCAGTCCACCCACCCGCACCCCTTAGACCCGACTTACAGGTCGGAACACTTCCAGTCTCTAGCTCTCTGCTGTCCTCCATTGCCACGGCCACCATTGTCGCCAGAGAAACCACCACCACTTCTACCACCTCCAAACCAGCCACGACCCATCGGCCATATAGAGACAGAGGGTACAGGGGGTTAGAATATACAGGACAGGTACTATAATACTTAGCTCTCGAGAACCTAAGGGGGGTATAGCCAGCCCTTGAATTCTCAAATTATGTTACGGACCACAGCTGGGTCAATGAACAACAATCCTGCCACTCTGTTTTAACATTTAGAAATGTTATTAATCCTCGCTAGCGACTGTGAAGAGCAAGCAGATTTGTTGGTACAGTTCCCTTTCAATTCATTCAATTTAGGAAATTAATTGTGAAATTCTAATTAATGAATTGTGAAATTCTAATGAATGAATAGGAACATCCTCAATCCATATCCTACGTGGACTGAAATTAAGTGGAATTGATTCCAACCCAATTGACCCAACCCTATAATGACCTACTCCACCACCAAACTCTGCCTCACCTCCTCATCCATCTCTTATGCCGCTACCGCCGCCACCCCGGCCTACTCCGAAGTCCGCCCTGCGGGTCGCAAAGGACACCTCGATGGGGTTCCCTTTGAAGTCCTTCCCTGCAATGGAGAAAACAATAAAATATTATATAATATTTACAAAACCCAAATATGAAGGGCAACAAGTGAAAATCAGTGACTATACCTATTCTCTTCAGTGACTCAAAGAGTAAACAAACCCATAAGAAAAATAAAATGCTCAGAGACCGCTTACAGTTTCACGCATCTATTTTTTTTTAACAGTAGTTTCTCCACAGGTAATCCCCTCACCATCAAACCAGTCAGCTTTGGCAGAAGAGGGCCGCCAAAGGACACGGTGGCCTCGCCCTGTATCTCTGTCTGTAGGTTCTTATTGACCTGACAGATGGAGAAAGGGAGGTAAGGAGGGAGAGTGTGATAAAGAGAGAAAGATGGAGAGGGGGAGAGAGAGTGAGATAGGGGAATTCGAGGTAGAGAAAGAGTAGAAAACGAGAGATGGATTGACAAAAAAGCAACATTAAGATACAAAAGGAAAATGGGTTAGATGTAAGCATTGCATAGGTAAACACAATGGCCTACCACTCATAACATAGCATATTAGTAATCTACAGCAAAGCCTCAGGAAAAGATTCCACCCATGCACCAAAGTCAGGGCAGTGATGGGTGTGTCAGGTATAATTCAATGGAGGGAGGTGTTAAGAGTTCAATCAATAAATAGGTAGGCAGGCCGTGCACCTGATTGCAGATCAGAAACATCCTGTAATGAAAACATATTTGCAGCAGAAACAGGAAGTGAAACCATTTGTAGAGTGGGGGAAACAATCGACATGGCAGCTGCTTTTGCGTAGGCCACCAATGTCCTGTGGTGACCTTTGGGGGTTGAGCCATCAACAAACAGCTCTAGGTCAGCATTCAGTATTCAGTAAAGGCACATCAGAGCGTGTGCTTCCCCATCATCGTAAGTTAGCAAAAGAGTAGCAGGGTTAAGAACAGTACAACGTTTAAGAGTCACATGAGACATTGTCAACAACACATTTCCGGTAACAACTTGCAGACTTGTTTACGTGCTGCTGTGCATTTTGTTGCCAGCCTTAGTTTGCTACCTGACAACTTTACAGTTTTTACTTTTTAATTACGTGTATATTTTTTGTTTTTCCCTCACTCAACTTTTTTTCATTCAACTTTTTCACTCCGGACGCTTTATCTGGACATGGTTCGTCAGGACCTTCAACAGCCGAAGCTAAGTAGTAACATTAACATGATGCCTTCTAATTGCAGTCGCTGTACTCATAATATACAGGAGAACGATCGCCTTACAGCGAGGATAGCTGTGCTGCAAGCCCAGCTTCAGACGCAATCGTTAGGCAAGGGTAATTTCAGTGTAAGACCACTAGTGCCACTAGTAAGTACAGATAGTAGTATAAATCCCCTCGCACGGTCCCCGCAGCCGGACAACTTTCTCATGGCTTCTGGAGGGAAATGCTGTAGGAATGCTCAACCGGTGTCGCTCATTCAGCCGAAAGAAACTTTCAACCGGTTCTCCCCATTAAACAGCGAGTCGGAGTCAGAGGCCGAGCCTTCTCTGGTCTCTACTCCTCCCGTTACGGGGTCTGAAACGTCAAAGCCTCCCACCATTAGCTCTGACAAATTGAAAACCCTAGTCCTTGGCGACTCCATTATCCGCAGTATTAGTGTTATGGGATTTTGATGAATAATGACTAAATTATGTATACATTTAGCTTAAAACTATAACTAAACTGAATACTACTATGTTACTGTATGGATGTATGAACATTATTCTAATCATAGTGCTGAATATAATGTGTGTAATTTTAATCAAGAATTAGAACAAGGAATGTCTGTTCCTTGTTAGAAACGAATGGAGTTATCGTCAGACAGGCTGGAATGCTGTGTTCCTTACAGGACATTTTGTCTCTACCCAGGGAGGGGAGAAGCCTTGGGCTGGTCGTAGATTGTTTAACAGGTGGCATACAATGTGAGAAGGCTTTTGAACTGTATTACCATTGTATCCGAGAGGAGGAAGGACATTTTAAAACCTATGACGTCATTATTATTATATAACCTGATGTAAATTGTACTATGATCAGTACTCTCGAGAATAAACGCTATTGATTTATTGATTTTGAGACTGGTCTCTGTCCATTTTATGCAAATAAGTATCTTACAAATTCTTAGAATTGGACAGAGTGTTTTAATTGAATTGATTGATGAACATATAGTCCTTGGCGACTCCATTATCCGCAGTATTAGACTTAAAACGAATCATCCAGGAGGCAGGGGTACCGACGTTGAGGCTAATCTGAAGATGGTGCTGGCTAAAGGTAAAACTGGCGAGTGTAGAGAGTATAGAGATATTGTTAACCACGTCGGCACCAACGATGTTAGGATGAAACAGTTAGAGGTCAGCAAGCGCAACATAGCTTCAGCGTGTAAATCAGCTAGAAAGATGTGTCGGCATCGAGTAATTGTCTCTGGCCCCTTCCCAGTTAGGGGGAGTGATGAGATCTACAGCAGAGTATCCAACTCAATCGCTGGTTGAAAACTGTTTTCTGCCCCTCCCAAAAGATAGAATTTGTAGATAATTGGCCCTCTTTCTGGGACTCACCCACAAACAGGACCAAGCCTGGCCTGTTGAGGAGTGACGGACTCCATCCTAGCTGGAGGGGTGCTCTCATCTTATCTACGAACATAGACAGGGCTCTAACTCCCCTAGCTCCACAATAAAATAGGGTGCAGGCCAGGCAGCAGGCTGTTAGCCAACCTGCCAGCTTAGTGGAGTCTGCCACTAGCACACTCAGTGTAGTCAGCTCAGCTATCCCCATTGAGACCGTGTCTGTGCCTCGACCTAGGTTGGGCAAAACTAAACATGGCGGTGTTCGCCATAGCAATCTCACTAGAATAAAGACCACCTCCATTCCTGTGTCACGACTTTCGCCGAAGTCGGTCCCTCTCCTTGTTCGGGCGGTGTTCGGCGGTCGACGTCACTGACCTTCTAGCCATAACTGATCCATTTTTCATTTTCCATTGGTTTTGTCTTGTCTTCCTTCACATCTGGTTCCATTCCCATCAATTACATGTTGTGTATTTAACCCTCTGTTCCCCTCATGTCCTTGTCGGAGATTGTTTTATTGTATGTTATGTGCAAGTCATGTGTCGGTGTGCGACGGGTTTTGTACCCACTTATATTATTTTTTGTATATTTTGGTTTTTGGAGTTTTATGAGCACTTATTCAATGACTCCGTTTATACCAAGTTCATTTTCCTGCGCCTGACTTCCCTGCCACCGACATGCATCCATTACACCCTGCCATTATTGAAAGAGATCGTGATACCTCACATCTCAAAATAGGGCTACGTAATGTTAGATCCCTCACTTCAAAGGCAGTTATAGTCTATGAACTAATCACTGATCATAATCTTGATGTGATTTGCCTGACTGAAACATGGCTTAAGCCTGATGAATTTACTGTGTTAAATGAGGCCTCACCTCCTGGATACACTAGTGACCATATCCCCAGCGCATCCCCCAAAGGCGGAGGTGTTGCTAACATTTACGATAGCAAATTTCAATTTACCCCCCCAAAAATAACGTTTTCGTCTTTTGAGCTTCTAGTCATGAAATCTATGCAGCCTACTCAATCACTTTTTATAGCTACTGTTTACAGGCCTCCTGGGCCATATACAGCGTTCCTCACTGAGTTCCCTGAATTCCTATCGGACCTTATAGTCATAGCAGATAAATTCACATTTTTAGTGACTTTAATATTCACATGGAAAAGTCCCCAGACCCACTCCAAAAGGCTTTCGGAGCCATCATCGACTCAGTGGGTTTTGTCCATGTCTCCGGACCTACTCACTGCCAGGGTCATACTCTGGACCTAGTTTTGTCCCATGGAATAAATGTTGTGGATCTTAATGTTTTTCCTCATAATCCTGGACTATCGGACCACCATTTTATTACGTTTGCAATCGCAACAAATAATCTGCTCAGACCCCAACCAAGGAGCATCAAAAGTCGTGCTATAAATTCTCAGACAACCCAAAGATTCCTTGATGCCCTTCCTGTCACGTTCCTGACCTGTTTTCTGTTTAATTTTTGTATGTGTTTAGTTGGTCAGGGCGTGAGTTGGGGTGGGCATTCTATGTTTTGTGTTTCTATGTTTAGGTCATTTGTAATTAGCCTTATATGGTTCTCAATCAGAGACAGGTGTTTGACTTTTCCTCTGATTGAGAACCATATAAAGGTAGGCTGTTCACACTGTTTGTTTGTGGGTGGTTGTCTTCTGTGTCTGTATATGTTGCACCACACGGGACTCTTTCGGTTTGATGTAGTCTGTTCCTGTTCGTGAGTTCTTTGTGTATTTATGTAAGTTCCATGTTCAGGTCTGTCTACGTCGTTTTGTTATTTTGTAGTTTGTTGAAGTGTTTTCGGTTTTCGTCTTTACTTTAATAAACTTAATTATGTCTACATTCCACGCTGCGCTTTGGTCCAATCCCTACTCCTCCTCTTCGTCCCTCTGCCTACCCAAGGATGTCAGAGGACAAAAATCAGTTAATCACCTAACTGAGGAACTCAATTTAACCTTGCGCAATACCCTAGATGCAGTTGCACCCCTAAAAACGAAAAACATTTGTCATAAGAAACTAGCTCCCTGGTATACAGAAAATACCCGAGCTCTGAAGCAAGCTTCCAGAAAATTGGAACGAAAACAGTGCCACACCGAACTGGAAGTCTTCCGACCTGCTTGGAAAGACAGTACCGTGCAATATCGAAGAGCCCTAACTGCTGCTTGATCATCCTATTTTTCCAACTTAATTGAGGAAAATAAGAACAATCCGAAATGTATTTTTGATACTGTCGCAAAGCTAACTAAAAAGCAACATTCCCCAAGAGAGGATGGCTTTCACTTCAGCAGTAATAAATTCATGAACTTCTTTGAGGAAAAGATCATGATCATTAGAAAGCAAATTACGGACTCCTCTTTAAATCTGCGTATTCCTCCAAAGCTCAGTTGTCCTGAGTCTGCACAACTCTGCCAGGACCTAGGATCAAGGGGGACACTCAAGTGTTTTAGTACTATATCTCTTGACACAATGATGAAAATAATCATGGCCTCTAAACCTTCAAGCTGCATTCTGGACCCTATTCCAACTAAACTACTGAAAGAGCTGCTTCCTGTGCTTGGCCCTCCTATGTTGAACATAATAAACGGCTCTCTATCCACCAGATGTGTACCAAACTCACTAAAAGTGGCAGTAATACAGCCTCTCTTGAAAAAGTCAAACCTTGACCCAGAAAATATAAAAAACTATCGGCCTATATCGAATCTCCAATTCCTCTCAAAAATTTTAGAAAAAGCTGTTGCACAGCAACTCACTGCATTCCTGAAGACAAACAATGTATACGAAATGCTTCAGTCTGGTTTCAGACCCCATCATAGCACTAAGACTGCACTTGTGAAGGTGGTAAATTACCTTTTAATGGCGTCAGACCGAGGCTCTGAACTTGTTCTCGTGCTCCTAGACCATAGTGCTGCTTTTGATACCATCGATCACCACATTCTTTTGGAGAGATTGGAAACCCAAATTGGTCTACACGGACAAGTTCTGTCCTGGTTTAGATCTTATCTGTCGGAAAGATATCAGTTTGTCTCTGTGAATGGTTTGTCCTCTGACAAATCAACTGTAAATTTTGGTGTTCCTCAAGGTTCTGTTTTAGGGCCACTATTGTTTTCACTATATATTTTACCTCTTGGGGGATGTCATTCGAAAACATAATGTTAACTTTCACTGCTATGCGGATGACACACAGCTGTACATTTCAATGAAACACGATGAAGCCCCAAAATTGACCTCGCTGGAAGCCTGAGTTTCAGACATAAGGAAGTGGATGGCTGCAAATGTTCTACTTTTAAACTCGGACAAAACAGAGATGCTTGTTCTAGGTCCCGAGAAACAAAGAGATCTTCTGTTGAATCTGACAATTAATCTTGATGGTTGTACAGTCATTTCAAATAAAACTGTGAAGGACCTCGGCGTTACTCTGGACACTGATCTCTCTTTTGACGAACATATCAAGACTGTTTCAAGGACAGCTTTTTTTCCATTTACGTAACATTGCAAAATCAGAAACTTTCTGTCTAAAAATGATGCAGAAAAATTAATCCATGCTTCTGTTAAGTCTAGGTTAGACTACTGCAATGCCCTACTTTCCGGCTACCCGGATAAAGTACTAAATAAACTTCAGTTAGTGCTAAATACGGCTGCTAGAATCCTGACTAGAACCCCAAAAATGTATCATAGTACTCCAGTGGTAGCCTCCCTACACTGCCTTCCTGTTAAGGCAAGGGCTGATTTCAAGGTTTTACTGCTAACCTACAAAGCATTACATGGGCTTGCTCCTACCTATCTTTCCGATTTGGTCCTGTCGTACATTCCTACACGTACGCTATGGTCACAAGACGCAGGCCTCCTAATTGTCCCTAGAATTTCGAAGCAAACAGCTGGAGGCAGGGCTTTCTCCTATAGAGCTCCATTTTTATGGAATGGTCTGCCTACCCATGTGAGAGACGCAGACTCGGTCTCAACCTTTAAGTCTTTATTGAATACTCATCTCTTCAGTAGGTCCTATGATTGAGTGTAGTCTGGCCCAGGAGTGTGAAGGTGAACGGAAAGGCACTGGAGCAACGAACCGCCCTTACTGTCTCTGCCTGGACGGTTCCCCTCTCTCCACTGGGATTCTCTGCTTCTAACCCTAGTAAAGGGGCTGAGTCACTGGCTTACTGGTGCTCTTCCATGCCGTCCCTAGGAGGGGTGCGTCACTTGAGTGGGTTGAGTCACTGACGTGATCTTCCTGTCTGGGTTGGTGCCCCCCTTGGGTTGTGCCGTGGCGGAGATCTTTGTGGGCTATACTTGGCCTTGTCTCCGGATGGTAAGTTGGTGGTTGAAAATATCCCTCTAGTGGTATGGGGGCTGTGCTTTGGCAAAGTGGGTGGGGTTATATCCTGCCTGTTTGGCCCTGTCCGGGGGTATCATCGGATGGGGCCACGTGTCTCCTGACCCCTCCTGTCTCAGCCTCCAGTATTTATGCTGCAGTAGTTTATGTGTCGGGGGGCTAGGGTCAGTCTGTTATATCTGGAGTATTTCTCCTGTCTTATCCGATGTCCTGTGTGAATTTAATTATGCTCTCTCTAATTCTCTCTTTCTTTCTTTCTCTCTCTCTCTCGGAGGACCTGAGCCCTAGGACCATAACTCAGGACTACATGGCATGATGACTCCTTGTTGTCCCCATTCCACCTGTCCGTGCTGCTGCTCCAGTTTCAACTGTTCTGCATGCGGCTATGGAGCCCTGACGTGTTCCAGAATAAGACCTCCTCCTCCCAGCTGCCCACTGCTCTGAGGCTAGGAAACACTGTCACCACTGATAAATCCACTCTGATTGAGAATTTCAATAAGCATTTCTCTACGGCTGGCCAAGCTTTTCACCTGGCTACCCCTACCCCGGTCAACTGCTCGGCACCCTCCACAGCAACCCGCCAAAGCCCCCACCATTTCTCCTTTACCCAAATCCAGATAGCTGATGTTTTGAAAGATCTGCAAAATCTGGACCCCTACAAATCAGCCGGGCTAGACAATCTGGACCCTCTCTTTCTAAAATGATCTGCCAAAATTGTTGCAACCCCTATTACTAACCTGTTTACTAGCTTCTCTTTCGTATCGTCTGAGATTCCCAAAGATTGTAAAGCTACCGCGGTCATCCCCCTCTTCAAAGGGGGTGACACTCTAGACCCAAACTGCTACAGACCTATATCTATCCTACCCTGTCTTTCTAAGGTCTTCGAAAGCCAAGTTAACAAACAGATTACCGACCATTTCGAATCCCACCGTACCTTCTCCGCTATGCAATCTGGTTTCAGAGCTGTTCATGGGTGCACCTCAGCCACACTCAAGGTCCTAAACGACATCATAACCACCATCGATGAGAGACATTACTGTGCAGCCGTATTCATCGACCTGGCCAAGGCTTTCGACTCTGTCAATCACCACATTCTTATTGGCAGACTCGACAGCCTTGGTTTCTCAAATGATTGCCTCGCCTGGTTTACCAACTACTTCTCTGATAGAGTTCAGTGTGTCAAATCGGAGGGCCTGTTGTCCGGACCTCTGCAGTCTCTATGGGGGTGCCACAGGGTTCAATCCTTGGGCCGACTCTCTTCTCTGTATACGTCAATGATGTTGCTCTTGCTGCTTTTGATTCTCTGATACACCTCTAAGAAGACGACACCATTCTGTATACTTCTGGCCCCTCTTTGGACACTGTGTTAACTAACCTCCAGACGAGCTTCAATGCCATACAACTCTCCTTCCGTGGCCTCCAACTGCTCTTAAATGCAAGTAAAACTAAGTGCATGCTATTCAACCGATCACTGCCTGCACCTGCTCGCCCGTCCAGCATCACTACTCTGGACGGCTCTGACTTAGAATACGTGGACAACTACAAATACCTAGGTGTCTGGTTAGATTGTAAACTCTCCTTCCAGAGTCACATTAAGCATCTCCAATCCAAAGTGAAATCTAGAATACCCTCGTAAAACTGACCATCCTACCGATCCTCGACTTCGGTGATGTCATCTATAAAATAGCCTCCAACACTCTACTCAACAAACTGGATGCAGTCTATCACAGTGCCATCCGTTTTGTCACCAAAGCCCCATACACTGCCCACCATTGCGACCTGTACACTCTCGTTGATTGGCCCTCGCTTCATACTCGTCGCCAAACCCACTGGCTACAGGTTATCTACAAGTCTCTGCTAGGTAAAGCCCCGCCTTATCTCAGCTCACCGATCCCCATAGCAGCACCCACTCGTAGCACGCGCTCCAGCAGGTCACCCCCAAAGCCAATTCCTTCTTTGGTCGTCTTTCCTTCCAGTTCTCTGCTGCCAATGACTGGGAAGAACTCCAAAAATCTCTGAAGCTGGAGACTCATATCTCCCTCACTAGCTTTAAGCACCAGCTGTCAGGGCAGTTCACAGATTACTGCTCTTGTACATAGCCCATCTGTAAACAACCCATCTATCTACTTACCTCATCCCCATACTGTATTTATTTATTTATCTTGCTCCTTTGCACCCCAGTATCTCTACTTGCACATTCATCTTCTGCACATCTACCATTCCAGTGTTTAATTGCTATATTGTAATTACTTCGCCACCATGGCCTATTTATTGCCTTAACTCCCTTATCTTACCTCATTTGCACTCACTGTATATAGACTTTTTGTTTTCTTTGTTCTACTGTATTATTGACTGTATGTTTTCTTTATTCCATGTGTAACTCTGTGTTGTTGTATGTGTCAAATTGCTATGCTTTATCTTAGCCAGGTTGCAGTTGCAAATGAGAACTTGTTCTCAACTAGCCTAGCTGGTTAAATAAAGGTGAAATAAAATTTGTAAATAATTAGCCTGGTTCCTCTCTAGGTTTCTTCCTAGGTTTTGTCCTTTCTAGGGAGTTTTTCCTAGCCACCGTGCTTCTACACCTGCATTGCTTGCTGTTTGGGGTTTTAGGCTGGGTTTCTGTACGGCACTTTGATATATCAGCTGATGTAAGAAGGGCTATATAAATACATTTGATTTGATTTGATAGTGCAGGAGCCATGCTGGAGTAAGATGGGTGGTTCGTGCCATAAGATATGAGCGTGGACAGCGTGAGGAACTTGAACGGTTAATGAGCACATTGCAACAATGTTAGCACAAGCTAACACTGACTCTGTAGCAGCCGCTGCAGCCCTGAGGCAACATACCAACCCTCTTATCACACCGTCAAGTCTTTTAGAATAGTAAGCAACAAGCTGTTGGTCCTGAGTGAGGACAGATGACATGAAACCATTTTTCTCGCTAACAAACAGATTAAATGGTTTAGACTGATCTGGCAATCCTAAACAAGGAGAATAGGTACGCAACTGTTTCAACTTGTCCAGTGCCTGCAGTCCTTCTGGTGTCCACTTTATCTTATCATTCATCTCCATCTTGTGGCCGTGAATGAGATCAGAAAGTGGCTGAGTGACTTCAGCGTAATCAGGTAGCCAGGCTCTGCAATAGCCTGCCATTCCTGTGTGTCATCATGTGCTGTTTTGTAACTGGTTGTGGTATCCAGTATGGATGGGTATCATTAAGATACTCTTACCAGTACTGCTTATCGATCCTGTACTTTAACAGTATTCTTGTCGAAACATGTTAAGAACAGAATTACCATTTATTTTCTGAAATGTAAAATAAATAAAATAAACAATTATTTACAGCAAAAGAAACAGCAATGTTTTGAACAAATCACTTTTGTAGACTCTAATGTTGTGATGATGGAAATGTAAAACAAACGAAATAAACAATATTTTCCTGCAAAAGACAATACAGTGGTATAGAGCAACACGGGTGGGGCATGCAGGTAGGCTGCAAAAGGACAAACAGTTCTTAGCAGTTCTTCTGGAGACAGATCAACATATTTGCCTTCTCTGGCAGAAGTCGGGACCTCTCCTGGCTTATTGTGGAGGAGGCTTGAGCACAGAGGTAGCTTGTTGCAATGTTTGTGATGAGGGGCAGATTAGCTCTCTTCTCCCACCACCCACATCACAGGATCTTCAGCCATGGGCCTTCGTAGAGCTCGACCTCTAGGTCAACACGCTTGCTGAGGTTGAGGGACGAGGTGTCCTGTTGGATCGTCAACCTCAACTCCCTGTCCTCCTCTGAGAACAGCTCCTCCAAGGCACTCCTTGTTTTGTACAATGGAGGGACTGTCTCCTCCATTTCCTCTCCTTCAGACTTCTCCTTCAGAGCTGGTGCTCTGTGTCTGTCTGCTCCGGCTCCTCTGACAACCCCGTTGTTGCTCCTGTCACATTGGCCTCAACAGTTGCCTTCCTCAGCCTGTCCCAAGTGGTGTCACTCACCGGCCTCCCTTTAAATCTGGGGTCCATTGCTGTGGCCTCATGCAGGAAGGCTTGAATGTCCATATCCTGATAGCGCTCGGAGAGGTTCTCCCACACCTTCTCTTTGATGGTTGCCACAAATGTTGTATCTTCATGCTTCACAGTGAAGTGCTCTTCCATTTTTTGGAGGATGGGTATGATCTGTGCACAGGTGGCATTCTTTTCACATGACACACACAGTGTGGATGTATAGAGGATTCACCATGAGCTGGACAAACTCCTCAGCCTTATGGAAGTCCTCGTCCTTCAGACGGTCCAGGTTGTCGTTGGTCATTGCTTTTCACAGTCGTGGTCCAAGGCTGCTGCTTGGATCGCTGGATACGGCTCCATGAATCTCTCTATCATTAGATAGAGCGAGTTCCATCTGGCCTTGACATCAAGGATGAGTGAGTGTTGCGGATTGCCTGAAACAACAACAAAAAATAACATACATTTAATTACCGCACACTTGAATATTGTTAAATGTTATATGTGCAATATTGTGGAAAAATGTGGAATATTAAATTGTTAAATGTGGAAATTTCAAAATAACACTATAATAGATTGAACTGGCATCTTGCCAAGGAGCTGCTTCTTTGGACTTCGAGGATCTCTTGAACCACATGACCACTGCTTGGATTCGGGCTGCCCATTTATTACATTTATCAATGGAAGTCATTTTGTAGATTTTCTGCGCTGCCAGATTCAATGTGTGCGCAAAGCATCCTATTTTTAGAATGTGTAGCCTCTTGATGGCAACGTCCATATTGCCAGCATTATCAACAGTCACAGCCATAATCTTGCTCGGCTCTATCCAGGGGCGAAAATCTGATATCAACTTTGGAGGGGACAAGTACATGAAATTTTCTCAAGAACAATTCCTGAGGGGGACACCAAAAGTAGTGCTGTAACACATAGCCTACATTGTAACATGTTAAATGCATATTGGGGAACCATAATTACTACTACTGGATAATTGATAGGTAGTTAACTGAAGGGTTGTCCCAACTTGTTCAAATGTTTACATCGTTATAATACTAATAATAATAATAGTTATAGCAGTGTTCCTTATCATTCCAGTATGTATTTACAACCAGCAATACCAAGAAAGGCCAGTAGGTGGCAATGGTACTGTACACTGTGTATGGGTCCAGTTTTCGTAAATACAATGAACATGGTGCGATCTCATCTAAAAGAATCTCCATTGAGAACCCTCACAAAGTTGGTCTCAGTATTGAATTGACCTTTTAATTAGACTTTTTCTGATACATTTATAAAGTCATTAAATATCTGCCACTGGCCTGAGTCTTCTACAATAGAGTTACAAGAACAAAAAGCTCAAAATAAGTACAGTTCTAAAAGCAAAATAACTACTTCAACGAATAACTCAAATAAATCAACCAAAATGTCCTTCTAAAATACATATTTATTGTTCAGTCAGTGTCTCACCTCTTCAAACAGCAGCTATGGACAAGTATGTCACAAAGTACGCAATTTTAAATAAAATAAATAATTAGGAAGTGTACTGTCATGTACTAAAAACTGAAAACTACTAAACAAAAGAACAAAAATCATACTATACACCAGGGGTTCTCAAACAGGGTTCCGTGGACCCCCAGGGGTCCCTGGTGTAATTGCAAGATGTCCGTGAAATAAAAAAGTGTAATGAACGTATTCAGCACAAGGACTCCAGTAACCTTACATATAATATAGAGGGGTGGAGGTCCCTGAGGACCACTCAAAACCTTGCCTGCTTTGCTCAAAATATGCAGGGGTTCCAGTACCCGAAAAAGGTTGAGAACCACTGCTATACACACTACTGAACAAAAGAACCGAACATATGTTTGTGGGTTTCAATGGATCTAACAAATTGCTGGCAGATATTTTCCCTCTGATTCAATGGAGTCAATCAATGTTGTTGCTTTCTCATACAGTGCAAGGTAGCTTTTGTCTTTTCTCTTGCCCCTACGTGATGACCACACACAGTCGACTGCAGCCTGCATACCAGAGACAGACCGAGTTTCATTCTGCAGTGAAATGTTTAGACATTCAAGCTCTCCAAGAACAGCAGAGGCAAGTGTGATGCCCAACACAGTCTTGCCTTTGCTGAAGTGCTCGAATAAGCCACTGGCAGTTGAAGCTGTCTTGGATGCAGTTTTTGCCATCTCCTCTTGGCTGCTTAGTACCTGCTCATGCTGCCCTAGCACAGCAGCTCTAATATTAGTATTCCGCACAGTCCACCTTGTCGGACATAGGGGTTTCAGGGTGGTCAGATTTTTATCTTTGGAAAATGGGATCATCCTCTTCTGCCCTAAGTTTCAAAAGCTGGTATAAATTATGTGTGGCCTCTAAAGGCTTTACCCCGTCTTACTACATGCTGCACTGAACTAACAATTTTCATCAAGCAAAGCCTTGCGTCCTCCTGCTGTTTACCCCATGCGCTGGATAACTGGACACTGGATTTAGTTGGTGTGCTGTTTATAGCGGACTTTGAAAAGCCCTTTGATAAAGTACAACTAGAATTTATATGTAAATGCCTGGACTATTTCAATTTTGGAGAGTCTCTTATGCAATGGCTTAAAGTTATGTAGTTGCGAAATGTAAATAATGTAAATAATTAGTAAGTGTACTGTCATGTACTAAAAACTGAAAACTACTAAATGTATAATAATATAATAACTTTATTTCCCTTAAATACATATTTGCACTACATTCTCACCATTCCCACCTCAATATTTATTTGCTCTTTGTAATTATACTTTTTTTGGCAATCATTAAAATCCAGACGGAAAATATTTACACAAGAAGCCACCTAATATCACACAGTCAAACTCTTCATAATAATAATAAGGTATCAGAGAGAAAACATGACACTTCCTGATGTCAGATTCTATAAGAATCATAAAAGGACAAACTAATTAAATGTTTCTAAAAGTAACATAATAAAAAATACAAAAACAACAGGCACTCAGATGTGGCAGGGTTAGCAAACCACCACGGATTACAGCCCAGTACATCATGGTGGGTTTGGCAGTGTTGATGTGCTGTGAATTTTTCAATGGCTTTTCTCCAGTTCCTAAATCCTGCACTAATGAAGGCAGCATCCGCTCTTTGGCCAAAAGATGGCTGGCTTGAAAACCTGTCACGACTTCCCCCGAAGTCGGTCCCTCTCCTTGTTCGGGAGATGTTCGGAGGTCGGCGGTCGGCGTCGCTGGTCTTCAAGCCATCGCCGATCCACCTTTCATTTTCCAGTTGTTTTGTCTTGTCTCCCCACACACCTGGTTCCAATTCCATAATTACATGTTGTGTATTTAACCCTCTGTTTCCCCCATGTCCTTGTCCGGAATTGTTGATTGCAAGTTTTGTGCACGTTATGTCTGGCGTGCGAAGGTTTTTTTCCCATTGTATATATTTATTGTTTTTGTTCACGTGATTGTTATTATTAAACTGCGCCGTTGTAACAGTCTTTGTTCTCCTGCGCCTGACTTCTCTGCCGCCAGTACGCACTCATTACAAAACCCTTGGCTACAGTGAAAACACAACACTCCTTTTATTGAGGGATTATAATGTAGCCAGGGGAAATCACGAAACCATTTCTCTTGAAATGTCAACACTCTGTTGGCAAGAGTTTGCGGTTCTATAAATTGTAGGTGTGGCTGATATGGTTTTGTGCCATCCCTGAGGTAACTGGACAATGCTGTGCCACTGTCCCCTATACTGGTGCTGCTGGCAACAAGGGTGAAACCTGGTCCTGCCGTGGCTGACACTGTCCTCTGAAGTCTCTCCCTGGCCATTTCCCTTTCACCACCCTCACTGACTCACAGTCTGTCTCCTAGAAAATAAATAAGGTGTTTGCCATACTCCTAACTACCGGTTCCCAAAACTACACAATTAATGACAACATCAATACCATTGCCTTAAAAAATCTTAGTTCAGTCACCAGTTTAAGTTGAGAGTGGGGGTATTCATGGCATTGTCCAATTATGTCCCTATTTTACAAGTCCAAAAAAGAAAGAACCTTTCATAATGTTGCCAAACAGACTCAACAAACTTACCTGAGACTCCCTGTCTCTGCCAGTCTGTCCCTGCCTATCTGTCCCCAGCTCTGCAGTCTGTGTGCCATCTGATGCCTGCTCTGCCTAATGACACATTTGAAACATTTCCATTAGTATTTCACTTCTTTCTTATGAACATTTTATCAACTAGTATATGAGATATTAGGCTTTTTTTATTTTTCTATCTGGCTGGCTGGCTACACACACACACAGTGTGCAAGTTATTTACAGTAGGAGATGTCTATCATCTATTATCATTCTATAATGGGCTTCGATCTACAAGGTAGTGTGACCGCTGCGTTAATCAAATCCGGTATCAGGATAAATAAAAAGCAAGGTCTGCTAACTTTCTTTAATTATGTTTAATTAATGCAAACAATAAATGGCAAATGCAATTTTCGTATATACGGGTTCGCTGTATCACCGCGCAGGGTAAAACAGGGAACTGGCAGGAAGTACGTATACAGCTGTTCTTATACCGTGATGACGTAGTTCCAACCCGTCTGTTGGCCTATCACAGTAGAGGCTGAGCGTGGTTTAAACTTTGCTCAGCCTATCGCTGGTACTCAGACTGGTCCCAGTCTCTGGTCTCAGTCTCTCAGATGTCCGCATCTGGTCGTTGCGTAGATTAGATCCGTCTTGTGCCGCTCCCGATGCTCTACACTCAAACAGTTCCTAATATGGTATTGTCCAGTGTCCTACCCTCCCTGGTTGGCCTGGAGATATGCACCCCTCCCCTCTCCAGACTGACCACAGCTTTTATAGCCTGTCACTCTGTTGATCAATCTTTACACACATACACACACACACACATCTGTATTGTTTGTGTGTGTGTGTAACAAAACAATATTCATCTTCAAACAATATGGTACCGGGCTATAGTGCATAAACATAAATCCTAACAATTCCCCCTTTTTACACCCTCATGGGGTGTAACCAACTTATGTATCCATATACTGAGTTGCCGCTGAACCCAGGAACTTAAAACCTTTAACCTAGGAGGATAGTTATTTTCATGAAATGTATCATTTTTATGCAAGACAAGATAACATCGGTGGGGTTTTAGATTCACCCTTTTGACACCCCCAAGGGTGTCATCACAACAACATGATTACATACAGAATATATATGTTAGAAAATTAAACCTTCTGGTCCCTCCCTCTATACATCTTGTACCAGGTGGGCTCCTTGCCACCCGGGAACTTTAAACCTTCACAACAGGGAGGACAAATGCAATGACCTGGATAAAAAGTATATTGTTTATTTTTATTATTATTCTTTTTTTTTTATATACGACAACCTCACCCACAACAAACCAAGGGTCATCCTCAGTCAGACCCATCTTTCTCCTGTAGTTTGACTCAGTATCAGCATCTCCATCCGGAGCATCAAGCAAAGGCATCATACCAGCAGCCTTCGCTACATCTGTAACAGATTTCTTCAAACAAGGTATGATGCAAGCAGCACAACAAATTAACATAAGGAATAAAACTACTAGGATCAGAAATCCAGTAACCATCAATGCAGTGTACTTACCAAACCAACCACCCAGCCAGGGGAACAGTCCATCTTCCTCCACACCTGCAAAACCCTTTATCTCCACAGATAACTTTTCCAACCCGCTCAGAGCTTTTGAAATGCTCCCATCTGGACTGGTATTATTAGGAATAAACGTACAACACTGTTTTCCAAACATCCCACAAACACCTCCCTGGTTGGCCAGAATCATGTCTAGTGCTAGCCTATTTTGTCTAGCGGTTCGAGAGGTGGCATCCAATTGTTCAGCCATTCCCATAAGTGCGGTGTGGGTGTAGTTAACCTGTTGAGGACAGAGGGCGCTGTTTTCACTTTGAGGGAAAATCGTACCCAATATAAACGGCCTCGTACTCAATTCTTGCTCGTACAATATGCATATTATTATTACTATTGGATAGAAAACACTCTCTAGTTTCTAAAACCGTTTGAATTATATCTGTGAGTAAAACAGAACTCCTTTTGCAGCAAACTTCCTGACAGGAATTGGAAAATCTGAAATCGATGCACTGTTCTAGGGGCTGCCTATTAAAGTCCTTGATATTTATTAGTTTAGATGCACTTCATACGTCTTCCACTAGATGTCGACAAGCAGTGAGAGAAGAAATTGAGTGTGTAACTTGATCTGGACTCGAATCATAGCTCTTGGCATGACGTGTCACCAGTTTCCTGTTTTCTGGTGAGCGAGGAGGGACCTGGATTTGCCTTCTGATAAGCTGACGTTATGGACGACTAATATCTCCGGCTTTGATTTTATTTGATACATGTGACAATATCATCGTAAAGTATGTTTTTTCAATATAGTTTAATCAGATTATTGAAATTTTTTCGGGAGTTTTGCCGTGTTCCGTTTGTTGACGATGGAAAGATTCGTGCCACTTGGCAAGTGTGCTTGCTAAATCGAGAGGGAAAAAGGCCGTTCTAAAACGAAACAACGATTGTTCCCGACAAAGGACCCCTTGTACAACATTCTGATGGAAGATCAGCAAAAGTAGGACCCATTCTATGATGTTATTTCATATATCTGTCGTACATGTGAACTAGTCGTTTGCGCCCAGCTTTTGGGTACTCTCTCGCCATAACGTAAACTGCATATCGTAATGAAGTTATTTTTAGAATTCTAACAGGGCGATTGCATTAAGAACTAGTGTATCTATAATTTCCTATACAACATGTATTTTTTAGTTATGTTTATGAATAGCTATTTGGTCAGAATATGTGTGTCAGAAAAAGTGTCAGAAAAATATCCGGACGTTGTGGGAAAAAGATGCTACGTTAGCAAAACGTTAGCACAATGTATAACCACTGATTTCAGCTCTAAATATGCACATTTTTGAACAAAACATAAGTGGATGTATAACCTGATGTTATAGGACTGTCATCTGATGAAGCTTATCAAGGTTAGTCAAAATTATATATCTTGCTGGTTTATTCCCTGTCGCTAACGTACCTATTGCTATCGCTAACCTGCCTTGATGAATGAATGCGGTAGTGTGGTAGGCTATTGTAGTAAGCTAATATAATGCTATATTGTATTTTCGCTGTAAAACACTTAAAAAATCTGAAACATTGGCTGGATTCACAAGATGTTTGTCTTTAATTTGCTGTACACCATCGATTTTTCAGAAATGTTTTATGATGAGTATTTAGGTATTTGACGTTGGTGTCTGTAATTATTCTGTCTGCTTTTGGTGCAATTTCTGATTGTAGCTGCAATGTAAACTGTGATTTATACCTGAAATAGGCACATTTTTCGAATAAAACATAGATTTATTGAATAACATGTTATAAGACTGTCATCTGATGAAGTTGTTTGTTGGTTAGTTTGGTTGGTTCTTGGTTAGTTAGGTTGGCTTTGTGCATGCTACCTGTGCTGTGAAAAATGTCTGTCTTTTTTTGTATTTGGTGGTGAGCTAACATAAATATATGTGGTGTTTTCGCTGTAAAACATTTTAAAAATCGGACATGTTGACTGGATTCACAAGATGTGTATCTTTGAATTTGCTGTATTGGACATGTTAATGTGTGAGAGTTAAATATTTCAAAAAAATATCTTTTGAATTTCGCGCTCTGCCTTTTCAGTGGAATGTGGGAGGAGTTCCGCAGGCGGAACGCCAGAGCCAGACAGGTTAACAAATCGTTGTGGATTATAGTAGGTATAATTGATCCAGGCAGTTTTCTTAGCATCAACAATAGCTGGGCCAATAATGGGCAACAAATGCCACAGACCATCATTTCTGTTTAATGCTCGGAATTCGTGGGGGACCCCTATTGGGACCCCCAACAGGTTGGTGTGGATGTTATCTGTACCCTCGGACCAAGGAGCGTCACGTTTCTGCCGTCTCCTGGGTTGGTCCCGCGCCTCTGTGTCATGTGTAGATCCCAGGAGTTGGTTAGCTGTAACCTCAATAATAGTCAATGGTGTTATCAGACTGGCCAAAGCACATGTGCCCTGCCAGTCTCCTTTCAAAATGGAGGTCAACCGCCTGACAGGTCCACACATCCACCATACATCAGCAACACCTCTAGTTTGGTTCAGCCCTTCAATGGGCCATGTGGCATTAATAGTGACATTAGTGATGCAGTCAGCAGTAGGGAGCCTCTCATAGTCTATACCCCTACCTGTACCAGTGATACAGCTGTAATTTCCCCCATATGCCTTAACTCCCCACAGTGCCTTCTGGGGAGGGACTTCTGGGAACACAAGACTCAGAGCTTTACACAGGGTCGAATGTAGCTTGTTATGGTATAAACCCTCCAATATGCACATCCAACCTCCCCACTGCTTAGGGCAAATGGGTGAGTAGCCAGAAAAGGACTAGCATGTCCACAGATCACACAGTCTTTTCTATTAAGTGTTTTGGCGGTGTATCTCATATAGGCTAACCACATGTTCTCCCTACCCTCATAGCCAGTTTCGGTCCCCAATTGGTCACTGTCTGATATATCCTTTACATTTATTACCTGTACCGGATTGGAGAGCTTAGGTGATGATGTGGAACCCGGTCTTGAAGTGGTGGAGGAGTTCGGCTGAACCTGGCCTTGGCCTGTTGGAACTGGTGGTGGTTTTGGCAGCACTGTTTATTTATTTATTTATTTATTTTACCGTTATTTTACCAGGTAAGTTGACTGAGAACACGTTCTCATTTGCAGCAACGACCTGGGGAGTAGTTACAGGGGAGAGGAGGGGGATGAATGAGCCAATTGTAAACTGGGGATTATTAGGTGACCATGATGGTTTGAGGGCCAGATTGGGAATTTAGCCAGGACACCGGGGTTAACACCCCTACTCTTACGATAAGTGCCATGGGATCTTTAATGACCTCAGAGAGTCAGGATACCCGTTTAACGTCCCATCCGAAAGACGGCACCCTACACAGGGCAGTGTCCCCAATCACTGCCCTGGGGCATTGGGATATTTTTTTTTTTAGACCAGAGGAAGGAGTGCCTCCTACTGGCCCTCCAACACCACTTCCAGCAGCATCTGGTCTCCCATCCAGGGACTGACCAGGACCAACCCTGCTTAGCTTCAGAAGCAAGCCAGCAGTGGTATGCAGGGTGGTATGACGGTAACCATCCCCATCGTATCCCAATCAGACAGCTCAGTATGCCCAGCCGTCCTGTAAAGCCCCACCCTCTCCCAGAGAACACATCATCAGCCAGAGGCCAAGCCACACTTTCACTTCTATGAACAAACACAGTGATGAGAGGGCGGGGTCAGGGAAATCTTCATTAAGGAGTTGACCCCCGAACTTTATTTGCTACCGTTCTTCTCCTTAACTCTGTGATAGTTCGGCAGTGTCAGTGTGTCCTACCCTCTTGCATTGTGTGATATGAACCCAGGTAGTTCTTTCAGCTATTCTCACTGCGAATGCGGTCACCAGGAGTACTTGGTATGACCCCTCCCATCGTGGCTGCTTCCAGTCCCTTTTCTTTAGTGATTGGACCCAGACCCAGTCCCCTGGCCCATTCATGTGGGTAATCTCCTCCTGTAGTTCTCCTGTAGAGCATAAAATCTTGGACATACGGGTTTGGTTAATTAACAGTCTTTTAATGTGTTCTGCTAGAACCTCTGCATTCTATCTGTTCTATCTGATTAGCTAGAATGTCATCCATTATTATCCTAGTCAACCAACTCTAGGGATATTTAACTAATAGGCCACACCACAAAGTGCCCTATTCCTTCCCCCTTTTGATACATGGCTCCGCCCTTGTAACAATACTGGCGCAAATCTAACCATTCTCTGTCAAGTGTCTTATCTACTTTAAGAGTTATCAGTGCTGCCCCTTAGTTCCTGAACCCAACTAAGTTTTCATTGTGTTTTTAGGCCCATATGCTTAAAATCATCTTAAAATTTCCAATGGCGCCCTCTAGTGACTTTTCACCTTCACTACTATCCATAATATTAATATCACCAATTTGTTCTATCAAATTACCTTAAACTCAAACGCTAAGGCCCTTAGATTCTCCATTCAAGTGGCTTTCCAATGAGGAGGATCAGACTACACTGGAAAGTCACTTTAGAATTCATACCAACACTTTTATGTGTGTGTATCCCTTTAAGATATTTTTTCGCTGGGCCTCCCGGGTGGCGCAGTGGTCTAGGGCACTGCATCGCAGTGCTAACTGCGCCACCAGAGTCTCTGGGTTCGCGCCCAGGCTCTGTCGCAGCCGGCCGCGACCAGGAGGTCCGTGGGGCGACGCACAATTGGCATAGCGTCGTCTGGGGTAGGGAGGGTTTGGCCGGTAGGCATATCCTTGTCTCATCGCGCTCCAGCGACTCCTGTGGCGGGCCGGGCGCACTGGGTTCGCGCCCAGGCTCTGTCGCAGCCGGCCGCGACCGGGAGGTCCGTGGGGCGACGCACAATTGGCATAGCGTCGTCTGGGGTAGGGAGGGTTTGGCCGGTAGGCATATCCTTGTCTCATCGCGCTCCAGCGACTCCTGTGGCGGGCCGGGCGCAGTGCGCGCCAACCAAGGGGGCCAGGTACACGGTGTTTCCTCCGACACATTGGTGCGGCTGGCTTCCGGGTTGGAGGCGCGCTGTGTTAAGAAGCAGTACGGCTGGTTGGGTTGTGCTTCGGGGGACGCATGGCTTTCGACCTTCGTCTCTCCCGAGCCCGTACGGGAGTTGTAGCGATTAGACAAGTTAGTAATTACTAGCGATTGGATACCACGAAAATTGGGGAGAAAATGGGATAAAAAAAAAATTATAATAATATTTTTTCGCTGGGAAACTTAGAAATCCCCTCTAACCCAAACGTTTACTACTAACAAAACCTAATAACTATATTGTACTTCAGCTCCACCGGCTGTACCCGAACAACTGTCAAATCAAGTTGAGTACCGTTATGGTGTATTCTACTTTATGACACAGTTTTACGTTAGTACTCAATGATATCACAACGTTAGTTAGCAACAACCAAACCTTTAAGTCCATCGCAAGCTTTACAACTTTCTCTACTCCCAATCCTTTAAAACACCATATATCTCGCTAAATTTATATCGCAATAATTTATTTTAGTCTCTCGGTACCAAGGCTGAGATACTAACCAGAGTCTCCCGCGCCGCAGTCAAAAAAGCTTCTCCGTCATAGCCAACCCTATATGCGCCTCTCTAGTCTTGCCTTCTCCATAGCATCTGCAAGTTTACCCCTTCATAACTCTCCCTCTCTTTTTCTTGCTTCAGACAACCACACTCCAGCGAGGTCTAGCCTCTCTACCTTCTGCTATATCAACTTTATCATTAATTCTAATCTTTCTACATCCATACTTCTCTCAAACTCGTACATCCCTCTCTACCCTGGGCATTAGATTCACGCAAAGATTCCACCGGGTTCCCCATCGACTGGGAGCCCCTCCTCCATCCACTCCCTATACATCTTTTCACCTCGCTTTTTCCACTCCTTACCCCAATTTATTTCTAGAGCAGATTTCAACGTCTTCAATACCTTTTCTATTTCTGGAGACATTATATATTCCGTGCGTATACTCACGTATGTGTGTAAATTAATTAAAATAACTAAAATCTACTCATTTCTCATACAATTTTTTTTATTTATTTTTTTACAAAAAACTAAATTAATCTCAACACATTCAACTATGCACTGTGGGTCCCCTAAGATACCAGCCCCAACTGCAATATCTGATGTACTTTCATTCACGCGGTAAAATTATTCCATACAAACTTTGTGTCCCCAAACACTTTAAAATCCGCAGGTCATTCAAACTTGGTATAAGTGTAACAGGGTTGGTTGTTTCCACTTGCCTCTAAAGAAATGTGCATTTGATGTTCAAGCATTCGTATTGGTTAGTTCAACTCTGATGACAATAAGGGGTGTTGTGATTGGCCCCGCTTGCAGATAGGGGGAGATCGCGAATGTCAGGTCTTCCCAGTATGAAAATGTGATGCAAGGGGTAGGTCACGTTCTGAATACTGTTTTCTATTTTCTATTTTACAATGTGTACAAGTTTGCTGTACGTTACTGATTCTATACATGTGTGGGTATATGGTACCTGTTAGGGATTGAGGGGCTTTCTGGGATGTGCTTTGGCATATGATTGCTGTAAATAAGTGTGTTAGCTAGCATACACCGATGTCATGGTCACATAAGCCACTGCTAACACAGTTGTCTTCATGCTACAGTTTTTGCCATCGACAGCCATCAACACTGTTAAGCCCTGCACAACTAACGTGCTGTTTCCCATTTAACAACAGGTATTTACACATGTTATATTTTGTATTGTATTTTTGTATTTTGTTGCCCAGTATGAAAATGTGATGCAAGGGATTTTGCCATCGACAGCCATCAACACTGTTAAACCCTGCACAACTAACGTGCTGTTTCCCATTTAACAACAGCAACAGAAATAAATGATGCTCAACTGGGACTACTGGCCGAAGTTATTTATTATGAGAAAACACAACGCATGGAGAGTGCATTATACATCTGTTACATAAGTACGCCGACTTCTTACCCAATGTACTACTCTTATTCTATAAACTTGTTTTATTCCCAATATAACTGGCCCCTGGCCACTATTATTACTGTTATATTGCCGTTTAGTTGCATTCCCACCTCATATGTAGGCCCCAACCTATGTCATACACACTTGGCTCTGCCTAGTACATTACTTTCGTTATTGTATGATATTACCCTCACTTATACTTGTAAGCCCCAACTTACGTCATGCATTCAGTACATTTCATTTACACATTGCATCTTTGAATGATTTTGATCAAATAAAATTGCATTTGCCATTACTTGGTCCACGGTATTTTAGACTATTCGTATATTGGATATAAGGAATTTGGTAACTTACATCAAACAGGTGTCTCACAAAATAAATTTGGATAATGCCAATATGCAGAACTTTAGTATTTTATATAATAGGTATCTGGTTACCTTTTTTTAGTAGACCGGTCTTTTGTGAGAAACTCCGTCCAACGACAGTAAAGGTATCTTAGCTGGCTCGTCACTGTCCAGCAAAGTCCTTAAACCGGATCACGTCGGGAATCACCATGTGAGCGCTGCGTTAATCAAATCCGGTATCAGGATAAATAAAAAGCAAGGTCTGCTAACTTTCTTTAATTAACGCAAACAATAAATGGCAAATGCAATTTTCGTATATACGGGTTCGCTGTATCACCGCGCAGGGTAAAACAGGGAACTGGCAGGAAGTACGTATACAGCTGTTCTTATACCGTGATGACGTAGTTCCAACCCGTCTGTTGGCCTATCACAGTAGAGGCTGAGCGTGGTTTAAACTTTGCTCAGCCTATCGCCGGTACTCAGACTGGTCCCAGTCTCCGGTCTCAGTCTCTCAGATGTCCGCATCTGGTCGTTGCGTAGATTAGATCCGTCTTGTGCCGCTCCCGATGCTCTACACTCAAACAGTTCCTAATATGGTATTGTCCAGTGTCCTACCCTCCCTGGTTGGCCTGGAGATATGCACCCCTCCCCTCTCCAGATTGACCACAGCTTTTATAGCCTGTCACTCTGTTGATCAATCTTTACACACATACACACACACACACACATCTGTATTGTTTGTGTGTGTAACAAAACAATATTAATCTTCAAACAATATGGTAGCGGGTTATAGTGCATAAACATAAATCCTAACAGTAGCTAGCTTGTCAGCTAGCAAATGTGAAACGGATTGCAGTGACAAGGGTTGACAGCTGTATGAGTTCACCATTTACACAACGTAAGCTGCAACCTTTTGAAATTTTAATATAGTTTATGCTTTCGTTTTATATTGGCTGGCTTTCCACAATAGCTGAATTTGCTGAGCTAGCAAGCACCAATTCCATTTCTGTGGTGTTTGCTATAATCTTTGCTATCGTCAGTTTACTCCAAGATCGGCACACAGGTGCTTCAAAGTCCCGTAGCGACAATTTAGCTTTTGCAACGAGAAGAGTGTAGTTCTGTTCAGTTTGGAGTTCAGTTTATTGCTAACCTTATCATAGCACAGGGACTTTGAAGCACTACAGCTGCATGCTGATCTTGGAATAAACTGACGATAGCAAAGAGGGGGGGGGGGGGGGGGCAGTGGATCAAACCATTGTGAGGGAAAGAGCGGGAGGTCGCAATCTTTCTAAACTTGAAAACGAGCTATTAAGTGGCTATAATCAGCGCAAGTGCTTTCATTGCGTATTATTAATTTTATTGAAATTACATAGTTATGTTTACAGTGATATATTGGGGGGGACAAATCATATTTCTCCCAGGATGAGGGGTCGTGTCACCCCCGTCCCCCCTGGGATTTCTGCCTATGGCTATCTAAAACTCTTCCAGAATGTCTGAGATCTCCTCTGCCACTACTTCGCCAGTTTGCGATTTGTACACTGCCCTGGTGTGGAGGACCTTCTGTTTTACATGGCACCTGACTTGTGTAGTGAACTGTAACAGTGAGATAGTGGTCCTGACAGAGGCTGGTCCACCCGTCTGATGTGATGGCCAGCTTTGGCACGTCCTTCAGCTCAGTGATCACATTGGCCTTTTCTACACCACACCAGGTAAGAACTAATGTGTCACTGAGGTAACTCCTGATGGGAGGGGTATATTTGGGGTTGAGTGACTTGCTCATCTCCCTACAGTAAAAAATATAGTTTCCATGTGTTGAATTATCATTATTGAATTATTGTGTTGTTGTGTATTGTATTGTGGAGTGATGGGACTAACATAAAACCCTTTTATACTACTATATCCTAAAAAGTAATACAACTCAACATATACTAGGATCTGTGTTTATTGCACTATAAGCCAATACTATATCACATGTGATATAATATTAGCAACTGTTGGCCTGGGTGTCTGTGTGTGTGTGCTGAAAGTAACATTTTGCCCCAGATAGTGTGCTGAGAAGCTGTGGTTAACCTTGAGCGAGAACAGTATGCTTTCTATACAGGTGCAAATAGCTCAAACAATGTTACAGAATTGTCTGACCTCAGTCTCCAGGGTGTGGGAGCGTAATCTACGCAGCAACAGCGCCGGACACCAAGGAGCGCCAAGAGGCTGGGACCAGCCTTGAGCGCCGGCGATGGGCTGAGCACGTTTAAACCACGCTCAGCCTCTACTGTGATAGCCCAACAGACGGGTTGGAACTACATCTATCACAGTATGAGAACAGCTGTTTACTTACATCCTGACAGTTTTCTGTTCTACCCTGCGAGGTGTTACAGTGAACCCGTATATACGAAAATTGCATTTACCATTTATCGCTTGAGTTTAATAAAAATACTTAAAGTATATTCGGTGACTCTGAATCACATTTTGTCCTGATACCAGATTTGAATTGATGCAAATCCTTAATATGGTGACCCCCGGCAGTGATCTGGTGAAGGACTTCGCTGGACATTGGCGTGCCAGCCAATTGACCATTACTGTCGTCAGACGGTGTCTCACAACTCCAGACCGGTCAACTCCAAAGGTAAGCAGACACCTATTGTAAAAACTAAAGTTCTGCACATTGGCATTATCCAAATTTAGTTTTGTGAGACACCTGTTTGACGTAAGTGACCAAATTATATGATTGATAAAATCTGAAATATAAATAACAATAACTGTTGAATGTAAGAAGCGTGTATTGTGGTGAATGCAATTTTGACTGACCAGGTATTCAATGATATGACAGTGAATGTAATGTACTAGGCGGGTCAGGGACCTGCTGGTTTATATGACGGTGGGTCGGCGTGCCTACTGGTGTGAGTGTGGATGAACCAGGGGCGAAAATCTGAAATCAACCTTGGAGGGGACAATTACATTAAATTTTCTCAAGAGCAATTCCTGAGGGGGACACCAAAAGTAGTGCTGTAACACATAGCATACGTTGTTAAATGTATATTGAGGAACCATAATTCCTACAACTGGATAATTGATAGGTACAGTAGTTAACTGAAGGGTTTTCCCAACTTGTTCAAATGTTTAAATCATTATAATTCTACTACTAATAATAGTTATAGCAGTGCTCCTTACCAGTCCAGTATGTATGCAGGTATTCGTACTTACAACCAGCAATATCAAGAAAGGTCAGTAGGTGACAATGGTACTGTACACTGTATGGGTGTAGTTTTCATAAATACAATGAACATGGTGTGATCACATCTAAAAGAATCTCCATTGAGAACCATCACAAAGTTGGTCTCCGTATTGAATTGACCTTTTAATTTGACTTTTTCTGATACATTTATATAGTCATTAAATATGTGCACCTGGCCTGAGTCTACAATATCTTTGCAAGAACAAAAAGCTTAAAATAAGTACAGTTCTAAAAGCAAAATAACTACTTCAATGAAAAACCCAAATAAATCAAACAAAATATCCTTCAGTGTCTCAACTCTTCAAACAGCAGCTATGGACAAGTATGTCACACAAAGTATGCCATTTTAAATAAAATAACATGAAATAAATCATTTGTAAGTGTACTGAAAACTACTAAACAAAAGAACAACTATCAATTACACCATGGGTTCTCAAACAGGGGTCCATGGACTAATTGCAAGGGGTCCGTGAAATAAAAAAGTGTAATGAATGTAGTCAGTACCACAAGGTTTCCAGTAAGTTTACATATAATATAGAGGGAGTGGAGGTCCCTGAGGACCGCTCAAAACCTTGCCTGCCTTGCCTCAAAATATGCAGGGGTTCCAGTACCCCAAAAAGGTTGAGAACCACTGCTATACACACTACTGAACAAAAGAACCGAGCATATGTTTGCGGGTTTCCTCAACAACACATCAGTTGGCACTTTCGCAATGCCCTTGCCTGTTGCCTCCGACACCCTGTATAGCCCAATAAACTCCTTGTGAGGGACAAGGTCATGGTCAACATAACGCAGACAGACATTCTCCTGTTCAGCACCAGAGACATCTTGAGTACCATCAACAATTAATGAAAATTGTACAATCGGAAGAGACCTAATCTCAGCTGCAATGCCTCGAATGACTATTGGCCATGATGTTCAGAATTTCATTCTGTGCTTTTGGGCCTGTGTACATTGTGGTACGCTCTGTTAACCACTTCAGTAAAATGGGATCATCCTCTTCTGCCCTAAGTTTCAAAATCTGGTATAAATTCCCACTGTCATCCGTGTGGCCTCTAAAGGCTTGTCCCTGTCTTACTACATGCCGCACCGAACTAACAATTTTCATCAAGCAATGCCTTGCGTCATCCTGCTGTTTACCCCACGCGCTGGACATAACTGGACACTGATTGGATTTAGCTGGTGTGCTGTTACAATTACAAAGTGGCGGTGGGTTTGGCAATTTTGATGTGCTGTGAATTTTTCAATGCCTTTTCTCCAGTTCCTAAATCCTGCACTAATGAAGGCAGCATCAGCTCTTTGGCCAAAAGATGGCTGGCTTGAAAACCCTTGGCTACAGTGAAAACACAACACTCCTTTTATTGATGGATTATAATGTAGCCAGGGGAAATCGCGAAACCATCTCTCTTGAAACGTCAACACTCTGTTGGCAAGAGTTTGCGGTTCTATAAATTGTGGGTGTGGCTGATATGGTTTTGTGCCATCACTGTGGTAACTGGACAATGCTGTGCCACTGTCCCCTATACTGGTGCTGCTGGCAACAAGGGTGACACTTGGTCCTGCCGTGGCTGTGACACTGTCCTCTGAAGTCTCTCTCCCTGGCTCTTTCCCTTTCACCACCCTAACTGACTCAGTCTGTCTCCTAGAAAATAAATAAGGTGTTTGCCGTACTCCTAACTACCGGTACCCAAAACTACACAATTAATCACAACAGCAATACCATTGCCGTAAACAAATCTTAGTTTAGTCACCAGTTTAAGTTGAGAGTGGGGGTATCCATGGCATTTTCCAATTATGTCCCTATTTTACAAGTCAAAAAAATTGAGAACCTTTCATAATGTTGCCAAACAAAGACTCAACAAACTTACCTGAGACTCCCTGTCTGCCAATCTGTCCCTGCATATCTGTCCCCAACTCTGCTGTCTGTGTGCCATCTGTTGCCTGCTCTGCCTAATGACATCATTGTGAAACATTTCCATTAGCATTTCACTTCTTTCTTATGAACATTTTATCAACTAGTCTTTGAGATATTAGGATACTAGAGTTCTTACTATGCGTTTTGGTGTACTGACAAATACTCTGATGTCCGTCTTCTTACTTTTTTCTGCCATTTTTCTACCTGGCTGGCTGGCTGGCCTAGCTGCACACACACACATTTACACAACACATGCTGCAACCTTTTGTAATTTAAATAGTTTGTTTCATATTGGCTGGCTTCCAACAATAGCTGAATTTGTAAAGCTAGCGAGCACCAATTCCGTTTCTGTGTGTTTGCTATAATCTTTGCTACCTGGTTAAATAAAGGTGAAATAAAATCAAATAAAAAAAGTTCACTAGCGACAATTTATCTTTTGCAACGAGACCATTATATATATTTAAGACAATAGTAGAAGAGAGTGTAGTTCTGTTCTGTTCAGTTTGGACTTCAGTTTATTGCTAACCTTATCACAGGGACGTCGAAGCACTACAGCTGCATGCTGATCTTGGAATAAACTGACGATAGCAAAGATTCCATCTTTGACGACGCCACATAAATGGAATAGGTACTAGCTAGCTTGATAGTTAATGTTTGCTTTAGTTTGCGCGCTAGCTCTGCAAATTCCCCTAGTGTGTGAACCCTGCCAACATAAAAATAAATAAATAACATTGCTATGGACCTGCTATGGATTGACTGGATTAACCTCACGTCAGTTACGTACATGTCCCTTTCGGACAGTAGATACGAACTCTCTATTACCTTGCCAGCTAAACAACTGGCAGTGGATCAAACCATTGTGCGGCAAAGGGCGGGGGGGGGGTCGCAATCTTTTGAAATTTAAATGCGCTATTAAGTGTCTATAATCAGCACAAGTGCTTTCATTGCGTATTATTAATATTATTGAAATTACATAGTTATGTTTACAGTGATATATTGGGGGGGACAAATCATATTTTTCCCAAGATGGGGGGGTCGTGTCACCCCCTGGGATTTCCGCCTATGGGATGAACGGCAATATAACAGTGAATGTGATGTACTAGGCGGGTCAGGGACCTGCTTGTTTGCAAGAGGGTGAGTCGGTGAACTCACTGGGGTGAATGAAGATTTGATAAAGACAAATTGAATGAATGTAGTACATTGGGTATTAAGTCGGCGTACTGATACTAGGTTTGAATGATCTACGGATAATATTACAGGTCAGGGACCTGTGTTGTATTGGAAATAAGATAAGTTCATCGAGTGACTGTAGTACATTGGGTATTAAGTTGGCGTACTAATAATACCAAGTTTGAATGGGAAATAAAAGGGCTAGGAGTCCTGCAGATCTGGGATTCTGCGATTGTATCATTGAATATTGAGGGGGTGTGCATGAAATAGGAGAAAGGTTATACAGTACAGTACGTTAAGATTGGCCATGAATGTATACAATTTATACACTCCCTATTGTGTGTGACTGTGATTAATTTGAATACATATTTGATAAAATGTCTTATATTAGGGATTGTTAATTCCATTTAGTAATAAGTACTATAGTTGAGGAGTTTTTCATTAAAGAGAGCAACAGTGTGAATGTATATCCCTATGTAAACGCATATCCTGATTTGAACTGTACTAAACTATTTGATAAAATTACTAAACCTGTATATTCAACATTTGACAATAATTGCCAAATCTGTATATTTAACCAGAACGTTGAATTTAGCATTGGGTGTTATACGGGGAACGGGATACAATTTGTATTTTCACCATCGGGTGTGGCTGTTATAAAAATAATAGAAAATTAGTTGGGACTAATTTTAAGTCTTAAAGATTTAGTCATACTCCAGGAGATAAATAAAAACCATACCACGGAGCACCAAAATGTTAAAAAAGTGTTGAAGACATTGAAATCCACTTTAGAAGTCAATGGAGGAAAAGACAGTAAGGAATGGAGGAAGAGAGTAGTAAAATTATACAGGGAGTGGATAAGAGGGGCTCCCAGTCGACGGGGAACCCGGTAGAATATTGGAGTAAATCTAATGCACAAAATGGAGAAAGATGTACGAATTTGAGAGAAGTATAGATGTAGAAAGAGAACGGACAGACAGGAATCGAATAAGTATTGCTACTCTAGGGAAAGTCAGGAAAGATTTAACCGAACTAGGACAGGATTTAGCAAACTTGTTGAGAGTGGAAAACAGAGGGAGAGTTACAAAGGGGTAAACTTAAAGATGCCATAGGGTTGGCTATGCTGGAGAAACTTTTTGCCTACAACGCGGGAGACTCGGGTTAGTATCTCAGCCTTGGTACCGAGAGACTAAAATTCATTCTGATTGTAATTCAAACACTGATATGTTTTGCCGGGAGAGATACAGTTAGTTAGTGTTTGTTTAGGATATAAACTGAACGTTTTAATAACTTGTTTAGGTTAAATTGAAAGACTAATCCATTCTAAATGATAGCGAGGTGATTTCGATGTGATACGTTGTGTTGCCTAAATGACCTGCTGGAATAATGTATAGAGACTGGAGTCATATTTAAATTACTAAATCATAGAAGACAGTTAATAACGGAGAGATACGATAAAGTTGTGCCCATCGGAATGGTATTATTCTTATGGATTGACTGACATGCGATATAAATTTAGCGAGGTACATGGTGTTTTAAAAGCTTGCGATAGACTTAAAGGTTTGGTTGTTGCTAACTAACGTTGTGATATCATTGAGTTCTAACGTAAAACTGTTTCATAAAGTAGAATACACCATGAATGGGTTTTAGATATAACCATTAAGGAAATTTAAAACTAATATCGTCAGGGTAGTCTAAAAAGATGCTAAAACTAGCAACAAAAATTGCTAGGTGGCCATCACGGATTGTTGGCGCTCACTGGGCTATATTTGGCTATAAGAGAGGAAGGTCAAAATAGTTGAATCGTAAAAGTCTATGATAGCTCCTTATTGATTTTTAGTTCGAATGTCTAGGTAACACCAGTGAAATTTAACAGGAAGTTAAGGTATATTAACTTGCCGGTGGAGCTGATTTAATGTTAAAGGGGCAGTTATAATTACTAAGTTTTGTTTGTAGTAAACGTTGGGTTTGAGGGGATTTCCATGTTTCCCAGAGACAAGATATCTTAAAGGGGTACACACACATGGAATATTAGAAGTTTTGTTTTCTGAGTTTTCATAAATACGTAAATGTTTTAGATAAAGGGTTCTTTATTTTGTCAAATATAGTAAGGAACACTTCTTTAAAGTGGTGGTATGGCTTGGGACTTCTGAGGTGACTTTCCGTTGTGGTCTGATCAGCCACATTGGAAAGCCATTTGAATGGAGAATCTAAGGTCATTGGCGTCTGAGTTTAAGGTAAATATGATACAACAAGGCGGTGAAATTAATATTATGGATAGTGGTGGAGGATGAAAAGTCACTTGAGGGCGCCATTGGTCAATTTATGGAGGTTTGAAGTGCCCACTTCTCTGTTCATTGCACTATGCATGGCTGTGGAATGGGTATAATGGCTTCAGGGGGGTGATGGAGGTCCATGCCCGGGTTGGGTGCATCCTCTATGCGGCCCCTACCCCCCCACCCGGGATTGTCCACAATAGGGCGCCACTGGACATTTTAAGCTGATTTTAAGCATATGGGCTGGGAACACAGAGCAAATTAGTTAGGATACGTTTATAAAAATAAAATAAAAAGGTAGACTCATGTTAAGTATTGAGAACATATTTTAAGCCAACAGGGCAGGAAAAAGATGAACATAGAAAAATAGTGATTTTATAAGGCTAACCCATGTTATTGTTAGATAAAATACAGTGGACTCCTGAAGGAGATATTTCATTAGTACAGAAAGCATATGATATGGTTAGCATTCGTTTTGGCCTCATTTGATCATAGTGTGAATAGTTTAAAGTGGACAGGGATATATGACATCTGTGGTGATTCATGATTATTGATAGGATCGAGATAAGGTTATTTAACCTATGTAAGGATTTTAGAAATTGCCACCATAGACATGTTTTTTGTTTTTTTTGTTTTGTAATTCCATGGGTTCAGATAACATTGAGACACTTAGTTAATGTTTGGAACCAGGGAAAGGGCAGACAGAGGGGCCCTCCCCACACTGCTGAGACCTTGAAGGTTGGGAGCAGAGAGATAGGAGTGACACAGACTGGGTCACGGTTACTGAGGGGAGACAAAGAGGGAATGACAACTTAGTTGGTTTCAGGAACTAAGGGGCAGCACTGATAACTTTTAAAGTAGATAAGACACAAATTGTTAGATTTGCGCCAGTATTGATACAAGGGCGGAGCCATGTATCAAAAGGGGGATGGAATAGGGCACTTTGTGGTGTGGCCTATTAGTTAAATATCCCTAGAGTTGGTTTACTAGGATAATAATGGAGGACATTCTGTCACGAATCCCGCTTCCTGAGTCTGTGTTTGCCTGTGTGTCTGTCCTGGAGTGTGTTTCCGGTGTCCTGGAACGCACCCTGTCTGGTTGCCGGGCGAATTAGCTCGTTGGGAGATTGATGTTCACCCGCACCTGTATCCCATCAGTAATCTGCACACCTGTCCTGATCATCACCTCTCCCCTTCAAAAGCTCTGACCTGACTTCCATTCCCTGCCGGATCGTTAGACATGAACAGTATGTTGTGCCATAGTATCAGCCTCAAGTTGGATAGTATTTGTTTTGTTGTTTTTGTTTACGTATTGCTTGCCTTGAACTTACCTCCGTTTGTTTTGTCTTCAGTTACTCACCCGGATCATTCACCCCATTCCCGCCTGGTCGACGGAGGATTCCGCTACTCCATTGGATTCACCTATTTACTCCCATCCACTCATCTCCGCTGCCCGCTACGCCACCTGGATATATCTACTCATTCACATTCACTTGTAAATAAATACTCACCTTCTTTCTACGCTCCTTGTCCTGGTCTGCTTCTGGGTTCGATTTTGAAAGAACGTGACACATTCTAGCTAATCAGATAGAACAAATAGAATTAGGGACCTGAACAAGTAGGCAAAGAAGAAGATATAGTCAGATAGAATAAATGAGAAATTGTTTGTTAACCAAACCTGTGTCCAAGATTTTATGCACTACAGGTGAATTACAGGAAAAAGTGATTCATGCAATCCAAGTCCATGAGGAGAATAAGTGGAATGCAGCCCCGTTGGGAGAGGCCATACCAAGTATTCCTGGTGACAGCCTTTGCGGTGAGAATAGCTGAAAGAGCTACCTGGGAGCATATCACACTTGTAGGAGAGTAAGACACACTGACACTGTCAAACAATCACAGGGGTAGGAGCAGAACCAGAACCAACAGGGTACTGGGGGCCAACTCTCTACTGAAGATTCCCTTATACCCGACCTTTCCCCGCTGTGAGCGTTCATAGAAGTGAAAGTGTGGCTTGGCCTCTGGCTGATGATGTGTTCTCTGGGAGAGGGTGGGGCTTTACAGGACTGCTGGTCGTCCTGAGCTGTGTGATTGGGATGCGATGGGGATGGTTACCATTACAGTGCTTCAAAAACCACCACCAGTTTCAACAGGCCAAGGCCAGGTTCAGCCGAACTCCTCCACCACTTCAAGACCGGGTTCCACATCGTCACCTAAGCTCTCCAATCCGGTACAGGTAATAAATGTAAAGTATATCTTAGATAGCGACCAATTGGGGACTGAAACTGGCTAGGGATAATATGTGGTTAGCCTATATGAGGTATACAGCCAAAACACTTAACAGAAAAGACTGTGTGATCTGTGGACATGCTAGACTTGTTCTGGCTACTCACCCATTTGCCCTAAGCAGTGGAGAAGGTTGGATGTGCATATTGGAGGGTTTTTACCATAACAAGCCAAATTCAACCCTGTGTAAAGCTCTGAGTCTTGTGTTCCCAGAAGTCCCTCACCAGAAGGCACCGTGGGGGGTTAAGGCATATGGGGGAGATTACAGCTGTATTACTGGTACAGGTAGGGGTATAAATTATGGGAGGCTCCCTATTGCTGACTGCATCACTAATGTCAGAATTAATGCCACCTGGCCCGATGAAGGGCTGAACCAAACTAGAGGTGTTGCTGATGTATGGTGGATGTGTGGACCTGCCAGGCGGTAGACCCCTATTTTGAAAGGAGACTGGCAGGGCACATGTGCTTTGGCCAGTCTGATAACACCATTGACTATTATTGAGGTTACAGCTAACCAACTCCTGGGATCTGCACATGACACAGAGGCTCGGGACACCAGAAACAAAATTGTAGACCTGCACCAGGCTGGGAAGACTGAATCTGCAATAGGTAAGCAGCTTGGTTTGAAGAAATCAACTGTGGGAGCAATTATTAGGAAATTGAAGACATACAAGACCACTGATAATCTCCCTTCGATCTGGGGCTCCACGCAAGATCTCACCCCGTGGGGTCAAAAGGATCACAAGAACGGTGAGCAAAAATCCCAGAACCACACGGGGGACCTAGTGAATGACCTGCAGAGAGCTGGGACCAAAGTAACAAAGCCTACCATCAGTAACACACTACACCGCCAGGGACTCAAATCCTGCAGTGCCAGACGTGTCCCCCTGCTTAAGCCAGTACATGTCCAGGCCCGTCTGAAGTTTGCTAGAGAGCATTTGGATGATCCAGAAGAAGATTGGGAGAATGTCATATGGTCAGATGAAACCAAAATAGAACCTTTTGGTAAAAACTCAACTCATCGTGTTTGGAGGACAAAGAATGCTGAGTTGCATCCAAAGAACACCATACCTACTGTGAAGCATGGGGGTGGAAACATCATGCTTTGGGGCTGTTTTCTGCAAAGGGACCAGGACGACTGATCCGTGTAAAGGAAAGAATGAATGGGGCCATGTATCGTGAGATTTTGAGTGAAAACCTCCTTCCATCAGCAAGGGCATTGAAGATGAAACGTGGCTGGGTCTTTCAGCATGACAATGATCCCAAACACACCGCCCGGGCAACGAAGGAGTGGCTTCGTAAGAAGCATTTCAAGGTCCTGGAGTGGCCTAGCCAGTCTCCAGATCTCAACCCCATAGAAAATCTTTGGAGGGAGTTGAAAGTCCGTGTGGCCCAGCAACAGCCCCAAAACATCACTGCTCTAGAGGAGATCTGCATGGAGGAATGGGCCAAAATACCAGCAACAGTGTGTGAAAACCTTGTGAAGACTTACAGAAAACATTTGACCTCTGTCATTGCCAACAAAGGGTATATAACAAAGTATTGAGATAAACTTTTGTTATTGACCAAATACTTATTTTCCACCATAATTTGCAAATAAATAAATTAAAAATCCTACAATGTGATTTTCTGGATTTTTTTCTCTCATTTTGTCGGTCATAGTTGAATTGTACCTATGATGAAAAGTACAGGCCTCTCTCATCTTTTTAAGTGGGTGTAACGGCAATCTAAGTCCTCCTCCTCCTCAGACGATGAGAGGCGAGAAGGATCTGAGGACCAATGTGCAGCGTGGTAATTTTCCATTATTTAATTTACACAAAACAAGACACTATACAAAATGACAAAACAAACTAACAGTCACAGTCCTAGCTGGTGCAGACAAAACACAAAGACAGGAAACAACCACCCACAATCCCCAACACAAAACAAGCCACCTATATATGATTCTCAATCAGGGACAACGATTGACAGCTGTCTCTGATTGAGAACCATATTAGGCTGGACACAGAAACAGACAAACTAGACACACAACATAGAATTCCCACCCAGCTCACGTCCTGACCAACACTATACAAGCAAAACGCATAAGAACTATGGTCAGGACGTGATAGTGGGAGAACTTGCACAATTGGTGGCTGACTAAATACTTTTTTGCCCCACTGTATTGAAGCAACATCTCAAGACATCAGTCAGGAAGTTAAAGCTTGGTCGCAAATGGGTCTTCCAAATGGACCCCAAGCATACTTCCAAAGTTGTGGCAAAATGGCTTTAGGACAACAAAGTCAAGGTATTGGAGTGGCATCACAAAGCCCTGACCTCAATCCCACAGAAAATGTGTGGACAGAACTGAAAAAGCATGTGCGAGCAAGGAGGCCTACCAAACTGATTCCGTTGCACCAGCTCTGTCAAGAGGAATGTGCACAAATTCACCCAAGTTATTTTTTTTTTTTTTTAGGTCATAGGATTTTCCAATTGTTTTCTATGGGATGCCCTTTTAATAAGGAACCTGGTTGCAGGTCCTATGGCTTCCACTAGATGTCAACAGTCTTAATAAATTGTTCGATGTTTTTCTTTTGAGAAATTAAGAAGTAGTGCTATTCATTGTAAGTGTCACTCCAGCTGGACTGTACTGTTTTGGTGCGCATGACCAGGAGCTCGCTCCACGTTGTTTTTATCCGGTGTTAAACACAGTTTATTCTGTCTTAAATTTTATTGATTATTTCCGTTTAAGGGTACCTGAGGTTGGATTAGGAGCGTTGTTTGAAATGTTTGGACCAAGTTTACAGGTAATTTATTAGATACTTTGTAGGCATGTTGGGGGAGTTGAAACTGGTGTATTTCTGAGTCAAACGCTCCACATAAATATACATTTTTGGGACATAAAGAAGGACATTATCGAACAAAAAGACCATTTGTGATGTTTCTGGGACATTTTGGAGTGCCAACTGTCGCGGTAGGGGATTTTGAGTTGACCTTATAGGTTCCCCCGTCAAGAGTGACGCAAGTCGTATCACTTGAGTTCTTATATCATCCGGCAAACAGATGATTCACAGGTCCGCCGGACTGACCTGGTTTGTTTATGCCTGCCCTTAGTTCGGAGAATTGCCTTTAGAGTTTATTGTTTCGGGATCTTAGATAATATCAATCAGACTTAGAGTACCTCTTACTTGTTTTACCTTTACCTTTTATACTCTTGTATCTAGACACACGCTTTCCTCTACGATTTAATGCCTTTACCCGTCGGTTAATAGTGCTTGAATATTAATACAGAGTAACTTTGCTTTTACAATATAAATGAGTTGGCTGTCCAATCCCTTAAATTGTATTTTGTGTAGAAACTAGACTTGTTCCCCTATACTGGGGAGTGTCAGAGGCGTTCTCTCCCCTAGGATATTGGGTCTAGTTTCTACTTTTTATTCAATTTTTGCAATTCACACAGTTATACACGTCATTACAGATTCTTTACGTCCTTAATCTATAACCCCAATAATCATCAAAACACTTCTTAATGCCTTATCTATGTATTACTACAAGCGGTTAATTACCTTAGCGTAGGTTGACCTGGTTGGTTCCCAAAGAGTATGTTCTTCAACTCACAATTTCTCTATAGGTTTGTCCAATCACTCAGTATCTGTTTCTCCTGCTAGAAGTTGACTATGACCTTTTTTCTTTTTTATATTTTTTTCTGATTAGTAAAGAGACTGCTTTCGTAGATCAAGACCCTTTGTAACACCACTGATGCTATTTATCAACTCCTGTTAGGGGGTGGATGTATTAAGCAATAGGAGTGTATAGGGTATTTGTCTCATTGGTCATTGGTCTCATTGGTCTCGTCCAAGAATCAGCAGTCAAAAGATACAATTGTTCTAGAGTATGAAAGTCAGATATTACCTTTTAGGTTGATGGTAGTTTGAAGTATCACGAGTTCAGTGATAAGTCAAGTAGCACTACCACACCTTCTTTTGGGAAGGCATGCTTCTTATATACTATTTTCGGGACCAAGTCAGCCTTAGTGCTGAGTTACATTCTATTCTTGTAAACGAATGTGGCAAGCTGTCACTGTGAAAATATTACTAGCGACAGTGTCTATACGTCATCTAAGTCTAAACCTTGCATCAATTTAACCCAAACAAACGCTACTGTTGGTCTGGCTTCCTCCTGTTTGTTTGATGACTCGCCTTCTGCCTCTGCTGGGGGTGGTGATTGGACGCGAGATATCTCATCAAACCAGTCGTTTGTCTCCCACTCAAGAGGCAGAGCCAGTGGTGAAGATGTGGGTGGATCCAGTGAAGGAGGTGTCATCAAAGTCCTTTTTTGTGCTCCCGCATCACAACAGAATAAGATCTTCAAAGGTAAGGCATTAATTATATCGCTATTTCTGACTTTTGTGGCGCACCTGCCTGGTTGAAATATATTTTTCATGGTTTTGTATGCGGGGCGCTGTCCTCAGATAATCGCATGTTTTGCTTTCACCGTAAATCCTTTTTGAGATCTGGCACAGCGGCTGGATTAACAAGAAGTTAAGCTTTATTTTGATGTATAACACATATATTTTCAAGAATGTTCAATATTTAAATTTAGTAGTTTTGAATTTCGCGCTCTGCAATTTCACCGGATGTTGGCCAGGTGGGACACTACCGTCCCACGTACCCTAGAGAGATTAAACAATTTAAAGGCAATGCTACCAAATACTAATTGAGTGTATGTAAACTTTTGACCCACTGGGAATGTGATGAATGAAATAAAAGCTGAAGTAAATCATTCTCACTACTATTATTCTGACATTTCACATTCTTATAATAAAGTGGTGATTCTAACTGACCTAAGAAAGGTCATTTTTACTAGGATTAAATGTCAGGAATTGTGAAAAACTGAGTTTAAATGTATTTGGCTAAGGTGTATGTAAACTTCTGACTTCAACTGTACATACTTAATGTAGATCGGGCAACGAGAAATGAAGTACGAGCTAGGCAGTCAAAAACTGTGCATTTCTCTGCCTGTACATGATAAACTTTTGATAGATGGTTGGACAGATTGCTTGTGTTTCCGCCCTTACAAGTAAAAGTATTGTTGCACTTGTGGCAATGAGCATTGTCAGCATCGACTCTGGTGAAGTGTAACCACACTTTTGAACGTTTAGCTCTCTCCGCCGTCATCACTAATTAAGAGCAGGGTGCTGTGTGTGCTGTAGCGTGTTGGAGACACAGGCTCTGCGCAAGAGAGATCTCTTCTGGATTGGGAATAGTGAAAATGCATCATAGACAAGTGTCTTAATATTATTGCAAATTAGAAATGGTTGGTGAGATAAAATGTGCAAAATAACAATTATATAGCAATAATAAATACATTTCTCCAGTACCGAAAGCAGAAGCGATAACGTCGGAGCTTATGGATACTACGGTCTTTCATAATTTAGCCCCGGGGCCCGTTTAATAATGGGTTTCGGTACCCATCCCTAGTATCGAGAGAATTGCAGCCACACACTCCAAACCCAATTTCCTACCATTAGGTGTAATGTCATGTCCCAGATATTTATCTGTTTGGGAGACAAGTTGAAACTTTTTCTAAGAAATGTTGTGGCCATTTTCAGCAAGAAACACTAACAGAGCTCTGGTGTCAACTTTGCATGCTTGTTGGGTTTCAGAACACAGTAACAGGACGTTGACATACTGTATTAACATTCTCCCATCGGGGGTATGAAACCCTCTAAATTTTGCACCAAAGCAGCAGAAAATACAGCCGGAGATTCCGAGTAACCTTGGTGGCAGACAGTCCAAGTCCAACAGTTGTTTAAGAATGTAAACTGTTTTTGGTGCGATGGGAATGCAAAAAAACAAAGCATTAGCCAAATCAGCAACTGAAAACCATTTAGCCGACGCCGGCACAGCAGATAAAATTGGAATGGGGTTTGGCACAACAGGAGCCCTTACATAAACTGCATCGTTAACAGGTCTGAGACCTTGATCAAAACACCAATCACCTGAGGCCTTTTGGACAGGAAGAATGAGGGTATTACAGGGAGAGTCTGGACAAGGCACAATAGCTCCTCTTTCTACCAATGAAGCATGAACAGGGGTAATCCCCTTGACTGCTTCCTGACTTAGGAGATAATGAGTTCTGATTGGTCTGTGTGTGCCCTTAGGTATGACAGTAAGTGGTTCAACCCCCCTCATTGTCATACTTATCTTTAGCCTACAGAGAGTCCGGGAGACCAATCAACAAGTGTGATTGATTCTCCACGGAAATCATCTGTTTAGTTGGTTTGGTGCTATCAAGGCCATGTACACCTCATTGAACATGTACAGCCCAAATAAATTGAACACACAAAGTATGTATGCTCGGGGAGAATTTATACCCATCCGCTCTAAGTTCCCAATCAGTGACCTGCAAGACAGACTTCAACCAAATACCAGTATCCTCCCAAGCAACATGTGTTTTAGCTACTGATACATGTGGCATGCTGTCACTAAATACATACAACAAAGCCTGTCAATTTAACACTTAAAGCACAAAATTGAGGCCCACTATAAATGTCACTGCTCTCTTGGGGTGTGGTCCCTTACAGACAATTTTGTTCATAATCTCTTGTCAATGGTGAGAAATGTGCGGTGCAGTGTAAGCCAGTCTGTGACATAAAACTGCCTTTCTGTTTCCAATGACTGCGAGCATTTAAGAAAATTTTGTCAGTAGGGTGACCCATCAATAATGTGACCCATCAATATCCTGTACGTCCCATGCATAGTACCAATCACATGTTGAGACCGTGTCGGACAGGAAGGCCTGTGACGAAGTCCAGGGATATGTAAGCAGAGGGACGGTAAGGGTCAGGCAGTGGTTGAAGAAGACCAGCCGGACCTTGCCGAGGAGTCTTGTTCTGCGCACACACCACGCAGGTGGCGACGAACGTGGAGACGTCGAGACCATGGTAGGCCACCAAAAGCGTTGCCGCACAAAGGCCAGGGTCCGATGGGAGCCCAGGTGGCAGGCAAGCCCGGGTGGGCCCACTCCAGGCCCGAGGAGGCACAAACATAATCTGCCACCCCCGGGGTTTGGCTGGGAACGATGCGCCTCATGGACCTGCTTCCCTATTCCCCAGCTGAGTGCCGTCACCAGACACGAGGTGGGAAGGATGGTCTCAAGGTCCATGGGTGTAGCCGTGGGGCTATAGCGGCATGACAGCCCATCCATCTTGATGTTCTTGGATCCTGGTTGGTAGGAAAGGAAGAAGTTAAACTGAGTGAAAAGTAGGGCCCACCTATCTTGCCTGGAATTGAGACGCTTGACCGTGTGGAGATATTCCAGGTTCTTGTGGTCCGTCCACACAATGAACGGATGTTCCGCCCCCTCCAACCAGCGTCTCCACTTCTCCAAAGGCATCTTCACCGCGAGAAGCTCACGATTTCCCACATCGTAGTTCCTCACCGAGGCGGTGAGGCGATGGGAGAAAAAGGCGCAGGGATGTAACTTGAGGTCCAGGGAAGAATGCTGGGACAGGACAGCCCCCACTCCGACATCCAAAGCATCGGCCTCCACCACGAACTGACTGGTCAGGATGAACCAAGATGGGAGCAGTGGTGAAGCGGTGCTTGAGGTCCCGGAACATCCAGTCAGCAGCCGGGGACCATGTGAACAGAACCTTGGGAGAGGTGAGTACAGACAGGGGTGAAGCCAGGGTGCTGTAACCCCAGATAAAGCGGTGATAGAAGTTTGAAAATCTCAGGAAACATTGCAGCTGCACTTTGGACGTAGGCTGGGGCAAATCCACCACCTCTCTCACCTTCCGGGATCCATCTGTACATTCCCTGCAGCGATGAAGTAACCAAGGAAGGGGATCTCCGCTTTCACAAAAAGCTGGATCTCTAGGAGGTGCTGGAGGACCTGTCGGATGTGGAGCACGTGTTCTTGGGCTGAGTGGGAGAAAACGAGGATCTCATCGAGGTAGACGAAAACGAACCGGTTCAACATGTCGCGGAGAATGTCATTAACCAGGGCCTGAAACACAGCAGGGGTGTTGTCCAAATAGCATGACCAGGTATTCGTAGTGGCCGCTGGCCGCGTTGAAGGCTGTCTTCCAATTGTCCCCTTCCCGTATCCACACCAGATGGTAGGCATTCTGCAGGTCCAACTTGAAGAAAACGATCGCCGCCTGGAGCGACTTGAAGGCTGAGGTGAAGAGTGGTAGCGAGTATCGGTTCTTCACCGCTATGTCATTAAGGCCCCAGTAGTCGATGCACGGGCGCAGGGTTTTGTCCTCCACAAAGACGAACCTGGCACCGGCGGGGGGGGCAGAAGGACAGATACACTTTGCAGCTAGAGAGTCCTCGATGTTGGTCTCCATAGCCTTGGTCTCAGGACCCGACAAAGAGTATAGTTGTCCCTGGGGCGGTGTGGTGCCTGGGAGAATGTCGATCCCGCAGTCATAGGGTCAGTGAGGAGTGGCCTGGGCCTTACTGAAAACCTCCTGGAGGTCCTGGTATTCCGCGGGAATGGCAGAGAGGTCCGGGGAAACTTCCGAGCCCACAGGAAGACGTCCATGGACAGGCTGCACTGACTTCAGACAATAGACGTGGCAGAATGGGCTCCAGCCCATAATGGCACCAGCAGTCCAGGCTCAATACCATGGGAACCTGAGGAGACTTAATCAGCATAAATTGGATTGCCTCGCTGTAGTTCCCTGACACTTGTAGGTTGATGGGAGAGGTATTGTGAGTGACCCGGCCTATACGACCCAGATGCAAACAGCAGGCAAAAGACAGGTCAAAGGCAGGTAGAGGTCCGCAATCCAGGGCAGAGTCAATAAGGTACAGAACAGCAGGCAGGCTCGGGATCAGAACAGGCAGAGGTTTGTAAACGTGTCAGAGTCAGGCAGGTACAGAATGGCAGGCAGGCTCGGGTTCAAGGTAGGCAGAATGGTCAGAACCGGGGAACTAGGGAACAGAACTTGAGAAAGCAGGGAGACGGGAAAACACGCTGGTAAGACCTGATAAGACAAACTGGCAACAGACAAACATAGAACACAGGTATAAATACAATGGGGATAATGAGGAAGATGGGTGACACCTGGAGGGGGGTGGAGATGAGCACAAAGACAGGTGAAACAGATCAGGGTGTGACAGTTCTGGCAAAATGTCCCTGTTTTCCGCAGTTGTGGCAAGCAAGGTTCCTGCCCTGTTGTTGCTGTTCTCTGGCCCACCCGTCAGCACTGGCTCCCCCTCCTCTTCCTCTACCCCGTCCCCTCTATCCATCATTTTGAGGTCTTCCCTGAGCCTGCCGCTGCTGGCCCTGTCCTTGATAAAAAGCCAGCTGTGCAGCTTGTACTCCTCCTTTTTCTATTCTCTGTTTTGTCTTGTCTGCTTGAGACAGTTTTTGCCTCTCATCGTGTTTACAGTGTTCAATAACAGCTTGTAGACTGATAGTTTCCCAGCCAATGCAAGTCATTTCAACATGTTTACCAGGGGCTGGCAAAAGTCCATTCATTAGGGCAGCCTTCAAGAGTCTGTCATAGTCATAATTTTGGCGGCCATCAGTCATTGGTTTGAGCCCATTATGCTTACGGTAGCAAGTCTCCAGCCTATGTCTGTAGTCTTCCAACGACTCTTTAGCTTTCTGCGTGCAACTATAGATAGCTTCCCAATCGGTCATGGGTGGGTAATGTTCTTTTATGCGATCACACAGTGTAGTTAGCTGGGTAGGCTCCACCCTTTCCCATTGGTAGTTTTCATCAAAGCCTCCCTCCACGTCCGCCCATCGCAGCCTCATCTTGATACGGCAAATGTGCACAATCTCAGCTGCAGATGGCTTGTACAGCCGGGCCATCTTAATTAGCTGTGTGGTAAAATCCCCCGCATCCTTTGTAGGATCTGGAAGTTCTTTAGCAATGTCCTTCATTTCGTCCTGTCTTCAAGTCTTCTGGATGCCGAAGAGAGGGTACCATTCGCCATGGCCCTCACCATCCACAGGTCGTGGTTATGGATTAGTGGACATTACCAGAGGTGCCTGTAGAAAGGTTGTGTTTGGGTCACCTTTTTTTACCTGTTATGGTCGTGACCCTTGTGGGTGAGGGACTTAGCTGCATGTTAGGGGTCGACGATGATGGTGGACTAAGCTCCCAGAGTCCATCAACACCAGAGACGGGACTCAATGTGGCCGGTGCATGGAACGGATTTCCACTGCTCATGGGCCACCTCCGAGGGGTTTGCTGGTAGAACTGCGGTGTGGGAGATGGCTGAGCGAGCTGCTGTCGGACGCCCAGGGCTGGTGCTGGTGCAGTGGATACAGGGGTATAATGGGGGGTGGAAAGTCATTATCATCATCATCCCTGTTTCTCCTTCTTTTCTTATCTTCCTCCGACTGTTTCTTCTTCTTACTTTCTTTCACCATTATTCCTTTAACTTTCTTGTCTGACTGTCTTTTGGCTTCCCTCTCCCACTTTCTAAATTTACCCCAATCTATTAGACATTTCTTGCCTTTCCTGGTTTCCTCAAACGTCTGTAAGTTATTTCTACATTCTCTTAATTACACTCAATGTGCCTTTCAAGGGATAATCTGAAGGCTATGAAGTCTTCAATTAATTTAGAACTAAGTATTAGAGCTATTTAGTAACGGTTTTGTTAAAACCATCATCATAACATTGTGATTTGTTGAGTATATAATAATCCATGGCACAAGTCCAGTAAAGTGCAGCATGACTATCTAATAGTTCAGTGCATGTTGGCTACTTGCCATTTTGGCTCACAGATACTGTAGAATAGACTACTATAATCTTTGGAGAAAGTCAAGTGTGCTACTACAATCATATTCATCTGGATATTAATATGTAACATTGTTACACATGCCCAGACAGCTTTGAACAGAAAATCGTGCATTTTGCAACTTAAATAACAGTGCTGTTAGAAATAACAAATATTGTCCAGAAAATGCTATGGATACAAAAACAATTGTGACAGCAAAAATATATTTTATCGATTGACTTTGACAAAGGGGAAATTGTAAACATTCATAATTCAAGTGACTGGAGATGAAGGCTCCCTGAGTTCAACGTTGGCTTTGACACACTCTGCTTTGACACACTCTGCCAGTCACTGACCTTTGGTTAGTTGGAAGTTACAGAAAGGGCTTGTCAATGGTTGCCATTGAGTTGCTTAGTGTCAATCCCAGCCCAACAGGAGGACAAAGGAGAGGGAGAAGAGGAGGAAGAGATAGAAGGAGGAGTGGGCCATGGAAGCTCCACTGCTGCCACCAGCTAAGGCGGGGGATAGGAGGGTTCCCAAATTGGTAGTTAGGAAGTTCTTAAAGCGGGAGGTTTTGGTGAAGACTTGGATGGTGGAGGCGCGAGGACTCTGGCTCCATCGTGCTTTGCTAGTGCTAGTGGTGTTGCTGCTTGTGGCGTTGCTGCTATCGACAGTCAACACAGCAGTCTGAAACCATGAGTTGCCCTGCTTACACATCAGAGGACCACCCACATCACTCTATGGGGAGAGAAGCAGAGAAAAACATGGGTTAATATGGTCATACTGTTATGTGCTTATAACAACATGTTGCAAGCAAAATAGTAAGACCGACAGATTTATAGATCAACTGTGCCATACCTGCAATAGTGTCACAGGTCCGGTGCAAATGTTGTCCAAAGATGAAACATTCACGCATTCCACAACAGAGGTCTGCAACTCCTGCAGGACTTGCTCAGCTGAGGACACAAAAAGAGAGAGTATATTACTTGTATATATACACACACACACACACACACACACACACACACACACACACACACACACACACACACACACACACACACACACTCCTAAGGTTGTATCTTTCCGGAAACAATCCCTAGGCAGCCCCTACCCTAGGCATTTGTGTACATCTGAGAGGCCTGGATAGGGTGTAAGCAATATGTTGAAAATCCCACCTATCCTATCAAAGGAAAGGTGGACCTACAGCAATTCCATTGCTTTTCCAATTCTTTCAGATCTATAGAGCTTGTTACTGAACAGGCACATTTCTAACAAACACACAAAGACAGTTGTCCATCCACTCACCCCCACCCTGGCCAGTGCCCCAGCCAGCCACCCAGCACTTAGTCCCTGTGTTGAAGTTGCTGGTTCCCTGGTCCACACAGATAGGCTGGATGTAGTTAGACAACTTGGGTTTGCTAGCCAGTCGGAGGATGGCCACGTTGTTGCCCGTCAAGTTGCTCATGGTGATGTTGATAACATTCAGGGTTACCTCGTTAGGGTTGGAGCCGGTTTGCTTCAGACGACCCAGGATCACGGTCCATTGAAAGGCGTTGGGTTGGCTGGAGAGATAGAATAAGTTGTGTGTTTAGCGAGGGACACAAAACTCTTCATTCTGATTGCCCCCTTATGAAATGCTTATCTACTGCTTATGCATGTGATATGTAGGGGTTATGAATGTGTTATGAAAAATGTGTTACTAACTAGGTAGAAACCCGTCATACAATATCAAAATATTTGGGCGTCTATAGTCTATAGTCTATAGTTTCTATAGGAGTTGAAATTTTGTCTCTAAGTGGAACAGAACCCATTCTACAGCAATTTCCCTGACATGGAGTCAGATTTCAGAAATGTTGGCCCCTGATCTGGAGTCAGTTAAAAGGCCGCAGTTATTGCTATGAGTATACGGACACTGCTTACGTCTTCCCCTGGATGCCTTTACGTGATGACGATTTGAATGGGGTCAATTGCGCGTTCACAGGCACTACAAATTAAAAAACCCTGTAGCTAGGAACTCTTTTCTTGCTGCGTAATGCGCCTGGAGGACATCGACCCGCACTTGTTCCAAGCATTAGTGGAGGGAGTAATATTACTCTGGTCATGTTTCTACTCGTTATGGGAGTTAAAAACATCATAAGGTAGTTAATTTAAAGCGTTTTATAGCAATTTATATCCGTTTAGTGCGATTTTGGGACATTTATTTCTGAAACGCTGTGAATTGCTGGGCACGCTTCCAATTCATCCCGAACGCAGTTGGCATTTCCACATGGCAAGAGGACAGCTTTCCACCAAAAGACGATTAGACCCAAGAAAGGATCCTTTGCCCAAGATACTGATGGAAGAACAGCTCAAAGTAGGACATTTTTATTATGATAAATCGTGTTTCTGTCGAAAAATGTTAGTGGCTTAGGACGCCATGTTTTTTGACGTAGCTTCGCTTGGCGCAAACTGTATTGAAAAGTAAGGATAATTTAAAAAATGTAATTCCGCGATTGTATTAAGAATTAAATTGTCTATCAATCCCTGTCCACCCTATATTTTTTAGTCACGTTTATGAGTATTTATGTATAAGAGTAGATCACTGTCTAATATGGCGCACGGACATTTTCTCACCAGCTGGGCTACATTTCACATTGTCTAACCATGATTTTGGTGGCTAAATATAAACATTTTCGATCAAACTCCATATGGATTGTGTAATATGATGTTACAGGAGTGTCATCTGAAGAATTCTGAGAAGGTTAGTGAAAAAATTAATATATTTTGGCGATGTTGACGTTATCGCTCACTTTGGCTAGAATCAATGCTGGGCTGCTATGTGCTATGTGCTATGCTAATATAACGATTTATTGTGTTTTCGCTGTAAGACACTTAGAAAATCTGAAATATTGTCTGTATTCACAGGATCTGTGTCTTTCGATTAGTGTATGCTGTGTATTTTTACGAAATGTTTGATGATTAGTAAGTAGGTAAACACGTTGCTCTATGTAGTTATTCTAGTCCATTTGTGACGGTGGGTGCAATTGTAACCTATGCCATCTACCTGAAATATGCACTTTTTTCTAACAAAACCTATCCCATACCATAAATATGTTATCAGACTGTCATCTGATGAGTTTTTTTCTTGGTTAGGGGCTATAAATATCTTAGTTTAGCCGAATTGGTGATAGCTACTGGTGTTGGTGGACAAATAAAAGATGGTGGATTATGCTAATGTGTTTTTAGGTAATAGATGTACATCTTTACATAGTGTCTTCCCTGTAAAACATTTTAAAAATCGGACATGTTGGCTGGATTCACAAGATCTGTGTCTTTCATTAGCTGTATTGGACTTTAATGTGTGAAAGTTAAATATTTAAAAAAAAAAAAATTTTTTAATTTCGCGGCACTGGTTTTTCAGTGGGGGTGGGGGGGGGGGAGTGCCGCTAGCGGCACCCTCATCCTAGACAGGTTAAGCGCTGTGAAACTGGCTCTCATGAGGACCGCCACAGGAATGGAAGACCCAGAGTTACCTCTGCTGCAGAGGATACGTTCATTAGAGTTACCAGCCTCAAATTGCAGCCCAAATAAATTCTTCAGAGTTCAAGTAACAGACGCATCTCAATATCAACTGTTTAGAGGAGACTGTGTGAATCAGGCCTTCATGGTCGAATTGCTGCAAAGAAACCACTACTAAAGGACACCAATAAGAAGAGGGCCAAGAAACACGAGCAATGGACATTAGACCGGTGGAAATTTGTCATATAGTCTGGAGTCCAAATTGTAGATTTTTGGTTCCAACCGCCTTGTCTTTGTGAGACGCGGTGTGGGTGAACGGATGATCTACGCATATGTATTTCCCACCGTAAAGCATGGAGGAGGAGGTGTGATGGTGTGGGGGTGCTTTGCTAGTGACACTGTCTGTGATCTATTTAGAATTCAAGCTTAACCAGCATAGCTACCACAGTATTCTGCAGCGATACGTCATACTATCTGGTTTGGGCTTAGTGGGACTATCATTTGTTTTTCAACAGGACAATGACCCAAAAAACCTCCAGGCTGTGTAAAGGCTATTTGACCAATAAGGAGAGTGATGGAGTGCCGCATCAGATGACCTGGCCTCCACAATCCCCCAACCTCAACCAAATTGAGATGGTTTGTGATGAGTCGGACCGCAGAGTGAACGAAAAGCAGCCAACAAGTGCTCAGCTTATGTGAGCACAACTCCTTCAAGACTGTTGGAAAAGTATTCCAGATGAAGCTGGTTGAGAGAATGCCAAAAGTGTGCAAAGCTGTCATCAAGGCAAAGGGTGGCTATTTGAAGAATCTCAATTATATTTTGATTTGTTTAACACTTACTACATGATTACAAATGGGTTATTTCATAGTTTTGATGTCTTCGCTATTATTCTACAATGTAAAAAATACAAAAAAGAAAAGTAAAACCCTTCAATGAGTAGGTGTTCTAAAACTTTTGACCGGTAGTATATTTATTAAATTAATATGCACTGCTTATGAATGTGATATGTATGGGTTATGTATACTGAACAAAAATATAAACGCATCATGTAAAGTGTTGGTCCCATGTTTCATGAGCAGAAATAAAAAAAATCCCAGAAATGTTACATATGCACAAAAGGATTATTTTTCTCAAATTTTGTGCACTTTATTTACATCCCTGTTAGTGAGCATTTCTCCTTTGCCAGGATAATCAAGCCACCTGACATGTGTGGGATATCAAGATTAAACAGCATGATCATTACACAGGTGCACAATGTGCTGGACACAATAAAAGCCCACTCTAAAACGTGCAGTTATGTCAAAAACACAATGCCTCAGATGTCTCAAGTTTTGAGGGAGCTTGCAATTGGCATGCTAACTGCAGGAATGTCCACCAGAGTTGTAGCCAGAGAATTGAATGTTAAACCTCTTAAGGATCTGCCCCTTTTTTTTCAGTCTAAAATGACATACCCATATCTAACTGCCTTTAGCTCAGGACCGGAAGCAAGGATATGCATAATCTTGATACCATTTGAAAGGAAACACTTTGAAGTTTGTGAAAATGTGAAATCAATGTAGGCGAATAAAACACATTAGATCTGGTAGAAGATAATACAAAGAAAAAAAAATTGTATTTTTTGTACCATCACCTTTGAAATGCAAGAGAAAGGCGATAATGTATTATTCCAGCCCAGGTGCAATTTAGATGTTGGCCACTAGATGACAGCAGTGTATGGGCAAAGATTCAGACTGATCCAATAAACCATTTCATTTCTGTTAAACATTTTGTATCAAGACTGCCCAAATGTGCCAAATTGGTTAATTATTAACTTTTCAAGTTCATAACTGTGCACTCTCCTCAAACAATAGCATGAATTATTTCACTGTAATAGCTGCTGTAAATTGGAAAGTGCAGTTAGATTAACAAGAATTTAAGCTTTCTGCCAATATCAGATATATCTATGTCCTGGGAAATGTTCTTCTAACTTACAACCTCATGCTAATCGCATTAGCCTACGTTAGCTCAACCTTCCCATGGGTGAGACACCGATCTGTAGAGATCCTTAAAAGGTTAATTTCTAGAACCAGTGTCGTTTTAGAGAATTTGGTAGTACGTCCAACCGGCCTCACAACTGCAGACCATGTGTAACCACGCCAGCCCAGGACCTCCACATCCAACTTCTTCACCTGTCTGAGAGCAGCCACCCCGACAACTGATGAAACTGAGTATTTTTGTCTGTAAAAAAGCATTTTTGTTGGGAAAAACTCATTCTGATTGGCTTAGCCTGGCTCCCCAGTGGGTGGGCTGATGCCCTCCCAGGCCCACCCATGACTACGCCCCTTCTCAAACGTGAAATCCATAGATGAAGGTCTAGTTCATTTATTTCAATTTACTGATTTCCTTATATGAACTGTAACTATAAATTCGTTGAAATTGCTTCATGTTGCGTTTATAGTTTTGTTCAATATATACAGTTGAAGTCGGAAGTTTACATACACTTAGGTTGGAGTCATAGAAACTCGTTTTTCAACCACTCCACAAATTTCTTGTTAACAAACTATAGTTTTGGCAAGTCGGTTAGGGACATCTACTTTGTGCATGACACATACATTTTTCCAACAATTGTTTACAGACAGATTATTTCACTTATAATTCACTGTATCACAATTACAGTGGGTCAGAAGTTTACATACACTAAGTTGTCTGTGCCTTTGAACAGCTTGGAAAATTCCAGAAAATTATGTTATGGTTTTAGAAGCTTCTGATAGGCTAATTTACATCATTTGAGTCAATTGGAGGTCTACCTGTGGATGTATTTCAAGGCCTACCTTCAATACCAGTGTCTCTTTGCTTGACATCATGGGAAAATCAAAAGAAATCAGCCAAGACCTCAGAAAAAAAATTGTAGACCTCCACAAGTCTGGCAATTTCCAAATGTCTGAAGGTACCACGTTCATCTGTACGAACAATAGTACGTAAGTATAAACACCATGGGACCACACAGCTATCATACCGCTCAGGAAGGAGAAGCGTTCTGTCTCCTAGAGATGAACATACTTTGGTGTGAAAAGTGCAAATCAATCCCAGAACAACAGCAAAGGACCTTGTAAAGATGCTGGAGAAAACAGGTACAAAAGTATCTGTATCCATAGTAAAACGAGTCCTATATCGACATAACCTGAAAGGTCGTTCAGCAAGGAAGAAGCCACTGCTCAAAAACCACTATAAAAAGCCAGACTACGGTTTGCAACTGCATATGGGGACAAAGATCGTACTTTTGGGAGAAATGTCCACTGGTCTGATAAGACAAAAATAGAACTGTTTGGCCATAATGACCATCGTTATGTTTGGAGGAAAAAGGGGGAGGCTTGCAAGCCGAAGAACACTATCCCAACCGTGAAGCACGGGGGTGGCAGCATCATGTTGTGGTGGTGCTTTGCTGCAGGAGGGAATGGTGCACTTCACAAAATACATGGCATCATGAGGTAGGAAAATTATCTGGATATATTGAAGCAACATCTCAAGACATCAGTCAGGAAGTTAAAGCTTGGTCGCAAATGAGTCTTCCAAATGGACAATGAAGCCAAGCATACTTCCAAAGTTGTGGCAAAAAGGCTTAAAGAACACAAAGACCACAAAGTCAAGGTATTGGAGTGGCCATCACAAAGTCCTGACATAAATCCTATAGAAAATTTGTGGGAAGAACTGAAAAAGTGTGTGCAAGCAAGGAGGCCTACAAAACCTGACTCAGTTACACCAGCTCTGTCAAGAGGAATGGGCCAAAATTCACCCAACTTATTGTGGGAAGCTTGTGGAAGGCTACCCGAAATGTTGGACCCAAGCTAAACAATTTAAAGGCAATGCTACCAAACACTAATTGAATGTATGTAAACTTCTGACCCACTGGGAATGTGATGAAAGAAATAAAAGCTGAAATAAATAATTCTCTCTACTATTATTCTGACATTTCACATTCTTCAAATAAAGTGGTGATCCTAACTGACCTAAGACAGGGGATATTTACGAGGATTAAATGTCAGGAATTGTGAAAAAACTGAGTTTAAATGTATTTGGCTAAGGTGTATGTAAACTTCCGACTTCAACTGTATGTATCTATGAAGGTATCAACAGTTTAAAAACTGTCCAGCTGATCAGGATGGTAAAGCCAGAATTGTACAGTATTTTGGGAGAGATGTTGGCTGATGGCTCTCCCCTTTGGTACACTACAGTAAATATTACTGTAAAAGGCTCAACACACTCTGCGCAAACAGAGCGTCGGAGCGTCGTGTACAGACTGTTCGAAAAATCCAGCCGCACAAAAGTACATAGAAATACTCAGAGAGTGAAGCAAATGGAGGTCCATCGCTAAATTGGACTCATCCAAACATTGATTGACATGATGATTACACCAGGTCCATTCTCTCTGCAGCACCGGTTGTATAAAACATGGGTGGTGTTTTTGAACAGCTATCTATAAAAGGATTTTCACTAGCACAAGGATTGTACGAATGTCCTACGTCGGACTAATTAACCTTTTTTAACCTTTTGCATGAGGGTTGAAAAGGAAAGCATCACTAAATGTTAATGTAATGGCCCCTTCAAAACTCTAAATGTAGGTTATATGACTAGATTCCTTAGAATCATGTCAGGACTGACATTTTAATCCGGCACTTACTGTAACTACTTGCGCTCCCCTTTGAAATACAGGTAAAGTTAACTTACCTTGAGAAGCAGCTAGCGTCGCTCATGACAGAGTCCACCGCCACTAACGTGCCCCCGCAAACGTGTGCTCCGTTTTTCTGTATGCTGGCTATCCAGGGCCACAAGCCTGCTGTCGCCAACGAGCTTCCCCCACCAATACGGGAGTTCAAAGAGGCGCTAGCGCTGCCACACACCACAGCTGCAGAGGGAGAGACAGATACAAGTTTGAGAGACAAATAAATGGGAGTAATCCAGTAGTCAGATTTATTACAGAAGTAGAGAGATTCACATCAAGGTTTAGCCATATGCACAAGTTAGACTATAGGTACGTACGTGCGGGTGTGGTGGTGGTGCAGGTGACACTGAGGTCAGAGTCAGTCCCACTGGATGAGAAGGTGATGAAGCCTGGCTGGTCACTGGTAATCTGGCTGTTGATCCAGGTCTGGTACTTGGAAACTCTGGCGTACACACCAGGGAAATTTGCCAGAGCACAGCCGTTGCCAAAACTCACAACGCCAGACTGGATCCAGCGAGTACCCTGTTTGCTCACAATCGGACCTCCCGAGTCCCCCTATGCATAGACAGATTTACAGTGTCACTGGGATTGAATTTTCACAGAATTATGAAATATGGTGGGTCAGTTTCCTCAATGAAACCTAGTCTCAAAAAAATAATTATTTTCAATGGGAAATCTCTATTGAAAATTATTTTTAGTCTAGGATTAGGTATAACTTCTTATGGCTGAAGGGGCAGTATTGAGTATCTTGGATGAAAGGTGCCCATATCAAACGGCCTGCTCCTCAGTCATAGTTCCTAATATTTGCATATTATTATTAGTATTAGATAGAAAACACTCTAAAGTTTCTAAAACTGTTTGAATTATGTCTGTGAGATTAACAGAACTCATATTGGCAGGCAAAATCCTGAGTTGAAATCAAAACAGGAAGTCAGAAATCTGAGCCTGCGTGTATTCACCAGAGTCCCTAAAGAAATCCACTTGAGCTATTAATGATGTTGCACTGCCTAGGGGTTCCACTAGATGTCAACAATCAATTGAAATTTCAATGAGACTTCTATGATGTTGTGGGAGAGAATGAGAGCAGAATCAGTCAGGTGTCCATCAAGCAGCCATTTCCTGATCATGCTTTTTCTTCATGCAAGCCACTGACGTTCCATTGCTCACGCAGACAAGAACGAATACTCCGTTTGGAACTTTATTGAAGCTATATGTTAAAAACATCCTAATGATTGATTCAGTACTTAGTTTGAAATGTTTCTTCGACTGGTAATATGACATTTTGAAGTTTTTGTCCGATATAACGCTGACCAGAATTAGCGTTTAGATATGTAAACCAGACGTGCTAACAAAAGGTATTTGGACATAAATAATGGATTTTTTTAAACAAAACAAACATTTATTGTGGACCTGGGATTCCTGGTGTGCTTTCTGATCTAGATCATCAAAGGTAATGAAATATTTATCATGTATTTTATTGTTTATAGTGACGCCATCTTTGCAGCTGTGGTATGCTGTTTTTGAGCGCCGTCTCAGATTATAGCGTGCATTTCTTTTTCCATAAAGTTTTTTTGAAATCTGACATAGCAGTTGCATTAAGGAGAGGTATATCTATAATTCAATGTGTATAACTTGTTTTATCATCTATATTTATGATGAGTATTTCTGTTGAAACGATGGGCTATGCAAAGTCACTTGATGTTTTTGCATTTAGTGAATCTTGTCGCCTCAATGTAAACTCAGATTTTTTTATATAAATATGAATTTAATCAAACAAAACACGCATGTATTGTGTAACATGAAGTCCTATGAGTGTCATCTGATGAAAATAATCGAAGGTTAGTGATACATTTTATCTCTATTCTGGTTTTTGTGAAGCTATCTTTAGCTGGAAAAAATGGCTGTGATTATTGTGGTTTTGTGGTGACCTAACAATCGTTTGTAGTGCTTTCGCTGAAAAGCCTATTTGAAATCGGACACTTTGGTGGTATTAACAACAAGATTACCTTTAAAATGATTTAAGACACATAAATGTCTGAGGAATTTTAATTATGAGATTTCTGTTGTTTTGAATTTGGCGCCCTGCACTTGGACTGGCTGTTGTCATATCGGTCCCGTTACCGGGACTGCAGCCATAATAACCTGTGTCCAGAAAATATGTCCAATGTGTTATTGACTGACACTGTAATAAACTAAAAGGAAAAGGATACCCAAGAGATTTTACCTGACAGGAATCCTTTCCTCCTGCTGATAGACCAGCACAGATCATGTTGTCAGTGATGGAGCCAACTCCATAATTACAGTTACACTGCCTGTTTCCCACTACTGGCACATTCACCTCCTGTAGGTTCTGTGGTAGAGCTGGGATGATAAAACGAAAATGTAGACACCAACCACTTATCACAGGTATTGCTGATATTCTTTACTACGATAAGTAGCTTATACTAGACAATATAAAGTTTGAAATGAAATAAGTTTGCTAATATGGGTGATTGTTAATGGGACAATTGATAGCTACAACAATGAAACTAGTAGTTGTTTAAAGGCGAATCCAAAAAAAAAACTGGTGCACATGAATGTTATAAACTTATCGTTCTACTCATCGTTATCACATCAATTCACGTAATTTATTGCGGTATACATTTTTGTCCATATCGCCCAGCTCTAGTCTCTGGTGAGGCCAGGTACACTGAGGAGACATTCAACCCCATAAGAAAAAGAGCTTCCTCAAAATACACAAGACCTCTCAGAATTCTAATCCATCATCAGTAGTACTTAAAACAAGCTATATCTGTGGACTCACATCCTCCACTGCTGAGGGTGCCCCAGCCTGTGACCCAGCTAGTAGTGCCAGCATAGAAGGAGCTGCCTGGTGCAGCTAGGCAGACTGGCTGGATGTAGTTGGTAAAAGTCACGGAGGAGGAGAGCTTCAGCAGACACATGTCGTTGTCGTTGGTACTACTGCTGTAGTTGGGGTGGCAGATGATCTGAGTGACCGTACGACTCACTTCATTAGGGTTGGAGCCCTGCTGGCTCTGACGACCCAGGTAGACCACCAGATTTGATGTACTGATGCTGGGAAAATGAGAGTTTGAAGTTAGAATTGTATTAAATGTTTGAAGGGCCTGTAGCACCCACCTCAGCAATATTTGAGAATTATCATTATTTACGAATTACTCCCTTTACTTCCCACATCTCATTTTGAAAACATGGAGAGGAAAGTCTGTTTACTGTCCCAAAAAACAGTGCTTTTATGTGATCACATTAAAATCTAAATGTATTATTCTTATTGTTATTATTATTATGACAGTTTGTAGAAATACTACAATACAGATTTGATTGAATTAAGCACTGTTTTTTTAATGGGTCCTCACCTGGGAAAGCAGTGAGCAGCAGTCAGCACCCACTCTTTGTTGATAAGGGATCCCCCACAAAAATGTCTGCCAGATCTCTGCAGACTGGCCTGCCATGGCCAACTCCCTGGAGGAGCATCCTGACCCCCCACGATCCTAGTGTTGAGAGGAGAGATTCCACACACTAACAAAGACAGATGGACGAGGGATTACAAAATAGAGCACACACAGGAAGTGAAGAGATTAAAGCTCACTAGTTAGTCAGTGAATAGGTGCATGGTTAAGTCCTTCATTTAGGAAAATATCTGAAATTTGATTGAAAAAGGAGGGGACTTACCATCCAACTGAGAGTGAGACACTGAAAAACAGGAGAAGCAGAAAATAGTTGAACAGTTTGGTTTTGGCACACTGTGGGCAAACATGTAATTCATAACTCTTTTCACCCCATTGGTTTCATAGTAGAAACATAGAGTCTTGGAGCTGTCTGTCTGTCTGGGTGGCTGGCTGTGAATGATTGTTGTGGTTTCTGAAGGTACTGTGTGTATTTAGTGTCCATACAGACTTTTCCTGTGAACAAAATATCTCAGCTGTTTTCTTGTTATGAGTCTGTGGATTGTTAAACCAAACGCCATCTGTCAAAACGTCTTTCATCACTGTGCATGTTACCTAATACTACTGTCCACTTAACATTGTCCAGAATGTGTTTAACACTAATTAGCACGTTACCTATTAAAACAACCTAGGAGAATAGATTACTCTCAGAATTACTAAGATATGTTTATATTTCATACTAATACTAATGAACTAATACTAGATAAATATAGTTTGTGGGCCAAAGCCTTATGAATAAGATAAAGAGGATGAGGAAATATATACTGCATCCTTAGAGGAGAACAAAAGAAAAACCGGCTCACCAGGAAAAACAAAGAACAAGACAAAATGCACAATCATTCAAAGGAAGCAATGTGGTCACAACAAACAGTCATCGATGCTGTAAGACTGTATGGGGATTTCACATGAAAGAATACTTGGTAATGTTTTATAATGTATTCTAAGACTTGTCTAAAAAGGATAGTTCACCCAATCACCCTTCTCTTGCCTCCACTATTGTTTTGAATCTTCTCTGTATGTGACAAATCAATGGTCTAAAGAGGCTTCCTCGCCTCACCTACGTTCCTTTATTTGAGCTAATCTAAAAGAACTGGACAGGAGAAATTAAGCCCACTGCTAAACGTCTGTCATAATGACACTTTCACCTCCTCTGTCTTCTCAGACCAGTGAATCTAAAGGAGCACCCTACCTCTGGGTGCTCTATGGGCGTGACTGTCAGCTTGACTGGTTTCACATTCAGTCCCCACCCACTAAATTATTATCAGGTCATGTTTTTTAATGAATGTCTACAACACATAAAGAGGTAAACAGACAAATCAGACGTATCTACAAACGGATATTTGTTTCTACAAGTTCATTGCATTACATAAGGAACGTATCAAATATTCTATTCCATCCAACTGAAATTGAGGAGAAACACAGCTGGCCAGTCACGACAAATGTTCATACACTTTTGGAACCTCATTTTCCTCCCTGTACTCTGCCCTTAAGACAACAACAGACAAGCATTGCATTGGTGACTCATTGCATTGGTGACCAGTTCACTCAAACATTGGCCTTAACTAAACTTGACGTGAAAATGTGCATACCTCCACGTAAAATTTAGACCATGCATACACACAATTTCTAGGGTTTGAAGTATTGCATTGCAAGCAGGCCGTTAATGAGAAGAGACAAACTCTATTTCTTATATCTTTGCTAATCTGAAATGATTCGAAATAGGAATCGATTTACTATTTATTGCATTTCCATAATCATTGCTTTATCTGACTGTGATGGTTTAGAATACCATTCGTCCCATTTCTTATTAGATAAGCTATCTCAACTATTTTGCTCTGAGATCCAGGGCGTGGTTACCGTATAATTTAATAGAACAGACAGTTTCTCTTTTCCATTGACATAGCCTAATGTATTTCAAATGTATTGAGTAGACAATAATTCTGAATTGGTAGGCAGTGCAGCATATTTACATTCGTGGAAAAGTCAATACAAAACATTGTTGAGTTTAAACTTTCTGCTAACAGGTCCATAACAATTTGTCGTGTTTTTGTTTCTAAAAGGAAAAAATCTCAGTCCTTTGCCAAATACTAATAAATAGTCACTGCAAAAGATCAAGACCTTCTGGCAACATCTCAGATTTGCCATTGCTCTTTCTTTTAGAAACTGCTGTGGCCTAATCCCAATACTTTCAATTATACATTATGTCACCATTAAAAGGTGAATGAAGGGTATTTTCCAGTCAGAGTTATAACGCTTGTTCACGCACACAGTTTTAGGAAATTGAAAATTTCAGAAAAGGCGTACGAAGATATTCATGTGAGATTTACACAACGTTTATTTTAAATCATTCAATTTTACCTCATTTTCCCAGTATCCAATTGTGTATTTACGACCTTGTCTCATTGCAACAACTCCTCAATGGGCTTGGAGCGGCGCAGATCGGGACATGCGTCCTCCGAGACACCCCTGCCAAGCCTCACAGCTTCTAATCCACACTGCTCGCTAACCCAGAAGATAGCTCCCTAAATATGTTGAGTTGTCACTAGTTAACACATCCACAAGTCATAAACCCTGCCTATTTCTCAAATTTCTCTTCTTAAAATCGGATTTCAAACCTAACCCTAATCTTAAATTAAAACCAAAAAAGCAAATTTTTGTTTTTCTGAATATTTACAATATAGACAAATTTTACTTTGTGGTTGTGATATCTATTGGGAACCAATGTGTCGGAGGCAAACACAGTTCAAGGAAACCGCAGCACGGACGATGCTGGGCTAATTGTGCACCACCCTTGGGAGCTCCAGGTGACGGCCGGCTGTGACACAACTTGGGCTAACACCCCCTTCACTTTCCTTACTGCTTGGAAATTAGATGTATAACTTCAACTGGTCCACAAACCCTAAAACACACTGACCCTTCTGCAGTGTAATCAAGTTATGTTGCCACGAGGCTCCACTTTAGACTGATAAATGTCTTTAAGGACACGTTATACATCACTCTCAACATACATTCACGTCTTAGACAAATATTTGACAAATGTGAACGTTCTGCCTTAAAATTAGGCACAGGACCTCCCTCAAGGCCCAAAACAGTCTAACAGGTCTCTCTCCTGTGTCACAAGGCAGATGACATCCTGTTGGCTTTGATTGTCTTTATTGGCTATACCTGTATTCTATAAATAGTCAATACGGCCCATATGGCCCACCACCAAGAAAATTCTATAACCTGACCAGCTCCTTGACTCCATTCACCGGTCAATAGAAGGAAAGCAGTGGAATAACAGGAATCTCGTCTCTTACCTTTTGAAAAGAGGGCAACTAGTAGAGTCAAACAGAGTGCTTTGTAGACTTCCATCGTTTCAATGCCCTCCACTAAAGCCTGTCCTGTTTAGTGTTCATACTTTTATACTCCACCCTGCCTTCACTCCTCCCCTTTAACTAATTTCCTCTCTCACACTGAAACCCACACCCTGATACACCTGTTTTCTCTCCTCCCTCTCTCATCCCTCTTTTCAAGTCAAACCGACCCACTGAGGAATGTCTTGGTTGTCACAAGGGCAAGGCTATTGGTTTTCCATTGCTGTAATCTGTGATCATTTCTCCTGTCTATTTATCTATATATCGGTGGAAATATGTATCAAGCTAATTTGTCATTTATCCTGTGTATATCCTGTTGCATCATTATGTTCGAAGGGTTGTGTGTTTAGTGTGTGTGACGAGAAGAATGCAGTACAGTAACCTGACATATATTTGTTTTAAATCTATCACTTGATCGTTTCAATGAGCTGTATACAGCCATAAGCAAACAGGAAAACGCTCATGCATAGGTGGCCAGGTACTTTAATGCAGGGAAACAAATCCGTTTTACCTCATTTCTACCAACATGTTAAATGTGCAACCAGAGGGGGAAAAAGTCTAGCCCACCTTTACTCCACGCACAGAGACGTGTACAAAGCTCTCCCTCGCCCTCCATTTTGCAAATCTGACCATAATTCTATCCTCCTGATTCCGGCTTACAAGCAAAAAAAATAAAGCAGGAAGCACCAGTGACTCGGTCAATAAAAAAGTAGTCAGATGAAGCAGATGCTAAATTACAGGACTGTTTTGCAAGCACAGACTGGAATATGTTCCGGGATTCTTCGGATGGAATTGAGGAGTACACCACATCAGTCACTGTCTTCATCAATAAGTGCATTGATGACGTCGTCCCCACAATGACTGTACGTACAAACCCCAACCAGAAGCCATGGATTACAGGCAACATCCACACTGAGCTAAAGGATAGAGCTGCAGCTTTCAAGGAGTGGGACTCTAACCCGTAAGTTTATAAGAAATCTCGCTATGCCATCCCGACGAACCATCAAACAGGCAAAGCATCAATACAGGACTAAGGTTGAATCGTACTACACTGGCTCCGACTATCGTCGGATGTGGCAGAGCTTGCAAACTATTACAGAATACAAAGGAAAGCACAGCCGAGAGCTGCCCAATGACACAAGCCTACTAGACGAGCTAAATTACTTCAATGCTCGCTTCAAGGCAAGTAACACTGAAACTTGCATGAGAGCATCAGCTGTTCCGGACGACTGTGTGATCACGCTCTCCGCAGCCAATGTGAGTAAGATCTTTAAACAGGTCAACATTCACAAGGCCGCAGGGCCAGATAAATTACCAAGATGTGAACTCCGAGCATGCGCTTAACAACAGGCAAGTGTCTTCCCTGACATTTTCAACCTCTCCCTGTTTGAGTCTGTAATACCAACATGTTTCAAGCAGACCACCATAGTCCCTGTGCCCAAGAACACTATGGTAACCTGCCTACCGACCCGTAGCACTCACGTCTGTAGCCCTGAAGTGCTTTGGAAGGCTGGTCATGGCTCACATCAACACAATTATACCAGAAACCCTAATCCAATTTGCATACCGCCCCAACAGATCCACAGATGATGCGATCTTTATTGCACTCCACACTGCCCTTTCACACCTGGACAAAAGGAACACCTACAGTGTAGTGGCTTCCTTTCCTCTTGACCATAGCCACTGCCATAGCCTGAAAGCGGGGTTGTTTCGTACGCATACAGTCCACATTCAAGGTTTCCAAATAGCCAAAACATTCAATGAGATCCAGGGATATGGTGCAACAAAAATGTTTATTCTTCTTATATCTAACAAAAAAAAAGATTCTCCAATCAACTTAAAGCATAGATTGACCTGTTTGTATGTCTGTATGGTCAAAAGACTATACCGCTCCCGCGTCTAGCTAGGACTCCCTCCCTGAAGGTCCAACTTCCTGCAAGAGGGGGGGGCAAGAACTAAGTTACACTAATAACAAAGGAATATATCTCAATCAGGTAAATATAAATCATAAAGTTTGAGACAGCCACCATTCTACGCATACACCGTTTACTGTACATGTTACAATACCATGGTTGGGGCCGTTTTTATCAGGGATATTAATTGGATATTCAATTGACGTAGAGAATATTCTCATTGGAAATAATAGGCCATTCACTGATTTAGAAATAGTGATTTATTATGGTGAGGGACATGAATTGAGATGGGCCTCATCCTTGTGTCACACATCCAGTCAATCTGAATATGTTACGGTCTCACCCATCCCTTTTTAATCCCTTAACAAATCATGAAGTGAATGAGATTAACAGATTTGCAGTGAACAACTTCGGAACTTCAAGTCCAGCATGCTTCCTCTCTGGCGTTGCAGTTAGGCCCAAAATGTACATCGTTGAAAAAAAAATAACACACAATTTTACCTCGGCACATTTACTATCAATGTTTTTGTCAGAGACCTTATCGAAGAAGTGTCTTTAATTTTTCCCTATTCCTCTATCACACCAGTATTTACAGCCCAACCACTCATTTCATCTGCTACAAATATTAAAAAACGCAACATTAAACAATTTCAAAGATTTTACTGAGATTCAGTAAAAATCTGTCAATTGAAATGCATTCATTAGGCCCTAATCTATGGATTTCACATGACTGGGAATACAGGTAGGGTCGTGGATCAGAAAACCAGTCAGTATCTGGTGTGACGGCCATTTGCCTCATAACACATCTTCTTCGCATAGTGTTGATCAGGCTGTTGATTGTGGCCTGTGGAATGTTGTCCCACTCCTCTTCAATGGCTGTGCGAAGTTGCTGGATATTGGCGGGAACATGCTGTCGTACACGTCGATCCAGAGCATGTAAAATATGCTATTTTGGTGAGTAAAGCAGGCCATGGAAGAACTGAGACATTTTCAGCTTCCTGGAATTGCTTACAGATCCTTACGACAATGGGCCTCAGAATCTCGTCACGGTATCTCTGTGCTTTCAAATGGCAATTTATTAAATTAAATTGTGTGTTTGTTGTCCGTAGCTTGTGCCCCCCCCCCCTCAGACAATCCCGCAGGTGAAGAAGTCAGATGTGGAGGTCCACACATGGTTACATGTGGTCTGCGGTTGTGAGGCCGGTTGGACATACTGCCAAATTCTCTAAAAAGACGTTGGAGGCGTCTTTTGGTAGCGAAATGAACATTACATTTTCTGGCAAGAGCTCTGGTAGACATTCCTGCTGTCATCATGTCAATTGCAAGCTCCCTCAAAACTTGGGTTGTGTGACAAAACTGCACATTTTGAAGTGGCCTTTTAGTGTCTCCAGCACAAGGTGCACCTGTGTAATGATCATGCTGTTTAATCAGCTTCATGATATGTCACACCTGTCTGGTAGATGGAATATCTTGCCATAATAGAAATGCTCACTAACAGTGATGTAAACAAATTTGTGCACAAAATTTGAGAGAAATAAACTTGTGTATATGAAAAGTTTCAGGGTCCTTTATTTCAGCTCACTTTCAACACTTTACATGTTGCTTTTATATTTTTGTTCAGTGTAATATAAAAACGCAAATAAAGTCGCTAGCAATATCATTTGAAGAATCACCATGAAGCACTTTTAAATGATAGTAGGTGGTTCCACCACCACCAACAACCAAGGCACACAATGTCTAACCAAGGTACACAAAGTATGTGGGGGCCTTTCACCAAACATTATTTATTAACCATAATTCATCTTTTAACCCATATGGTACTGTGGCCTTCATGCCGGAGTCAAACTCCTTCATGTTCCTATGCTAGTATATTTGTTTATTCTTATTTATCAAGTCATAATGGCCAACTTCCAGAGTAAGGTTCTCATCAATGGTCAAAATCACTTGGTTAAATGAATCAAGTGCATCCAGTACTGTATATTCACACGAAAGCCGCGACAATGTAAGGAATGCTAACCTTTCGTAGCCTTGGTGAACTGGCCATACCGGTTTATCTACCCATGCCTCTAATAATCCTCCATACGGACACGCCAGGGGACACTAACAAACACAAACACACAGGATAAGAATAGTACAGCAAATTAGGGCCTGAAAGTGCAAACTCATCCTAGCATTTGAAGGAAATGAGGGACTGAGTTGGGCCACAGACAGTTGATGCAATGGTCATAATGGAATGTGTGTTAACAAACATTTAATCAGAAAGGATTCACAGCCTTTCCAACACCCCCCAAATGTCCATGTAAAACTGCACGGATATAGTTTTGTCCACATAAACTTGTCCAAAATGTTTTTTATATATGTCAGTTTCTCTTGTTTGCAACCTGTCCCATTTCCTCAATTGTGGTTAACAAACAAGTTAGGTATTCAAAGATCAACTGTGAAGAGTGGACACACCTGTGTAGGCCAGAAGGCTCTGGCGTAAGCTATTGGAGCAACATCGTCAAAAATAAAAGAACACATAGTTGTGTGTTTACAAAGTTTTACAATGGTACCTGTTTGTCATCAATAAGGATGGAATGTGCTCCAGTCACTTCTGTTTCCATCGAGTTTCTAATGCTCAGGCTTCTTAGAATGTCATTGTGTACTGTAGCGTGGAGGCCTAGCTGAACTCACTTCGAATGCCTGTCAGGAAAAGTTCACTAATAACAATAATAATACGTGTCAAACAGTCTCCTGGGTAAAGAAACCTCACTCTGTGGAAAAGCTCATTTTAAGCATAAACTGAAGAATAATCCACATACAGTGGCAAGAAAAAGTATGTGAACCCTTTGGAATTACCTAGATTTCTGCATAAATTGGTCATCAAATTGGATCTGATCTTCATCTAAGTCACAACAATAGACAAACACAGTGTGCTTAAACTAATAACACACAAATTGTATTTTTCTTGTCTATATTGAATACCTCATTTAAACATTCACAGTGTAGGTTGGGAAAAGTAAGTGAACCCCTAGACTAACGACTTCTCCAAAAGCTAATTGCGGTCAGTAGTCAACTAACCTGGAGTCGAATCAATGAGACGAGATTGGAGATTTGGTTAGAGCTGCCCTGCCCCATAAAAAAACTCACAAAATTTGAGTTCGCTATTCACAGAAAGCATTGTCTGATGTGAACCATGCCTCGAACAAAAGAGATCTCAGAAGGCCTAAGATTCAGAATTGTTGCCTTGCATCAAGCTGGAAAGGGTTACAAAAGTAACTCTAAAAGTCAGTCCATGGTAAGACAAATTGTCTATAAATGGATAGGATACATTTCAGCACTGTTGCTACTCTCCCTAGGAGTGGCCATCCTGCAAAGATGACTGCAAGAGCACAGCGCAGAATGCTCAATGAGGTTAAGAAGAAGAATCCTAGAGTGTCAGCTAAAGACTTACAGAAATCTCTGAAAGATGCTAAAATCTCTGTTGACGAGTCTACAATACGTAAAACACAAAAACAAAAATGGTGTTCATGGGAGGACACCATGGAAGAAGACACTGCTGTCCAAAAAAAACATTGCTGAAGTTCACAAAAGAGCACAATATTCTGTGGACAGATGAAACTAAAGTTGTGTTGTTTGGAAGGAACACACAACACTATGAGTGCAGAAAAAAAAGGCACAACATACCAACATCAAAACCTCATCCTAACTGGAGGGAGCATCATTCATTCACTCTCTCTCACACACACACACACACACACACACACACACACATTTTGAAGAGACTTGGGTCACTCTGTTTTCATGAATATATAAGTGTTGAACATCCCAAATATTTTCTGAAAATAAAGCTCAAGCACCAAGGAGATAAGATAGCATTTGTGTGTTACATAAATTGCATAGATTATTTACAAAAAGTACATTTACAAAAAAAACACTGCAATTTAACATGCCAGGTATCAAGCAGAAATGGACTTGAAAAATAAAAATAATTTTGGTGCCCATCAACATTAGTGTCATATTTATGCTCATACATATTATGTTATGTACATCTGTGTGACATGATACCCTTTGGATTTATAATTGTAGAATGTCAGTGTACTAGCTAGTACACCGTGCAGGTGTTAATCATGACCAGAGGGAACGCCTAAGTGCCAAATTATCCTAGGTAGATTTAAAACAGCATAATTCTGTGTTGCTGGTGAGAACTGGCAAAATGTTTCACAAACTCATCCATGTTAAGGGAGCGTGCCCTCCTTGACTCAACACTGAGAATTCCGAGGTGACAACCTGTCATCAACCATTGTTGTCCTAAGGTGAGTTTTTAATCAGTTTTAAAGCTGAGAAGCTTCTCTTGCAAGAAGCACTGCTGACTGGTGTAACAACAGAAATCTTACATAGTCGATAATAGCTAATGGAAGAGCTCTTTATAAGGTTCTAGAAACACAACAAAGTCAAGTAGATTAGACGGTCTGTCCCTTCCACTTTTCTCTCTGCTATCAGGAAGCCGCTTGTGGTTTGATGAATCTCATGTTTGAGGTCCTCTAAACCTGACTCAAAGGTCTGAGCAAAGGCAAACAGAGGCTCCTCATTTAAGAATGTTGTACTCTTTGAGTTGAGAGATTGGACCCCTTGCATTATCTCGCAATTCTTCTTTGAAAAACGCCTCTGAAGTTCAGCTGTGAGACTGTCAAGCACCTGATAAAAGATAGCTCTTTGGAAGCTCTCACCATCACTTTGGTCACTATTTTTCTGTCCTACCATGCTTATATTCAATGAGTCATGAAATCTTACGCTTGTTTTAGGCTGTCTTTTACACACTGTTTGTACACTTATTTTGCAGTGCTCTGCAATCTCTTCAACCTCTTTCCATAGTTCTCCAAAGTAACCCTCACTTGCCCCACAAGATTATTTCTGTAGTCCAGACTATGTTTTTCAAGGCAATCAATTATCATTTTTGTGAGACCTGCTGCATCTAAGCTTTCAGCTGACTGAAAGTTGTAAAAAGCTTTCGTGGATGGCCCCGTTGTAATTGAACCTCACAACTAAAGACATTTGTTATTTTTTCTTTAGATCTTTGGATTCATCTGCAATTACACAAAAAAATTCACTTTCTTTTACTTCTCTTATTATTTCACTTTACCATCTCAGCTAAGCCCTCAAGAACTTTGTTCTGGATTTGGTGGCTTGTGTACTTAGCATTGCCACATGCATTCATCCTTTCCTCCATGAGAGGGTCATGCTTTGCTATTTCTTCTAAGTTTGTCAAAAAATTACCCTTGTGAGAGTCATTAGACTCTCGATGACCTCTCTGCGCTATATTTTGAGTGGCAGTTAATAGGAGCACATCTGCAGTTGTTTTAATTGTAAGTACAGTTTTCCTCCACTTTCTTTTTCCAGTCCTCATTTATGACATCTAACATTGATGAGTTGCTGTCAATAGCACTTTTATGCTGATTCCAAGCATACATAGCATTGTACAAAAACCTGGCTGTGATGTGAAGGCAGATTCAGGTGTATTGGGCAGAGAAAGATTCCTACAGGCGAAACAATAAGTCGAATCTTGACTTACAGAATATTCAACCCATGAATTGTCCTTATAACAGGAGCTGTTAAAAGCCCTTTTCCTAGTACCGTGTTTTCAAACACGGCTATACAGGACCCTCTTCTCTGGATCTTGAAATTACTGAAATGTCTGAAATAATGTCTCATATCTCTATGGAAATGTATAATTAAGGAATCCACAAGATTAGATATGAACAGCTGCTATCTAAAATGTGTAGTTTAAAGTATAGGCCTGGCCTACCATTGGGTCCTTTTGGAACAGCATATCTGGTGTTTGATGCAGTTGGGAGGGGCTCGGTGACATCTCCTCGCAGCTCTGGCTCACTGTCTTGCTCAGAGCCAGATGTCATCCCTTGATACATCTATTACATTAAAATAACAAGAATCATTAGTGTATAATAACAATAAAAAATTACACAGCCATCAAAACAAGAACAAACATGAATCAACAACCAACATTTTAAAGTGAAGCTTAATCTGACAAAATCATCTGTTACAAGCTGAAGCTAAACTTAAATTCTGAACTGGGCATGTGACTGACTGCCTGGTAGATGCTCTGACCTGGTGGTGGTAGACTGGGTCCTTGTGAAGTCTGACCACACTGACTCTGACTAGCCTCAGTTAGGGAGCTGCTCTGGGGTCCGGTGGTGATTCAAGGGCCGGGGTCTGTTTGCACCTGAATCAGGAGACCTGATCTCCCTATTTGTGCTTCTCTAAAAATAAGTCCCTTTCTTTTCATGTTTAATTGACCCTATGCAAAAATAAAAGACAGTCTATGGTTACTTCTAAGCATCCAATTACCCACATTTTAGTCCAATCTCAATTACAAATCCCCATTATCATAACTGTACCTTAAAATCAACTACCAGCCTAAGTTACTAGTTAGATCATGGCTATCCCTACTCTGCAGTAAGTAAATTAGCTCGCTATAATTTCTTACACCTTTACGATAGCCTATTTGCTATCTGCAAATTGTGGTCATCTTTTGAGTAACATTGATAATTGATAATAACAAGTGTTCGTTTTGAGTTCAAGTACGAAAATCTAACTGAGTTAATGGATTTCAAATTGCTCAACACTGACAGCTGTAGCCTACTAGTGTAGGAGAAAATTCATGACTATGGATGATTTTCCAGTATCTAGACTGTTCCCCCAGAAGTAGTGAGCAGAATCAACACAGGGTTAAATCAGAATAAAAACGGAGGCCAGATGAATAAAACAGAGCTGGATCAACGTTGATTTAATCACTAGACATGTAAAAACAGAACGTAAGCAGAAAAGGTATGCCTGTGCTGTTATAGGCCTGCGGGAAGTCATTGCCTGGTTCTGTGACTAGCATTGAGACATGTCGTTGTGTTGTATATGTATGTCTGTGCCATTACAAGCTTGACAAAAACGGTTGGCCTTGTCGAAGGAATACACGGTGCATTGTCTTCCACCTCAACATTCTCAAAAATGGAACTAGACAAATCCACCACATCTCCTAGCTTGCGAGATTGTGCCCTCGTTAACACACAAGCAGGAAAAACATGGGGAAATGCTTGAACCAATTTATCATCTGTAGTTTTGATTTCTGGGTTGTCTACTACCTCTAACACAGGAGTGACGTTACCACCAGCGATATCGTTCCCTAGTAGCAATGTGACTCCTTTTACTGACAGTGTACTACACCAACACAGAAACGTCCTTATACCAAGTCTGACACTAAGTGGACCCAGTGAAATAGTACAGATACGTTTTTTGTCTCTATACCCTGTAATATGACATGCGAATCACAATAGGTTTCAGGAGACCAGGGTAAAACATCAGTAACTATTCATGACTGCGCCGCCCCGGTGTCTCGTAAGATTTGTATGGGCTATTGATCCGCTTGTTCTCTCCAGTTTAGAAAACACAAACGGTAGAGATAAACAGAGCATAGATAGGATCCGGTTTCCCAAATGCTGAATCAATAACTCGGTCCAACGGACGAGCCAAAGACTGGACTAACCCCACGCTTTTTAATTTTGGGGATGGTGACAGGGACTGTTTCGGTTTATTTTTCAAAACCGGGAAGTCTGCAATCACGTGACCTTTTGGTGACAGTAAAAACATTAATGGATATCGTGTAAAGGCTTGGGGTCGTTGGATGAAAAGCGACCCGAACGAGGCACTGATGACGCAATTGTTCGGCCGCCAATGTCGCAACTTTCTGTTCATTTAAATGAACTACAATTCTATCAGGGAGGTTGGTTTTAAAATCCCCCAACAGCATCAGCTCCCGAATATCAGCTGTAATGAGAATAGTTATTGCTGGTACTAAAAGGTTTTGTTTCTAAATGTACATTTTAATAGGGATGATGTGTGCTAAATTGAGAAGTTTGAATTTGAGTTCAAGTAAGCACTAACAGTATAACTTTAGACCGTCCCCTCGCCCCGACACGGGCGCGAACCAGGGACCCTCTGCACACATCAACAACTGACACCCACGAAGCGTCGTTACCCATCGCTCCACAAAAGCCGCGGCCCTTGCAAAGCAAGGGGCAACACTACTTAAGTCTCAGAGCAAGTGACGTAACTGATTGAAATGCTACTAGCGCGTACCCGCTAACTAGCTAGCCATTTCACATCCGTTACTCACCCCCCTTTCAACCTCCTCCTTTTCCGCAGCAACCAGTGATCCGGGTCAACAGCATCAATGTAACAGTATAACTTTAAACCGTCCCCTCGCCCCGACACGGGCGCGAACCAGGTACCCTCTGCACACATCAACGACGGTCGCCCACGAAGCATCGTTACCCATCGCTCCACAAAGGCCACGGCCCTTGCAAAGCAAGGGGCAACACTACTTAAGTCTCAGAGCAAGTGACGTAACTGATTGAAATGCTACTAGCGCGTACCCGCTAACTAGCTAGCCATTTCACATCCGTTACATAAGGACTGTTATTCTGAATTTAGGTTGGAGAATTTACAAAATGTTTTAGTTATGATTTGGATATAGCAGAAGTGTTGCTTTTGAATGGTGAGGGTTGGGGGCACTGTTTACATTTATTTGGCCTGGGGAAGCTCTGGAAACCTTATCTCTAAGTATCCTTCGACAGGGAGTTTGTTAGAACATACTGGATGATAGCTTGGGTTAACATAAAGGTTCTTTTTTGTTTGTTTTGTTTTATTATTTCATTAGAATTTTTATGTTAAATTGTATTGATAGAGATGGCTGGATGATATATAATTAATTGCATATAAGGTCTGTGTGTTGCGAGAACACCCAATGGTGGAGACCAGCATAACATGGGGATAGAACGTAAAGGATGGACGTTTTCTCCCCCCAGTTTAAGTTACATTAAGAGTAGTGGGAAGTTATTAAACATATATTTATTTTTCTCTTTTCTTGTTAAGTCAATATGTTTTTATTAACAAAAGTGATTTTTGTTCCAAAGTAGGTACTGATGTATATTGCCAAAATTAATTTGAGAATGTTTTAGTATGTTTATAACTGTGGAAGTACATTATGAGTAGTGACTAGTGTGTTATGGATTAGATGAAATGTGACTGCATTGGGGATCTGGGTTGTGGTGGTAGAGAGGTGTTATTTCCAGAGACTATGTATATTGTTACAGGAGACAGTTCATAGGAGGGAGGACAGCTGGCTGTGTAAGATGTAGGGAAAATTATAAATAAATTGAACATTACACATACCTAGATTATGGTGAGAGTAAAAGAGATAGTGGTGGTATTTTAGACATGGTAAACGTTTAAAAGACTTGTGACTTAAAGAGTTTTGTTAGGTTGAATATTCTTCCAACTCATTGATATTGTTCCCAATTTCTAACAGCCGGCGAAACACTTGACAGATTACAGGCAGTAGTTATTCTTACGGCAGTTGCTGTAGGGTTCGTAATTAAATAAGGCTATAGTTATGTGTAAATGTATCTGTAGCAGGAGGCTACATAGTTGTTCCATGGATTTGCTCGGATTTGTTACTTTTTGTAATAAAGTCTATTTGAATTCACAAGCTCCGGTATCTGAGAAATATTTGACTCAATATTTCCACGACACTAATTACCCCACATTAGCTAAACATTCGTATACTGTAACTTCCGACACTTCACATACGTGCATTACTAGCAGATGTTAGACTAAATTGGGAACCGATCTCTCTTATCTGATTAACTGTATGTTAATGTAGCTAAAGGTCTAATGTTAACTTACACAGCGACTCAACTTTCGTAAAGGTTGTTCAGGAAACCTAAACCTGATGCTAAACCTTAACTTACTTCAAATATGCTTTCGCCAATCCCCAAAAAAGCTTGTGGAGATACTCTCTTCCTCTTGTTCTTCTTCTGTATCTCGCAACCAATGTTAATATTCTCTCTTCCTCATTCTAGATTTGAAAAATGTGCCGCCGAATGTCAACAGAAATGCTTCTTTAAACAAAATGTGAAATGAGCTGTTAATCAGCATCAAACTGCCAGTAGCGAATTACATTTTGGGGTGGCCAATCAGATGTCAGCGGTGTCCAGTGCAACCCCGAACACCCCTCTGGCTCCGCCCCTGGAACATCTGTTGCAAATGGCACCCTATTCCCTTTGAAGTGCACTGCTTTTGACCAGAGGCCTACAGTCGTAGTGCACTATAAAAGGAAATAGGATGCAATTTGGGACACACAGAGGTTGACAATTAAAGCATCAAAGTGAGTGGTAGCTTCTTCCCCCTGCAGTGTTAACCCAGGTGAGATGGTGGTACATTCAGAATTACCGCAGAAATGTTTGAGTGGTGTAATATCTTGTGTATCAACTCACAACCAAACGTTTGAAATAGTCCTGAGATATTGTTCGATGCCTGAACCTCCACTCAAATCCCAAACATTTGGTTTTATACTTTAATTTTAAAAACAAAACATTAAGATTCCAAAACAACTCAATAGACAGCAACAGCAAATGTAAAGAGCTCTTCAAGAACAAATAAAATCAAGTTTACCAAACTTTGGAGGGAGTGGGGTATATGGGGAGTGTGAGTGTTTGTGGGATAGTCAGGTCTGTCAAAACAGTCAAGAAACACGGGCAAAGTAACAACTTTTAACACTGTATAAAAGGAGGGTTTGGGAGGAAGTTGGGCGGTGGGTCCTAGAGGAAAGTAAGAGAGGAGGAGCAGGATGGAGAACTAGTCCCAGCTTGGAATGGCGTTGGTCTAGTAGGGCCTGTCTCTGCGGTCCTGTCTGTGTTCACCCCTACAACAGAAAGACATTTGTCACATTGTTAAAGGGGTTTAAAAGATAACCAAGGGATACCCCACCACTGTTTCGGTAAAAATCAAAGATGGGGCTGGAGAAATGTAATCACTCAAATTCACAGACAACACTATGGATATAAGGACTGACCTATAATATCAACACTATTTTTAACCATGTTTTGTGGCTATACCGTGCTAGTTTACAATTACATTGTTTTTATTTCTTTATTTAACCAGGAGAAGTCCCATTGAGACCAAGGTCTCTTTTGCAAGGCGGACTCTGCATTTTAAAGCAGCAAGCAATACAAATGACACAATAAGGAGTTAGTGACAATTACATCAATCAAGGTGGGAAACAAACACAAAACTATAAAATTAACATACATTCTTCTTGGAAGAGGTCATTTACCAAAGACACCAGCGCAGCGTTGTCAAACTCATTCCATGGAGGGCCTAGAGTCTGTGGGTTTTTGTTTTTTCCTTTCAATTAAGACCAAGACAAGCAGTTAAGGGGAGTTCTTTACTAATTAGTTACCTTTATTCATCAAGCAAGTACAAGAGAGGAGCGAAAACCTATAGACACTCCGCGGAAAGAGTTTGACACGTGCACTAGTGTGTCCAATTGTAGGGTATTCCAAAATGTGGCATGTGAGATGCGTAAAAACAATGCAGTAAAACAAGCTTATATATTTTGGCTTCTAATGGGGTACGACAGTTGAAATAAGGTCATGAGGCATTTATATAGTTAAGTTATATTCTTCAAGAATCAACAGTATACATCATTAATTTAGAAGTCAAAAATGCATTTGCGTTTGAATCTGGTATTTGTATGTGTGTGTGGACCAGGGTGTTTGTATGCAAACCACTTCGTGGCTGAGCCGTTGTTGCTCCTAGACGTTTCCTCTTCACAATAACAGCAGTTACAGTTGACCGGGGCAGCTCTAGCGACGCAGAAATTTGACAAACTGACTTGATGGAAAGGTGGCATCATATGACGACGCAACATTGAAAGTGACTGAGCTCTTCTGTTAGGCCATTCTACTGCAAATGTTTGTCTATGGAGATTGCATGGATGTGTGCTCGATTTTATACACCTGTCAGCAACACGTGTGGCAGAAATAGCCGAATCCACTCATTTGAAGGTGTGTCCACATACTTTTGTATATATAGTGTACATGAATAAGTCATTGTCTGTGTACAATGTTGGGACACATGCCCCTTCCTACCTTCCATCCATCTTGCCCGGTCCGAATCCACCCCTGTCGCCTCCGCGTCCGCCTCGGAACCCACCTCTGTCACCCCCTCGGCCCCGGAATCCCCCACGGTCAAAACCCCCACGACCCCCTCTGTCTCCACTGAAACCTCCTGACAAAAAGAAATACAGAGAGTTAGAGACAAAAAAAGGGGGGAAATTTCATCAAAACGAGTAAACACAGAGCTACGACTGGCATCCAGTTTAATTGTGCCCTTGGCCACTAGGCTGGCTAACTTGGCCTAGTATAAAAGGCAGTCTACACCTCATCCATTAGTCTTTGTTAGTAAATAAGCAAATAAATCTCTGTACACAAGACTTCCTTTAGCCATTAAGCTGCTCCCTAAAGACTAAAACCTTTGGCTACAGTCTGAAAGCCAGTGCAGAACGTTGGTTTCAGCCTTACCGCCTCCATCCATAGGAGACATGCCACCTCCGGCCCCCTCTGGTTTGGAGGACTTGCACTGGTTACACTCGTTCCTCCACGAAAAGTTTAGGTTCCCACACACCCTGTAAGGAAAGAGACAGAGAATCTCAGACACACACAGCAGCTCACCCCCATCCTTATCCCCAAAATATACACACACATCAGCCCCGACTTACAGGTTGGAACACTTCCAGTCCACCCACCCGCACCTCTTAGCCCCGACTTACAGGTCGGAACACTTCTAGTCCACACACACCTCAGCCCTGACTTACGGGTTGGAACACTTCCAGTCTCCAGCTCTCTGCTGTCCTCCATTGCCACGGCCACCGTTGTCGCCAGAGAGACCACCACCACCACCTCTACCACCTCCGAACCCGCCACGACCCATCGGCCCTACAGAGAGAGGGTTAGAATATACAGGAGAGGTACAATCATACTTAGCTCTCGAGAACCCGAGGGGGACATAACCAGCACTTGATTTGTCAACTGAAGGTCCGGACCACAGCTTGGTCAACGAACTAGAATCCGAAGGCTCGGTTTTAAGTTTCAAATGTTTCCAAAATTGCATTTAGACAGAATATTTGAGGAACGTCTGAGCATTTCCCTCACGAGGCTAAAGTGGACGTCCAATGGTCTTGATTAAGGGCTAAATCATACTGTGCTCTCACTCATGCCCTCCTTCCCATGGGCTATACAAAATTATACAGATACTTGGCCCCTTTCCATTGGGGGGGGCAAGAAGTTTTGCTGGAACAGTTCCCTTTCAATTCAATCATTTTAGTAAATTAACTGAAATTCAAATTAAATAATTAAAAACCCTCAATTCATATCCTACGTGGACTAATATGAAGTGGAATTGACTAACCCAATTGAGCCGACCCTATAATGACCAACTCACCACCAAACTCTGCCTCACCTCCTCCTCGTCCTCCTCTCATGCCGCCAGCCCCACCCCGGCCTACTCCGAAGTCCGCCCTGCGGGTCGCAAAGGACACCTTGATGGGGTTCCCTTTGAAGTCCTTCCCTGCAACGGAGAAAACAATAGAATTTACAAAACACAAATATGAAGGGAAACAAGTGAAAATCCCTTACTGTACCCATTTTCTTCCTATAAACAAACATATAAGAAAAACAAAATGCTCAAAGACTACACTTAAAGGTACAGAAAACGATTCAAATGGAGAAATGCAGTGACCCATCATGCTGCTTTTTTCACTTATCTATTTCATGTTGTAAGTTTCAGTAAAACATTTTATTCCCTGCCCCCCCAAAACAATGTAAAGAGCAGTTTCTCCACAGGTAATCTCCTCACCATCAAACCAGTCGATGGCAGCTTTGGCAGAAGGGGGGTCGTCAAAGGACACGGTGGCCTCGCCCTTCAGCTTCCCTGTCTCTCTGTCTGTATACAGGTTGATCATGGGCAGACCAGTCTTCTTATTGATCTGACAGATGGAGAAAAAAGGGAGGTAGAGATGGAGAGTTTGACAGAGAGAAAGTGGGAGAGGTAGGGGAATTGAGGGAGAGAAAGAGTAGAAAACGAGAGATGGATTGAAAAAAAGCTACATTAAGATACAGAAAGAAAATGCATTAGATGTAAGCATTGCATAGGTAAACACAATGGCCTACCACTCAAAACATAGCATGTTAGTAATCTACAGCAAAGCCTCAGGAAAAGATGCCACCCATGCACCAAAGTCAGGGCAGTGATGGGTGTGTCAGGTATAATTCAATGGAGGGAGGTGTTAAGAGTTCAATCAATAAATACATTTTAAAAAAGGTAGGCAGGACGGTACCTTGATGATGCCGATCTGCTTGAAGAAGTCAGCCACAGAATCAACGGTGTAGCCATCTCCCATGCCTTGCACGAAGATGGTGTTGTTGTCAGAGTTATCCTGGTCTTCAGCTGTAGGGAGGTGGTCAAGACAGCATAGGGTTCATACACAGTGACAGTTACATTCATTCATTATGTAAGGTGGTTCTGATCTATATCCCAGAAAAGACAAATACTTCTTTACATAACTAATATACACAATTTACAAAGGTAGGAGCAGATCAGAAAAGCAAGATGCATACTGCTGCTGACCTAGATATTCCAGAACCGTATAGTGACACATTAATGAACTTAATAACATGATGGCAAGAAACATAATCAGTTGTAATTGTAGCACTATCAACTGTCAGAGGTCAGTACTTACTGGAGCTGGGCCCAATAGGTTCCTGGTCTCTCGGTCCTTCAGGAAGAAAAAGGACATATTTACATTTTTGTAAGTGGACACTTACAAAAAAGTGCCACACATACTACTATTCTACAGTCCCACAACTTCTGCACATTCACAACTATGCATTCTTTTGATTCTCTCATCCCTACAAAACCACTCACACAAAACACACCTACTGGTATACCGTTCTACATGCCTTTTGTGTAGTGTGCGGTGTATACCTGGCATGGACTATTACAGTGTATGCTTGCCATAGACCAGACTCCAGATTTGAGACACTATTGAAGTGAAATAATGACCCACGACGCCCATAGTGTACGTCGTACAACCTTCCTATCACTTCATCAGAAGAGTTACAACCAGAAACAATTGACAGTTTTTTCTCTCACCTTTATCAAATAAACCTTTGATTCCACTTTTAATCAGCCGTTTTTGTTGATAATACATCCATTCCACATGTACCAACCAGCATTACTAGGAATGAATGCATTTAACACAAGGGGCCGAAGAGATCTTAGAACCCAGTGGACGATATGTACAAGGAACCGCCACGGATTGTTTGCCTGGGGACGTTAACATTCTTTCAGTTTGTCACCATTTGTCTCAAGTTTCCATGTTATTTCTAAGTTTGCACATAAAACCAGACAGACCCTTTGATCTGACAGACTGAACAAAAATATAAAACACAACATGCTACAATTTCAAAGATTTTACTGAGTTACAGTTCATAAGGAAATCAGTCAATTTAAATTAATTAATTCGGCCCTAATCTATGGATTTCACATGACAAATGCAACTCCTGTCTCGATATTGATGTTTTTTTTCTTTTTCTCCCCAATTTCGTGGTATCAAATGAATAGTTACAGTCCTGTCCCATCACTGCAACTCCAGTACGGACTCAGGAGAGGTGAAGGTCGAGAGCTGTGCGTCCTCCGAAACACAACCCAGCCGCACTGCTTCTTGACACAACGCTCGCTTAATTTCTGCCCTGGTCAACTGTAAGTGCTGTTGTTGTGACGTGGAAACATCTAGGAGCAGCAACATCTCATCAGCGGAGCGGTAGGCCACACAAGCTCACAAAACGGGACCATTGAGTGCTGAAGCGCATAAAAAAAGTCTGTCCTCGGTTGCAACACTCACTACAGAGTTCTAAATTGTTCGTTGGGATCTTAATGAAATAGGTTTCCATGGCCAAGCAGCCACACACAAGCCTAAGATCACCATGTGCAATGCCAAGCGTCGGCTGGAATGGTGTAAAGCTCGCCACTATTGGACTCTGGAGCAGTGGAAAAGTGTTCTCTGGAGTGAGGAATCCCGCTTCAACATCTGACAGTCCGACGGACAAATCTGGGGGATACCAGGAGAACGCTACTGGCCCCAATGCATAGTGCCAACTGTAAAGATTGGTGGAGGAATAATGGTTTGGGGTGGGGGTGAAGGAAATCTTAAATGCTACAGCATATGACATTTTAGACTATTCTGTGCATCCAACTTTGTGGTAACTGTTTGGGGAAGGACTTTTCCTGATTCAGCATGACAATGCCCCTGTGCACAGAGCGAGGCCCATACAGAAATGGTTTGTTGAGATTGGTGTGGAAGAACTTGACTGGCCTGCACAGAGCCCTGACCTCAACCCCATTGAACACCTTTGGGATGAATTGGAACGCCAACTGCGAGCCAGGCCTTAATCGCCCAACATCAGTGCCCTACCTCACTACGGCTCGTGACTGAATGGAAGAAAGTTTGTGCAGCAATGTTCAAACATCTAGTGGAAAGCCTTCCCAGAAGAGTGGAGGCTGTTTAACAGTAAAGGGGGGACCAATTCCATATTAAATGCCCATGATTTTGGAATGAGATGTTCGATGAGCAGGTGTCCATACTGTCATTTAGCGTACATTTATAAAAAATAAACATTTAAAATACATTTTCAAAAATTGTAGGGGCATGGATCCGAAAACCAGTTAGTATCTGGTGTGACCATTTGCCTCATGCAGCACGACACATCCCCTTCACATAGAGTTGATCAGGCTGTTGACTGTGGAAAGTTGTCTCACTCCTCTTCATTGGCAAAGCTGCTGGATATTGGTGGGAACACGCTGTGGTACACATAGATCCAGAGCATCCCAAACATGCTCAATGGGTGACATGTATGCAAGCCATGGAAGTACTGGGACATTTACAGCTTTCAGGAATTGTGTACAGATCCTTGGGACATGGGGCTGTGCATTATCATGCTGAAACATGAGGTGATGGCGGCGAATGAATGGCACAACAATGGGTTTCAAGATCTCGTCACAATATCTCTGGGCATTCAAATTGCCATCGATAAAATGCAATTGTGTTTTTTGTCCGTAGTTTATGCCTGCCCATACCATAACCCCACCATGGGGCACTCTGTTCACAACGTTTAAATCAGCAAACGACACCATACACGCTGTCTGGAATCTGCCCGGTACAGTTGAAACCAGGATTCATCCGTGAAGAGCACACTTCTCCAGTATGCCAGTGGCCATTGAAGGTGAGCATTTGCCCACTGAAGTCAGTTACGACACCGAACTGCAGTCAGGTCAAGTCCATGGTGAGGACGACAAGCATACAGATGAGCTTCGCTGAGAAGGTGTCTGATCTCAGACCATCTCACAGTTGAAGCCAGATGTAGAGGTCCTGGTCTGGCGTGGTTACACGTGGTCTGCAGTTGTGAGGCCGGTTGGATGTACTGCCAAATTCTCTAAAATTAAGTTGGAGGTGGCTTATGGCAGCGAAATTAACATTACAGTTTCTCAACAGTTCTGCTGGACATTCCTGCAATCAGCATGCCAATTGCATGCTCCCTCAACTTGAGACAGCTGTGGCCTTTTACTGGCCCAGCACAAGGTGCACCTGTGTGATGATCATGGTGTTTAATCAGCTTTTTGATATGCCACACCGGTCAGGTGGATGGATTATCTTGGCAGGTCACAAACAGCGATGTAAACAAAGATGTGCACAAAATGAGAGAAATAAGCTCTTTGTGCTTATGGAAAATGTAGGGGATATTTTATTTAACCTCATGAAACAGGGTACCAACACTTTACATGTTGCGTTTATATCTTTGTTCAGTATACTTTACTCAGAGGTCCAACTCTTTTACCATGCGGTTGTTGCTGCTATCGTTTTACCCACACCGTGGCCACTTTCAGAAGCTGTACTCTTACTTTGTGGCCCAGATAACCCACTTTGCTCACTGTACAACATTTTTGAGACAAAGATTTGACTTGTCTGTTGATTTCACTGTGTGTGATATTGTTCTGTTTTCATCTCGTGTGGAGAGAACCTTGACAATAAGGCAAGTGTGGACTGTGATAAATATTTCTATTTTTGGGAATTCATCATGCTTTAGTGCCATTTCAAAAATTCTGCTTAACTACGTCAACACAAACAGCGGAGGACATTCAACAGGAAACAAGTCCTCACCAAGAGTTTAACATTACTCTTTGATAGTGTATGGATCCCACCTCTGACATATCACAAGCATCATGACAATACTATGACTGCATGGTAGTCATTATTTCCTTCCAGGTGTGCGCCAACACTTAATTTACCGGTTTGAGAAAATTGACTTTCCCCTGGAGCACTGTTTGCCACAAACAAGTCTCTGGTACAAGAACAATTTGTACGCTGAACAAACACTTAATTTCTTTAGAAGACCACAAAAGTTACAAGATGAGAGGGGTCATTAGTGCACCCTTGCAACACCACAAGAATCCTTTAGTGTTTTGTCCACTACCTTTCACTACCTACCTGGGAGCAAACAGTTTTTTCCTCATACATATTTCCCATTCTGTTCCCTTCCATCTGATCAACGCAGTTACAGAACCAGAGTAAGGGTTAAGTATTTTCTTTAGATACATAGTCCAAGGAGGAATGACTAACATGCAAACCACACTGGCTATATTCCGTGCGTGAGCAGTGCAAAAATAAATGTACACATACATGTTCTTCAATCATTTCGCATGTGAACGAGTCTGCGTAGCCAAGCGCTAAAATAGAACTTGGTTCTATTCAAGACGCTTCACGTGGTGCAAGTTCCTCCCTTATCGGATATTAGGAAGATACAAACCCACGTGGACGCTTGGAAGACAAACGAGGACAGATTAAAGATATCAAAAAACTAAGTAGGTTTCCATTGTTGTCTGTGGATTAACTGTCGGAGTAGAGAAACACACACTTTTGTATGACTGGGTCAAAATTCGACAAAAGAACCAGCTAAAGAGAGGACCATATGCATGTCAGATAAAATAACTATGTCCATGAATGCTTCATGCATGTTTCGACCTACCCCAAAACTAATATAGATGGTTCACAGTTGGTTTTGATATTTTAACCTGCATGTCATGATCATGTCTGGTGTGGATGGATCTATTCAACATGTGAGCACGATGGCGCCATTGTAGTCAGCATGTAAGTCCAAGATGGTAACTAAAAAACCACCAACACCATCATCAGTACTTCCACCCATGATTTTTTAAGCATACTGTCTAGGCAGTACACTTCGACAGCATTTAGAAATCAGAATGTGCAGAGAGCCAAATTCCTCACACCAACAAGACAACAGTGAGCATAGCATTACAGAAGGAAAGGGAGAAACATAACCAAACACCCTACGTCAGCTGCTTTCCTTAGAGTGTTCATCCTGCAATTTGATGTCATCACACATATTATAGAATATTGTGAGGATATTTCTGTTGGAAAAAATTCTGCAACATTTCTGACACCGTTGTGGCGGCTGTAACAGCCCTGACCATTTATTTGGGCACAACTCTTTCGTCAAAATCTTCTCAAGCAAGAAGAAATACCTTATTTGACCTGAGCAATGGGGGGGGGGGGGGGGGGGGGGGGCGGGCAACACCCATTGCTCAGATTCAATCACCCAGGTAGGCACATTAAAACTTTGACACTTAGAAAGACCTTCTGCCTCAACTCAAATAATCTTAGAGCCCAGTGACATAATTTCAGAAGATTAAAGCAAGGTAACTTCAAATCAACAGAGATGGAAGTTACTGTACAGCTCCCTCTGCTGCTAAGGATTTTGGAGTGCAGAGTAAACTACCCTACGCAGTACCAAACACGACAGTGAAATTTCTGATATGGAACATACACACGGATTTTTCTTACCTGTTGAGGTGACAACATGCAGTACATCCATCATGTGCTACATAGCATATTGAGGTGTTATAGATGTATTACATAAAGAAAAAAACAAGACAACTAAGATATAATACAAATTGCAGATTTTTATCCGAGGTGACTTACTCTGGAGCTACATTAAAGCATGGCGTCAGCGTCATTTTTCCTGAGTACTTAAGGTTCTACATACACACACTCACAGAGAGCAATACAGTCAATGAAAATCAGCTCACATGGATGCAAAATCGAAATTTGAAAGGAATCATCAAGTACCCAGTCATGACAAATATAACAATTGGCTCATTCATCCCCCTCCTCTCCCCTGTAACTATTCCCCAGGTCGTTGCTGCAAATGAGAACGTGTTCTCAGTCAACTTACCTGGTAAAATAACGGTAAAATAAATAAATAAAAATAAAAACAATAAGCCCTAAATAACAAAAGATGAGCTGAGTCGTCGCTGAAAAGGGGTACGCCTCGAGGTTGCATATAGGAAAGGATATTTGTTGTTTTTAAGTATCATTTAACTAATTCCTTTGTAGCCCATTTAATAACTTGAATATACGACAACTGAAAAAGCATCACGTAAACAAAGAAAGACATTTATAAACCCAGAGGCGCAAGGTCACAAGAATTCCAGGGTACGCTTGCAAATCAGACCAAGCAGACCAGCCTGGGGTGTGGCTGCTTCCATTTATTATAACGAGATAAATTATCCCGCCTCTCCAGCGCCGACGCGATGCTGAACGCTTGCCGCCCCAATGTAGCTCCAGCCTTAGTCACGCGTGCTCAGGTCTATTGTATGGGTGTGAGCCCAGCGGGAATCAAACCACACAATCCTAGTGTCAACGGAGCAAAACAGGACCAAGAGATCTGTTGAAAGCAACCCATCTAATGAATAATAAAGACCTTAAATCCTAATTACGCTTTGCTTTTCTATCATGACCCTTTTTCACCTCAATATGCTATGCCTTCTTTCCATTCTACCCAGAACTCCTGAATATTAGATTTGTTTCTAAGATAAAATCATGACCAATCTTTCCTTGTTGATTAACTTTGTGGGATACTTCCCATATTGGTTGTTCTTCCGACATCAATTCCCTCTTCCCACGTTCAAAAACCATCACATAATAAATAGTTCTAATGTCCGGGGCCAGTTTCCTTTTTGGGCCCAATAATCTAAACCTTTTATATCTCGTTTTCCCCCCTCCCTTTAAGCTTGACTCTTTAAACCCACCAAATCTCTTATTTAAAAGAGTTTTGTCACTTACCACCAAACTTATTGAATCCTCCACGATCGCCCATTCTGATGAGGAGAGAAAGGCGAGACGCATTGAAGGCTGGTGTGGGCGGAGCCAAATCTCTCTCTAGGGGGGCTTTCCACCCCCTTTTTACCCCATCCCCTTTACTCTCTTTTCACTTCTCTTACTTTTTTCACCCCCTATCTCTTCTTTGGAACCACCCTAGGATTTGTCCCTTCTTCTATACAACTGAGGAGTCGGAGGTCAGTTTTGAAGACCTTTGCATCTTGTTTGCAAGTGGGTTTTAATCCGAAAATCAAAATTGTCCACAGTCACTTCTCCTTGCTTTGTACAAGAGATAATTTAACACTCCTTTTGCATTGATCTCTGAAACCAACTCAGACCAAATGTTCTTGTTTCCTGGAACTGCTGTGTCGTGTTGTACACTGTTTTATAACACTGCAAGAACAGCTGCGGAATCCAAGTAAACATAAATTAAGCACCTACAGATAGGAGTTTCATGAAACCTTATATATTTTCTATATAGGTGACCGTCTTGAGACTTTGACATTGTCTTAAGAGCACACTTCCTAGGTAGGTCTTTTACATCCTTTCTAACTGATCAGTCAGTGCGTCCATGTTGCACTTGCAACTCTTATTCTTTAACCCCTGCCTATAGTCCTCTCAGTGAATTTCTCCTGCCTGTCCTTCCTTCTTTCTACCATTCCCCCTTTCCTCAAGAGAAAAAAACAAAATGAAAAACAGAAGCCCACCATGGAGAGGTGAGAGCCTAGGAGGAGATTCAGAGATTTATTAAAGCATCATATCACACAGTAAAGGGTGGGTGGGAAAGTGGCGTTATAAAAAGGTGAAGAGAAGGGTGGAGTGGGAGGATGGCAAGGTCATGTGGTGTGTTTGTGTGTGGACAGTGTCAGTGTGCACACAAATGTTTGCCAGTGAGACGCTTCAAATAGTTCACTAAGATAAATAAATTGTCACACGGCTGCCAATGTAAGCAGAAGATAACTCTTGATGAAATGTGATAATGACTACATCTCTTGCTTATTGCTAACATTTCAGCAACATAGCATGTTTAAAGTTAATATGGATGACGCTTAGCAGTGTTCAGCTTTTAAAAGAACCACGCAACTGTTACTAGGAGTCAGTTGCACAGCTAGGTAGTTAATGCTAGTAGGATTCGGCTTACTTCATCACAGTGACTTTGGTGATGCTGTATTTGCACACAAGCAACCACAAACACAAATGTGCACTTTACCCAGCATTTCCCTGTAGCCATGGATTGCATTTGCTTGGTTTGAGCATGGGCGGCTTTGTCAGTGTGAACGTGCACAACGCTAGTATGACACTCAGTTCAGGTTCCATAGATAACAGGCAGCGAGGAGAACATGGGGACTGAAGTAAATGATTTTTTAACCAAATAATTGGGAGAACCTAAGACCGATGTCTTTATCACATTCAAAAACTCCTTCCTTTGTAAACAACCCCTATAACCAGCCAGAACACTGTTACTTTGTCATGTCTCGTGGGTCGCTTGCACATACAACTCCAAACTATTCAACCCCTACTGAGTTTGAATTTTCCCATTATCATAGTTGCACTAGCACACCAGTGCATCCATTTTTCATTGATCAAATTTACAAGCGCTTCCTACACGTGGACAATTACATCTTTCCTTGTCCCCCTTGGATTTCCAGGTAACCGACAATGTCACCAAGACAATCATTTCACCACTGAGTTGTTTCTGTACAAATCAGACCGGTGATAGTATTTTGGGGGGGATATCCGGATAGTTGAAATCAGGTTATAAAGAAAAACTTCAAATGGAGACTTGCTTGCGCGACTTGAGCACGCTGTGTGTAAAAACAGCAGCCTACCTGTTGGTTGTTCATTGCAGCCTAATCCTCCTCATTTGGCCAACTTAATTCTAATTTTAATTCCATTCTGCATTGATTAGAAATCTCTGACATCACTTGCTACACATGAAGCCTCTGACTGTAGCAGCGCTTTGATTGACCGACAATAACAACAAGATACACTTGTGAAATGTGTTTAGGCTGACAGTGCATCTTTCCCCCCTTTTTTTAATGGGGCGCACTTGTAAAAACTGTCAAAACTGTTATTTAATAAAAATGTGGAATGTATTGGTCTATCCTTATAGGCTATGTAGCAATGTCACAGAAATAATAATACACACACTCTAGGGCTGAACCCAATTGGTCGTTAGGCTGTTGGTCGACCGAGATCGTTTTAGTCGAGCAGTAGCGCACACGCGCGCCCATCTCAGTGAACTAATCCATTGGAGGCCTAGACTAAAAGCCAACTTATTCTTGATCCGAAAATGTGGTCGGAGGCTCCATATGGAGAGTGTTACGCAATTGCGGAGCCTCCAGAGGAATGCAGAAGCCAAATCGAGCTCCTCACCGCATCGCCACGCGCCTCTCAAATTTTGTAACAATGCGGAGTGCTCTGTAGAACTCCGCATTGACATGATTGGTTGATGGTAGGTGGAGGCGGTACATCCTGTAGAAAACACAAACTCACTTTCTTGACAACAGCTCTGCACTGCTCCACAAAACACAAGAAGTATGAATGCCCTGACTCCTGCTGAGGCCATATCACCGTAAATGCTGCATGGCCAATGCAGATGTCAGATTGCCCATGTGCACTTCTCTCTCCAGAATGTGCTCTCTCCTGCCAGTTTCACATTCATTGTTTCATTGCGTGAATTGTTCGCATTTGATTGTTAGTGTATATCAATAGTATATTTAATGTTAATTCTTATAATTTCTGTTAATGCATTCAATATTAGGCTATTATTCCAGTCGGAGTGGACACATTGTTTGCAGAGTGCACAACCTATGCTACACTTGTGAGAAACAAGTTTTGGTTAATTTCCTTCCATGTATGGGTCAATTTAGTCATTGGCTTTGTTTGGAGAGCTCCTGTCAATGTTGAGTTAAGACGTGCATGCATAGAAGTAGTCCTATAGGCTACCTGGCCTGCGAGGAAATGTAGGCATATAAATGTGCCCATTTGGGGATCTGATAGTATTTCTGATTGGCTTAACACACCACCACTAATGACCTGTGGAGCTTCTCAAAGTAATGTTTTCTTCACCTCAAACAGCAACAAAGTCTGTTTTTACATCCATTGAGAATGACAATAGTTCCTCAATGTATTTGAAAAATCTTTCCAGCTCTCTCTTTTTCAATAAGCACTCAGAGTGAAATGTGAAAATGTCATACTCTGATCCAGTGGAAAAGTCATAAAATAGGCCTACCTGATTACTTCTTATCAGTGCTTGACTTGGAATGAAATAGGTTCCGGTATTCATTTTGGGTGCTGGTACCGTTTATATTTAGGTGCAGGAGCTCCACAATACCTTTAAGCTAATATTTTATAAGGGGAACAGGAGCTCATACAATAGAAAACTTGAGGTGCCCATACTCCGCTCCGGTAGAGTTCCTGCCCAAGTCAACCACTGCTTCTTATCCGTTGAGCAAATAGCCTCCAGCTGTGTCGGTCCCGAGCTCACTGGTGAGGGAAACTGAGCGGCCAGAATATTTTATACAAGGTTGCAAATTCACAAAGGGCAGGCTTCGGGCCTGACCCAAGTTAATAGTTGATACAATGTTTCAAGTTCGTTGCAGACAGGCCATGTGTAGCCAATGTGATTTATAGGATTGTTGTTGTTTAAAAGAAAATCTGTATATTTTCTACCTGCAGGCTGCAATGTTTTTATTTGTTGGCTTTATGTAGGCTATTTTTACATAGTTGACAATAGAAGTTACTTTTTAGGTTTGTATCATTTCATTTAGATTTGTATAGAATTTTGATTAACCATTTGAAAATGATTTTGAGCCACAAAGACATTATTATAAATTAAACTGTTTCATGAAAATGTGCATATGAAAACCCTAACTGGCACGCAGATCGGTAGAAATGGTCAGATAAATTGTCATCCCACATGAGAAAGGTTGCAGACGCCTCGTGTAGCCTATTACAGGCAACTTCAGGAGCGTAATTGGCAGAATCTGAAAGCCAGCAGGAGTGGGAGGAGAAGGTTGGTTCAGGTTAAGTTACTCTCTTCCGGTTATCTAGATCTCTGGCGCCCTCGAGGCATTTGTCTTATTTCATCAAACCATAAGCTCAATGCGTTTAGTTGATTTTTATTAAAATATATAAAGGTGTGTCTATTTATGGAAAAAAACATGTTGGTCGAAAGAACAGACGACTTTCGATCGACCAAGATTTGTTTTTAGTCGGGGACAGCCCTAATACTCTCCCAAGTAATGGAATACTAATGTCTGTTCAGATATTCAAATAACCATGCCCTTCCCTATCTTGTAATAGCCCAAACACAGACACTTTGGATTGAGTGTCAACTACACTACACATGTGTTTACCTGATTGATGTGTAGATGTATCCAAACATAGATACAAGTTGAGTGTGTGTGTGTCCTTTTGTTATGTGGTGAGTTCAGATAAATGTTATGGGGGACTGATGCAAGAAGTCTAAGTGAATACTGAGGTGGGTGTGTGAGTGTGTGTGTGAGTGAGTGTGTGGAGGAGCGGAGCTATTGAGTACTTACCCCATGCCGCCTGTGCCTCTTTGTCCACCACCTCGGTCAAATCCTCGGTCACCATCCCCGCGACCCCTAAAGCCGCCTCCCCTTTCTCCACGGCCTCGCCCTCCACTATCTCCGTAGCCTCCGTCCGAGCCACCATACCCTCCTCCACCCCCTCCCATTGGTGGAGAGTTGCCTCTGTATCCTGTGGAGTAGTAGATGGAGGAAATTGAAGTTGAGATTCCGGGTGGGTGCTCAAAAACAGAAGGGTGGGTGCATTTGAATGAACGTCAACTGGACCTCTAATATCAGAGGTGGATCCTTACCTCCACCCCCCTGACCGTACTTGGTCTGCTGGCCGTAGCTTTGGGGTGGGGGTGAGCTGTAGCTGGGGGCCTGGCTATAGGGAGCCCCCCCGGCCTGCTGCTGCCCCCCGCTGCCCCCATAAGCCCCACTCTGTCCAACGCCACTGCCCCCATAGCCGCTTCCGCTCTGGCTCCCGTAGCTGCCCCCGCCCCCACTCTGCGGCTGCTGCTGCCCGTAGCTAGAGGGCTGGGAGTTGTTACCATAGCTACTGTGGAAAAGGGAAAAAAAAGGAACAACGTTATTTTAAGCCCAGCTGCTTCGTTTAGGAACAGGATATGCGTAAGCATCAAAATGTCAATGTTTATCAACACATTTTGTATGCTCATCCCACAATGCAGAACTTCACAAACACAGTCTTCCATAGTCTCTGACCTGGTAGAAGACTGTGCAGCAGCAGACTGCTGTTGTCCATATCCAGAGTAGGACGACTGCTGGTTGTAGCCGCTCTGTGGTGGCTGACTACTACTACTGTTGTTGTTGTTGTAGCCCCCAGAGCTGTAGGGCTGACCGCCCTGGGATGGAGGCTGAGAACCATATCCTCCTGAAGGAAGGTAACAGCAAGGGAGAGAGAGAGGGGACGTGAGGTGGATATGCATCTGCTGACTTAAGCTACCAAGCAACAATTTTGAAAGCAAAAAATAAATAAAAATGTCAATAGCTCTATCACCAGATAAGACAACAGGAGACAACGTTTAGAGACCAGACTACAATGCCTATAGCGGCTGGATTAATGAATATTTTTTATGGTGCAGTTGGTTACGTACCTGACTGCGACTGGCCGTAGTTAGAGCCGGAGCCTCCCTGGCCGTAGGAGGCAGAGTTTCCCTCAGAGCTCTGGTTGTAGCCGCCACTGCTGCCGTAGCCCTGCTGGGTGGACGACTGACTGTAGCCAATCAGGCTGGCCTGGCCACCACCATAGGACCCATATCTGAAAGCAGCAAACAGATATTATATGGAGTGGCGACATGCACATAATATCTAATCTCAATATAAGAAATGGGTCACTTCAAAATTGGTGTGACAAGTAGTTTCCGTGAGAAACAACCTATATAGGACTTCACATACATACAGAAAACACCTTTCCATTGATGTAGTGTTCGTAAATTGATTAAGCTTGCAGAAAATAATGTAGGCTGGGCTTAGCTAGAGCCATGCATTTAACTTTAGTTGGCTCTGGGTTTAGCAATCCGGGATAAAGCTAACTACCACTAATGAGAGGATACCATACACATATTTTGACTCACCCCTGGGCTGCAGTTGGAGGGTAATCTGAGGAACAAGAAAGGGATGTGATCAGTAGAGGTAGCCTAATAGTAGCGTGTCCACCCACTCTGCCTAGTGGGTGAAAACACGCTTTGGTGATGAAATTTCCCTTAAATGTAATTAAAAAACACATTTTACCAAGACAAATATGATTCTTCATGTTCTGAATCGTTCAGTGGGGTCTCTAACATATCATTAACATCATATGAAAACATTTAGATTTCGTAACCTAATGCATAATTGACAGAGCAGGGCTGCTTCTCTCGCAGTAACTTGAGGATTTTACAAGTTGTGGTGGTCGTCTGCAAAGTTGTTTCTGCGGGTCATAAAAAGCTAAATAAGCACGACACGAAGTGAATTAAATGTAAAAGGCTTTGAAAATAAAAGGCTTGCCGTACACGCAGTGTTCAATTGACATTTCACAGATATGCATGTTTTTCTGAGAAATCTTAAAACCTGTATTACAAAAATACTACGTTATGTCTCAAAACAGATATCCATCTAACCTCTATATTGTTTTATGTCCTCTGGATTCGGATATGTGAATTCACATGTAAAAGCGTTTCTCCCAAGAGTGATGCAGTGTAATCACTGTACAGCTTTTGGGCGTGTGGAAAGGGTCTGCAGGAGGGTAAAAACCGAGATGTCCATGTTGTGGAGGAGATAATCTAATGTGTTGTAGAAGTGAGGAGAATGTGAAGTGTTGCAATTGTGGTGGGAGGCACGAAGCGACGTCTTTGGATTGCCCGATGAGGGTGAAGGAGGATGAGGTGGATAGAGTCCGGGCTAATCACAGCATTTCATATGCAGCCAGGGTTTTTTTGGGATCAAAATGGGACTTAGCTGGTGGGTGTGACAGAGGCGTGGTCATGGGTGTGGCCAATGGTGCTGTCACAGAACAGAAATTTTAGAGGCCTTCCTGTTGGCCACAGTGAAAATGTTACCGTTTAAATAGCTAAAAAGGTGAATGAAAAATTTGATGTTTTAAAATCTAATTTCCTGCAATTCTACAGATCTTGCCAAGGAGCTTAAAGAAAAAGTGCAGTTTTAAAGCGAGTTTCCTGCAATTCTAAACATTTTCCCATGGCTTATGCCATCTGAGTGACTTAAACATATCAAAATCAATGGGTGCCCCATGCCATGACAAAAATACTTCTGAATTAATTGATTCTCCCTAAAAGTATAGCTTTTATTTTGGTGATTGCGAGTTCTCAAATATATATATATATATATATATATCACACACACAGTACATTGCATCACACACACACACACACACACACACACAGAGAGAAAGTATTCAGACCCCTTGACTTTCCACATTGTTATGTTACAGCCTTATTCTAAAATTGACTTTATATAGACAGGTGAGTGCCTTTCCAAATCATGCACAATCAATTAAATTTACCACAGGTGGACTCCAATCAAGTTGCAGACACATCTCAAGGATGATCAACGGAAACAGGATGCATCCGAGCTCAATTTCGACTCTCATAGCAAAGGGTCTGAATACTTATAAGGTATCTTTTAGATTTTTTATAGATTTGCAAAATATAAAAAACAGTTTTTCACTTTGTCATTATGGGGTACTGTATGTAGATTGATGAACAAAAAACTAATTGAATACATTTTAGAATAAGGCTGTAACGTAAAAAAAAATTGGGAAAAGGGGAAGGGGCCTGAACACTTTCTGAATGCACTCTTTTTAAAGTATTCATTGGTGACCACAGCCATTTGTAAAATACATTTAAATTGTGTTTTCCTACGATTTTTCCCACCCTGCTCCATGTATTCAATTTCAAATTTGGCTTCATGCCGCATTCAAAACAACTGGGAACTCTGAAATCTCCAACTTCCGACTTCAGTGCGTTCAAAACAAATGGGAACTCGGAAAAACACAAGCTCCGACTGGGAAAAATCGATTTCAACGGTCATCCAACTCGGAATCTCAGGCCTCTTTCTAGAGCTTCAACTTTCTGACCTGAAGATCACTGATGTCATGATTTTACCTTGTATTTTTCAGAGTTCCCAGTGGTTTTAAACGCAGCATTGCTTCCAAGCTATTATGACACATCTTGCAGTTCCTTCTCTGTATGTTCCTATGAGCTAGCTATTTGTTCCCTAAAAGCAGGGGTGAAAGTAAGGCCGTATGGCGTCCCGGCAAAATAAAGTGGAGATACGCCGTACCGGTAAAACGTGAGCCTATCACAATTAATACGACATGCCCCAAAAAACTATAGGCTATTAGACCATTATTTAACATTACTGCATGTCAGCCGCATGAAAAGTTTACGAAATTGGGAGATATACACTCCCCAAATTGCATTGTGTTTCAATAGGAACACTTAGATTTGTGGCAGATGAGTGAGCAGCCGAGACACGCGCACCCGGAGAGGAGCGGCTGAGACACACAAGAAGAGCTGCCGAGAAACGTGTGCAGACAACAGTGGATGGATCAATTCAGGCTACAAGTGTAGGCCTAATGACAATCGCAGAATGTCATTACAATACACGTAGGTGTCTCTTTCCATTCATCAAATTGCAGGTAAATTTAATTAAATTTGAAAAAGAAAAGGAGAGCTGCACACTAGGAGCTTCAGATGCAATAATTGAATAACCTAATAACCAACGTTTCGACAGACAAGCTGTCTTCATCAGGGTATAATGACAAACACTATGGGTCACTAGTTTATATAGTATAAAAGAACACACACAAGTGTCTGCAATCATGTAAATGTCTGTAGGCCTATGTAGCCACATTTTATCTATGATTGTATGCTATCCATTTATGTTTTTTATATGTTCCATTCATGTCTGGCCATGATTACAGACAGCTGTGTGTGTCCTTTGACACTATGTAAACCAGTGACCCATTGTGTTTGTCATTATACCCTGATGAAGACAGCTTGTCTGTCGAAACGTTGGTTACTCGGTTATTACACTATTGCATCTGAGCTTCTATAGTGGGCGGCTCTCCTTTTCTTTTTCAAGTGTTCTCTACTCCGCTAGCCAGCACCTCACCTAAACAGGCGTGCGTTTCTTTTTACACCAGATTCAATTGAATTAAATTGCCAAAATGATTTTGTCTAAGTAACTTATTCCTGTCTACAATAATCATTCAAAACTGGCTACTACACCAGAAAGCATGATTTGGCCGCCAAGGGTCATTAGCTTATTTTAAAAAATGTAAACCTGTGGATTGTTTTACATCGCATAGCCTACAGTCGGAAGGGTCCGCAATTTGGGCCGCGTGCCAGGCAAATACCAAATAGGCATAGATGATAGTAGAGTTGCGACTGTCAATGAAAAGCAGAGATCCAGGCATATCACAATATTTAAATAAACAATTGCGGAAAAACAGTTTGGAAAGCAAATGGCTATTGCCGTAAAGAGAGTACAATGAAAATAATCCAATCTGTCTTATCGTTAACAAAATTCTCAACTTAATTGAGCGAACAGTAGCCTAGTATCTTATTGGCACCAGCGGAGAACATCGGCCATATCCCCGGTGAGTGTGCATATTCACTGTCTTTACCATTGGGTCAGTGCCGCTTTTGTTTGTTTTTGGACAATCATTTCCTCCTCCAGGGCAGATGGACGTTATACTGTATGCGTCTTCCCTGTTCGTATGCCAATTACATGGATCAGACAACATTTTTATTGATCTGTTTGTCAGTGTCAGCAGAGTAGTCTACCCTATAATCTTTATAGTATTAAAAAAAGATTCTACTAATGTCCACATTCATATAAAGTGCAGTAGAATTGCATGAAATGTATTTATAAAATGCCAACAAGAAATGTATCTGATAGGCCTATAGCCTAAGCCTGCACTGCATTTTACAGTCTTTTTTGCGATCAGTGATTGAGTTATATTTTTTCAGCTTAAATTATGACTATCCAATCTAATCATCACATTAGTAATAGTAGGCTGTCTTTCATAAGTCTGCAAACGCGGGGATGCATGGAATGCTTTATTATAAGGGTGCATGTTTATGGTGAAAAATAGCTTCCCGCCACCTATGTTAAAAGTGATGTGACAAATATTTACTACGGCTAGGCTACTAGGCATACAGACATTATATACAGTGCATTCGGAAAGTATTCTGACCCCTTCCCTTTTCCACATTTTGTTACGTTACAGGCTTATTCTAAAATTGATTACATTTTTTTTTTTAAATGAATCCTCATTAATCTAAACACAATACACCATAATGATAGTGAAAACTGGTTTAGAAATTTGGGCAAATCTATTAAAAATAAAAAACAGAAACATCCTATTTATATAAGTATTCAGATAAGTACCCTTATCTTATATAAGTACCCTTTGCTATGAAACACGAAATTGAGCTCAGGTGCATCCTATTTAGATTGATAATCCTTGAGATGTTTCTACAACTTAATTGGAGTCCACCTGTGATAAATTAATTGATTGGACATGATTTTTGAAAGGCACACACCTGTCTATACAAAGTCCCACAGTTGACAGTGCATGTCAGAGCAAAAACCAAGCCATAAGGTCAAAGGAATTGTCCGTAGAGCCCAAGAAAGGTTTTTGTCAAGAGAGATCTGGGGAATCAATCAAATCAAAGGGTGCCAAATCAAAGGGTACCAAAACACTTCTGCAGCACCTTCCCGGGTGGCGCAGTGGTCTAGGGCACTGCATCGCAGTGCTAGCTGCGCCACCAGAGTCTCTGGGTTCGCACCCAGGCTCTGTCACAGCCGGCCGCAACCGGGAGGTCCGTGGGGCGACGCACAATTGGCATAGCGTCGTCCGGGTTAGGGAGGGTTTGGCCGGTAGGGATATCCTTGTCTCAGTATGTAAAATGTAATAAAATGTATGCACTCTACTGTAAGTCGCTCTGGATAAGAGCGTCTGCTAAATGACTAAAATGTAATGTAATGTAGTTGAAGGTCCAAGAACACAGTGCCCTCCATCATTCTTAAATGGAAGAAGTTTGGAGCCACCAAGACTCTTCCTAGAGTGGCGCCTGGCAAAACTGAGCAATCTGGGGAGAAGGGCCTTGGAAAGGGAGGTAAGCGACGCTCCCCCATCCAACCTGACCGAGCTCGAGTGGAGAAACTCCCCAAATAGGTGTGCCAAGCTTGTTGCCATTACCCAAGAACTCGATGCTGTAATCGATGCCAAATGTGCTTCAATAAAGTATTTAGTAAAGGGTCTGAATACTTAGTGATTTTTATTTTATTATTTCTAAAAAACAGTTTTTGCTTTGTCATTATGGGGTGGTGTGTGTAGATTGAAGGGGGGCAAACGATTTAATTCATTTTTAGAATAACGCTGTAGCGTAACAAAATGTCAAGGGGTCGGAATACTTTCCGAATGCACTGTATGAAATTAATTTGGCTTCTACTTGCAATTCAATGATTAACGTTACACCTCTATGGAAAAAAGCACAAAAAAAGCGTGCGCGCACTTGGTGTCCCGTACCGATAAGATATTACATCTACTTTCACTCCTGCCTAAAAGTAATCTTATTCCACCGACTATTTCGAATATGTTAACTAAGCGACCAAGCTAATAAGATGACCTCTACAAAACTAGGTCAGTTACTAGAACAAACCGGTCTCCTTGCTTGGTTCAGTTGGTTGTTGTAACGTTCGCAGCTAGCCAAACAAAATGGTGGTTGTCGAATCTAACTAGCTAACGTTAGCCGTCTTTGCTTTGGCTCGCTAACTTTGGTTTGACTTGACAAGTTCACTTGCCAACAGTTACACAAACATGGTAAATGTTTAATTGACTGCTAGCTAAAATACAACTGTAAAATACAAATGTATACTATTTAACGTTAGCAAGCTAGCTTCTTTTCAGACGTTAGCTAATGTCTTATTTTTAATGGCTACTTCAGATATAACGTTGTCTAGTCCAATGTATTCTTACCATTCGACGCCATCTCGTTTAAAACCCTCGAGTCAGAGTTCAAACTTGTCAAATGTTGATTATTTAGCTAACGTTGGGCTATTCTTCAAGACAGCAGGCCACACTAGCTGCTAAAGACAGAGAATCGTCATATGCCGCGTTCATGGACTATTCGGAAATGTCAGACTTGCTAACTGGTTGTAGTTGGACACGTGCCGCGTTCCAAGAGTTAAGTCAGAAATGTCCGAGTTTCCTTGTTCCGACTAGCACATGAATGCAGCAATATGCACTATCGTATGTCAGATGACGACACAATCATGACGTTATACAAGCGTCATCAAGGGCCAAATTTATCCATAGCCCAAGGTTTGTCTGATTTAATTCTCATCTATCAATGAAGCAATAAATTAGGATTTCCATCTGCTCAGGAGACCATGTGTCAAATACTTGAGTTGCCACAAAAGTAGATAACTTTTAATATTTTATTTTACCAGGTAAGTTGACTGAGAACACGTTCTCATTTGCAGCAACGACCTGGGGAATAGTTACAGGGGAGAGGAGGGGGATGAATGAGCCAATTGTAAACTGGGGATTATTAGGCGACCATGATGGTTTGAGGGCCAGATTGGGAATTTAGCCAGGACACCGGGGTTAACACCCCTACTCTTACGATAAGTGCCATGGGATCTTTAATGACCTCAGAGAGTCAGGACACCCGTTTAACGTCCCATCCGAAAGACGGCACCCTACACAGGGCAGTGTCCCCAATCACTGCCCTGGGGCATTGGGATATTTTTTAGACCAGAGGAAAGAGTGCCTCCTACTGGCCCTCCAACACCACTTCCAGCAGCATCTGGTCTCCCATCCAGGGACTGACCAGGACCAACCCTGCTTAGCTTCAGAAGCAAGCCAGCAGTGGTATGCAGGGTGGTATGCTGCTGGCTAGAGCACTGAATATATTAAACACATTTTCTCCTTTATTAGAAATGGTCCAGAATCATAAAATGTCTTATGTTGTATAAAAATTTAAATAAATTCTAGGCTATTGTGTATACTATGGAATTGGTAACAAGGAAAAATCATTTTCACACAATCACAGACCAGGTAAAATACAAAATGGCTTTGGTAGGGCAGGGTGGTAATAGGGTAGGGGTGTAATAGGGTGTTTTTCTTGAGTCATGCACATTGCTGAATGGAGGGGTGTCAAATTTTCATTTGAGTTTGAAATTATCTTAGTCAAAACAAACAAGTTTTACACACCCAGATAAAAATAAATTCTCACATGTTATGTTTCAGGTGGATTTTCAGTATGTCGGTCAAGTCTAATTGCCATTTTAGGTATTGGCATTAGGACCATCTTGGTTAAGTGGGTGTTTGTCAGTTTAAACCGTTATTGTTGTTTAACAAGACCAACATTTAGGCTATTGGCACTGAACCAGAACATGGATAGTTTCTTCATGTAATAATTTTCATATTATGAGCTGTTTGACACCATTTCTTCCACTGCAAATCTACCATTCCAGTGTTTTACTTACTATATTGTATTTACCTCGCCACCATGGCCTTTTTTTGCCTTTACCTCCCTTATCTCACCTCATTTGCTCACATTGTGTATATAGACTTATTTTTCTACTGTATTATTGACTATGTTTTGTTTATTCCATGTGTAACTGTGTTGTTGTATGTGTCGAATTGCTATGCTTTATCTTGGCCAGGTCGCAGTTGCAAATGAGAACTTGTTGTCAACTAGCCTACCTGGTTAAATAAAGGTGAAATAAAATAAATAATGACGCGGTAGACTATGGAAGGCTAAATTACATCCTACTTCAAACATGTCATGTTTTATACATAGTTTCACTTATGCCTACATGGTATGCATCTTGTTTAAATCAATTTGGATGTTTAGTGCTTGTACATATGATGTTTATGGTTGTCAAACACCATTATATGCACATGCACTGGATGTCTGAAGTCTAGTATATCTACATATTTACTGCATCTTTGCAAGTTTCTGTAGGCTGGGATGTTTTGCGGCCTATATGGCCAGCAGTAGTGAAGCCAGGGTGTATCCTAGTACACAAGCCACACTGGCTGCTCTCTGTGTGGTTCCACCTATGAGCTGGGCCTCTGGCTCTTATGAAATCATCGAAGGCAAACATCTTGGCGTAGACTCCAGGCCGGTTGCACTGAGCACAGCCAAGTCCAAAACTCACCACCCCAGCCTGGATCCATATCCCGTTTCCTATGGAAGAGGGCCTCCTGAGACAGAGAACAAAAACATGTTTAGAGACTCAAAAATGTGTGTGACTGTGTGTTTGCCAAGGGAATTGGAATGTTTAGCTTGGTGTGTCTGGCTGTGTGTCCACAGGATGTCTACCGTCTCAGAGTCGTAAGACTGGATCTGATACATCCTGTGACAAGTCTGCTCCATGATGGGCACTGCCACTTCCTGTAGAGCTCCTGCACCTGACAGGGATACTGTGGGCATGCAGGGTAGGGGTTTGTGTAAATGGAAGAGACAGTTATAACAATGTTACTATCAGGGATGTGTACCGGTAAAGAACGTGGGATAAATCCTGAAGGCTGGGTGGTGAGTATTGTAAACGTTAACAACACCAAGGTGTGTGGCGTATTCCCTTTCCATCATCCACTATAATGTTTAGGGTGTGTGTCGTGACTCGCCCTTTTGGGTGAGGATCATTGGCACCAGACCCCCCACCCCCCCCCTCTCCCACCACAGTTTTATGACGGTCGTAAATACCTGCAGCAACTCTCTCTCTCTCCCACACAATGAAAGGGAAGTTTAAAATCCCTTTGTTACAACAGAGAGAGATTTTGTAGTACTATGACATCCAAGATTGGATAATGAAACAATATTTCTTTAATCCAAGCAGTTGGAAGGATCCTTGGGCTAATTTGTGGTGTAACTAAGGACAGTATAACAACATAACTGTATCTCAATGTGTATATTTCCCAGTTGTCAGGTTCACATCCAAATGTTGTGGAACTTATATGATTAAATGTGAAACTATTTGTGAGAAGATGAAAAGCAATCTTAGCCTTCTAAATGAGAAAATGTTTATCCAGTCAGTAACCACGCCCACGTGAGCACAGACATTATGCCAAACGTCAACAAACGTGAAAAGGGGTGTTTCAAACGTGAAACACCCCTTTTTCCAGAGTGCATAAAACCCCTTGTGAAGAATTAACATATCAGACCAAGCAGGCGGACATCACGAATGCCTAGACTCTACAAGACCAGTACACGGACAGCGTGAGCTGAAAGGTACAGAATGGTTAGAAACTCTGAAACTTTCTTGAGTGAAGAAGATGAAGACTACACAGGAACATTCAGTCTGCAGCTGTTTAAGAACTTTAGTCTAGTATACTTGACCGAGAACCATCGGTTGGTACTCTGAAAGATCCATTTGAAAGAAAATTTCCCTATCAAACAACCATTGGTATGTCTCACGTATACATAATAACAGAGCCCACTGAACACGCTAAAACTACGAAAGACTTTGATCTCTGCTGGACAACAAGAGACTTTCTGTCAAATTACTCCCCGTAGATGGATAGAGCGTTTTCCACTTAGAGACAGCAAAGACATACACACGTAAATATGTACATTGCAATTCTTTCGAATGAGCGGCCATTCATATATGCAAGGTATTCGCATTTCCATGAGCATAGTTCTCAGCTGTATGTACGTTAGTGAAGTCCTTAATTTTTTTCTCCCTCTCTTTCATACATGCCCCTCGCATTCACTGTTGCCAACTCATTTTCAGGGGAAGTTGCTAGAGGCAGGTCGATTTGTTGCTAAAAGTTGCTAAATGACGTTGTGATGAAATTGCGTGATGACGTCATTACGTAATAACATAAATACACAACACACAATACACAATAACGTTACTCAAATTGACTGGCCATCTCTGCAAAAAAAATATGATTTGACATTTGTTAGTTTAGATTTGTTTGTTTATTACATATTTTTAGTTGTAAAAGTAATATTTTTACAACAAATTTTATATGACAGATATTTTTTATTTTTAAACACATTGAATTATTGAACAATTACATTTGATTTATTTTCTTTTTAACTAGTAAACCTACAAATTCTGAACAATTATAGTTTTAAGCAGTGTTTTGGTAGTTAGTTAACATGCTACCTAACTGATCAACAATTATAGGTACAAGTTAATACCAAGGTATATATATGCTATCTTATTGAACAAGCAATTTAACTCAAATAATGTGTTCGCTAGGCATCTCTCTCCAGCTCTCTCCGGGTTGTTGTGCTGCTTGGCTGGCTAGCTTCTCAATGGTTTCCTCCAGATATTGCCACTGTGGTTCACTCACACTGCAGAGACACACTGTGTCTCCGCCAGTTCCAGAAAGTCCACTCTTTGCATACGTACTGTAAATATGATGAATCATTGATTGGCAAGGAAATCCTCTTCATCTTCACTGTCCAACTGCATTGTCACGGAGCTGGAACCAGCAGAACAGGATGGAGTGGCCTTAAAGCCATATGCTGCTATGGTGCCAAACTGCTGCAGAACTTCACTTGGTAGTTTATGCTGGTAGCGAGTATCACCGTTCCCTCTCTTTTGAATCCGCCATTTGGTGTTACAAGCCTTCATATCGGTTAAGTTCACTAGGGACTTTTCATTGCATCATGTAGTAATCAATGTGTAAGATATTCTGTTTGTGTATTTATGTAATTCTGTGTGGTTAGTTAGTTAGTTAGTAAATACATAATTATGCCAATTTGTCTATCGCTGATTCATCATTTATGCTTGGGTTCGTGCAAATATCCAAGAGTTTTGGGACATTCAGAATGAGACTGATAGAAGGTAACAATTAATTAATGACTGATTGATGACTGAAATGTAAGAGCTCTTTGTATCTTTTAGAGTTAATTCGGAAAACGGTAACTCGTTAAACTTTTTCCGTGGTGCCCCAAGATTGCTAATGAATTAATTGTTACAGGATTATTGGATCTGTCTAGGCCAGCATTGCTCCACCTCTTCATGTTACAGTGAAAACATTCTTAAGGTGTCAGTATCTTGATTAAATCAAACAACCCAATTCAAAATTCACAATAAGTGAATTTAGCTGATTTAAGATTATCTCACAGAACAAAACATATTCAGATCTCCTTAGCCTGTGTTTCCCACAGATCTTATTTTTGGCATTTATCCAAACCCCCTACAAAAATGCCATTAATTTTTCCAACGAACCATGGCGGGGTTAGTGCCTATAAAATCTCTATTTCAACTTGTCTAGGGATCGATATCAAATTAATCAAATACAATTTTATTGGTCATATACATGTTTATCAGATGCTATTGCGCCATATGCGTTATTCCAGAACATGATTCAATTGCTTTTTTTTATTCAATTGATTCTTGATGGAAGCCTATTTTTTTTTTATTCCAGGCTGAAGATATTTCAACTTCATGTGTAGACGATAAAGGCTACATTTACAACTCTGCTTGGCTGCCAAATGTATAGGTGTCCCCATAATAATACAATTGAGGAAGTGTGATCATAATCATTATTTTAGTGATCCACAGTAGACATCTTTCCTAATGAAAATGCCCCCATCCTGCTGATGTGAGCTGCTGAACAGCGCACTTGTACTTGACATGTGTTTATGGATGAGAAAGTGAACTTGCCATTTCCAAAAAAGTTTAGCACAGTGGGGAATTGAGAATGCCCTAGTTATGTACTGTACATCTTCTGTGTGTTTGTTATGGTTTATGACAGTGTGCTGCTTTATGTACGAAAAGGTTGTCAGAATGAGTGGCACGTTATTAAATGTCAGAGTGATGTACAATGTGAAACCATGCAGACGTGCATTTTTCTACAGCTAAAATAGGCATAACATTGGCTGAATTAAGTTTACATCCACCGACACCATTTCTTTCTGTGCCTGGCGAACCACCAGTCCCGTGGAATAACTGGCTCGAAAGTTAACACTTTTCTCGAAGCTAAGGACTTTCTACAATCTCCGACAAGCAGAGGACAGCACTGTTCCTTGACTGCCTCGGTATGGAGATACAGAGGATTTTCAGAGCGCTTGGATCGGCTCCTACATTCACCGCTGCATTCAGCCTCCTACGGAACCACTTTGCCAGGAAACAGCGAGTGCTCTTCTGACGTTACCGGCTACGGAAAAGTGAGCCAAATCAAAGCAACATGGCTAATCTGAGGGACTTGGCTAGCTCTTGTAACTAGGGGGCACTTCAAGATGAGATCATCAGGGATCAGCTGATAAGAGGGGATGTTATGCAAAAAGACAAGGGAGAAACTGCTTTTGAAATTGGGCAATTTACAACTTGGAGCTATTAAAATAGCACTCCAGGTAGAAAGCGGCTTTAGAATGGTTTACAACAGAGTTTGTAAACCCAGAGGTGCAACGTAGAAAAACTTATTGCAAAGCAGACCAGGCCGCGGTTTGGGGTTAGAGAAGTCAATGAGAGGAGTTAAACATTCCTCCTTAGTTGTTCATTTTCTCAAAATCAACAGGCGCAACCTAGATTCGAGCCAATGTCTTAAGTAGTTGAAGATGTTAGTACTCCAACCTCGTGAAAGTGACATTTTCGTCAAAAACAACTTTATATCGAAGGCGTGCCTTTGAGTTGACGGCCTGCACATGCGCAGTTCGGCACAAGACGACCGTTGGACCCGGTGGCGTGGTTCTGTGCATGAGTTTAGCTAGCCAACGTTGCCATGACATCGCCTACAAGCGTGATTGGGAATTTGTATTGGAGAAGCAGTTTCTACTTATCTCCATACTGTAGGTCTTGGGCTCGCTATGCTAACAGACAGCTCTGCAGCATACACTCATCCCCCAGCCTTTCTCACACAGCAGCTTCAGCCCGCGCAAGTGCACTACAGTGATCACAAAGGTCACTTGGGAATAGTGAAGGTCAAGCAGCGATGTCGAGACCTCGTGTAGCGATGTCGAGGCTTCGACCACGACATTGAAGCCCTGGTCAGGGAGTGTACTGTGTGCCTCCCCACCGCCCCTGTCGCCTCTCGCATGGCCGTCCTGCCCCTGGAAAAGACATCCATTTGGACATCTGTGGTGAGATCCATGGGAAAGCAGTCCCTCACCACCAGCGCTTCCTGGTGGTGGCATATGACCATCCTGTTCGCAAGGTGGGTTCTGCCCCTCACCACGGACAATGGATCCCAGCTAACCTCTGCCGAGTTCTCCTCCTACCTCAGCAACAAGGGATTCAAACACATCCGCACGGCCTACTACAACCAACAAGCTAACGGAGGGGTGGAAAGCTTCAACAAAAAGCTGAAGAAGGGCATCAGAGCACACCTAGTCCATGGGTGCATGTTCCAAACCGCTAATATGGTTCCTGAACCAAACGCTAATTCACTTCAGAGCAAGCAAAAACACAACACAGGTTTCATAGGGCATCTCTCATCACATCAGTCTGCCTCAGCGGTGCAACAAAATGGCCTCAATCTGGTCGGAACCCTTCCAGGTTGCTCGACTACTGGGGCCCACCACCTTTATGCTGAGCAATCGATCATGCTAGCACGCCAGCCACCTCAGGAAAGTCCCTGCCCCTCATGGAATGTAAAATGCCCACTCTTCTCTCATGGGCATGTACAACACGGACATACAGAGAAACCACCTGATGCCCCTCCTCCACCACTACCACCCGAGCCCAAGCCTCTGTGGGCTCCCCAAGGGCCAAAGACACAAGCAGTGGTGGCTGAAGACAGGCCTGTGCGGGCACGGATTCGCCCTGCTCATTTGGACGAATACACAACCTCTTTTCACACTTAGGCTTCGTTAGGCTTCTTAGCTAACACAACAGGTTAATGAACTGAACTGTTGTTTAAGGGTGTAGTGTACGTCAAACTGTGCGGTTATTATGGTTTACAATGAGAAACCGTGCAGACGTGTGCTCTTCCACAGCTAAGCTAGATGTAACAACCCTGCTTTGTGATCTATTGCCTACATCAACAGCTAGGGTTTAATTAAATAGGACTATGCCTAGGCACAACACTTTATTGCACATTTAACTATAATTAATTGGAACAAAATGTAGCATATAAACAAAAGTATTCACTGTGAAAGTTGATAGGGGCTTTGTCGCACTGGATAAGAGCATTTGCTTAATGACTAAAATGACAAATGTAAATGACTCTCCTCTCTCCCAACTGGCCCAGAAACCAACAACCTTGATGTGATTTGCATGAGGTCAACTTTGCATGCCCGCTGTTTTGCATTGACAGGTTCAGGATTACTCCCATTACTGATCTGTAGCTTAATAGGAACAAGTAAACCCCACTAAGTTGACCTTTCATTCACTTCCTCTGTTCCTCTACAAAGCCCTTTCTCAACAATACTCCTCCCTTCAGCATCACTCCATCCTATACAAGAACTAGCCTAAATGTTCACTGTAATCACAGAAGTTTTTGGCATTGTTTAAATGTGCCCTGAGGTTAGGAAGTTGGGGGATCAACTCCATATTAATGCCCATGATTTTGGAATGAGATGTTTGGTCATGTAGTGTATGTGAAGTATTCCAGGTAAACATTTTGTATATTTCGGACAATATTTCGAAAATAGGCAACCAGGATAAACTGCTGAGACAACTCAGGTTGGATCCCCGCCAATCCCACAGGCAGTAAGTAGTCTTACTTGGGGAAGCAGTGAACGGTGCACAGCTCCCAGTCCCTGGTGATGAGGGAACCCCCACATACATGTCCACTGGCCCCCATCTGAATGTACAACGGCCATGCTCCTTCTCGAGCTGCACTTCCTCCCACAATGCGATTCCCCAGGGGAGGCTGTCCACACGCTGAATCAATCAATCACATTTATTTACTAAGCCCTTTTAACATCAGCCGATGTCACAAAGTGCTATACAGAAACCCAGCCTAAAACCCCAAACAGCAAGCAATGCAGATGTAGAAGCACGGTGGCTATGAAAGGCAGGAACCTAGGAAGAAACCTAGAGGAACCAGGCTCTGAGGGGTGGCCAGTGTGCCGGTTGGAGATTATAACAGAACATGGCCAAGATCTTCAAATATTCATAGATGACCAGCAGGGTCAAATAATAATCACTGTGATTGTAGAGGGTGAAACAGGTCAGCACCTCAGGTGTAAATGTCAGTTGGCTTTTCATAGTCAATCATTCAGAGTTAGAGACAGCAGGTGCGGTAGAGAGAGAGAGTCGAAAACAGCAGTTCCGGGACAAGGTAGCACATCCGGTGAACAGGTCAGGGTTCCATAGCCGCAGGCAGAACAGTTGAAACTGGAGCAGCAGCACGACCATGTGGACTGGGGACAGCAAGGAGTCATCAGGCCAGGTAGTCCCTGAGGCATGGTCCTAGGGCTCAGGTTCTCAGAGAGAAAGAGAATTAAAGGGAGCATACTTAAATTCACACAGGACACCGGATAAGACAGGAGAAATACTCCAGATATAACAGACTGATCCTAGCCCCCCGACACAAACTATTGCAGCATAAATACTGTAGGCTGAGATAGGAGGGGTCGGGAGACACTGTGAGACCAGGCAGGATATAACCCCACCCACTTTACCAAAGCACAGCCCCCATATCACTAAAGGTATATCTTCAAACCACCAATTTACTACCCGGAGACAGGCCGAATATAGCACACAGATCTCCCCCACGGCACGAACAACAGGGGGGCGCCAACTAAGACAGGAAGATCACGTCAGTGACTCTTCCCAATCAGTGACGCACCCCTCTTAGGGACAGCATGGAAGAGCACAAGTAAGCCAGTGACTCAGCCCCCGTAATAGGGTTAATAGGTTGTTTTGAGAGACCATGGTCTTACAATGGAAAGTATAGGGGCATACTGAATTCTAGCTCCCAGGATGCAATTCCTATGGCTTCCACAGGGTGTCAGCAGTCTATGTTCAAGGTTTCAGGCTTGTAACTTCCAAAATAAATAAGAAATATACGTTTTAGTGCAGGGACACAGTCTTGGAAATTCGTGTTTGGGCGCGCCATGAAGACAAGATGCACCTACTAAAATTCCTATTGAACATACTTCTTTCCGTCAGAAATATTATAGTTTGATTACATTTTAGGGTATCTGAGGAGTAAATAGAAACATATTTTGACTTGTTGAAACAAAGTTTATGGGTAGATTTTCGGATTCTTTTCTCTGCATGTTGAACGAGTGGATTACTCAAATCAATGGCGCCAACTAAACAGACTTTTTGGGATATAAAGAAGGATTTTATCTAATAAAACGACACTACATGTTATAGCTGGGACCCTTTGTATGACAAATCAAAGGAAGATTTTCAAAAAGTAAGTGGATATTTAATCGCTATTTGTGAATTTATGAAACCTGTGCCGTTGGAAAAATATTTTGATGTGGGGCGCCGTCCTCAAACAATCGCATGGCATGCTTTCGTTGTAATAGCTACTGTAAATCGGACAGTGCAGTTAGATTAACAAGAATTTAAGTTTTCAAACAATATAAGACACTTGTATGTACCTAAATGTTTAATAGCCATAATTTGTATGATTATTTATTTGAACTGCACGCCCTCCAGTTTCACCGGATGTTGTCCCGCTAGCGGGACGCCTAGCCCTAAAGAAAGGGATACTTTGAATACCCATAGACTTACAGTAATTGCGCGAACACTGCCTTCAGAAACTATTCACACCCCTTTACTTTTTTCCACATTGTTGTTACAGCCTGAAAATAAAATGTATTAATTGAGATTTTGTGTCACTGGCCTACACAAAATACCCCATAATGTCAACGTGGAATTATATTTTTTGAAATGTTTACAAATTAATAAAAAATGTAAAGCTGAAAAGTTGAGTCAATATTTCTTCAACTCTGTCTTATGGCAAGCCTAAATAAGTTCAGGAGTAAAAATGTCCTCAACAAGTCATAAGTTGCATGGACTCACTCTGTGTGCAATAATAGCGTTTAACATGAGTTTTGAATGACTACCTCCTCTCTGTACCCCACACATACATATAATTGTAAGGTCCCCCAGTTGATTAGTGAATTTCAAACACGGATTTAACCACAAAGACCAGGGAGGTTTGACAATGCCTCGCAAAGAAGAGCACCTATTGGTAGATAAAACATTTTTAAAAAGCAGACACTGAATATCCCTTTGAGCATGGTGAAGTTATTCATTATACTTTGTATCAATGCACCCAGTCACTACAAAATAAATATGTGTCCTTCCTAACTTAAGTTGCCAGGAGAGGAAGGAAACCACTCAGGGATTTCACCATGACTTTAAAACAGTTACAGAGTTTGATGGCTGTGATGTAAAAAAAATTAGGATGGATAAACAACATTGTAGTTACTCTACAATACTAACCTAATTGACAGAGTGAAAAGAAGGAAGCCTGTAGAGAATATAAATATTCTAAACATGCATCCTGTTTGCAACTAGGCACTAAATTAAAACTGCAAAAAAGTGTCAAAGAAATTAACTTTATGTCCTGAATACAAAGTGTTTTTTGGGGCAAAATCTACTTACAGTAGTACCACTCTTCATATTTTCAAGCATGGTTGTGGCTGCATAATGTTATGGGTATGCTTGTGATCGGCAAGGACTAGAGTTTTTTTTAGGGATAAAAAGAAACGGAAAAGAGCTAAGCACAGGAAAAATCCTAGAGGAAAACCTAGTTTAGTCTGCTTTCCAACAGACACTGGGAGACAAATTCACCTTTCAGCAGGACAATAACCTAAAACACAAAGCCAAATATACACTGGAGTTGCTTACCAAGACGACATTGAATGTTCCTACGTGGTCTAGTTACACTTTCGACTTAAATCAGCGTGAATATATGGCAAGAGTTGAAAATGGCGGTCTAGCAATGATCAACAGCCAACATGACAGAGCATCCCTCCAACTCGTTGTCTTCCGGGTTGGAGGGAGTAGTCGCATTCCGCTTCGCTCCACAGGTAGTATTACCATTTCATTTTCATTTCATTTCATTTTCATTTCATTTTCATTAAAGTACAACGGTTTGATTCGTTTGATCTTAGCTAGCTACATAGCCGTCTTTGTATCAAACATAATTGTGTAGTTATTGAGGTTCGCTAGCCAGCTATTTTCGTCCTAACGTAACGTAACGTAGTCAACACTGCTAGCTAGCCAGCTAGCCACCGAATAGCAGCACTGTAGAAACGATTGCATTACAACGGAACGACTTGATTAGTGTAGTGTTAGCTAGCTACACAGTTGTTTTTGCTATCTCTGATTTGTTTGATCTTAGCTAGCTACTTAGCTAGCTACATAGCCGTCTTTGTATCAAAGATAATTGTGTAGTTATTGAGGTTCGCTAGCCAGCTATTTTCGTCCTAACGTAGCGTAACGTAGTCAACCCTTGCTAGCTAGCCAGCTAGCCACCGAATAGCAGCACTGTAGAAACGATTACATTACAACGGAACGACTTGATTAGTGTAGTGTTAGCTAGCTACATAGTTGTCTTTGCTATCTTTGTATCTAAGATAATTGTGTAGTTTTGAGTAATTATCGGTTAACTAGCCAGCTATTTTCGCCCGCCGCGCTGCCGTTCTCCTACCTAGCCAACACTGCTAGCTAACACTGCTAGCTAGCCAACTTCTACCGAATAGCAGCACTGTAGAAACTTACATTACAACGGAACGACTTGATTAGCGTAGTGTTAGCTAGCTACATAGTTGTCTTTGCTGTCCTTGTATCCAAGATAATTGTGTAGTTTAGAGAAATTTAGAGAAATTGTCGAGGTTACCTAGCCAGCTACACTTTCAACAACGCAGCCACTGCTAGCCAGCCTACTTCACCAGCCAGCAGTACTATATCATTTTAGTCAATAAGATTTTTTATTTTTTTTTGCAACGTAAGCTTAACTTTCTGAACATTCGAGACGAGTAGTCCACTTGTCATTCTAATCTCCTTTGCATTAGCGTAGCCTCTTCTGTAGCCTGTCAACTATGTGTCTGTCTATCCCTGTTCTCTCCTCTCTGCACAGACCATACAAACGCTTCACACCGCGTGGCCGCGGCCACCCTAACCTGGTGGTCCCAGCCCGCACGACCCACGTGGAGTTCCAGGTCTCCGGTAGCCTCTGGAACTGCCGATCTGCGGCCAACAAGGCAGAGCTCATCTCAGCCTATGCTTCCCTCCAGTCCCTCGACTTCTTGGCACTGACGGAAACATGGCTCACCACAGATAACACTGCTACTCCTACTGCTCTCTCTTCGTCTGCCCACGTGTTCTCGCACACCCCGAGAGCTTCTGGTCAGCGGGGTGGTGGCACCGGGATCCTCATCTCTCCCAAGTGGTCATTCTCTCTTTCTCCCCTTACCCATCTGTCTATCGCCTCCTTTGAATTCCATGCTGTCACAGTTACCAGCCCTTTCAAGCTTAACATCCTTATCATTTATCGCCCTCCAGGTTCCCTCGGAGAGTTCATCAATGAGCTTGATGCCTTGATAAGCTCCTTTCCTGAGGACGGCTCACCTCTCACAGTTCTGGGTGACTTTAACCTCCCCACGTCTACCTTTGACTCATTCCTCTCTGCCTCCTTCTTTCCACTCCTCTCCTCTTTTGACCTCACCCTCTCACCTTCCCCCCCTACTCACAAGGCAGGCAATACGCTTGACCTCATCTTTACCAGATGCTGTTCTTCCACTAACCTCATTGCAACTCCCCTCCAAGTCTCCAACCACTACCTTGTATCCTTTTCCCTCTCGCTCTCATCCAACACTTCCCACACTGCCCCTACTCGGATGGTATCGCGCCGTCCCAACCTTCGCTCTCTCTCCCCCGCTACTCTCTCCTCTTCCATCCTATCATCTCTTCCCTCTGCTCAAACCTTCTCCAACCTATCTCCTGATTCTGCCTCCTCAACCCTCCTCTCCTCCCTTTCTGCATCCTTTGACTCTCTATGTCCCCTATCCTCCAGACCGGCTCGGTCCTCCCCTCCCGCTCCGTGGCTCGACGACTCATTGCGAGCTCACAGAACAGGGCTCCGGGCAGCCGAGCGGAAATGGAGGAAAACCTGCCTCCCTGCGGACCTGGCATCCTTTCACTCCCTCCTCTCTACATTTTCCTCTTCTGTCTCTGCTGCTAAAGCCACTTTCTACCACTCTAAATTCCAAGCATCTGCCTCTAACCCTAGGAAGCTCTTTGCCACCTTCTCCTCCCTCCTGAATCCTCCCCCCCCTCCCCCCCCTCCTCCCTCTCTGCAGACGACTTCGTCAACCATTTCGAAAAAAGAAGGTCGACGACATCCGATCCTCGTTTGCTAAATCAAACGACACCGCTGGTTATGCTCACACTGCCCTACCCTGTGCTCTGACCTCTTTCTCCCCTCTCTCTCCAGATGAAATCTCGCGTCTTGTGACGGCCGGCCGCCCAACAACCTGCCCGCTTGACCCTATCCCCTCCTCTCTTCTCCAGACCATTTCCGGAGACCTTCTCCCTTACCTCACCTCGCTCATCAACTCATCCTTGACCGCTGGCTACGTCCCTTCCGTCTTCAAGAGAGCGAGAGTTGCACCCCTTCTGAAAAAACCTACACTCGATCCCTCCGATGTCAACAACTACAGACCAGTATCCCTTCTTTCTTTTCTCTCCAAAACTCTTGAACGTGCCATCCTTGGCCAGCTCTCCTGCTATCTCTCTCAGAATGACCTTCTTGATCCAAATCAGTCAGGTTTCAAGACTAGTCACTCAACTGAGACTGCTCTTCTCTGTATCACGGAGGCGCTCCGCACTGCTAAAGCTAACTCTCTCTCCTCTGCTCTCATCCTTCTAGACCTATCGGCTGCCTTCGATACTGTGAACCATCAGATCCTCCTCTCTACCCTCTCCGAGTTGGGCATCTCCGGCGCGGCCCACGCTTGGATTGCGTCCTACCTGACAGGTCGCTCCTACCAGGTGGCGTGGCGAGAATCTGTCTCCTCACCACGCGCTCTCACCACTGGTGTCCCCCAGGGCTCTGTTCTAGGCCCTCTCCTATTCTCGCTATACACCAAGTCACTTGGCTCTGTCATAACCTCACATGGTCTCTCCTATCATTGCTATGCAGACGACACACAATTAATCTTCTCCTTTCCCCCTTCTGATGACCAGGTGGCGAATCGCATCTCTGCATGTCTGGCAGACATATCAGTGTGGATGACGGATCACCACCTCAAGCTGAACCTCGGCAAGACGGAGCTGCTCTTCCTCCCGGGGAAGGACTGCCCGTTCCATGATCTCGCCATCACGGTTGACAACTACATTGTGTCCTCCTCCCAGAGCGCTAAGAACCTTGGCGTGATCCTGGACAACACCCTGTCGTTCTCAACTAACATCAAGGCGGTGGCCCGTTCCTGTAGGTTCATGCTCTACAACATCCGCAGAGTACGACCCTGCCTCACACAGGAAGCGGCGCAGGTCCTAATCCAGGCACTTGTCATCTCCCGTCTGGATTACTGCAACTCGCTGTTGGCTGGGCTCCCTGCCTGTGCCATTAAACCCCTACAACTCATCCAGAACGCCGCAGCCCGTCTGGTGTTCAACCTTCCCAAGTTCTCTCACGTCACCCCGCTCCTCCGCTCTCTCCACTGGCTTCCAGTTGAAGCTTGCATCCGCTACAAGACCATGGTGCTTGCCTACGGAGCTGTGAGGGGAACGACACCTCAGTACCTTCAGGCTCTGATCAGGCCCTACACCCAAACAAGGGCACTGCGTTCATCCACCTCTGGCCTGCTCGCCTCCCTACCACTGAGGAAGTACAGTTCCCGCTCAGCCCAGTCAAAACTGTTCGCTGCTCTGGCACCCCAATGGTGGAACAAACTCCCTCACGACGCCAGGACAGCGGAGTCAATCACCACCTTCCGGAGACACCTGAAACCCCACCTCTTTAAGGAATACCTAGGATAGGATAAAGCAATCCTTCTGACCCCCCCCCCCCTTAAAAGATTTAGATGCACTATTGTAAAGTGGCTGTTCCACTGGATGTCATAAGGTGAATGCACCAATTTGTCGCTCTGGATAAGAGCGTCTGCTAAATGACTTAAATGTAAATGTAAATGTTTGATCTCCCCTTTTAAATAAAGGACGAACTGTGGCTGCCTTCCAAGCAATTGGAACCTCTCAAGAAAGGAGAGACATGTTAAAAGGTCAGAGATAGGCTTGGCGATGATAGGGGCAGCAACCTTATAGAAGAAAGGGTTTAAACCATCTGATCCAGATGTTTTTTTGGGGATCAAGTTTAAGGAGCTCCTTTTGTGACCGTCTGCAGGGAGAAACCAGTGGTGCATGTTGAAAAGAGGGAGAAGCATCGGGGATAGTCGCATTAGAAGGGGTGGGAGATGAGGAAATGTTGGGCGGGCAAGGAGGCATGGCTGAGTCAAATAGGAATCCTGACTTAACAAAGTGGTGTTTAAAGAGCTCGGCCATGTGCTAAGGGACATGGGAAGCTTTGAGGAGCAGAGTTTATTCTCCAGGTCATTAACCGTTTTCCAGAACTTCTTGGGGTTAGACCCACAGAGAGAGAACTGCTCCTTAAAGTATCTAACTTTGGCCTTCCGGATAGTCTGAGCGCACTTATTTCTCATTTGCCTGAACAATAGCCAGTCAGCCTGAGTATGCATGTGCCTAGCCTTTTGCCAAATGCAATTCTTGAGGTGGAGTAACTCACGGTTGAACCAGGGGCTGAACCTGTTTAAAATCTAATTTTCTTTATGGAGGTGTGTTTGTTAACAATACCACTGAAAATATAAAAAAAAGAAGGTCCAAGAACTCTTCGACAGAGGGGATCAAGCTGATTCTATACCATTTTACAGAGGCTAGTTCATGAAGGAAGTCTTGCTCATTAAAGACAAATCAGGACAGGTCGTTTCACTGAGCAGCCATCACGAACACAAGCTGTAAAACCGTGATCACTAAGGTCATTACAGAAAACACCAGACTGATACCTATCAGGATTATTTGTGAGGATAACATCGAGGAGAGTAGCCTTTTCTGGGATTGGTAATAATCTGAGAAAGATTTAGGGAGTCCCATTGTTACAGCCCAAATAAATAAATCACTTGTAAAACATATTTACATACTACCCTTTCATGACAAAGTGAAAACACGGTTTAAGGAATGTTTGTAAATGTATTGAACATGAAATCTGGAAATATTTAATTTACATAAGTATTCACACCCCTGAGTCAATACATGTTAGAATCACCATTGGCAATTGAAGGTGGTTCACCTAGGGGTCATGAGGCTGTACCAAATGTTTGATGTATTATGATAATTGATTATGCTTATGTTGTATTAATAGAAGGGGAGGGGTTAGAAGACCCTTCTTCCTTACATTTATAGGGTCCTAGACTACAGATGAACAATATACACTGCTCAAAAAAGTAAAGGGAACACTTAAACAACACAATGTAACTCCAAGTCAATCACACTTCTGTGAAATCAAACTGTCCACTTAGGAAGCAACACTGATTGACAATACATTTCCCATGCTGTTGTGCAAATGGAATAGACAAAAGGTGGCAATTATAGGCAATTAGCAAGACGCCCCCAATAAAGGAATGGTTCTGCAGGTGGTGACCACAGACCACTTCTCAGTTCCTATGCTTCCTGGCTGATGTTTTGGTCACTTTTGAATGCTGGCGGTGCTTTCACTCTAGTGGTAGCATGAGACGGAGTCTACAACCCACACAATTGGCTCAGGTAGTGCAGCTCATCCAGGATGGCACATCAATGCGAGTTGTGGCAAGAAGGTTTGCTGTGTCTGTCAGCGTAGTGTCCAGAGCATGGAGGCGCTACCAGGAGACAGGCCAGTACATCAGGCGACGTGGAGGAGGCCGTAGGAGGGCAACAACCCAGCAGCAGGACCGCTACCTCCGCCTTTGTGCAAGGAGGATTAGGAGGAGCACTGCCAGAGCCCTGCAAAATGACCTCCAGCAGGCCACAAATGTGCATGTGTCTGCTCAAACGGTCAGAAACAGACTCCATGAGGGTGGTATGAGGGCCCGACGTCCACAGGTGGGGGTTGTGCTTACAGCCCAACACCGTGCAGGACGTTTGGCATTTGCCAGAGAACACCAAGATTGGAAAATTCGCCACTGGCGCCCTGTGTTCTTCACAGATGAAAGCAGGTTCACACGCACATGTGACAGACGTGACATAGTCTGGAGATCCCGTGGAGAACGTTCTGCTGCCTGCAACATCCTCCAGCATGACCGGTTTGGCGGTGGGTCAGTCATGGTGTGGGGTGGCATTTCTTTGGGGGGCCGCACAGCCCTCCATGTGCTCGCCAGAGGTAGCCTGACTGCCATTAGGTACCGAGATGAGATCCTCAGACCCCCTGTGATATGCTGGTGCGGTTGGCCCTGGGTTCTTTCTAATGCAAGACAATGCTAGACCTCATGTGGCTGGAGTGTGTCAGCAGTTCCTGCAAGAGGAAGGCATTGATGCTATGGACTGGCCCGCCCATTCCCCAGACCTGAATCCAATTGAGCACATCTGGGACAACATGTCTCGCTCCATCCACCAATGCCACGTTGCACCACAGACTGTCCAGGAGTTGGCGGATGCTTTAGTCCAGGTCTGGGAGGAGATCCCTCAGGAGACCATCCGCCACCTCATCAGGAGCATGCCCAGGCGTTGTAGGGAGGTCATACAGGCACCTGGAGGCCACACACACTACTGAGCCTCATTTTTACCTGTTTTAAGGACATTACATCAAAGTTGGATCAGCCCGTAGTGTGGGATAATTTGTGTGATTTTGTAGTCAGCACATTCAACTATGTAAAGAAAAAAGTATTTAATAAGAATGTTTCATTCATTCAGATCTAGGATGTGTTATTTTAGTGTTCCATTTATTTTTTTGAGTAGTGTATATACATTATGAAGTTTAAAATTGTTCCACAGTACTTTTCTAGGCTCTCTGCCTCTTATGAAGAAACTGTCTGAGAAATGTGTGACTGTGAAGACAGAACTCTGCAGGGTAGTGTAAGAGATTAGTTAGACATTCCACTATAAATCAACTCGGACATTTACTGCTAAGCTTTTAGATAGCTACATAAACAATAGTTTTAGTGTTGAGCAGGCATGGTTTTGGTCTCATAAGTAAAAGATAATGACGTAGGCAGTGACATCACTAGGGCTGGACTTTGGGTTTAATAAAATAACGTCGCACCTTTTCTATGATGCCGAACTTACTCGGAAACATGCTTTATGTTCCTGTTGTCAACTTCTGTCTGCAATTGCATTAATAAAGGTTTTTAAATGATTTAATTAGAGATAATGTCCTAATACTAATTTCACCAATGACCCAATGATTAACAAGGAATCGAGCTCTAAGTCTCTAAGAGCTTTGCACACCTGGATTGTACTATATTTGCACATGATTATATATTTGTTTATTCTTCAACATTTAACATTTACATTTAAGTCATTTAGCAGACGCTCTTATCCAGAGCGACTTACAGATTGGTGCATTCACCTTATGACATCCAGTGGAACAGCCACTTTACAATAGTGCATCTAAATCTTTTAAGGGGGGGGTGTCAGAAGGATTGCTTTATCCTATCCTAGGTATTCCTTAAAGAGGTGGGGTTTCAGGTGTCTCCGGAAGGTGGTGATTGACTCCGCTGTCCTGGCGTCGTGAGGGAGTTTGTTCCACCATTGGGGTGCCAGAGCAGCGAACAGTTTTGACTGGGCTGAGCGGGAACTGCGAGCAGGCCAGAGGTGGATGAACGCAGTGCCCTTGTTTGGGTGTAGGGCCTGATCAGAGCCTGAAGGTACTGAGGTGCCGTTCCCCTCACAAGCACCATGGTCTTGTAGCGGATGCGAGCTTCAACTGGAAGCCAGTGGAGAGAGCGGAGGAGCGGGGTGACGTGAGAGAACTTGGGAAGGTTGAACACCAGACGGGCTGCGGCGTTCTGGATGAGTTGTAGGGGTTTAATGGCACAGGCAGGGAGCCCAGCCAACAGCGAGTTGCAGTAATCCAGACGGGAGATGACAAGTGCCTGGATTAGGACCTGCGCCGCTTCCTGTGTGAGGCAGGGTCGTACTCTGCGGATGTTGTAGAGCATGAACCTACAGGAACGGGCCACCGCCTTGATGTTAGTTGAGAACGACAGGGTGTTGTCCAGGATCACGCCAAGGTTCTTGGCGCTCTGGGAGGAGGACACTGATCCTAACTGTTATAGGCCTATTTCTACTTTGCCCTGTTAATCAAGTGTTGGAAAAACGTGTCAATAATCAACTGACTGACTTTCTTGATAGAAAGTATTATCTCTGGTAAGCAATCTGGTTTCCGCTCAGGTTATGGATCTGACACTGCAACCTTAAAAAGGTCCTCAATAATATCACCATTGCCCTTGATTCTAAGCAATATTGTGCTGCTATTTTTATTGACTTGGCCAAAGCTTTTGATACGGTAGACCATTCCATTCTTGTGGGCCGGCTAAGGAATATTGGTGTCTCTGAGGGGTCTTTGGCCTGGTTTGCTAACTACTTCTCTCAAAGAGTGCGGTGTATAAAGTCAGAAAATTTGCTGTCTCTGCGTGTCACCAAGGGAGTACCCCAAGGCTCGATTCTAGGCCCCACGCTCTTCTCAATTTACATCAACAACATAGCTCAGGCAGTAGGAAGCTCTCTCATCCATTTATATGCAAATTATATTCTTATACTCAGCTGGCCCCTCCCCGGATTTTGTGTTAAATGCTCTACAACAAAGATTTCTAAGTGTCCAACAAGCTTTCGCTACCCTTAACCTTGTTCTGAACATCTCCAAAACAAAGGTCATGTGGTTTGGTAAGAAGAATGCCCCTCAGGTGTTATTACTACCTCTGAGGGTTTAGAGCTTGAGGTAGTCCCCTCATACAAGTACTTGGGAGTATGGCTAGAAAGTACACGGTCCTTCTCTCAGCACATATCCAAGCTGCAGGCTAAAGTTAAATCTAGACTTGGTTTCCTCTATCGTAATTGCTCCTCTTTCACCCCAGCTGCCAAAGTAACCCTGATTCAGATGACCATCCTACCCATGCTAGATTACAGAGACATAATTCATAGATCGGCTGGTAAGGGTGCTCTCGAGCGACTAGATGTTCTTTACCATTCGGCCATCAGATTTGCCACCGATGCTCCTTATAGGACACATCACTGCACTCTATACTCCTCTGTAAACTGGTCATCTCTGTATACCCGTCGCAAGACCCACTGGTTGATGCTTATTTATAAAACCCTCTACGGCCTCACTCTCCCATATCTGAGATATCTACTGCAGCCCTCATCCTCCACATACAACACCCGTTCTGCCGGTCACATTCTTTTAAAGGTCCCCAAAGCACACACATCCCTGGGTTGCTCCTCTTTTCGGGTTTGCTGCAGCTAGCGACTGGAACGAGCTGCAACAAACACTCAAACTGGACAGTTTTATCTCAATCTCTTCATTCAACCTGTATTCAGGTGTGTTAGAGCAGGGGTAGAGCAAAAGCCTGCAAACCGAACACTCTAGGACAGGGGTCGGGAACCTATGGCTCCCGAGCCAGGTGTGGCTCTTTTGATGATTGCATCTGGCTCGCAGATAAAACAAAATATTCTCACTTTTAATTATTTTTATTTTTTTTAGAAATGTTAACCCCTTTTCTCCCCAATTTTCGTGGTATCCAATCGCTAGTAATTACTATCTTGTCTCATCGCTACAACTCCCGTACGAGCTCGGGAGAGACGAAGGTCGAAAGCCATGCGTCCTCCAAAGCACAACACAACCAAGCCGCACTGCTTCTTAACACAGCGCGCCTCCAACCCGGAAGCCAGCCGCACCAATGTGTCGGAGGAAACACCGTGCACCCGCCCCCCTCGGTTAGCGCGCACTGCGCCCGGCCCGCCACAGGAGTCACTGGAGCGCGATGAGACAAGGATATCCCTACCGGCCAAACCCTCCCTAACCCAGACGACGCTAAGCCAATTGTGCGTCGCCCCACGGACCTCCCGGTCGCGGCCGGCTGCGACAGAGCCTGGGCGCGAACCCAGAGACTCTGGTGGCGCAGCTAGCACTGCGATGCAGTGCTCTAGACCACTGCCCCACCCGGGAGGCCTATTCTCACTTGTTTTAATCCATCCATCGATTTTTCACTGCTCATGTCCTGTTCAGGGCTGCAGGAGCAATTGTCCATTATTTTAATTAAATGATACTGGCCTACGTTGGCCGTTGCTAGGTAAAACAGGTAAACGCCTCCTTTTGAATCAGTCTGCTCGGTCATTAGCTCAAAGCTAACCCTTCCACGAAGAAGATGGCGAAAATAAAAAAAATGATGAGTATCGTACATTTCAGGACGAATGGACCGAAGAAATCGCCTTTGTGGAGAGAGCAGGTTCTGCGGTGTGTCTAATTTGCAATGACAAAATTACATCGATGAAACGGTCGAATGTAAAGCGGCACTTCGAAAAAATTCAGAGGCTTATTATACTGACATTTAGTTGAATTCACTTTTAAAATATATTATATGCCTCTCACTGAAATAAATTTCCAAATTTTTTGCTTTCATGGCTCTCTTAGTCAAAAAGGTTCCCGACCCCTGCTCTAGGAGGAGTGTTGTACACCTCTGCCTTCCCATTCAATTCCTTTAAAAACATATTATTATCCACATGACAATAGACAAAGTCTTACGGGAATTTGTTGAGAAAATACCTAACGCCTCCATGTGAAATCTAATACCAACTGCTTTCTCTCACTTCATGTCATATATCAACTTTACACAATTGAGTAACAACTGTGCGCCATATAATACAATTTGTAATAAAAAAAAACTAAAAAAACAATACTGACCGTTTTTTTTTTATTGAATCCATGATTGTTATTATTTTCAAAGCATATACGAGTAGTCTTCACTCAGTCTTCATAGTAGTTGCTTCAGGTGCCTTTGCACCCCAAAGGAAAAATATAACTAAGAGAAACACTGCTATTGAGTCAAGTAGAAATTGCCAGTACAAATCACCAAGTTAAAGGAAAGAAAAAAGACCACCCAAGTGAATATCACTATCCTTGTTTATTTAAAAAAACAACTGAAAAGACTGAAAGACGCTAGTTATGTACATGTTGGTTCCTCTTTATAACAAATAGCTTAAACTGGGGACAAAGAACAAGGGGAGGGAAGGAGGCACTTCGAGAACGAATACCATGCGTGTGTGGGTTGGTTGGGTAGTCTGGCATGATGTCACTAGCACCTCCCCTCACTTCTTGGAGAACTTGGCTTGCTTATGTTTGGGCGGGGCCCACTTCAGACACACGGTGTCAACTGAGGAGACAGAGAAACACTCTGGTCAGGCACACACACACACACACATATTGTGACAGTGTTACTTTGATATCATCCTCACGAGACAACTGCATACTGTATACTAATGCTGAGTGATTACTGCTTTCAGGTTGATTTGGTTTTGGTACAATTACAACAACAAAAAATAACATATTTGTTTAAACATTGAATGCTGTAACACAGAATAAAACAATTCATTAAAAGTCTCATGATGGTAGTGACAGCCCATTACCACTTATCACACACACATCATTTATTCGCATTACTTTACTTCAATAAAATATTTCAATTGTATATATTACATTTGTTTTATAACTTTATCATGTAATTCCAAGTCATCATCTCATCTCTAAAGAGCTGCTGCCTATGCTGTCTGAAAAAAAAAAAAAACTATTTTAGCAATTCTTCAAAGTACAGTGCCTTCGGAAAGTATTCAGACCCCCTTGACTTTCCACATTTTGCTACGTTAGACTAATTCAAAAATTGATTAAATAAAAAAATCCTCAGCAATCTACACACAAAACCCCATAAAAACAAAGCTAAAACAGGTTTTTTGAGCTAATTTATTAAATTAACAGAATTACCTTATTTACATAAGTATTCAGAACCTTTGCTATGGGACTCAAAATTTAAGTCAGGTGCATCCTGTTTCCATTGATCATCCTTGAGACGTTTCTACAACTTGATTGGAGTCCACTTGTGGTAAATTCAATTGATTGGACATGATTTGGAAAGGCACACACTTGTCTCTATACTGTCCCACAGTTGACAGTGCATATCAGAACAAAAACCAAGCAATGAGGTCGAAAGAATTGTCGGTAGAGCTCCAAGACAGGATTGTGTCGAGGCACAGATCTGGGGAAGGGTACCAAAGCATTTCTGTAGCATTGAAGGTTCCCAAGAACACAGTGGCTTCCATCATTCTTAAATGGAAGAAGTTTGGAACGACCAAGACTCTTCCTAGAGCTGGCCGCCTGGCCAAATTGAGCAATCGGGAGAGAAGGGCCTTGGTCGGGGAGGTGACCAAGAACCCAATGGTCACTCTGACAGAGCTCCAGAGTTCCTCTGTGGAGATGGGAGAACCTTCTAGAGGGACAACAGTATTTGCAGCACTCCACCAATCAGGCCTTTATGGTCGAGTGGGCAGACGGAAGCACATGACAACCCGCTTGGAGTTTGCCAAAAGGCACCTAAAAACTCTCAGACCACGAGAATAAGAATTCTCTGGTCTGATGAAACCCCCACGGGTAAGATTTGTTTTTGCAAAAAAAACCTTTGTGGCCTTGATTCCATCTGAAATACACAGCAAAATGATTGAATACTTTATAGAGTTTACCTCCCAGATTTGAAAAAATGTGTTTTGCTATTGTGTAGGAAGACATGACTTTACAATTTAAAATTAAGGAAAATGTGTGAATTCTGGGTATTGTTAGTCGTTTTTTTAATATTGTATAGGTTTAGACCTATACGATCAGGACTATTTTCTAAGAGAGCGAACATTAATCCTTCAACATTTTACCTGTCTTAATTACAGGCATTTCATTTTTTTTTTTTTTGAATACATTTACAAAATTTTCTAGAACCTGTTTTCGCTTTGCCATTATGGGGTATTGTGTGTAGATTGCTGAGGATTTGTATTTATTTAATGCATTTTACAATAAGGATGTAACGTAACAGAATGTGGAAAAAGTCAAGGGGTCTGAATACTTTTTTTATACACAATAGCAAAACACATTTTTCACATCTGGGAAGTAAACTCTATAAATTATTCAATCATTTTGCTGTATATTTAAAATGGAATCAAGGCCACAAAAAAAAAGTATTCAGTCCTTTCTGATAAGTACTTACAAATGAGGGGACTAGGGGCTTGTCCCAAATGGCACCCTAATAAAAAAGTGGGTGCTTACATTTGTTCTATTTCACACATGTAGTGTATATTATATGCATGTAAATCGGACATTTGTTTTTTGCATATCCCCGAAACACCCTCGGAGAAGGAGGTCAGAGCCAGGGATCCACCATTATTGACTGCAACCCTGGAGCAACTAGTGCCTTGCTCAAAGGCACATAGACACATTTTTCATGTAGTCGGCTCAGGGATTCGAACCAGCGACCTTTCAATTACTGGCCCAACGTTCTTAACCGCTGAACTACCTGCAGCCCTGGGGGGGGGGCATTAGGGCTCTGGTCAAAAGTAGTGCACTATATAGGGAATAAGGTGTCATTTGGGACGGAGCCTATGAGACGTGAAAAGGAGAAGTGAAAAGGAAACATGTCTACCTGTGATTGGCGGCTTCTTGTACTGGGCGCTCTTGAGGTGTTCCTCAACCAGTTTGGGAGTGACACATATGACATGCTGGCCCTTCCAGTATTTCACCATGTTGAGGGACTGTAGCGTACTGATGATGTCACCCTGGGTAATACTGGTCATCTGACTGTGGAGGGGGGAGAGCAATGAGAATCTGGGGCTGAGTGTGTGTGTGGTCAAATGTACAGTTGAAGTCGGAAGTTTACATACACCTTAGCCAAATACATTTAAACTCAGTTTTTCACAATTCCTGACATTTAATCATAGTAAAAATTGCCTGTCTTAGGTCAGTTAGGATCACAATTTATATTTTAAGAATGTGACATGTCAGAATAATAGTAGAGAGAATGATTTTTTTCAGCTTTAATTTCTTTCATCACATTCCCAGTGGGTCAGAAGTTTACATACACTCAATTAGTATTTGGTAGCATTGCCTTTAAATTGTTTAACCTGGGTCAAACATTTCGGATAGCCTTCCACAACCTTCCCACAATAAGGTTGTTGAATTTTGGCCCATTCCTCCTGACAGAGGTGGTGTAACTGAGTCAGGTTTGAAGGCCTCCTTGATCGCACACGCTTTTTCAGTTCTGCCCACAAATTGTCTATAGGATTGAGGTCAGGGCTTTTTGATGGCCACTCCAATACCTTGACTTTGTTGTTCTTAAGCCTTTTTGCCACAACTTTGGAATTATGCTTGGGGTCATTGTCCATTTGGAAGACCCATTTGCGACCAAGCTTTAACATCCTGACTGATGTTTTGAGATGTTGCTTCAATATATCCACATAATTTTCCTTCCTCATGACGCCATTTTTTTGTGAAGTGCACCAGACCCTCCTGCAGCAAAGCACCCCTGCAACATGATGCTGGCCCATTCCTCCTGACAGAGGTGGTGTAACTGATTGGGATGGTGTTCTTCAACTTGCAAGCCTCTCCCTTTTTCCTCTAAAAATTACGATGGTCATTATGGCCAAACAGTTCTAGTTTTGTTTCATCAGACCAGAGGACATTTCTCCAAAAATTACAATCTTTGTCCCTATGTGCAGTTGCAAACCGTAGTCTGGCTTTTATATGGTGTTTTTGGAGCAGTGGCTTCTTCCTTATTGAGCAGCCTTTCAGGTTATGTCGATATATGACTCATTTTTACTGTGGATATAGATACTTTTTAATCTGTTTCCTCCAGCATCTTCACAAGGGGCTTTGCTGTTGTTCTGGTATTGGTTTGCACTTTTCGCACCAAAGTACGTTCATCTCTAGGAGACAGAACGCATCTCCTTCCTGAGCAGTATGACAGCTGCGTGGTCCCACGGTGTTAATACTTGCATACTATTGTTTGTATAGAATAGCATGGTACCTTCAGACATTTGGAAATTGTTCCCAAGGATGAACTAATTTTTTTGGTCCCATGATGTCAAGCAAAGAGGCACTGAGTTTGAAGGTAGGCCTTGAAATACATCCACAGGTGCACCTCCAATTGACTCAAATTATGTCAATTAGCCTATCAGAAGCCATGACATAATTTTCTGGAATTTTCCAAGCTCTTTAAAGGCATAGTCAACTATGTAAACTTCTGACCCACTGGAATTGTGATACAGTAAATTATAAAGTGAAATAATCTGTCTGTAAACAAATGTTGGAAAAATGACTTGTGTCATGCACAAAGTAGATGTCCTAACCGACTTGCCAAAACTATAGTTTGCTAACAAGAAATTTGTGGAGTGGTTGAAAAACGAGTTTTAATGACTCCAACCTTAGTGTATGTAAACTTCCAACTTCAACTGTATTCAACTATGATGTGGGAGTACTTGACATACACTACCGTTAAAAAATGTGGGGTCACTTAGAAAACCCTTTTGGAATTATGTTAGCACACCTGAAAACTGTTGTGCTAATTAAAGCAGCAATAAAACTGGCCTTCTTCAGACTGGTTGGGTATCTGGAGCCTCAGCATTTGTGGGTTCAATTACAGGCTCAAAAAGTCCAGAAACAAAGGACTTTCAGTCTAGAAACTCATCAGTCTATTCTTGTTCTGAGAAATGAAGGCTATTCCATGCGAGAAATTGCCAATAAACTGAATATCTGGTACAACGCTATGTACTACTCCCTTCACAGAACAGCGCAAACTGTCTCTAACCAGAATAGAAAGAGGAATGGGAGGCCCAGGTACCCAACTGAGCAAGAGGACAAGTACATTAGAGTGTTTAGTTTGAGAAACAGACGCCTTACAAGTCCTCAAATGGAAGCTTCATTAAATAGTACCCGCAAAACACCAGCCTCAACGTCAACAGTGAAGAGGCGACTCTGGGATGCTGGCCTTCTAGACAGAGTTCCTCTGTCCAGTGTCTGTGTTCTTTTGCCCATCTTAATCTTTTATTTTTATTAGCAAGTCTGAGATATGGCTTTTTCTTTGCAAGTCAGCCTAGAAGGTCAGCATCCCGGAGTTGCCTCTTCACAACATCCCATTGGAACACAGGAGTGATGGTTGCTGATAATGCCTCTGTACGCTTATGTAAATATTCCATTACAAAATCTTCCTTTTCCAGCTACAATAGTCATTTACAACATTAACAATGTCTACACTGTATTTCTGATCAATTTGATGTTATTTTAATGGACAAAAATAAAGTGCTTTTCTTTAAAAAACAAGAACACCTCTAAGTGACCCCAAACTTTTGAACGGTAGTGTATGTACAAGTGAATGCAGATGTACCTATGTTGTGGATTTGCAAGTGGATGGATATTCACATACAGTACCAGTAAAAAATTTGGACACCTAATCATTCCATTTTTATTTGTTTTTACTATTTTCTACGTTGTTGAATAATGGTGAAGACATCAAAACTATGAAATAACATATGGAATCAAGTAGTAACCAAAAAAAGTGTTAAATCAAAATAGATTTTATATTTGAGATTCTTCAAAGTAGCCACCCTTTTCCTTGATGACAGCTTTGCACACTTTTGGCATTCTCTCAACCAACTTCATGAGGTAGTCTCATGGAACGCTTTACCAACTGTCTTGAAGGAATTCCCACATATGCTGAGCACTTGTTGGCTGCTTTTCCTTCACTCTGCGGTCCTACTCATCCCAAACCCTCTCAATTGGGTTGAGGTCAGGAGATTGTGGAGGCCAGGTCATCTGATGCAGCACTCTCCTTCTTGGTCAAATAGCCCTTACTTAGCCAGGAGGTGTGATTTCGGTCATTGTTCTGTTGAAAAACAAATGATAGTTCCACTAAGCGCAAACCAGACGGTATGGCGTATCGCTGCAGAATGCTGTGGTATCCATGCTGGTTAAGTGTGCATTGAATTCAAAATAAAAATCACAGACAGTGTCTGCATCCTCCTCCATGCTTCGCATCTCACAAAGACACGGGGGTTGGAACCAAAAATGCAAAATTTGGACTCATCAGAACAGATTTCAACTAGTATGATGACAATTGCTCGTGTTTCTTGGCCCAAGCAAGTCACTTCTTCTTATTGGTGTCCTTTAGTAGTGGTTTCTTTGCAGCAGTTCGACAATAAAGGCCTGATTCACACAGTCTCCTCTGAACAGTTGATATTGAGATGTGTCTGTTACTTGAACTCCGTGAAGCATTTATTTGGGCTGCAATTTCTGAGGCAGGCAACACTAATTAATTGGTCCACTGCAGCAGAGGTAACTCTAGGTCTTCCTTTCCTGTGGTCGTCCTCATGAGAGCCAGTTTCACCATAGCGACTGCACTTGAAGAAACTTTCAAAGTTCTTGAAATTTTCAAAATTGACTGACCTTCATGTCTTAAAGTAATGATGTACTGTCATTTCTCTTTGCTTATTTGAGCTGTTCTTGCCATAATATGGACTTGGTGTTTTACCAAATAGGACCATCTTCTGTATACTCCCCCACCTTGTCACAACACAATTGATTGGCTCAAACGCATTAAGAACGAAAGAAATTCCACATATAATTTTAACAAGGCACACCTGTTAATTGAAATGCATCACAGGTTGACTGACTACCTCATGAAGCGGTTTGAGAAAGGGTGGCAACTTTGAAGAACCTCAAATATAAACACTTTTTTGGTTACTACATGATTCCATACGTGTTATTTCATAGTGTTGATGTCTTCACTGCTATTCTACAATGTAGAAAATAGTAAAAACTAAGAAAAACCCTGGAATGAGTAAGTGTTCCAAACCTTTGACTGGAACTGTACATGATGGTGAGGTGAAAGAGGCTACGTGTGTGTGTACGTACCTGAGGTCCTTGATGGAGAGCGTGCCCCTGAAGTCCCTGAGGATCTCCAGCAGCACCCAGGACCAGTAGCTCCTGTAGCTCAGCTTGCCCAGGTCTGACAAGGGCTTCTCTGGAGAACCCACTGTACTCTCCAATTTAGACAGCTCATAACCTAGACAGAGAGAGCACATGTGATAGTGTGTGTTAGAGCTGGGACGATAAACCAAAAATCGTCGTCAGTCACCAACCAAACCGGCCATTTATCAACAACATCTTACTGATATCGATAATAATGATAAGTAGCCTTTACTAGAAATGTGAAGTTTGAAATGGAATAGGCCTAAGCCGGCTAATATGAGCTATTGCTAATGGGAAAATTGCTAACATTCAATGTAGTAGTAGTAGTAGTTGTTTAAGGGGTATAAATAAAATAATTAGTGCTTAATAATTGTATTAACTTCTCACAATTTATCACTAACCTAATAATTCACTCAATTCATCGTAATATGGATTTTTGTCCATATTGCCCAGCTCTAGAGTGTGTGTGTGTGTGTGTGTGTGTGTGTGTGTGTGTGTGTGTATCCCACTCACTGAAGGCTATGAGGAACTTTCCGTATCCTCTGCGCTGGTAGGGTGGGAGGGTGAGGATACACGCCACGTTATTCCCATCCGGCGACTCTTTCTCCTGTGGAACACACAAAACAGGCTCAGCTTTTGTAGGCCAACACTATACCAGTTATCCATTCTCCTAAAACAATGAACACTTTCCTTCAGATTTAAGATTTTCCTCAAGACATAAGACATTTTTAGGTCCAAAAGGCTTCTTAACAGCTTCTATCCCCAAGCCATAAGACACCTGAACAGCTATCCAAATGGCTATCCGGGACTATTTGCATTACATGTAGACATTACCTCGACTAACCACATTGATCCTGTACCGGTACCCCCTGTATATAGCCTCTTTACTGTTATTTTATTGTTGCTCTTTAATTATTTGTTATTTTTCTATTTTATGTATTTATTGTTTACTTCAGTTTATTTAGTAAATATTTTCTTAACACTTGTTTTTTTCCTGCATTGTTGGTTAAGGGTTTGTAAGTAAGCATTTCACTGTGTTCGTTGTATTCGGCGCATGCGACAAATACAATTTGAATTACAATCATAAATGAAATATGTTACTAACCATCCCCCAAAAGAAACCAGCTACATTACAGATATACATTTTTTCTTTGGACAAGTAGCCACCGATATCCCCATCCCTGTACTGGGACCAGTACTTACTTTGGAGAAGTATCCCACTATGTGTGCTCCCTGCCTGTTGACTTCAGTCAGGATGTAAAAGACAAAAGGCTCCACGTCAAAGTACAGCGTCTTGTGGTCCAGGAAGAGCTTGGCCAGTAGACACAGGTTCTGACAGTAGATCTACAGAAAGAGACATGGGTCAGTATTATCATCAGTGGGTTTGTTTGTTTGTTTTAACACACTTTGCAGTTGCTCAATGAAGTTGAGTCAGGTGTGAGTGCTGGGATGGAACAAACATATGCAAATCAGGGGTACCCCCAAGACCTAAGTTGAAAGGTCAAGGTTGTTCTTGTTCCCAGTTAACTAACACCTGTTTAAATTGCTTTCAGGACACAGTTTGGGGTAATTCTCTGTGGTCTAGTCCTGCATCTTGTGTCCTTACCTTGTGGTCGCGACCGTCCACTTCGTACACAGAGATGTTGCTCCGCCTGTAGATCTCTTTCCCAGGAGGCTGCCTCCACTGACATTGGGACTGGAGGAACAGATAGAGTGGGGAAAGGTAGAGAGGAAATAGAGGTGGAGAACGATGAAACAAGTATGTGGTTCAAAGCATTTCAACTGTATATTGGTCAAATAGAAGTGCTGGTCTCAAATGCTAGATGGTAATAAAAGCCAACAGCTATGCTGAAGCTAACAGTGCTTTTAAACTGTTGAAGCTGACAGTCACCGACCAGGTGGTATCTGAAGGTCTTCTCGTACTTCATGTACTTGAGGCAGTACTCGCAGATCCACAGCTTGGGCTGCTTGCCGTAGTCCTCTGGGAATGGGGAGAAGTACCAGGCGTCAATCTCGAAGTTACCAATCTGGATCTTGTCCACGTACTTCACTTTAGTAATCTGGGAGAGAGAGGCAAGGACACATTTATACTTTCCTCCCCCCTTCTCTAGTAACTGCATTGTTTTACTACTACATACAGTACGAGTCAAAAGTTTGGACACCTATTTATTCAAGGGTTTTTCTTTATTTTACTATTTTCTACATTGTAGAATAATAGTGAAGACAACACTATGAAATAACACATATGGAATCATGTAGTAACCAAAAAAAAGTGTTAAACAAATCAAAATATTTTATATATTTGAGTTTCTTCAAATAGCCACCCTTTGCCTTGATGACACCTTTGCACACTCTTAGCATTTTCTCAACCAGCTTCACCGAATGCTTTTTCAACAGTTTGAAGGAGTTCCCATATTATGCTGAGCACTTGTTGGCTGCTTTTCCTTCACTCTGCGGTCCAACTCATCCCAAACCCTCTCAATTGGGTTGAGGTGGGGTGATTGTGTATGCCAGGTCATCTGATGCAGCACTCCACCACTCTCCTTCTTGGTCAAATAGCCCTTACACAGCCTGGAGGTGTGTTTTGGGTTATTGTCCTGTTGAAAAACAAATGATGTTCCACTAAGCGCAAACCAGATGGGATGGCGTATCGCTGCAAAATGCTGTGGTATCCATGCTGGTTAACTGTGCCTTGAATTATAAATAAATCACTGCCAGTGTCACCAGCAAAGCACCCCCACACCTCCTCCATGCTTCACGGTGGGAACCACACATGGAGATAATCCGTTCACCTACTTTGCGTCTCACAAAGACACAGCGGTGGGAACCAAAAATCTCCAATTTGGATTTCCACCGGTCTAATGTCCATTGCTCGTGTTTCTCGGCCCAAGCAAGTCTCTTCTTCTTATTGGTGTCCTTTAGTAGTGGTTTCTTTTCAGAAATTAAACCATGAAGGCCTGATTCACGCAGTCTCTTCTGAACAGTTGATGATGAGATGAGTGTTACTTCAACTCTGAAGCATTTCTTTGGGCTGCAATTTCTGAGGCTGGTAAGTCTAATGAACTTATTATCCTCTGCAGCAGAGGTAACTGGGTGTTCCATTCCTGTAGCGGTCCTCATGAGAACCAGTTTCATCATAGCGCTTGATGGTTTTTGTGACTGCACTTGAAGAAACTTTCATAGTTCTTAAAAATCCGGATTGACTGACCTTCATGTCTTAAAGTAATGATGGACTATCGTTTCTCTTTGCTTATTTGAGCTGTTCTTGCCATAATATGTACTTTGTATTTTACCAAATAGGGCTATCTTCTGTATACCACCCCTACCTTGTCACAACACAACTGATTGGCTCAAACCCATTAAGAAGGAAAGAAATTCCACAAATTAACAAGGCACACCTGTTAATTGAAATGCATTCCAGGTGACTACCTCATGAAGCTGGTTGAGAGAATGCCAAGTGTGCAAAGCTGTCATCAAGGCAAAGGGTGGCTACTTTGAAGAATCTAAAATATATTATTGATTTGTTGAACACTTTTTTGGTTACTACATGATTATTTCATCGTTTTGATGTCTTCACTATTCTTCTACAATGTAGAAAATAATAAAAATTAAACAAAAACCCTGGAATGAATAGGCGTCCAAACTTTTGACAGGTACTGTATATCAAAAGGTGCATTACATTATAGCTACACACACTTACCGCCTCATGCTCCTTCTCCAGGGCAGCTGTGGTGGGGTCCATCTCTGCGTACGTCTGGAGGGAAAGAGGAGTTCCATTAGAAAACAGAACAGAGGGAGCCCATTTAACATCTGAATCTAACTCATCTGACTGACAGAAATTGACAATGGGGATCTGATCCCCGCTGATGGGGTATGCAGTCTGGAACCTCCTGCACTAGCCTACCTTCTGCACGTGGTTGATCTCATCATGTTTGCGTTTCTGGTTGCGGGTGATCTTCCTCTCGGGCTGCTCCCCCAGCTCGCCCCCTCCTCCACCCTCAGCGATTTTTGTCACTGCGTCCTTCGCCGTCTTGGTCAGTGCCAGGCGAGCCTTGCCCACCCACTCATCCAGACGTCTGTTAACTACAGGCCCAGGGGAGAGGTAAAGAGAGGATTGGAGGAGGAGAAGGAAGAAACGATAAAGGGAGGTGGAGGAAAGTAGAAGGAGAGGGGTGTGAAAAGATAGAGCATGGAAGTGCTGTGTGTGTGTCCCACTCACATCCAACATAGTGTACGTAGAACTCCTCTCTGCCCTCCTGTTCGTTCAGCCTGGACTGGATAACCTCAGCAGAATCTGAAAGAAAGAGGTTGAATTTGACTGAATTAACTGTAGCCATCTCTGTAAAAAGCACATCTAGCTTGCTAACTATAGCTTACAGCTCATAGAGCTTGATGGGCTTGAATGTAAACAATAAACAAAACCACAATTTAACAATAAAATAAAAAAACTGCACAGTTAGTCACGAAATGTTTCTCTATCAGTCTTTAGATGCACGCGGAACAAGTCGGGGCGCACTGATAAATAGTGATCTGCTGCTGCCTCACAGCCTTTTCAAACGTAGCTAACTAGTATTGGTTTATAAACAAATACTTACGCCATGTCTTGTCGGCTCGCTGACATAAATACGTCTCTCCGATTTCGACTGAAACCTCTTGCTCCCTGCCCAACAACACTCCTTCCCTGTTGCGTTGAGGAATCGAGCCCCCGGCTTCTCTTTCCCGATCGATGGCCTCCGACTCATCCTCCTCCCCACCACTGCCGTTAGATGAACAAGGGGCTTGTATTCCGGCGTCCAAGTCTTCCCGGTCCGTTACGTTGTGTCCTGGGTCAATTTCAACGTCCATTCGGTCATCTGGAAGATTGTTGTTATAGTTATTGTCTCGAATATGACGCTCATTCGTCGTTAGCAGTGCTCCGGCAGACATCTTGTCTTATTTCAAAACACTGCCCCGGACCATGTGAGTTTGCGTAGTACACATGGGGGCGTACACGACTCTTTTTAGCAAGTTGCTCTTCTAACAGATCTAGGATCAGATTATCTACCCCCGGGGTCGGGCAGGTTACTTTCTAAATGTAATCGGTTACAGTTACTAGTTACCTGTCCAAAATTGTAATCAGTAACGTAATTTTTGGATTACCCAAACTCAGTAACATAATCTGATTACATTCCGTTACTTTTGGATTACTTTCCCTTTAAGAGGCATTAGAAGAAGACAAAAATGTATGTTACCAGTTGAACGACATCTATTGCAGGATAAATCAATGTTAAAGTTTATATAGCTGTATATGGATGTTACATTTTACATTTATGGGTTGGTTATGTTGGCTTCTTCTAAACATATTGCTTTCTACTACATATAATAATACGATTAAATTATATCTTTACATTAAAAATAAAAGTCTATCAGCATTCCAGTCATTCCAATAAATGTTAAACCCCCTTGATCTTCAAGAATAGGACTTGGAAATGTGGAAGTATAGATAAGTCAAATTGTTTTACCTGCGCATAACCCCAAAACTAAGGATTTATACGCCACCCCTCCTCATTATTTATGATTTTGTTGTCATGGAGGACTGATTGGGCTCATTGATTCGAGTTGAAAAATAAATGCTGCTCTCATGGAATGGCATGCTTTGAGCACTACAGAAAAGTGGTATTTACATGTGAAAAATTAATGCCATATGCTGCATGTGCTATAGGCCTATTGTTTACCTTTTTGTTGGTGCGACTTTGATATCTTGATAATATGCAGCTGTTTAAAGGGCAAATCCACAGATGAAACAATAACAAAACGGACTAAGATTAAGATTATTAATACTCAGATTAATAGACAGAGCTATGGATGCAAGTACTGACCATCCATGATATAAAATTATTGTTTTAACCATGTTATTGGGCTATACAGTGTTTGTTAACATTTACAATGTTTACAAACATTGGAATAAAACAAGCTTATATGTTGGTTTCTCATGGAGTGTGACAGATGAACTAAACTCATGAGCGATTTAAATTACATTCGTCAATAATCAATGGATATATATATCATTTATAAGTCAAATTGATGTAGAAACTACAGATTGCCCCTTTAAGTCTACCAAAAGTGTACAAATTTGAGCATGCGTCCATTAGGCCTATGGATTTATTTATTTTATCAGCATGAATTAGATTGAGCAATTAAAGCTCCGCGTTTATTCCATAGGCTTGGATCCGCACTATGCAGCTGTTGCAAGAGCGCATTTTTCACTGGCTGTCCACTGGTTTCAAAAACAATGATTGGTAGGCAGCTTAAACTTCTTGAATTCAACCATTATTAAATACACATTTAGATTGATGAACAGCCATCCAAAACAACCACAATCCGTAAGGCGCAAATAGACAAATGAGAGAGCAGCAGTGTGAATCACAATGCGCATGTTACGTGTTGCTTGTCCTATGTTGCTCTGGGTGTGCTCACTGCTCATTGATTGTCTGTAATGTTAGTGTAACTGTTTTTAATAACCTGCCCAGGGACTGCGTTTGAAAATTAGCCGGCTGGCTAAAACCGGCACTTTCACTGAAACGTTGATTCATGTGCACCGTCCCTGTAAAAATTCAAATAAACTCAAACTATATAGATATCAATAATAAGTGATATCCGTATCGCCGTAGACTACATATGTAAAGACGTCATCATTTCCTAGTCAAAGTTCGTACGACAGGTGTAGGCGATCATTACAGGGCTCTCCAACCCTGTTCCTGCCACGCTACTCTCCTGTAGGCTTTCACTCCAACCCCAGTTGGATTCATTGATTAATTTTATAAACCAGCTAATTATTAGAATCAGGTGCGCTAGATTAGGGTTAGAATGAAAACCTAAAGGATGTTAGCTCTCCAGGAACAGGGTTGGAGAGCTCTGCTAAAGAATATGCATCAAGTGCATACTTCAACTGCAACGTCTGCCTATGCCCACATATTGTCACAAGAAAATGTTGTATTTTTAATACCCTCAAACACCAAGTTAGGCATACCTCATTTCAAAATAGGCCATCATCACTGTCAATCGTGAATGCTAATTAGGCCTATTCACGTTTTACCGGTGAAACCGCGTCTGCATGCCAATAGTTTAATTGATCTCAATCAGTTTCATGGGAATAGCCTATGCATTTTGATCTTCTTGAATTACTGTTTTCATGAGCGAATTAGAGCAGATGGTGTTATCAAACTATTAGCCTTGTATTTTGTTTCAATCAGCATATATCCTGCCTTGTGGCTCTGTTGAGTTTTGGCGCAATAATGTTAGTTTTTTTACTATTCAGTTTCAGCTAACCATCTAAAAATCTCATTAGAAATGAGGTGTTTTGGCGTAACAGAGTTGATCAGTAACGTTATAGGCCTACTATGCTATGCTATTAAATTCGCTTCGCTTACGTTACCGTTATGTGATCTTGCGAGACATTGATTAAGCTTTGATCTAACTTTACTAAACGAGCATCATTGTGAGAAGTGATCATCTTCAATTTGTAATAATAATACATGATGAGTAGGAAGCACTATTAGGCGTAGGCAACAGATCGTGATGAGTGTTATTTTAAATGATTAGGGCGCCCTTCGTGGTTGTTAAAGGACAGCGCTAAATAAACTTTTATTTGATTCGCTTGAACACATGGTTGCAGTATACCCTATTACAGAATAAAATAAAACAGAGGTGAACTACCAATTCATATAATTAATTTGCATAAATTTGATAATCAAATCAATTGACCAAGTAGTGAACATAAATCATTACTAGACGACATAGAACTTTGCAGGTGGCCACTGGTTTGGGTGTCCTCCGCAGAACGTGACAGTAACCAAGTGGTCACATATCGTTTTCCGTTCCACTGCGCAAGAGGGGTCGGTGAAGTTTTATGAACATCAAGGCAAACATGGTGAATTTAGATTTTTTTTGTTTTACCTTCTGATTGGCCAAATTTGTCAAGCCTCCAAAGGGCTTCCGCAATGCCCACATGTAGCCTACAGTTCTTCATCATTCTCGCCTCCGCCAGAGAGAAGGCAGGGAAGAAACCATCCTTTACCTACCTCTAGGCTGCTAGACGACATATTTATTTGGTTTGTCATTCTATAGTTTTTTATGGAATTTTTGTGGTAATTAAATATAATTTATTTAGAATTGATTAGAATAAATTGTCCGTGTATTTTCAAATTGAAAAAGGTGAGGCTCGTGCTCCCCCAGCACAACACACTTGTTACAACGTTCCACATAGCATTGAAAAGTCGTTTTGGCAGTTGGGCAATGCAGGCTGTAGCTAGGCATATAAGAACATGTATTTTCCATATTAATGTGGTTATTAATTCAACTCATGAAACTATGTTGTACAAGTGGGTAAGACATCATTTTTAAAATCAAACATTTAGGGATCTTGATATGGCTACATTTTGACAGAAATCTAATCATAGTGATAACAAATATAGTTTCATGCATCTTAATGCTACATTGTATTTATATTTGCTTTTCAGACATCTGTGTGTATTATCCTCTATCTCTGTTCACGAGCAATAGCAGGTGCGTAGCCTTCCAAAACAACTTTTTTTTTTAAAGTTTCATGAATATGAATATATTTTCTATGAATTATATGTATTTTCAAATGTGTTTCTTTTAGACCAGCCCTGGTGTCACAATGGCTGTGGTAAGTCTTCACTAGTTCTGACTTCACCTCCATCCATTACTCTTCAGTCATCTCATAGCTGTGGTGTGCTACACAAACACAGTTCATAACAGGAAACGTTTAATCTGACAGAGGCTTTCTTTTTCTCTCTCTCTTTTAGAGAACAGCCCCTCTTTCTGGCCCTCCCTTCCCAACTCTCAGTGTGGGGGGGTCAGACAGTCGCCGATCAACATTGATACTAACCAGCTGACCTTTGACCCCAGTCTCCGCAACCTCACCTTCAGAAACATCACTAATCCACACAGCATCAAGTTCCTCACCAACAATGGACACACAGGTACTCTTGTGGTGAATCTCCTTGGTCCCGTCCTTATAGTGTGTCTGTAGGACATGTGTTGTCTAGTCTTCTTTAAAGTAATCTCAGTAGCTCAGGACACAGGTATCATTTACTCATTAACAGTTGTTAGTGAATACACAATACCATATTAATGTGTACTACGGTAAAATCGCAACTTATTTTCGTACTCCCAGTGAGCTGTGTGTTAGAGGGCCTGATGGAGGTGAAAGGAGGGGGGCTCCCTCATGGCTACACGGCCGTCATGATGCATTTCCACTGGGGAGGCGACTCACTGTGCCACCCAGGCTCTGAGCACACAGTGGACTCAGTCAGATACCCCATGGAGGTGAGATACTGTACTAGAAGAGAGAGAGTGTGTGTGCAGTAGCGGTGCGTGGGTAAAATCACTTGGGAAGCCAAGCCCCCCCCCCCCCCCAAAAAAAGCCATATTACAACCTATGTGTTGTGATAACTGTGTTGTTTGCTCTATAACTTGTTAATTCATATGTCTTGCAACCATGACATATAGGCCTAAAGGCAGAGGCAATAAGAAGACAAGTGGCAGAATAAATTCAACCACACCTTTGTTTTATCACAAAACCTGATAGCAATCTCTGTTCAGTGAAGTCTACAAAGCATATTGCATGTACAGTAAGACAGTTAGTTACATGACCTACAACTTGGTCAAGCAAGTTAATATTTCTGACATTTTTGGACCACAAAACAACTATTGATTTTTTACCATAGAGAGTTACCGCAAGTCACAAAGAAAACAAGAGCTGCCTCCACTATTCCAGCACCATTTAAACTTCAACATGTCAACATCATCAAATCACCTCTAATATAGTGACAACTAAAATATATCAAAAACAATTTAGTCCAATCAATGTCAGCTAAATATGATGTGGCGGCCCATGTTCGGATTTCTGTGTGCGTGTGTGTTTGCGTGCGCGTTTGTGCAAGTAGAAAAACATGTTGACTCACCCTACTTGTAGAGAAACACCAATGCCATCCTCCTTTCTTTCATGTTGACGAAATGGTTTATATCTCTGTCATACAGTGCACGCTTACATTTTTTGTTGAACTTCCATCCTCTCGGGCCAGGGGCACAATGTATGAATTAATGGTTGCACCAGAATCGCCGTGATAATCATTGGCCAGTACAGAGAATTAAGTAAAACCACAAGTCCAAATCCCATTCTCCATCCATGGCTAATTTAGCTTTCTCCTCTGAGATACAATCAGCCTCTTGCGAATTGAAGGAAAATGTTGAAACACAGAGATGAAAGCTAAATTATTTTATGCTTTATTTATTTTTTCTTGGTCAAGATTTTTGGGAAGCCTGGCTTCCCTTGGCATACATGAATACACATCACTGTGTGTGTGTGTGTGTGTGTGTGTGTGTGTGTGTGTGTGTGTGTGTGTGTGTGTGTGTGTGTGTGTGTGTGTGTGTGTGTGTGTGTGTGTGTCCCCTATATGATGTGACTCTGTTTGATTTCAGATCCACCTTGTGACACTGAAGGAAGGCTTGACAATGGAGCAGGCTAAGACTGACCCGGAGAGGATAGCAGTGTTTGGATTCTTCATAGATGTACGTCTCTACGTCACAACAGTTCTACACTGATGATGACAATACTATGACAGAGTTATGATTCTTGACTTAGTAATAGGAGTTATGGCAGAATACCTTGTTATCAGAGGAGGCCGGTGGGAGGAGCTATAGGAGGACGGGATCATTGTAATGGCTGTAATGGAATCAATGGAACGGAGTCAAACACGTTGTTACCGTGTGTTTGATGCGTTCCAGCCGTTATAAAGAGTCCGTCCTCCTATAGCTCCTCCCACCAGCCTTCACTGCTTGTTATTCATGCTATCATCAACACATTCCATGGATTCCAGGTGACAGGCAACCAATGGCATGTGGAATCCTGGAGGACTTTGACATCATATCTGCTGAATATAACAGAGAAGGGTGAGGAGCAGTGGTGCCAGCTAGCCTTAAAGTACTTATATTCTCTATTTTTATGCCAATGTAGCTAATTTGAATTTGCAGAGACGGAGAGAGCAAGAGCAAAGTGAAACCTCCATTGCTTTTAGGGCACTAACAAAGGGAGAGCTTCCTCCCTTTGGTGGTGATGTTACTAGTATTTTTCATACTACAGCCCTCTCCTTATGTCTCAGGTTCATCAGTTGACATAGTGCAGCCACTATCCATCAGTGATCTGCTAGGAAGTGTGGACCTCACCAAGTTCTACCGCTACCAGGGTTCTCTGACTACCCCCACCTGCGATGAAGTGGTGGTATGGACCGTGTTCGAAGAGCCAATCAAGTTACGAAGAGATCTAGTTAGTGGTAACCTAACATAGCAGGCGTAAAAGAAAAGCCTGAGCGGAGCTGGAAGAAACGGGAAGCATCCGGTTTGAGTCTTCACCTCCGCTTCCTGAAAACCGTATGCTTACGGTTTCTTTCAACCCCGCTGAGGGTGAGTGAGTGGTGGTGGGCTGACTTGTCGATTGGTTGGATTACACTCCAACAAGCGTTCTCCTTAGTAAAATGTATGTCAAATAAAAGATGAGTGTGCAGCTTTATTATATTTTCCTGAGCCATTGAAGAAGCCTAAGGGAGCGGTTGAAATTTACACAATTGTTACCCAGAGAAAAATGGGGGAGGTTCGTGCTTTTTCACTTTGCCAGGGGGAGTGTTTTTAATATGTTTTTATTTAGTCATGGAGAGGGTCATGTAATTTGTAATAGATTAAATGTCATATTGCTCAGTGTTTGAGAATTAGTTGCTTATATCTCGATGTGTGCCCATTGCTGCCCCTCATCCCTGATTCTCTGCTGGGCGCGCAATATCAAGTGCACCCAGTGTGGTCTCAATCAAGTGATCCATAGCCTATACTATAGGCCTAGGCCAGCGTTTCCCAAACTCGGTCCTGGGGAAAATGTACTGGGAGTGTGTAAATAAAACTAGGCTACCACAATCATGAGCCCTGGCCTGCCCTGCTCTTGCTGATGTAAATCATTTTGTGCTGTCTAACCATTGGCGGTGCTGTATACAGTGGCCCTTCAGGAAGAAAGTCAAAGGCTTCTTCTGCAAAAAAAATTGTATTTGTCCCAAAAATTCTATATCTGTGCGTGCGGACTAGGCCTTCTGATGTCCTGTTCAGTTTGAGAGAGAGAGAGAGAGAGAGAGAGCGAAGATGAGGACTTAGACTATCCAATTTTTTTAATATTAGCCTGTATAGAAATCAAAACATCTCAGATGCTGCAGCATGCATTCATTCGTTGTCATGCTCTATTGTGGAATTTAAAAAGATTCTGCTCGTCTCCAGTCATGTAAAATGACGTAGAACTGCATGAAATGCGTCTATACAAGGCAATTTTTTATTGGGCCGCAAATAAGAAGATATACTGTATTCATGTAGTGCTTTTACTGAAATGGAGATATTTTCACCTCTGTCAGCAGTGGTCTGCGAATCCTCAACCTGGCTACTTTGCCATGTAATGCTTACAAAACGAAGAACAGTTTCTAAAACTGCATATCTAAGGCTCTGGTCTGTCCTAGGAGTGAGGGTAAACGGATGTTCTCTGCTATCCACTGCAATATGTTACTTTTTGGGTGACCAACAAAATTCAAGTAGAAATGTGAGTTATAGATCTGTCATTCTCAGTGAAAGCAAGTCTAAGAAGCGGTAGATCTGTTCTTTTTGCTATTTCTATGCTTCCTGTTCTTAAGTTTAATCTTTGCGTCTTTTACATTAGGTTTGGTACTCCAGCTTCAAACAGCTGAAAATACAATACTTTTGGTTATGGAAAATACACTGTATGTGGACACCCATTCAGATGAGTGGATTCGGCTATATCAGCATCACCCGTTGCTGACAGGTGTATAAAATCAAGTACACCGCCATGCAATCTCCATAGACAAACATTGGCAGTAGAACAGCCTTACTGAAGAGCTCAGTGACTGTCAACTTGGCACCGTCATAGGATGCCACCTTTCCAACAAGTCAGTTCGTCAAATTCCTGCCCTGCTTGAGCTGCCCGGGTCAACTGTAAGTGCTGTTATTGTGAAGTGGAAACATCTAGGAGCAACAATGGTTCAGCCGCTAAGTGGTAGGCCACACAAGCTCACAGAACGGGACCACAGAGTGCTGAGCTCGTAGCACGTAAAAATCGTCTGTCCTCGGTTGCAACACTCACAGCCAAGTTCCAAACTGCCTCAACTGTTTGTCGGGAGCTTCATGAAAGGGGTTTCCATGGCCGAGCAGCCACACACAACCCTAAGATCACCATGCGCAATGCCAAGCGTCGGCTGGATTGGTGTAAATCTCACCACCGTTGGACTCTGGAGCAGTGGAAACTCATTCTCTGGAGTGATGAATCACACTTCATCATTTGGCAGTCCGATGGACAAATCTGGGATGCCAGGATAACGCTACCTGCCCCAATGCATAGTGCCAACAAAAATTTGGTGGAGGAATAATGGTCTGGGGTAGGCCCCTTAGTTCCAGTGAAGTAAAATCTTAACGCTACAGCATACACTGCCATTCTAGACGATTCTGTGCTTCCAACTTTGTGGCAACAGTTTGGGGAAGGCCCTTTACTGTTTCAGCATGACAATGCCCCTGTGCACAAAGCGATGTCCATACAGAAATGGTTAGTCGAGATCGGTGTGGAAGAAATTGACTGACCTGCAGAGCCCCAAACTCAACCCCATGGAATACGTTTGGGATGAATTGAAATTCCGACAGCGAGCCAGGCCTAATCGCCCAACATCAGTGCCCTCACTAATGCTCGTGGCTGAATTGAAGCAAGTCCCCCAGCAATGTTCCAACATCTAGTGGAAAGCATACCTAGAAGAGTGGAGGCTGTTACAGCAGCAAAGGGGGGGAACCAACTCCATATTAATGCCCATGATTTTTGGAATGAGATGTTCGACAAGCAGGTGTCCACATACTTTTGGTAATGTAGTGTATATTTCACAGGGGTACTATGATTGTCTACATTGCTTGTTTCGTCACTGAAATTAAGCAACTATTAGAATGTTTGCAACCAGGAAATGGCGGAGCGATTTCTGCATAGTGCACTTTTTAATTATTTGGGGTGTAGGGGAGGGTCACTTTTTTCAAACATTCAGGGAGGGTCAGGTAAAATTATATTTTACTGAAGTGAGGGCCATCCATTTTTATTTCAGACGATTTTCTCCAGGTATCCCTCATAAATATTGTACAGTGCCTAAGCTAATCCTTTCATACCCCTGTCCCACTCTCAGGTGGAGCTGTTTCCTAAAACCCTGAAGTACAGAGACATCTACCGGCCAGTGCAGCGCCTCAACGGGCGCCCCATCTACGCTTCCCCCGGGGTGTCAGTGTCCCCACTGGGCCCTGTTAGCAGCGGCCAGACTTCCAGCAGAGGGGCTCCCTCACCCAGCCTATTACTACTGCTACTACTTGGCTGGGGGGTGAGGCTGGACACCCAAGGGAGGGGAGGTATGCAGAAATAAGGAGTGGAGGGAAAGCAGAAGGAAAAAAAGGAAGAGGGTGGGGAAAATAAGTTGAAGTGTTTGATACTCAAGGGAGGTCAATTTCAGCCGATTTCTGTCAATAATAAATGTGCTGTATGTTCCCTCAGACAAATGTGCCCTGTCATTAGTATCTTATGCAGCAAAAAGAATGCTTCAGTGTAAACTTAACAACTGCCCACTGACGACAACAATTCAAACGGCAATAGGAAAGAAGACAGGACACACCGGTTCACTTAGGTGCCAGACAATGCAAAGCTTTATTTGAGGTGTGTCGAGAATGTAAATGGAGGTACAGACATAGTTGTTCTTAGTTCCTCCTTTGTCCCTTTGTCATAGAGCAGCACCCTTTCTCTCCACCTCTCCCACACTCTGATGGAAGCCCCTCCCACCAGCCATGTGAGCTCTGCCACGGGGGGAGTTGGCACCTCCCCTGCTTCGCTGACCTCGCCCGTCCCAGTAGCGATGGTACCTGCCCCCCCGAGCATCCCATTGGTCCGTTCCTCTGAAATACCTCTCTTGGCATTGGTCAGGCTGTTGCGCTGAACCACGAGTGCCCCTCCTTCCCCTCTCTTTATGGCCTCGCCCAGGCTCCATTTCCATGCCATTGCTAGGTGGGATGTCCATTTTAGAAGTGTCCAGGCTTGATTTGCTTATTGGCTGACCATCTTTAGGAACTGGAGCCTCTTGTTGGCCTAGCTCCGTACATCCCTCCCCTTCTTCATTCTCTAATTGGCTTAACTGTGCTTGTCCCAGTTCCGGGTGGCTAGAGTTCTCCTGAAGTCTGGCTTTGATCGGTACGTCGTGAGAGTTGGCAGGAGGAGCACTGTGGAAGTTGTCATGTTTCTCTGAGGACAGGGAGAGTTTGTCCAGATGGTCAGTGGGGGGGACAGGTGTCCCTGGGTGGGTGTGGGGCCTGCCTCTCCCTCCCCTCCTCAGGCCCCTGAAGTGACCCTGTGGCCCTTGGTGCCAGTACTGGTGACCTGTCCTTCCCCTGCGATGCGAGTGGCCAGCGTGCTGCAGCTTTGGTGCTGTAATCTGATTGGTGGAGGCAGGGGGAAGAGAGGGCAGTGATTGGCAAGGAGAGGTATTCCCGTCAGCGCTGACGTTGTCCGAGTCGGGAGGCGGCTGTGAATAACAAGTCGCAACATTGTTTAATTTAGATACATTATCAGGAAAGTGCGCGCTCACGCACAGACACACTTCAGCTAATATTGTTTGCTAAGCCCCTCCTTGCTTCCTTACCTCATTAATATGTATGAGGAAGCGGTTAGACTCCGCCTCTGTGTCAATAATCCCGCCTTTTGCTTTCTGACGCTCCAAAAGGTTCTGGAGGTCAGCCCACTTCTGCCTGAACTCCACCCCTATCACCGCTCCCTCCAGCTGAGTGAAGTAGAGGTCAGCACAAATAGATGTATTTGCAATAGCAGCCACTATAATTGAAGGTGTTGTGTCCCTCAAGTGGTGTGGTTGAAATGGCAAGACAAAATATGACAGTAGTGTGGAGGAAAAAAGAGCAACTACAAGAAGCAACATAGCAGTACAGTGTGCTGTCAGTGTGTGCAGTTGTGTCTTTACCTTTGGAAAGCTAGGGGCGGGATTGGACAGGAGCTGGTCAACGTTGTAAGTCAGAGGTTCTCTACACACGGGACACACAACGGTTAGCTCCTACAGGGGGAGGGAGAAAGAACCGCCAGTCAAAATGACCACTAAGTGAATCATCACTAAAATCTCCAGGAATATAGAAAAAGAAATAAATATAATATATTGACATCCCCCTCCCCCCCAAAAAATGCAGTTTCACTTCAGGAACTCCCAGTCAATTATACTGCTGCATATGGATACTTGATCTCACCTCATCGTCGGTCCTCTCCCGTGTCTTGTCCTGCTCCAGCTCCTTCTCCCTCTCCTCGAGCTCAGTCTCGGAGTGGGTGATGTAGCGGCCTAGGCAGTGGGAGTGGAAGTAGTGGTAGCATCTGGTCTTGGTGAACGCCTCCCCATCCTGGGACAGACCAGAAAGACAAGGGAGGATCACACACACTGCTGCGGTCCCATTTTGTGTCCACGGATTTCAAAAGCATTGGATTGGTGTTAACATGGGCTACAGAGAGTTTCAAAAAGGAAGACTAGTCTTATGTGGACTAATGGAAATACTAATTAAAACAGATCACCTTAAACCCGTAAAGGCAGATGACGCAGTTCCCATGGGGAATATTGCTCTCCGTCAGGATCTCTTTGGCTTTCTGAGAGATACAGAGAATAGGAGGGACCGAGTCAGGTACTTGATATTTCATCTCTATTTATACATTCCTAAATTATTATTATTATTTTTTTAAATCAGGACAAAGGGAATCCTTGATCCACAGTTCTAATTATAATATCACAAATACAGTTCTTAAATTACTGTGGTCTTCAACTAAGAGATTTCAAATAAGAACAGAGAGAATGAGAGAAACGGGGAGAAAGAAAGAGAACTGGCCTCAATGAGCTGGTACAACACAGGGGAACCCAGGCAGGACTCCGCCTCTGTCTGCAGACATTTCTGCACACTGGGAGAGAGAGAAATCTTGGAGCAATACAAGCAACAGGGGACATAAAAAAAATTAAACTACCCTTCATCAATGAACCTAAGATGGAGGACAACAGATTTACTCTCGTTACCTGCACAGCTTGTCATCAGAAAGACCCCGAGGGTTGTGGATGGAAATGGAGGGAGGAGAGGAGGGATACTTAGGAAGAGAAAGAGAGATCAGTGTATAATGTTTGTAAGTGGCATGTCCTGAGAATGAAAGGGCCAGGCCAGGACAGGAAATTATGAAAGCACGAGGAAAAACTTCCACAATGACAGGAAGTGTTGTTGCTACATGGAGGGTTGTCTCAAATCTCACACAGGGACCCCTCAACTCTGGTCCTGGAGAGCTATTGGGTAAGCAGGCGTTTGTTACATCCCTGCACCAATACACAAAAGTGTACACACCTTGTAGGTAGCTCTCCAGGAGAAGGGAAGGCCAGTATATTTAGGGAAAACATAATAAATAAATTTAAAAAATGTACACAAGTAACCTAAATGCATGACCTAAGCCAGGGGACGGGGAATCATTTTTTCCAATCAAATGGATTGCAAAGGACAAGGAAGAAGGGAATATGAGCATACCTGCAAGTCGAGTGTCAAAGTTAGGGTGAGTCGCACAAACTGAGAGAGGGAATCTTCACCCGTGGAGGGATATAGAACCAGACTCACCTCCCATCCCCTATAAGAGAGCGCAACAGAGAATGTCAATTAAACACACGCATCCACTTCAAAGCCCGAAGTCTATCAGCTATTCATTTAGTCTTATCCGTTGGCCAGGGGAGGCTAATCAGTCATACGTTATTGTAAAACACCCGGGATAGAAAAGAGAGCAGAAAGAGATGTCTGTTTAAGTGAGCAGTTGGGAGGACAGGATGTTGAATATAGAGGGGGGAACGCAACAATCAGCTGAGTATGATGCAACAGACCTGCAATATCACTCTCTGGTCCAGCCTCGTGACGCGACAAAAAACATAGCACACTCTGATACAATGGCGTGTGGTGTTTGTGTGCCTATAGTATTATAGTCTGGTCACAGATCTGTACTATATGTCCTTAAGGTGAACCAAGTTACTTTGTCATTTGTTGCTATGCTACACAAGGGCACAAACAGATCTGCAACCAGGCTACAACGGGTATTTATATAGATTCGTGAGTCAGCAAAATCCTGCTACCATCAGTGAGGTCTTAGTGGTGTTCTAGGGCATGGGTTATCATCAAACTGAGTGGCTCACCCATCTCTCCTGTTAATCTGCAGCTCATCCAGATAGATGGACTGGAGAACCTCAATCTCAGACAGCACACTGTAGAGAGGGGATGTAGCCAATGTCAATGAGTGACGCAACAATCTGGACGTTACTGCAGAAATGGTTACTGCAGAGCAGGATCATTAACTAGCTAAACCAAATGTAAAAATGTAGAACCTGCATAGCTCAGTTAATTATGTGTGGTAAATGATCAAGCTAGCTATAAAATGACAGCAGGATCATTAACTAGCAAAACCAAATGTAAAAATGTAGAACCTGCATAGCTCAGTTAATCATGCGTAGTAAATTATCAAGCTAGCTATAAAATGACAGCAGGGTCGTTTAACCTCACAAAGCACAAGAAAGACGATTAACACCCACCATCTCAGATTGTTCAGAAATGATTTTGTTCTAAATATAATTTGATCTCTGAAAAACTAAAGTAATTGATTGCACCCAAATTGGCTATTTTAATTTATAGGATTCATATAATAATCGAACACCTGATTTGGACCAAACCTTTTTCCAACAACAGGGTATGTAATCATCCTATGTAATGTATTCCCAGTGAATTTGGTTATGTTTTCAAAACCCTGTTCAGAGAAATTCGTAATTAAAGTTGTTAGGTTTATGTTCCATCCTACAGCATCAGGTTCTGACCACTAGACGGTGGGGTTTGAGATGTTTTATAAGAACCCTCCCATGCTTTGGTTGTTGTCCACTAACTTAGCATTCGTCATTGAGCTACATAAAATACTCCATAAAGTCAAAGTGAAAAAACAAAATGTAATAACTCAAATTGCCATCGCATAAGTATTCCCCCAATTTGTTTATACAAGCCTAAATTAATTCAGAAGTAAAATTTGGCTGAAAAATAACATAAGTTAAATGGACTCACTGTGTGTGAAATTGGTGTTGACATGATTTTTGAATAACTACCCCTTCCTCTGTCCCTCACACACACAACATCTCCCTCAGTCAAGTATTGAATTTCAGCACAGATTCAACTAAAGAACAGGGAGCTTTTCAAAAGCCTCATAATTAAGGGCAGTGATTGGTAGATAAAGCAGCCTTTGAATATATCCTTAAGCATGGTCAAGTTAATAATTATGCTGTGGATGATGTATTAAACTACCCAGACACAAAGATGCAGACATACTTCTGAACTGAACGTACTCGGTAGTTGCTTGAAAATCTATGGCAAGACTTGAAAATTGCTGTCAAGCCATGATACCCAACACATTGACAGAGCATGACAAAATTTGATTTAATTAGTAAAGTCTGTTAAGAACAAATTCTTATTTACAATGACGGCCTACTCCGGCCAATGCTGGGCCAATTGTGCTATACCCTATGGGACTCCCAATCACGGCCGGATGTGATACAGCCTTATGAGACTAACCCAAGAAGACTCACAGGCGTAATCGTAAATTGTTTCTAACATTGACTCAGGGGGGTGAATACCTATTTAATTAAGATGCAAGTGTTTCATTTTTCATTCATCTTTAAAAAAAAAAAAATGTGAATTTTTCTTCCACTTTGACAGAGTACTTTGGGTAGATCGTTGACAAAATGACAATTAAACCATTTGAATCCCACTTTGTAACAAAATGTGAAGAAATCCAAGGGCGTGTAGACTTTCTGTTAGGCACTGTCCCATTGACTTGCATTGGATTTGTGTCACAAATGCTAAAACGTTAGCATTTGAAACAGTGGCCAGGTAAACAAAAGCATGGGTTGCTGTCATACCTTGTCCATAAACCACTTACAGGGTAAGGAACCCAATGTAATTGTGATTTTGATTAACTATCCCTTTAACATTGAGGGGCTGTTTAAAAATAAATAAGCATCACCTACTAGCAGGATCACCACCATCTAGTGGTAAGAACCTGGTAATATCAGAATTAGGATAGGACATAAACCTAACAAGTTCAATTACTAAGTTCTCTGAACAGGAGGAGAAAAATACACTTCAACTAATTCTATGATTAAACATTACATAAGACAAAGAAACAATACTCCGAGTCGCAGTTCCATACTACTTGTCACTCGTTGCGGTGGGTTTGGTACGAGGGGTCCACGGCTGGCGTTTGACCATTTCCTTTGATTCTTCATGACTTAACTCATTGTTAGAAAAAAGTACGGCCAAAACCGGATGTTAGGTACTATATTTATTGGATATTATGAATGCCGTACATTTAAATTGCCAATTTGGGTGTAATCAATCTTGTTAATTTCTCAGATCAATTACATTTCAGCAAAACAATGTGTCAGGAATGCTAGTGTTATCGGTTTCTAACTACGGAAATTATTTCAGAACAATATGAGATGGTGGGTGTCATGGCTTGCTGAAATGACATGGAACGACGTAGCACTGAACCAGAATTTGGTCGATTCTCCTCGCCACGTTCAACGTCTCCTTTAAGGCCAGATTCTGGTTCAAGCCGATATAAACTTTGTGTATTTTCCTAAATGGATGGCAGCTAACTAGTATGTAATGTAATCTCTTTGGTAAAATGTTGAACAAACAACTTGCTTGCAAGAGCCTTTTCGTATGATCACAACATGCATCATACCCTGCATGGCATCACCCCCTGCACTCAGCTGTGTCGTTTAGTTAACTGGGTGTAGCTAGCCAGCTAGTTGCCGGAGCTAGCAAGCTAGCGACACATAGCTTGCAAACCACAATCTACAACGTACATATCATTTGAAGATACGTTTTCAATTAAATGGTACTGAATATGAATGAACGTATAATACAGGCATTTGACACATTTTCTCCACCTACAAGCTCTAAACAACAAACTCACTCGCTTTCAGCTGCCATCTTCGTTCTGCCGACCGGGACTACTTCTTCTTCTATGGTTTATTGGTGATGGCACAATTTAAATGTGTATCCCGCCACCTACTGTGTGGGATGGAAACAGGATTACCAAAAATGGAACTAAATACCCCCCCCCCCCCCCCCCCCCCTAAACTAAATCAAACAACATCTCTGTTAAAAAAATAAAACAGATCTGATCCCTACACAGGCTCAAGGGGAACCTGGGAGGGCGGGTCTTCCGGCACCAGTACCCCTTGCAATTCTTCAGATGTAAAATCCTTAAATCCCCCAAACTTTTCTGCCACAGCCACAAAAATGTCCAGTTTCTTAGACTTATTTGAGACTTGTGCCATACAGTTTATAACTGTGGCAATGAATGCCACAAAATCAACTTTTTTATAACACAACAGGGTGTCTTTTGACTGGCAGCAAACATTTACTACAGGCTGTGGTGCATCCACTACCATATCTTCACTAGATTCACTTGTTTTCTCAATTATTTTAATCGCATCCGTATAGGAGGTTCAAATGACTGCTCTTACTTTTGCCACCTCAATCTCCTTCACTCTTACAGAGCACTCCAGGAACACTGCTCTTTCCCACCTGGACAAAATGAACACCTATGTGAGAATGCTGTTCATTGACTACATCTCAGCGTTTAACACCATAGTGCCCATGAAGCTCATCACTAAGCTAAGGACCCTGGGACTAAACACCTCCCTCTGTAACTGGATCCTGGACTTCCTGACGGGCCGCCCCCAGGTGGTAAGGGTAGGCAACAAAACATCTGCCATGCTGATCCTCAACACTGGGGCCCCTCGGGGGTGTGTACTTAGTCCCATCCTGTATTCCCTGTTCACCCATGACTGTGTGTCCAAACACAACTCCAACACCATTATTAAGTTTGCTGACGACACAAAAGTGGTAGATCTGATCACTGACAGCAATGAGACAGCCTATAGGGAGGAGGTCAGAGAACTGGCAGTGTGGTGACAGGACAACAATCTCTCCCTCAATGTGAGAAAGACAAAGGAGCTGATCGTGGACTACAGGAAAAGGCTGGCCAAACAGGCCCCCGTTAACATCAACGGGGCTGGAGCAGTGTGAATCGAGAGTTTCAGGTTCCTTGGTGTCCACATCACCAACAAACTATCATTGTCCAAACACACCAAGACAATCGTGAAAAGGGCACGACAAAACCTTTTCCCCCTCAGGAGGCTGAAAAGATTTGGTATGGGTCCTCAGATCCTCAAAAAGTTCTACAGCTGCACCATCGAGAGCATCCTGACCGGTTGCATCACCACCTGGTATGGCAACTGCTCGGCATCCGACCGTGAGGTGCTACAGAGGGTAGTGCGTACAGCCCAGTACATCACTGGGACCAAGCTTCCTGTAATCCAGGACCTATATAATAGGCAGTGTCAGAGGAAAGCCAATAAAATTGTCAGAGTTTCCAGTCACCCAAGTCATAGACTGTTTTCTCTGCTACCGCACGGCAAGCGGTACGCCTAGTCTAGGACCAAAAGGCTCCTTAACAGCTTCTACCCCCAAGCCATAAGACTGCTGGATAATTAATCCAGACTATTACATTGACCCCCCCCCCCCCCCCCCCCATTTGTTTTGTACACTGCTGCTACTCACTGGTTATTATCTATGCATAGTCACTTCACCCCTACCTACATGTACAAATTACCTCTAACCTGTACCCCCGCACACTGACTCAGTACAGGTACCCCCTGTATATAGCCTCGTTATTGTATTGTGTTACTTTTTATTATTTTTTTCTTTAGTTTATTTGGTAAATATTTTCTTAATTCTTCTTGAACTGCACTGTTGGTTAAGGGCGTGCAAGTAAGCATTTCACGGTAAGGTCTACACTTGTTTGTTGTATTCGGCGCATGTGACAAATAAAGTTAGATTTGATTCGATTGTTTCTCAAAGTTGCCAGGATGTCACGTCTGCTGCTTATATCAGTACACTCATAACAACTTAACCATTACAAAACTTCTATTAGATCAAATAAACCTAATTTAGTAAATATGCCATACATTATTTTCGTGACCAAATTCAACACTCTCTCGACCTCCATAAAAAAACTCTTTGCTTGGTGGGTGAAACAATGAAAAAACGCCACCTGCTGGAGGGAGACAGATTTTCCACCGGGTTCAGCCTCTCTCTTCCTCTCTGCTGCAGTCGACTGCATGTTGCTAAAGTTGCTCGTCACCAACTTCATCCTGAGGGGGTTCAAGAAAGATGGCGGTGAGTGCAGATGGAATATTATCTTGCTCCGAGTAACTTTTATCCCTCTCAAACTTACTTAAATGTAACAAAACTTGGTTTATTGGAAACACAACAGAGAACAACGCTCAGTAGATCGTTAACTTGATCGGAAACTTGGCAAAGAAGAAGAAGGCAGTTGTTAACAGACCACTCATACACCAGAGAGAAAACACCACCTGACTCATCAGGAGAAGAAATGGAGGAATCTGGACATTCGGTTGATTCAGAAACTCTAGTCAATAGTCCTGCACCCCAAAAGACACAGACAGAATTGTCTTTGCGCGAACTCCAGGTTAACATAATCGATGCTGTCACTGTAAAGATACACGAAAGAGCCGATGTTCTGGAAAAAATGATACACGAAAACACATAAAAAATCGTTGACCTCGAGACCACCCCATATGAGAGTATCGGAAAGCTTAAACGTGCAAACACTGCAACCTCTGATAAATGTACTGCAGAGGAGAAGACCATCACCGATATGCAAGAGCGCTTGTCGGAAGCAGAGTGATACCGTAGACAGTGGGGGCTACGGCTTTGTGGTGTCCCCAAGGACCAGGGTGAGAATGTGAAGCGCATAGTAAGAGACATCTGTAACCGTGTGGTTCCGGACTTCCCCGAATGATATATGGACATGGCTGTGGATGCCGCTCATCGTATCGGGACAAAGCAAGATGCCATCGGCAGCCGCTCAATCATCATTCAGTTTGCTTTCCGCACAGCGAGACATGCAGTTTGGAAGAAAGCAACGGAAAGCGCCTTTCTGAAAGAGAGAAAATGTTGATTCGGTGAGGACCTGACTGCAGCAGACAAGGCAGCAAAGGCAAAGTAGTGGCCTCTCGTCCAACAGAACCGAAATCAAGGAAAGGGTGGATACTACAGGAGAATATGAGCCTTTTTCGCTGACAAAAAAATAAATTAGACTTGGGGGATTTGTTCCACCGTTAACCTTATAAGGTAGCGCCTTCCCCACAACAAACTGAGCATTCTAGTTTTGAATTGTGGTGTTATGGTTTACAAGTTAAGACTTCTGTTAATACAATTATGAAGCGCCTTTTGATAGAGACGGTAGAGTTGAGATTGCATTGGATTTTCCTTTCTGTTTTGTATATATGGACTTGAAGTTTATGTCAATCAATGCCAAGGGGATACGAAACATGTTGAAGAGGAACGCTTTTTTTGTTGTTGTAAGGACTGCAACGCAGATCTTGTATTCGTTCAAGAAACATATTCATGCAAAGAGAACTATAATTTTTGGAAAAATCTGTGGGGCAGTGACATTATCTTGGCCCACAGGACTAATCATTCAGCTAAGGTTGCAATTTATTTATATTTTTAACTTTTACCCCTTTTTCTCCCCAATTTCGTGGTATCCAATTGGTATTTACAGTCTTGTCTCATTGCTGCAACTCCCGTACGGACTCGGGAGAGGCGAAGGTCGAGAGCCACTCGTCCTCCGAAACACGACCCAACCAAGCCACACTGCTTCTTGACACAATGCCCGCTTACCCCGGAAGCCAGCCACACCAATGTGTCGGAGGAAACACCGTACACCTGGAGACCGTGTCAGCGTACATGCGTCTGGCCCGCCACATTTTAGCAGACAATTTCAAAGGGATATTTTTGTTTACTCAAATAGACAACAATGGACATTTGCTAGTAGCGGTCATCAACCACATGGATAGATTATTTCTTGTTGTGTAATGTACTGTATATAGATACTGTTCTAGTCCTCCTAATGACTTACTCTAGAGGAAATTGAGGACATTTTAAAACGTTTTCTGAGAAAATATCCATCCAGTCAGATTATAGTTGGTGGGGATTTTAATATTTTAATATAATTTTAATATGGTTTATTATAATGAGACTGATAGATTGCCCCATAGGCCTAACATTGGTGTGAACAAATTGGTGACTTTCTGCCAAATCCTGGACTTAATTGACATATGGAAAGTTTAAAAATCCTGGAAACAATACACATGGAGTAATAGAGATCGTTCACTACAATCAAGAATTGACTTGTGGGTGATAACCTCTAGTCTTGAGCCCAACACTGTAGAGGTAAAAATACTGCCTGCAGTCCTGATGGATCATAAAGTCAAATGGCTGACTGTAAGAATGTGCAGTAATGATGATAAGAAATACTCTGGTGGTTATTGGAAATTGAATAACTCATTGTTATTGCATGGTGATTGAAAATCTGTGATTAAGAATCTAATTTCTGTTTACTGGAATTTAGCTACCTCTAATGCAGAATAGGGGAAATATTGGGAACTGCTGAAATTTAAAATCCACTCAGCATGTATTACTTATGGGAAATGGCTTACTTTAAGAAGGAGATGTGAGGTAGCTGAGCTTTCTGAGAAAATAGCTGATATCACACTTAATGAGAAAGAATCAACTAGAGTAAATACATTTTATGAGGAAAAGGCAAGCGGAGCCTTCATAAGATCCAGAAAACAATGGCTTGAAAAAGGTTAACAGAACAGTAGATACTTTTTAATTTTGAAAAGAGGAGAGGAGAACTCAACATACTTTGAATAACTTAAGATTAATGGGGTAACCTCTGAGGATAGAGAGTTGTTATCAAACTTTACCACTAAGTTTTATGAGAATCTTTACTCCTTAGATACGTTTGAGCGACTCTAAGGTTCTTCTTGATTCTATAGAGACTGTTAACTCGGTTAGTGAAAGATTCAATCGGTCTTGTTGTCAAGATTTATCCATCATGGACATCCGATATGGGGTTGCTCGATTAAAAAGAACAAATCTCAAGGTTGTGATGGATTAACCTCTGAATTTGACAAAATCTTCTCTGAAGAAATAGCACAATTTTTACTTGAAGCCTTTCAGGAGGCTATAAAGAAGGGAGAACTACCTGCCTCTCTGAAGCAAGGGGTTATTACTCTCATACCTAAAACACACAAGGATCTCTTAATTATTGATCATTGCTGTCCAATCACACTCCTAAATGACGATTACAAAATGATAGCTTAAATCTTTGTGAAAAGGTTAAAGATATGCTTGAATGATCTGATTGATGAATGTCAATCGGGATTTATGAAAGGGCACCATATATCTAATAATCTAAGGCTAGTGTTAGATTTGGAGTATTGTGATCTATTGGATGACTTCCCTGTTACCTGATTTTTTAATTTTCAGAAAGCATTTGATACCGTAAGTTACAATTTTATCTTTGAGTTGTCTTAAGCATTTGAAGTTTGGTGATTTTTTTGTTGATGGTAAGTCTGTATAATGGTGGCAATAGCTGTGTCAAACTCTGTCATGGAATATCCTCAATGTTTAACATTTACAAAGGAATACGACAAGGCTGTCCAATCTCACCTTTTTTATTTTTGTTAGTATCTCAAACCTTATGCTCATTAGTTTATCAAAGTAAATTTGAATGTATTACATTCCAGGCCAGAGAGATCAAGATATCCTAACTGGTGGATGACACCTCACTTTTTTTGAAAGATGTCACATGCTAGATTAGCATTGGATATCGTGAAGCTGTTCTTCAAAATCTCAGGTTTGAATTTAAATCTTTCCAAATGTGAGATGTTTGTTCTGAAAGGAGCTGTCAATCCAGCAGATTGTAACATCTCTGAAAAAGATACTGTAACCTGCCTTGGTGTAAAGATAACCAAAAATCTTAAGGCTGAGAATAATCTTCATTTGAATCCTGTAACTGAATCTATAAAAAATGTATTATCCTCATGGTTAGGGAGGGATTTACGTCTTCAAAAGAGGGTGCTTTTATCCAAAACTGAGGGGCTATCTCATGCATCTCATCTAATGACATTCCCAAATCCACTTTCTGTACCATAGATAGGCTATTGTACAACTTCACATGGAAAAACAAGCCATATAAGATAAAAAGAGATGTTATCACCAACAGGGTTTGTGATGGGGGTCTAAATGTCTTAGACTTCACTTTCTTTAATTAGATATAAGTCAACTGGGTTAAAAGGTACTTAAAAAATCCTCATAGTTTCTGGAATATTGTACCTCATTTTGTTTTTCAGAAGCTCAGAGGGCTTCATTTTTTACTACAATGTCCCTATATTGTGGGTAAACTTCCTGTGGAATTGGCAGCTTTTCACAAGCAGGTTTTAATTGTGTTTTGCTGTATAAACACAACATTTCACCTCATCATCCGGACAGCTGAAGAAGTTCTGGGTTTGCACAACCAAAGAATTTCTATACAAACTGTCAGAAACCATCTCAGGGAAGCTCATCTGTTTGCTCGTCATCCTCACCAGGCTCTTGACGTGACTGGAGTTCTGCGTCGTAACCGACTTCAGTGGGCAAATGCTCACATTTGATGGCCACTGGCATGCTGGAGAAGTGTGCTCTTCACGGATTAATCCCAGATTCAATTGCACCGTGCAGATGTATAACGTTGGTTTCTCATGCTTGTTCAATGAACCATAAACAATTAATGAACATGCACCTGTAGAACGGTCGCTAAGACAGGTCAGTTATGAAAACTTAGGACACTAAAGAGGCCTTTCTACTGACTCTGAAAAACACCAAAAGACAGATGCCCAGGGTCCTTGCTCAACTGCGTGAATGTGCCTTAGACATACTGCAAGGAGGCATGAGGACTGCAGATGTGGCCAGGGCAATCAATTGCAATGTCCATACTGTGAGACGCCTAAGACAGCGCTACAGGGAGACAGGACGGACAGCTGATTGTCCTTACAGTGGTATCCGAAATTCACAATTGCGGGACAGGCACAAGATGGCAACAATAACTGCCTGAGTTACACCATGCATGAACGCACAATCCCTCCATCAGTGCTCAGACTGTGCGCAATAGGCTGAGAGGCTGCACTGAGGGTGTGTAGGCCTGTTGTAAGGCAGGTCCTCACCAGACATCACCGGCAACAACGTCACCTATGAGCACAAACCCACCATCGCTGGCGTCAGACAGGACTGGCAAAAAGTGCTCTTTGACGAGTCGCGGTTTTGTCTCACCAGGGGTGATGGTCAGATTCGTATTTATCGTTGAAGGAATGAGCGTTACACCGAGGCCTGTACTCTTGTCGCGGGATCGATTTGGAGGTGGAGAGTCGTTCATGGTCTGAGGACGACCATGTCTCGTCAGTCACTGGTACAGAAATGGTTGAGAAACGCTGTACTGTACTGCCAATGTTTTGTCAGCACTACTGCCTGTGTCTAAGTAGGGTGTGTATGGGGGTTGAGTTGGCGCCGTTTGCAATGATGTGGACTGCTGTGGATAAAATGCCAGTCCGCCCCTAGCTCAATTTATTGGTCTGGCTATCTCTGGCCTCTCCATGCTCGCAAAACCTTCATAGCAGGTTAGGAGAGCATTTTCACTTACCCAAACACTTTTTCTAACCTTAACCTCAGTCTCCTAACCTGCTGCGTAAAAGTAATTTCCGTATAAAAGTGGCGTGAAAAGAGTGTTTCTCAAACCGCTTGATCAGCCAGGGATGCAGTCAAGATAATTGAGTAAATAGTTACTGAACATTGGCGTTAGAGGCACAAAATGCATCGTTGTGTAAAAAAAAGAAACCAATTACCAGTCTTGCATTCATATTTTGCATCACCTATGGCTTTGTAAATAAACTGCTGGTATAGTAGCCCAAAGGCCAGCAGATGACAATATCGAGTCGTTTCATTTTACCGTCCAAATGGAATGTATTCAAGCTACAAAAGTGTCGACTTCCTCCTTAACTTGATTTAAGGTGGGGGAAAAAAACGGGGAAATAAGCGTACTTTCTTTATGAAACAGAATTTTCCACCACCAATCTAGGGTGGCTAATGCTACTTCCTGACATTGTGTACAGCATTCACACCAAGGGTAAATAACACTTCCAATGTGTTCGCAATGGTATATCGCATATAAAGGCACACACAGATCGACTTTATTGCTCACTGTTTATTTAGACGTTACATTTTTCACAAGTCTTTTTCATTACAAATAAGACAGATACATCACTCTAGTCACTTTTGAAGTCATTAGTGTATTTCCTAAATTAGGGGTTTTAATGACAGTTTGACACAGTGGGGATCCAGTTTCCCTTTTAATGATAAAATGACATTAATATGCATTCATAAAAAATAACTGCTAAGGTAAAAATTCGGCACGTAACAGTGGTTCTCTGTCCTTACCCTCTTGTAATCTTGTCTCAGTGCAATGTCAACATGTAATGTCCTGGCTCTTTCCCCATGAGTGCAGACATACTTTAGATGCTCGACTCTCCATTGGTCTGTCCTGTTCTTAGACAATCTCCTTCCTTTCTCTCCCTCTCTCCCTCAGCAACACTTCTTCCCCCTCTTCCTCCTCTCTCTGTGTCTGTGAGAGTTGATGTCGACCGTTTCCTTCTCTCGTTCCCGCTCTCTCTCTGCACGACTCTGACTCTGCTTCTTTGTCCGAAGGACCATGTGAGTGAAAGCCATGAACATCTGAGGGAAGAAGAGATGGGGAGAAGGAAAGAGACAGGGCAAGGACTGTAAAATACATAGCACCCGGATACATACCAGTACACACGGAAGTGCTATTCCTTGGAAAGGGAATTCACCACCAGGTCTAAGTTGAAATAAGTTAACCGTTTTAGAGATATAAGAGATAACCATGATCAAACTTCTGATAGCACCACAGCCCACTGGTGTGGACAATTTATTGGCAGTGTAATTATTATATATTTTTTTAATTAAAAAAAGCACAATAAACTGATAATTCCCTGTGAGAGCCATATCAGGTCTCAAGCTCAGCTTTCCCAAAGACATCTGGGATATTTGAGGCTTAGTTTTATTTTATTACTGAGGAAGTGAATGAGGTACACCCTGAGTTAAGAACATGGCTGCTAAGGTCACCTCTTCCACGTTGATGTTTTCTTTGGCGCTCGTCTCAAATACCCGGACGCCCACCGACTCCCCGAAACGCATTGCATCCTGGGAGTCCACCTGCTTCTTGGAGGGGTCGTCATTCTTGTTCCCCACTGAGGGAGGGCGAGAGAGAGAAGTGGGGATGAATGAAAGATGTTTTGGACAGCATAGTACACTACATGACCAAAAGTATGTGGACACCTGCTCGTCGAACATCTCATTACAAAATCATAGGCATTAATATGGAGTTGGTCCCCCCCTTTGCTGCTGTAACAGCCTCCACTCTTCTGGGAAGGCTTTCCACTAGATGTTGGAAGATTGCTGCAAGGACTTGAATCCATTCAGCCACGAGAGCATTAGTGAGGTCGTGCACTGTTGGGCGATTAGGCCTGGCTCGCAGTCGGCGTTCCAATTCATCCCAAGGAAGTTCGATGGGGTTGAGGTCAGGGCTCTGTGCAGGCCAGTCAAGTTCTTACACACTGATCTTGACAAACCATTTCTGTATGGACCTCACATTGTGCATGAGGGCATTGTCATGCTAAAACAGGAAACGGCCTTCCCCAAACTGTTGCCACAAAGTTGGAAACACAGAATCGTCTAGAATGTCATTGTATGCTGTAGCATTAAGATTTCCCTTCACTGGAACTAAGGGGCCTAGCCCAAACCATGAAAAACAGCCCCGGCTGCTCAGCCATGGAAATCTATTTCACGAAGCTCCCGACGAACAGTTCTTGTGCTGACGTTGCTTCCAGAGGCAATTTGGAACTCAATAGTGAGTGTTGCAACCAAGGACAGATTATTTTTACGCGCTTCAGAACTCGGCCGTTCCATTCTGTGAGCTTGTGTGGCCTACCACTTCGCGGCTGAGCCGTTGTTGCTCCTAGACGTTTCCACTTCACAATAACAGCACTTGGAGTTGACTTGTTGGAAAGGTGGCATCCTATGACATGACCGTGCTATGTTGAAAGTCACTAAGCTCTTCAGTAAGGCCATTCTACTGCCAATGTTCATCTATGGAGATTGCATGGCGGTATACTCGATTTTATACACCTGTCAGCAACGGGTGTGGCTGAAATAGCTGAATCCACTCATTTGAAAGGGTGTCCACATACTTGTGTACGTCTATCAGTTCACAATCAGGCATAATACTAGCACATTGGACTGGAAGTCAAAGTCATTCCTCAGTGAATTTTCTTAATTCCTAATTTTCTATCTATCCATTCATCCAATCTACTCTATCTATTTTACTCTTCATCCATCCATCACCTCAGCATACCAAACTCACCTAGGATCTTACAGACGTTGTCACAGTTCTGAGTGATCTCATTAAGCCACCTCTTCACGTTCACAAACGACTCTGGGTTGGTGACGTCGTAAACAATAATCACGCCGTGGGTATTTCTGTAATACCTGGTAGGAGAAACAGGGAGAAAGTGGAAAATAGCAACGGATTCTAAAGAGTACTGTATAAAAACAGGTTGATAGTTTTTCGGGTGATAGTTATCGTTGGCTGGCACTCTATCCCGGGCTGGTATCAATAGCACTTAACTGAGTTAATGACTATAAAACTGAAAGAACAAAACTAACTGAAATTGAGCCTAAATCCAAACCAACTATGGTGAAAAACAGCATTTGTATTGATATATAGCTTCTATACATGTAGATAGATCATTGATATAGATGATAGATTACGTCGAGGTGATGGTCCTAAAGCGCTCCTGGCCCGCCGTGTCCCAGATCTGCAGTTTGACTCGCTCCCCGTCGATGTCCACCGTACGGATCTTAAAATCCACGCCGATCGTAGTGATGTAGCTACCTGCAGGCCAAAGCAGCAAGGTTAGAAACCCGCACACAAACATACACACAACATGCTAAGCACACATTCAGAATCTTGAAGAAAACATTAAAAAAACAGTTCCTAACCACTCACACATTCAAATCGTTTAATAGTATATATTGACCAGATAGAGAACAGCAACTCACCAGAGAAGGAGTTATCTGCAAATCGTAGTAGTAGACTGCTTTTCCCTACATCTAGCACAGAGAGGTCAGACAGGGATGAGAGGTTAGGCGATTAGGCCTTTCTTCATTCACTTCTGAGTAGACAGTATCAGGCTACTTACTGTCCCATTACTAGTAGCCTACATATGGCAAGTCAAATCACTACAGCTTGGGTAAATGTTTTAAAATCTATCATATTGTCTGAAGAGTTAGAGACAAATAAGTCTCCTTTGTAATTCATCAGAGCTGTAAGTTTGGTGAGTAAGTGAGGCCTGTTCATCATAATCACCCAATGATAAACAGATTGACTGATATTTGCTGTGTTACTAAGGAGATTAAGCAGTAATATTAGCCTAATTCTTTAAATCACAACTCACACAATATGAGCTGCCTGCTAAACATCAGTGTAACAGCACAGCACACTTGAATTACACTACTATTTTAACGCAGACAGAGTAAGCACTAAGGGACCACAGGAACTTTGTATGAAAACGGAAGTTAAGATGCACTGACTGGAGTCTCCAATGATGAGCAGTTTGAAGAGATGGTTGTAGTCCTTTCCCGGCCCCGCCATTTCTGCAGACAGTGCTCTGTTGGTTTCAGTAATCCTCTCCCAATAAATGTAGTTCCACAGGAACAGATTCCAGTCTTCCCAAATCCCAGGATGAAACAGTCTCCCCCCCAACGCTACCAGTTCAGAATGGAAGAAGATTTTGTACAGAAAACATCCACAAAACACTTACATTGCAATTTTATTTCCAGTTGATTTCCCAGATCAAGTCCAGAATTCTTATTCAATATTACAAACTAAGTGCAATAATTACCAGTTAAATCAAGTGTATTTCCAGTTTAGTAGATGGCATTCCGTTCTCGTGCTTAGGCCTCGGTTGGTTCTGGTTCCACCTCAGTTCCAGTTCCTCCCACTAACTCCAGTAGGGGATTCCCAGTTATTTGCAGCACCACATTCCGACTCATCACAGGTTTACCTAAGTTCTCTTTCCATCAGTCCAGTAAAGTGTTTTTCCCCCTTAAAGTTGGGCTGCAGTGACAGACGGTGAAGGACTTCTGACACGTTAAACTCTACACAAGAGCAAAGAGACTATCCTCATCAAATTGCGTTCTGGCAGTCAGTCACTACATCCATGAGCATCTGAAAGTGCTCAGTTGTTGGTCTGTGTCCAAGGTAGACGGATTGTTGTTGCTTGATTAGCTAATACTTAGGTATTCCAGTGGGTGGCATATGGATGTAAGGATTCACGTCACTGCTCTTCTCAGTTAGCACTTTTGCTTATCCCACAGTCTCACTGTCATCTCTGCGTCAAGTTAACACGCACCTCTTACAAGAAACAAAAGAACAGGCCTGAAAGGTTGTACAAGCAGAGATCAAAAGCAAAAATCTGAAAGGATGAAGTTCTTCCTCTTTCAATCTACAGTCCATGCAACGTTTTCATCCATTGAACTGCTTCGGTCTCAATCCCTTGGTTTCACTTCCTCTCTGAGCTATGGGCGGAGAAATGGTGGGTGCACAGTACTTCACAGTATTTGGTTTGTTTCAGGCTTTCCTCAGCTCCCTTCTTTGGACCATACCCTGAAAAAGAATGTCTGTATGGAACATTTATCAATGACAATATACAGGGACAGAGTGAGGAGACAACCTGTCATTGTCAAAACTTCCCTGACTGTATGCCAACCTTGTCCCTGTATGCACCCTCCCTTCCCCGTTCACTAGAACAGCTGTGTCTCTAAATTTAACGTTTCCAACCGTTTGCCCTCTCTCCACACACTCATTAAATATAGGCCTATATGAACCACAAATATAGGCCTATATTAACCACATGAAACATCCGCCTGCCTGTATGGTTGAAGGTGAGCTGGATTAGGAAGAAGTTAAAACAAATGTTGGGGGAAATGTTATATGGTTAAATAGTAGAGAGGATATAGGCATCATAGAAACATACTTTTTCTTTGATATGCACTAAGTGACCAAACTATTTTCAGGGACAACTCAAGAATCCCTCAAGTCTGTCCGAGGCGCCGATTTAGGGCGAAATAATAGAAAAGACTGAGGACAGTTTTTTGTTCCATAATAAAAACAGGAAAGAGTACATGGGGCGACCAAGTTAGTTCTTGAAATTGAATCCTGACACATTGGTACAAAGTTAAAATATTTGCTAGGTCTTCTTCTTCATCGTGATTATCAATTAAAACATTACTGAAAATCCTGGGAAAGTGTCCCTCCCTAGTCCCTACAATCGTCAGCTGTCTGAGAAAAACAAGCTGGCTAGGTCGCAACAATAACACTCTTCGTAAATTAGGTACAATCGCAAACTACTCAAAACAGTTGATGACACAAACCACAACGTTTGATTTAGTTTAAACCCTAGAAATGTGGGTTTAACACACTTACCTACCATGTAACCAGAGGACATTATCAGCAGCTAGGATCAGCAGGGACTGTCTGAGCTGAGGCTAGATTCGTTTGTATCCGGGATCTTTGGGGATTGCCATTAGTAAGCCGCTCGCCCACAGACGAAGTTAAAAGTTACTTTCTCATGGAAATTTGATAAACGCAAAACACAACTCGGCTAGATAACGGTATAGGAATAATTCCTCTAGAGTAGCTAATTTTCTATGCGTATTTCAAACGCGTCGTGCTACAAAATGATCAAATGCGATCACCAAAACGATGACTTGTGCAATTGGTCAGTCCGAAGAAGAAATACGAGAATCTGTTGACCGTTCCAGACGTCTTGGTTCCGGGGGGTTGACTCAGGAAAGTTCGGAGCCTTAGACTGGTCCACGGCCCGACGTCTTCAGGCCACACCTGAGTGTTGTTGAGTCACTTTCATCCAAATCATGTGCTTCTCCCTCCTCTCTGTTCATCCCATCTCCCTTCTTGCTCAATGTGCTTTATCTTGTCTCATCAATACATACACAAAACGAAATAGGGCTGTTTGTACTATACTTGTTTAATGGGATTATTGTAGTATTTGGCAGGGTTACTTACACTCACTGCAAATATGAAATAGGAAAACTGGGGAGGGAACCCAACATTCTAGAAATCTAAATTGAATAATCCAAGACTTTATGTAGACAAGACATACAGATATGTCAGACAATTTATTCCTTCAGAGCATAAAACCGGGGCAAATTTATCAAGACTGAAGCACAGATATGGAAAAGTGATCAAAATATTTTATTATCATAAAAAACATGAATCCTGGAATGGGCATCCTTTGAACAAGAAAGGCATGAGTTATGTACAGAATAGTGTAGTACAATTATCCAAGACAGCACATTATGAGCTTAAATGGGGTTGTGTGTGTGTGTCCTCAGAAAGACAGCGAGAAGGTTCTGTAGGACAGGTTGGTGAATACGTCTATCTGGTGACTGCTTCCACCTACTGTGAGCACCTGGAACAGCAAAGACAAAAGAAGACAACCAAGTCCTTCATACACTGAAAACCACCACTGTCCCTGCTTAACAAAACTCAACCATATCAACAGACCATATCAAAACTGAATATCAATTATACCATGTACTGATGCTTTGATGTAGACAAAACTATTTATTACATTGTAGACGCTCTATACCACAGTGCCTTACAGTAGTGAGTGCATAATTACTTTACTTTATCGTACCTACAACCCTGGGCGTTGCAAGCGCCATGCTCTACCAACTGAGCCACACAGGATTTGTGAAAGAGAACAGGAAGACCACAAGCGGGACGAGCAAAGAAGGACATTTAACCTGAGGGGTTGGATGAGTAATGTAGTGTTCAGATGGTTTGTCTAAATGACTCTCACCCTGTTATCAGTGCTGTTGAGGTTCAGTGCCAGCGTGTTGAGGGAGTGGGGGGTGCAGGGTATCTGAGCCTTTACCTCTCCCCCCAGGAGACAGTGGGACACACACTGGCCCTCGCCCACCGACAAGATCTACAGGCGGGAGAGAGGTCACAAATACACACAGACAGACGGACTAGTGTCTACAGTTAGAGAAAGACAAACCAATAAACTCTTTCTCCCTTCACACACACACCCTGAAGATTACACACACAGTCTGGCCCACACACACCCTGAAGATCACACACACCCACACACACCCTGAAGATTACACACACACCCTGAAGATCACACACACACACACAGTCTGACCCACACACACCCTGAAGATCAAACACACACACACACAGTCTGACCCACACACACCCTGAAGATTACACACACACAGTCTGACCCACACACACCCTGAAGATTACACACACACATCTCACCATGTCCTGGTAAAAGTTGGCTTGTCGCTGGCATCCGGAGAGAGGGAAGATGGAGGTGGGTGACATGGAGCGGAGGTGCCATAGAGAGAGGGATGGGCCTCCTCCACAGAGCTGGTGAGGGAAATAAGGGAAAGGGGTTAGGGAGAATTATTTAATTACATTAAAGGAGATCAAATTACCGGAGGAAATGCTGAGTAATCTTACAGTATCTGCATTGCAAATACTTTCAGGTGATTGACCTTGGCGACTGTTCTAACGCATCGCCACGGCAGCCACACTGATAACATAAGTGCCACATTTCAGACTGAGGTACTGAACAAGCCATTACAATTTCTAGAAAGAGAGCTCATCCTATGGGGAAGGGACAGTTGACTAATTGCAAGAGCTGCCCTTTCCTCACCATCCAATCAGATTCTGTCGTCAGGCAGCTGATCCACTTGCCATATTGGGGGCGGGCGCATTCCTAGGAAGAGAGGGGGAGTGAGACAGAAGTGAGAAAGATTTTGTTTGTAGTTTGATGTGTATTTTGTCCAGCAATCTACAGAAAGGTGCCATATAATATGGATGTCAAACGTTCAGCCTGCTGCACAGGCCCTATGCAGGCTCTAGTGTAGACCACCTGTCTGGTTAAATTGTGTTTAGGAGCATTTTGTCATCACTAAACAAGTGAGAAACGTGATAATTGAAAAAAATCTGTTTTCTTGATTTACTATCATCCTAAATTAAGATAATTATTTTGCCATTTACATTTTATTAGATATTACCCAACCTACACAAGCTAATGTTTTGACCACATGAAATTGGGGGGGAATTACACATCCTTTTCCCTCAGATTGGTGATGTTATTATAAAAAATGTATAGTCAACACGATGACAAAAGATCAATTGCTTAAAACATATCAATATGTTTGGTTTTGTACTGCTGATTTTGTCATACGCGCTGGGGTTCGCAGGACTTAGACGGCAGCCATCATTTTCTTTCTGAAATGGCATGGATGATTTGGCAGTTCTCTATAAAAGACGCTAACCACACACCAATGCACAAATTTGACAGTCAAACTATCACTTAAATAGCAGCCAACCGTTGATATCCTATGGAGGGTTGTGATTAGTTGAAGTTAACCCCCCCCCCCTCCTCTAACCAGTGATGTATACATTATTCCCAGATTCCGTGTGGTTTTTGAGCTGTGTTAGTTTTAACAGGACATGCAACATTATTACATTTTAGTAATTTAGCAGACGCTCTTATCCAGAATGACTTACAATAGTGAGTGCATACATTTTCGTACTTTTTCGTACTGGTCCCCCGTGGGAATTGAACCCACAACCCTGGCGTTGCAAGCGTCATGCTTTACCAACAACCTCACGAGACCTCATGCTCCCTCCTCTCGTGCAACAATTGATTTCAACGTGATAATCGACAGGAGTGACTGAGAAAAACAGTGTTGAGTTTGTCTTTCTGTTTTGGTGACCCCTGTACCAAATTTCTACATTACAAAATGTAGCTGACTGTTCTGCAGGTTTTCCTTTAACAAGCGATGTAAAAACATATCCAGTTTCCATGTGTATTTTGAGCCGTGGTTGTTTCAACTGCGCATATACCCCATCGATGAGTGATTTAATGTCACTTGACAAAATAACAGGGTTTTTGGTGCATGTGCAGTTTATAAGGTACTCCTTGATTACTATTGTTGCACATGTGTCTGTAGATTGGGCTATCAATTATGTCTTGTCAACAGGAAGCAACAACAGCATCAGTTTAAACTTAGTTTTAGGAATATTTAAATTGAACTTTCAACATTAATTTCCAATGGTATTGTACTTAATCAGGTAACAACTGCTTAATTAGTACAAAAATAGGCTGTGATTGATTTATTTTGATGACATACCAGAAATCACCAAAACAGGTTTGCCCTGCCTACATATAACCACGTTTTTGGTGAAGCAAAAAAAGAACTGAAATATACTTTTGTGTGTAAGAAAGATGCTACATTATAACTTCTGTACATATGGAGGGTAGGGGCAGGTACCCACCGATCCCAATATCTTACCTCATATTTGTAGACTTCAATGCAGTGCACGGATTGGCCGGTCCTGTGGTCTGGAGGCGGAGCTCAGAGAGTGAGATACATGACAACACTACAGTATAATGTAATACAGCCATGCATTAATTCCAGATGTGTCAGTGACTGACAAGGGAACCTGAAGCAGTAATAGGTTGCTTCATCCGTCACTCACCCCATATCCTGACAGCGCCGTCCTCACTCCCAGAGAGGATCTCCCCCTCCCTCTCTCTCACACTCAGACAGTGGATGTAGTCTGTATGACCCTGCAGAACTGACTGGGGAAGGGAGGGAGAGCAATAAAGAGATTGAACATAAAGGTTAAGTAGCGAGAGAGAGGGATGAAGAGAGAGATAATTGTAAGAAAGAGGGAGAGAGGAGAGAAATTAAAAGAGATGTAGCAACGAAGAATATTTATATAAACGGTCAACATCACATTGCTGAATCTTGAGAAAGAATCGAATAAATTAATTTCTCTCAAACCTTAAAGACACCACTTTCCAGATCCATTATGTGGATGTTATTGTCCCCTCCACCAATCACTAGACTGTTCTCCTGAGAGAGAGAAAGAGAGAGAGAGAATTAAATAGAGAACTTGTCTCAGTACAGTGAGGTACTTAATGAATCTGAAAAGGTGTCTGTGTACTCACTGTGGGATTGACAATCATGGCATTGATCTCCGGGATCTCCAGGCTGGATCTGCAAAGAGGAGCATTTATGAACATACACACTTGTTGGCTACAAGCATCAGACAGCAAAGACAAACATCGGGAGATAAAATAACCAACACAAATGTACACAGTCTACACACAGACAAGATTTCTTGTGTTTTCTCAAAACAAATGTACGGCTGATTGGTGCCTTACTTGTAATTTGGCCTCCTTGTCCAAGCAGCCTTGGTATTCTGGGAGAGAGAGAGAGAGACAGAGACTTAGTCCATCTCACATACCCTCATAGACTGTATAGAAATACATACTGTTCACACTAAACAGCCATTCATTTTGGTAGGCTTGCTTTATCTTGTAACGGCCTTACCCGCTTGATAAGCTCAGCCCAGCTCCATGCACTGATCTCTCCATTGCCGGCACTCAGGAGGTGAGAGTCCGTGGAGAAGAGAGAGAAGACGGGGCCCTCGTGAGCTGAGAGAGAATAAACGAGTGAGGGCGAGAAATACAGAAAATTAAGAAATAGAAGAGGGGTAAGAGGAGCAGACTGAGAGACAGGTGTCACAATCTAGGGATGAAGGGTGAGATACAGCATGTCTTGAAAGCTATTTCACACTGGTGTTCTACCATAAAGTAGCAAGTAGAGAATGTTTCAACACATCAAAGGAAAGAGAGACTGACCAGTAAATGTGAGGATGGGTGTCTGGCTCAGATCTGTAGCATCTGGGCTAAGCGCTGAGGAGAGACTGGGGAAAATGATTAAAATAGCAAATTACTGTAAAGAACCCAAGTAAATAAGATGCATTGGACTTGTGCGTTTCAGATAAAAATGTGCTTTATCCATTCAAACATTTAAATTATAATTTTTTATTGCAGGAACAGGCTGATTACATCATCTCTGTTCATATCAGTGTATTTGTCACTACTCAAAGTGCAAGCAGCCAGTAAACTACATGTCCTCGACTTCGCTCGGTCTCACCTGAACACCGCTATCTCGCCGTAGTTATTGCCGGCGGCTAGAAAGCGACCACAGGGAGAGAAACTCTGGGAGAACACTGACATGTGGAGGTGCTGGACGAAGAACAGTGACACATAGTTAATGTAATTAAGATATCAGATTTAAAAAAAAAACAATAGCAACATTTTAAAACATATTGAATGGGTATGATACAAGTATTGCTAGCTAGATGTTTAACGTTACAGTAACATTAGCTAACTAATGTAGATAGCTAGATGACTAATAACATGTCTGTAAGCGTTCATGTAGCTAGTGCAAACTAAATTAGCTACGATCACATTGCTAGCAATCGTGTAATCGGAACAGGCGACTTGATTGCCGTTGATTGCATGACTATTCCTGATATGGCCAGAAGAAAACAGTGTAAATGCATAAACGGTAGAAACTGTTACCTCGATAGGACCCATTGCGCATACGAATATACAGTTTTAAGCGTCAAAAAATATAAATATTGTTGAACTCAACTAATGTTTGAGAATGTCGTGTTTCCCATTTAAACCAGTCGCCAAAATATGACGTCAGAGCACATTTTACAAGCATTCTGGGACATGAAATCACTGATGCGATAGAAGCCACAGATAGAACAATGAGAATGAGACAGATAATAGAATCCTTTTCCAAAGCGTCTGGTTTATATCTTAACATTAATAAATGTGAACTCATAGCTGTCAAATATTGTGTGACACCTTCATATTATGGTATTCCAGTAAAAGAAGAACTTACATATTTAGGCGTAACCATTACAAAGGATCAGAAGTCTAGAGGCTTACTAAATTTGAACCCTTATTAAAAAAAACAGAAGAAGCTAAATCAATGGCTACAGAGGGACTTATCTTTAAAAGGTAGAGTCCTAATAACCAAGCCTGAAGGTACCTCTAGACTAACATATGGCGCTCTATCTTTATATCTTGACAGTAAAATAAGCAAGGAGATAGACCAGATGCTTTTCAACTTTCTTTGGAGAAACCGTACCCATTACAGGACTTTACTACTTTAAATAATACTTTTAAGATCAATTGGATAAAACAATTCCAAAAAAGACCCACTTCTATCTGGAATTTTATTCCTCATCATGTCTTCTCTACTTTTGGTGGTCTTAACTTCATGTTGTTTTGCAATTATAATATTGACAAAATTCCATTGAAACTCTCTGCTTTTCATCGGGCAGGTTTTCTTGTCATGGTCCTTAATTTATAAACACAATTTTTCTCCACACATATATTATATATGGAATAATCGGGATATATTGTATAAAAATAATTCTTTGTTTTTAGAATATTGGTTCCGAAATAATATCCTATTGGTGAGCCAACTGGTAAATCCAGAGGGTCTTTTACTCAGTTATAAGGAATTCTTATCACTTTACAAGGTCCCTGTAACACCTAAAGATTTTGCAATTGTTTTAGATGCCATTCCCTCAGGTGTTGCTCTGTTATTCAGGAACGTGTCAAGACCTGACCCTCAGAGCCTACCTTCTATTGACCCTGTTGACTCCTCAGTAGGAAAGATTTGTTTCTCTTTTGGTCTATTCAACAACAGAGCGATACGTGCCTTATTTCAGCAGGATGTTGTATCTATACCTTATGTCATGCCTTATTGGAAAGGATTTATTGATAATATCTGTTGGGGAAAAAGTTTGGATGTTGCCATACACATACCTACTTGTTAACAAAATTAAGGAAGTTTCCTTTAAAATTATTCATAAATATTATCATGCCAACCACTATATGAAGACGTTTAAGGAAAAGATCAACTCAAATTGCTCCTTTTGTAATAACCACCCAGAAACAGTGTTGCATCTTTTTTGGCATTGTATTCATGTAAGAAAACTGTGGCAAGACATCAGTAGATTTATAATTGAACTAATTTATGAAGATTTTACACTATTGTGGAGAGATGTACTGATTGGATTCTTTACCTACAATAGAATGTATGTCCCTTAAGGTCCTTGTGTAATGTGATATTGTACCCAATTTTCCTTTGTATATTATTTATATATACTTGTGTTCCCACATGTACTTCCTATATTGATTTGATGTTAATAAAAAAATATGAAGTGGAAAAAAAGAGAATGAGACAGATATTTCACCGGATGTATTAATGTGAAGCATCCGGTTGGCGTTTCCATTCACTACCACATATGGCGATGACAGGAGTGCACGTGGAAATGACAGGCTCTGGTCTATCTTGGATAAAACATATTTGTAGAGGCTGTGATTGCACCGGGAAAACTATAAGGAGTTGCATTTTACCATCAGTAGCTAGGTTTCCATCCAATTGGCGACAGATTTTCATGCGAATGTTCTAAAATCTGCATAAAAACAATATGCACATTTTCCCAGAAGAGATGTTTCCATCAAATTGACTTGTGCAGATAAAAATCTGTGCGTGATGACAGTGGACATAAAAGTACTTTCCCCGGTGAAATTCCCATGTACCGAATAAACAATACAGGTGAAATGGGTTTTCATCGCATTTTCAACTCTGATGGTTTTGTCGTAAAAAATGTTGCGTTATATAGCAAGTGCGCCCACTCTGGTATTGGCACGTGGGCTCTAGCTAACAGCTCACAGATAAATGCGGGTAGGCCAGCCTACATGAGATTATTATGGACAAAAGAGCGAATTTATTTTAATTCGTCAAACGACAGCAAAGCATCGATGATCAAATCTAATTTTATTGGTCACATTCACATAGTTAGCAGATGTTAATGCAAGTGTAGCGAAATGCTTGTGCTTCTACTCCCGACAGTGCAGTCATTCTAACAAGTAATTTAACAACTACCTAATACACACAAATCTAAAGGGATGGAATAAGAATATGTACATGTAAATATACAGATGAGCGATGACCAAGCAGCATAGGCAAGATGCAATAGATGGTATAAAATACAGTATATACATATAAGATGAGTATGTAAGATATGTAAACATTAAAGTGGCATTATTATAGTGACTAGTGATCCATTTATTAAAGTGGCCAATGATTTCGAGTCTGTATGTAGGCAGCAGCCTCTCAGCGCTAGTGATGGCTGTTTAGCAGTGTGATGTCCTTGAGATAGAAGCTGTTTTTCAGTCTCTCGCCCCCGCTTTGATGCACCTGTACTGACCTCGCCTTCTGGATGGTAGCGAGGTGAACAGGTAGTGGCTCAGGTGGTTGTTGTCCTTGATCTTTTTGGCCTTCCTGTGACATCGGGTGCTGTAGGTGTCCTGGAGGGCAGGTAGTTTGCACCCGGTTGATATGTTGTGCAGACCCACACCACCCTCTCGAGAGCCTTACGGGTTGTGGGCAGTGCAGTTGCAGTTGCAGTACCAGGTGGTGATACAGCCCCACAGGATGCTCTCAATTGTGCATCTGTAAAAGTTTGTCAAGGTTTTAGGTGACCAGAATTAGACCTTCAATATTTATTGGAAAGGAGCATCAATTGAGCTCATCACCTTGCACTTTCATCACCCTGTGAAATTCATTTATTTAATCTGTAGCCTAATAATCTGCATGCTTTCCTAAGTGTGCAACTGCAGCCTGCATGTGGATATTCCTGCATCTGCAGGATGCCCCCCTTCCCTCTCGAGCACCACCTTGTTTTCTGCATGAACGCCCTCACTCCCTGCCTGCTGTGTACCGTACTAGCAGGCTAAACTAGCAGTGTCCTTCGCGCCTGTCTGCCGAACACCTGCCATTCGCAGAATTGCTGCGGGGAAACAGTGCCCGCCCGTTTTGCGGTGGCTGGCATCCAACGTTCTTGTGCATTAACGCCACCTATTGTCCTGCCACTGCCTGTCCTAGATTAAAAATGGACCATTAGAAGTATAGAAAGTGTCCTCAGCACATGCAGGAACGCACTGAATTGCAGGCCGCAATTGCACCCTTCGAGGCGCTTTCGACTAGTAGCGAGAGGACAACACGTTCGTTACTCCAAGTTTACTTATATATTATAGCGATATTTGTGCATAAAAGCGTTTCCGCCTACAATTCTCGCATAATTAATTTTACTCACACAAAGATCCCACCTTGCCTTGCGTGTTGTCGACATTTGATAAGTTTACCTACAAATGTTATGTTTCCATCGGTCCTGTTTCCATCAACACAGTAATTTAAGTACAAATTAACTTAACAAAATTAAATCAAAATCAGTAAATTTCTCAAAGAAGATCAACCAGATTACAGTAGTTTACTCGCATAAAACGTGTGGATGGAAATCTGGTTAGTAATTGCACTTTTTACTTACAAATTAATCCGTTGTGAACAGACGTATTTAACATCAAATGGAACGAGATTTTAGTTCTAGGTTGCAGAGTACTTACACATGGTTGCATGGTTTAAAATCAATCACTGCCAACACAAATGAAGATACAACTTTTTATTTTCACAAAGAGAAACAAACCAAGAGTTGCAGTTTCTAGTCAACATATATGGAAACAGCACGTATTCCATTCGGTGATAACCAAAATACAGATGAGTCATATCTACATGTAGAATGCACAAATACAGAGGGGGCAGAAAAAGCGCAGTGAACATTACTTTGTTGTTGTGAGATAATTTAATAGGACTGTGTGTGTGTGTGTGTTTTGATTCTGGAATGCTTCACTCCAGTCTGTATGGGTCTGCAGAGGTTACTTTCCTATCATGGACTCTCACCTACCATTTACAGTTACATTTCTTCCTTACAGTACAGCATAAAACAAAATGTACAGAAACCCTTGACTAAAAGCAGACTTCTTGGCCTCTGTTGGGTTTCAAATTCTGCCTCTCTCTTCCTGTGGTGCTATCCTCATGCCACAGAATCAACAACAACGCTTAATTCACTCAGTCATTCACAGATCAAATGTCCATAACTTCCCCCTCCCTATAATATTCAATGGTACAGTCCAGTTCAAACCAGCCCAGAAGTGTTTAGGAAAAATCTGAGGATTGAGGGGAAAAGTTAGTTACATTTCAGAGTGAAGGGTCATTTTCTTCTCCTACTGCTTGGAGATCGGCTTGGGGACTGCCTGCTGCCACTCCTAGAAAAAAGAGGAAGAATAACCAAATAAATCAATACAGATAACTCCACAATCACGATTGACATACACAGTAGTTGCTAGAGTAGTTTATTTACATTTTAGTCATTTAGCAGACCTTATACAACTAGTGCGCATTCATCTTAAGATGGCTAGGCGAGAATCACATATCAATTTTCCCTCAATAAAACATTAACATGTACTTATTTCTCGAAACCTGTACCTTCTGTTGGAGTCAATCATTTGAAAGATTAGTCTGTTTTGTCCAATAGGAACAGAGAGAAATATGTTTGCCTGGCTAGTTGGCTACTGACCTGCGGGTGGGTGGGGAATGTGCAGGTCGCCTCTGTCTGGGTGGAGAGTAGCTGAGGGAGCGCGAGTCTCTCAGCGAATCAGCTGGCACTCTGTGAGGTCGCGCCGGGCTGAAAGAGATGACGAGAGATGTCAAAAGTCAAAGATCAGAAATATTCCAGACTTTTTGAATAACAATAAATAACATTGTCATTTCCATGAATCATAACTAGAAGGATTAAAGTATAGGAGTTCTGGTCACCAATCAATGGTAATAATAGATCTGTAACAAATAGTTAACGTTACGTCAGCACCTCTTTTTCTTGTCTTCCTTCTCGCTTTCAGAAGAGGATGATGAGGAGGACGAGGAGGAGGAAGAGCTATGGGCAGCCGCTATCCTGGCACCTCTGGGAGGGAGAGAGGAGGGGGACATTGTAAAGAGAGGAATCATGTCAGTTCTATTTAGGACATCTCTATCCGCAATGTTCAATATATTATGATCCAAATGTAAAACATGTCAGTCATTTTACACTCCTTACGCTTCTCCGTGCTCTGCATCAGAGTCAGAACTGTCTGATGAAGACGAAGAGGAAGATGACGAGGAGGAGGAAGAAGATGATGATGATGAGCTGGGGCTTCCCATCTTTCCTTTCTTTTTCTCTTTGGCCCCCTTCTCGCTCACACCGTTTTCAGTCCTGACTGGTCGGTCAGAGCCGCGTGAGGGGAGCACCGCAGGTGATTGGGTCCTCGAGGTATCTCGTAGAGAGACTCTTGTCTCTGAATGGCTGAGGGCCTGTGGCGACCTGGAGCGGGGCGGGTCAGAGTGCCGTGTTTCTTTGGGGTGGGCTCTGATTTCTGATTGGCTGGGAAGGGGACTGGTCTCCTTGGAGGGGAGCGGTGAGGAGATGGAACAAGCCTTCCTTCCTCTGTCTCCCCCTTTCTCTCGCTCCTCTCTATCACCTCTTCGGTCTTTCTCTACCGTTGGTTTCATCAACTTTTCTACAGGCGGCTCCTTTCTCTCTCGGGCCGGAGAGGGGGATGAGGAAGAAGAAGAACCAGAAGAGGAAGAGGGAGAGCGACGGGGTGGGGGGACCTCTTTAAGAGGTTGGCGCTCTCGCCTCTCTTGCTCTTTTTCACGTTGCCGCTCTTTTTCCCTCGCTCTCTCCAGCTCTCTATTCTTCTCTCTCTCCTGGTGTCTCTGCCTTTCTCTGGATAGCGAGTGGCTGCTTCTCCTTTGTCGAACGGGAGAGGGGGATCGCCGGGACCTGAGGGACATGAAAACAAATACACAAATTAAATAAACAATTCAGAATCTGGTTTGGCAATCTGAGGTCTTGGCAGATTTGAATTGAGTTATTATTGATGTACGCAGGAAGTTGCCCCACTGTGTGTGATGTTTGATTGATGTGTGTATAGTTGAGTTGCATTTGATTTGGTGTGAATAGGTCCTGTTCCTACCTGTAGAAGGGACTGCGTCTTCTGGGACTCCTCGACCTGCTCCTCCTGGCTCCTCTGTCTCTGGAACGATCTCTCCCTCTATCCCTCGCTCTCTGCCTCTCTCGGTTGTGCTCTAGCTCCCGGCTGCGGCTCCGCCGTGGGGCGTAGTGGCGAGTCGGGGAGCGGGAAGGAGGGGAGGCTCTCCGGGTGGCGGCTTGTCGTCGGGGGCTGGGGGAGCAAGTGGGGGGGTCCTGGTACTGCCGTGGGGGGGTGCGGCGAGGGGGGGAGGGCCGCGGGACAACTGCTGCTGCGGGGGCTTTTGGGGAGGGCGCCCTCCTCTCCCACTCTCTCTCCTGCTCAGAGGGGCTGTACCTCTCTGCCCTCCTGGCCTGGCTCTTCACCCCTCCCTCTCTCTCCTTCTCTCTTTCCACTTCAGTGGGGGAGTACCTCTCGCCTCCGCCTTGGGGGGCTCCTCTTCTGGGAGGAGAGGGTGGAGGGCTGGAGCTCTCTACCTCGGTGGGGCTGTACCTCTCCTGTCCCTTCCCTCGCTCCTTCTCTCTGTCTGTGGGGGGGTAGCGCTCTGCAGCAGAGGGGAGTTGGGAGACAGGTGCCTTTTGGGGAGCAGGGGGCGGGTTTTCCCTTTCAGAGAGCATGGACCTGTCCCCTCCTGTTCTCTCACGTTCCTTCTCTCTCCCGGTAGCTCTCTGTCCGTCACTCTCTGAAGCGCTCTCTCTGCCCCCATTGGCCAGATACCTCTGGAAGGCAGCACCTACAGCGGGAGGGGAGATGAGAGCGGGGGGGGCTTTTATCACTGGGCCGCTCTTCACCACTGTTCCCTTTTTCTTCTCTCCCTCGGAGGATGAGGAAGAAGAGGAGGATGATGATGATGAGTCAGAGGATGAGGAAGAGCTGTCGCTGTCACTCCCGCTGCTACTGCTGCTCTCCTTCGCTTTTGGTTTCTCCTTCTCTCTTTCCTTTGCCCTCTCCAACTCCTTCTCTCGCTCCTTTTCCGGCAGGCTTCGGTCTCTGTTCTCCCGCCTGTTGTCCTCCTCCGCGTGTCTTTTTTTCTCCCTCTCCCTCCTCTCCCCCTCACCCTGTCGCTCCGCGCGGAGGTCTTCAGACAAAATTCTAGACGGATGTTGTTGGGTAGAAGACAGTCTGCCGGACCTCTCGCGCTCTCTCCCTCCATCTCGGTTTCGCTCCCTCTCTTTTTCCCTTTCGCTCTCCCGCTTCCTCTGCTCCTCTTGTTTCTCCCTCTCTCTGCTTAATTCCCTCTCCCTCTCTTTCCCCCTCTCCTCCGGTTTCCTCTCTTTCCCCCTCTCCTCCGGTTTCCTCTCTTTCCCCCTCTCCTCCGGTTTCCTCTCTTTCCCCCTCTCCTCCGGTTTCCTCTCTTTCCCCCTCTCCTCCGGTTTCCTCTCTTTCCCCCTCTCCTCCGGTTTCCTCTCTTTCCCCCTCTCCTCCGGTTTCCCCTCTTTCCCCCTCTCCTCCGGTTTCCCCTCTTTCCCTCTCCTTCCCTCGTGCTCCCTTTCTTTCTGTCGTCCGTTGATGAGAGGTGACTGAGGGACAGGGGATGTGGAGTCGCGGGATGAGTTTCTACCTCTCCCGCCATCACTTTTCCGACTAGGGGGAGATCCTTCTTTCTCACTCCCTCTCCCCCTCTCTCTGTCAGCTGGGGCTCGGGCATTTCTTTCCTTACCTCGCTCCCCTTCTCCACTCCTTCCTCTCCTTGCTCCCTCTGTTTCTGGAGATGGAGACAAGGAGGAGTCTCGTCTTTGTGGTTTGTCCTTCTTTCCGCTCCTCTGTTTCCTGGTGTCCAGTTGTTTCGGGGGTGGAGAGGGGGATGAAGAAGAGTCGTGTCTGCTCCTCTGCAGCATTGTTCTCTCCTTTCCTCTATCCCTCTCTCCACTTCTGGAGCGCCTGGCTTTCTCTCGTTCCAGTCGAGGAGGAGAGGGGGAAGAAGAGTCGTGTCTTGTTCTGGTAGGCTTCACTTTCTCACGCTCCTCTCTTTCTTTCTCTTTGTCCTTCAGTCGCTCCTTCTCCCGTTCCTTGTCTGCCCTCGGTCGGCGTTCAGGGGAGCTGGGATACCTGGGAGATCTCTGAGAGGGAGAGGAGGAGAGGGAAAAGGAGGTAAGGAGAGAGGTGAGCAGAAAATGGAGAATGAGCGAGTGTTGGAGGCCATTGATTATGCCCAATTGGCACAAAACAGGTTTTTAAAATGGTAGAGGGAGCTGATCACCAGACCAATCACAGGTGGTCTTACCGCTCTGCCTCCCGAACGCTGTGGACTCCCGTCCTCGCGACCACGCTCCCTCCTGTCTGGAGATGGCCCCTTTCTCCCCTCTGCTCTCTTGACAGGCTGGTTCTTCTGCCTCTCTCTCAGCGGGGCAGGGGATTGGCTGATCAAATGAAGATATGGCATGAGAGATGGAATAACAGCATGGGGTGCAACTCAAAACTGCCTTGACTTTCAAGTTACTGAATTGAATAACTAGAATTGATGCGAGTAGGATTTCAAATTTTCACTAAAACTTCAACGGGGATTTGTGGAAAACCTGGGAATTTAGAGTAAGTTACAGCCCCAAATTGTTCTGGTGACCCGGAAGTACCTGTGAGCAGAGCTGGAGGACCCACTCCTATGGCGCCGTGTCTTACTCTGGGGCAGAGTCTCATTTTCACTTCTCTTGCGTTTTTTCTTAGACGCCTGGTTCTCGTCTGAGGAGCTGAGATGGGGAACAAACAAAGTATTTTAGTACACACACACACACTATGAACCACGTTCTGTAGGACCCACGTTCTGTGTAGGACCCACGTTCTGTGTAGGACCCACCTATCTTTGTCATCCTTTTCTTCCGACCCGTCCCTAGAACAGAAAACACAAAGTCTTTGTTCATTAAGCTGAAAAAGGTTAATGCTCGCACACATCACACCGAACGCGAATCTAGCGTTTGTCTGTCGATCGTTCAGCACACTTTGTTTTCAGGGAACACCCGCTGTACGTGATTCCACATGTACAACTACTGTGATTATTATTATTTGACCATGCTGGTCATTTATGAACATTTGAACATCTTGGCCATGTTCTGTTATAATCTCCACCCGGCACAGCCAGAAGAGGACTCCACCCCTCATAGCCTGGTTCCTCTCTAGGTTTCTTCCTAGGTTTTGGCCTTTTTAGGGAGTTTTTCCTAGCCACCGTGCTTCTACACCTGCATTGCTTGCTGTTTGGGGTTTTAGGCTGGGTTTCTGTACAGCACTTTGAGATATCAGCTGATGTACGAAGGGCTATATAAAATAAACTTGATTTGATTTTGTAAAACCGGTACACACCCAGCTTGCAAATTACGATCAGAGGTGCTAAGTACTCTGGGCCAGCAAATTGTATTGGTGTGTCTGAGCCCGAAGGAGTCCTCGGTAGCACAGGTGATCATCAAGCTGTAAGCATGCACATCTCTTACACAAGAGGTTCTGATCCACTACAATTGAGATGTTCTGAAATAACTAGCAATGTTATGACACTACGCTGGACATTAAGTCCATTCACTGACTGCAAAATGAAAAACGACTGGAAACCTTTTCTTTTTCTTCTTTTTAGTTTTTTTCACCCGTCTAGGAGAGGGGCTCTCTGAGCTGAAGAGAAGAGAGTAAAGTGATGTCAATCAAACAAGCTATGCATTATTTTTACGCATGCACACAAAATAGGACTGTCTCATTCCATTCTTTCTCCCTCTTCTCTCACCTGTCTCTGTTCTTGTTTTTCTTCCTTTTCTTCTTGCGGCTCTGTTTTCGGGCTGGGGAGTCCGAGTCCTCTGACTCTTCTACCAGCCTGAGAGAGAGACGGCGAGGAAGAGAGAGAAATGAAGAGATGGTAAGTAACAGAGGGGATAAACAAAGGAAAATCAGAGATACACAAGAAAGGCTAGCTAGCTAGGAGACCCCCCCCCCCCCCCCCCCCCCCCCTGACTTACGCATATTTCTGCTGCTGTTGCTTCTCCCTCTCCAGCTTCTCCTGCTCCCTCTTCTCCTTCTCTCGCTCCTTGCGCTCCGGATGGAAGGAGGAGCCATCTACATAGTCCGTGGCGATGCCGAACGCCGCCTTCAGCCGGTCGTTCTTCTGCTGATTGGCTGCAGCCAGGGCGTGAGTCTCTGTCGCCCTGAGAGAGAGAGAGGGAGGGGGGGTATTTTTCAATAGGTCCTATTATTTTCACGCTAGGTTACTCCCCAAAGAGTGGAACAGTGGTGTTTCACCACCTTGTTCAATGGCCAGCAACTGTAGGAAGAGCCACGTCATTAAGCAACAGAACAGTGTACTGCCGCGACGTGGTCAGTCTTTGTGGCTGGGACTGCAAGTTTGTGTCCCAGATTTCAGTTAGCTGCTAGCCATGTGGAGCAGGCAAACAACACTGGTGGGCTAGCACTGCTGATTTCATCCCAGGCTAGGCACAAATGCTTCAGGTGTGAGATGATTCCCACACAATCACAAGATGAAGATATGGTGAAAGTGGAAAATGGACAAGGATTAGTCTGCCCTAAATGCACCACCATCAAGCAGCTTAGGGAAGAGATCCTCCGGCTGTTAGCTCGGCTGCGAGATAAGAAAAACCTGCTTTCTATGTACACCGACCTTGCTGTAACCCAGGCAACCAAAATCTCAGTTTTAAATGCCTGCTATAGCTAAGCTGTTGTTGAGTCGGGCAGCGTTGATCTGTCCAAATCTAACGGACAGATGTGAAGCACAACTCCGCGGCCCATGGGAGACTGGACACAGGCGTAGGAGATCGGGGAGGCAGTTAGGCCACCTGTCTATCCGATCCAACTATCAAACAGCTTTGCCCTGCTTGAGATGGACCTAGCAGCCCCGGGAATCCGCACGGAGCATGGGTGTATACCAACAGCCGACAGCTGTGTGGCACAGTGGCAACCTCCCCTACAGCCATCACAGTTCAGCAGGTCGTTTCCCCATCGGATTCCATCACAACTACAATCATTGTGGGCAGCTCGATGGTGAGAGATGATGGCCTGCCTACGGTCTGTGGACCGACTAAGGTCCACTGTCACACAGGAGCCCGTGTCCATGACATCAACTCTCTTCTGCCCACGGTTCTGGTCAACTACTCCAATAGATACCATCGTCACTCACGTAGGTTTAAACAACATTCGTGTTAGGCGATCTGAGGGAGAACTAGAGAGATTTTTTTTAAGACCCTTGCTAGCAGAGGGAAGATAATTATCATCTCTGGCCCTCTCCCGTGCTACCGAAAGGGTTCGGAACGTTTCAGCCGACTCTTTGCCCAAAACGAGTACCTGAAGAAACTTTGCAACGACAGGAATGTCTTTCTGTGGGCACAACCAGCACTTTTTAAGAGATGGGATTCCCCCTAATCGCAGGGGTTCCAATTTCCAGCAACATCAAATGTTTTAGAGACTGACAGACAGGGTCTGGTAGGGCTCCAGTTCTCCCTGTCAGAATAAGCAGAAGAGGAAACCATAACTCCTACAACAATGGCACTTTGGTTATTGCAAGTAACCTAATTTTGTGTTCCTTTAACTCTGTATGAACTCACTAGAAAGCAAACTCATCTCCTACCATTCTGATAGGTTGGAGACTGTCAGAAAACGTGGCTGTAACGTTAATAAGTTGGTTGTTATTCCATTGGTTACCTCTAGGCAGATGCCCCAGCTAAAGAGTGGCCCACACATTGAATACGGCACTCTTAAATGCAATCAGTAGTAAAACCTCTCTCGTGAATGACCTCATTACTGAGCGCAGTAAGTTGATTGCATGTTTCTCACTGACACATGGCTGTCTTCAGACTGTAGAGCCTCTCCCCTAAGACTACAGCTTTTCACACTATCATTAAAAAGGGGAAAAGGGTGGGGACAGCATCTATTTTTATTTATGCTCTCAGCTGTAAGGACGTTTCATTTGGTGACTTTGGGTCTTTCAAGCAGCATGCTATAGTGTTTCAATTTCAGCCACCGGTGTTGGCCATAACCCGGTATAGGCCACCAAAGCACTGCTTTACCGATTACACCAAGGGTGAGGCCAACCCACCTCTCCAATCTGTCCTTGGATTTAAGTGGTGCATTTGAGACTGTTGACCGAGACTGGACAGATTGGAGGTTGTTTGGCCTCTCCGGTCCAGTTCTAAATTGGTTTAGGACCTATTTAACCGGTCGAGTCACCCTTGGTGAAGATAACTCAGAAAATACTTATCACGGTGCAGGGTTCCACAAGGTTCAATTTTGGGTCTGGTACTGTTCAGTTTACACAGTTGAAGTCAGAAGTTTATATACACTTAGGTTGGAGTCATTAAAACCCACTTTCCAACTACTCCACAAATTTCTTGTTCACAAACTATAGTTTTGGCAGGTCGGTTAGGACATCTACTTTGTGCATGACAAGTAATTTTTCCAACAATTGTTTCCAGACAGATTATTTAACTTATAATTCACTGTGTCACAATTCCAGTGGGTCAGAAGTTTACATACACTAAGTTGACTGTACCTTTAAACAGCTTGGAAAATTCCAGAAAATTATGTCATGGCTTTAGAAGCTTCTGATAAATTATGTCAATTAGCCTGAGTCAATTGGAGGTGTACCTGTGGATGTATTTCAAGGCCTACCTTCAATACCAGTGCCTCTGCTTGACATCATGGGGAAATCAGCCAAGACCTCAGAAAAAAATAGTTGACCTCCACAAGTCTGGTTCATCCTTGGGAGCAATTTCCAAACGCCTGAAGGTACCACGTTCATCTGTACAAACAATAGTACGCAAGTATAAACACCATGGGACCACAGAGCCGTCATACAGCTCAGGAAGGAGACACGTTCTGTCTCCTAGAGATGAATGTACTTTGTTGCAAAAAGTGCATATCAATCCCAGAACAACAGCAAAGGACCCTGTGAAGATGCTGGAGGAAACAGATACAAAGGTATCTATATCCACAGTAAAACGAGTCCTATATCGACATAACCTGCACATGGGGACAAAGATTGTACTTTTTGGAGAAATGTCCTCTGGTCGGATGAAACAAAAATAGAACTGTTTGGCCATAATGACCATTGTTATGTTTGAAGGAAAAAGAGGGGGGCTTGCAAGCTGAAGAACACCATCCCAACCGTGAAGCATGGGGTGACGGCATCATGTTGTGGGGGTGCTTTGCTGCAGGAGGCACTGGTGCACTTCACAAAATAGATGGCATCCCGAGGGAGGAGAATTATGTGGATATAGAGAAAACATCTCAAGACATCAGTCAGGAAGTCAAAGCTTAGTCGCAAATGGGTCTTCCAAATGGACAATGACCCCAAGCATACTTCCAAAGTTGTGGCAAAATGGCTTAAGGACAACAAAGTCAAGGTATTGGAGTGGCCATCTCAATCCAATAGAAAATTTGAGGGCAGAACTGAAAAAGCGTGTGCAAGCAAGGAGGCCGAAAGACCTGACTCAGTTACACCAGATCTGTCAGGAAGAATGGGCCAAAATTTACCCACCTTATTGTGGGAAGCTTGTGGAAGGCTACCCAAAACATTTGACCCAAGTTAAACAATTTAAAGGCAATGCTACCAAATACTAATTGAGTGTATGTAAACTTCTGACCCACCGGGAATGTGATGAAAGAAATAAAAGCTGAAATAAATCATTATTAAAATAAAGTGGTGATCCTAACTGACCCAAGACAGGGAATTTTTACTAGGATTAAATGTCAGGAATTGTGGAAAAACTGAGTTTAAATGTATTTGGCCAAGGTGCATGTAAACTTCCAACTTCAACTGTATATTTTAACCCTTGGCAGCTTTATCAGAAAGCACAGCATTGATTTTCACTGCTAAGCAGACTATACACAACTTTACATTTCTGTCACAAGAGGATTTTAACTCCAATACAAGACCGAGGTACTTGTTTCTGGAGCCAAAGCAGAGTAAAGAGTATCTGGCCGCACATTTTAATTCACAGGCAATAAAGACAAAACACCAGGTAAAAAACATAGGTGTTATATTAGATTGTGAACTCAATTTCGAATCACACATTAGGAATGTGACCAAAATAGTATTTTAACACCTGAGGAACATTGCCACAGTGCAGCCATGTCTCTCTCAGGCGGATACAGAGACCCATCATCCACGCTTTTATTACAAGCAGGATTGACAACTGTAATGCTCTTCTGTCTGGACTACCCAAGGATGCCATTGGTCAACTGCAAAACATACAGAATGCTGCAGCATGGGTACTGACCAAGACCAGACAGAACACATTACACCGGTTTTAAGGTCTCTGCTCTGTTTTAAAATACATTAAGAATATTCTATTTGTTTTTGTATCAATCCACAACTGTGCACCCAAATACATGTTAGACATGCTTTTAAGGTATGTACCCAGTAGGTCCCCTGGCACTTGCCGGTTAACTATACCAAAGACTAGGACCAAGAGGCATGGCCAGGCAGCCTATAGTTACTATGCCCCCAGCCTGAGAACCTGAAACTTTTTTTGTTGAGTAAATATTTCAGTTTTTATTTTCTTTGATTTTTCCATGTCTGAAATGTGCTGCATAAATAAATGATTTGAGTTTATTCAAAGTTTGTGCAGCCATGCTGGTCTGCAGTAGAAATGTCACTGCTCCGTAGTGATGGCTAGACCAGTGGTGGTTTCACTAGTTTCATTACTCTACAGTGATCTGTGGTGGAGTGTACTTACGATGTTCTCTCGGTGGGGGCCGAAGGTGGCTCCTGCTTCTCCTGCAGCATCATGCGGAAGCTGTTCACCTTCTCTTCAATCTCCTCAGCGGAATACCTGTCATCAACACACACACAGACAGATCAGCAGATAAGACTCAGCAGCTAACTCTCTCCTTCTGCACCCCATATCGATTCCCCTCAGAGAGGAATGGGAGGGACTGAAATATTTGTCGAGAAAGGGTGAAGACCCTTTAGGGAATGGGGGGGGACTGAAATATTTGGACCCTTTCTCTCCAAATATTTCAGTCCCTCCCATTCCTCTGAGGGGAATCGATTAAAATGGTTCGACTGCGTGGAGTTTGCACTGGGTGAAAAGTGATTCCATTCGTTTTGAAACCGGGCTGCTTCCCCGGCGTGAACCAGGGCCCCCACTCTGGCAGACATCGCCCCCCCCCCCCCGCAAAAAAGTGATGTTGGTTAAGCATGTGGAGTACGAAGTAGGACTCTGTGTTCACATATGAAAGTGATTGCTTCACCTGCCTTCCCAATGGAAACTAGCTTGAAAATGTGAACATATACATTTTATAAAAAACAGATGTATGTTTCTAAACAACACGCTGCATTGTTGACAATATGACAGAGCGGTGCAGATTACCGTTCAATTTGACCAGGGCACGCCTTCCTCAACGGCTTCATCCGGTCACGTGACGGGCCATAGCCCAGTGCAACCCGGGCCAGCTTAATTAAATCCCCTCTCTCACTCTTACACCCCCCCCACCCCTGCTCCTCTCTACCTACCTGCCCACCCCTCCCTCCCTCACCTATCCACCCCTCTCTCTTACCCCTGCTCTTCCATCATGTCCTGCAGCTCTGCACACTTGACCTCCAGTTGCCTCTTTCTCTGGTGTTCCAGGATCTCGGCGTTGGGCTGACGGTTCAGCTGGCTCTCCAGCCTCTCACGGTCCTTCTCGTCCCGCTCGCCGCCACGCTCGTCCCGTGGACGCTTTGCCCGCACGCTCGACAGGTTGCGCTGCACATAGCCGTTGGTGCCGCTGCCTCGTGGCGTGGTCAGGCCAATGCCGTTGTACATGGCTCCTCTGTGGAGAGACAGACAGGACAAAGGTCAGATAAGTTAGAGTATTAAAATGATGGGGACTGGAATGGTAAAGGGTAGGCCTATTTGTCAGTCCCGAACAGACAGTCTACAAACAGGTCACAAAGTCAACCACATTAGGCTGGCAGACCAGTCAATTCAGGAAGTACCGTTGTAAAACAAATGTTGGTCATAGTATCATTAGCCATCCACTCTGCACTATGGAGTTAGGCATGCCAATAAAGACTAAATGGGAGTGGATTGGGTAGGTACAATGCACAAATAGTTAATTAAAACAATCGTCCCCTATAAACCATATTGATGATATAGAAGAGATTCCAAACTAGGCCACACTGTAATAAACAACAAACACATAGTTGACAAGTTCGGGGTCAATAATGTTTTAATTCAGAAAGTATGATAAACATTTGGCATTTGAAATTCTGTTTACTTCCTGAATACAACAGTTAGCTTAGTAGAGCATAATGTTGTCACCGATTGCTAGCCAACGTTAAGTAAAAAAAAAAAAAAAAAAAAGTGACCTGTTTTTGAACCCACCAATCTCTAGGTAACCAACCAACTAACGTTGACTAACTACTGCTGTACCATACCACAACACTTTGCAACGGGAAAGAGACAAACAAGTCTAGCTAGCTAACGTTAGTAGTATGAGATTTCAGAAACTGAGATAGCTAGCTAGCTAACTTATTTAGCTAACGTTACGCACTAAACTAGTAGTAGAAACAAATGGCCGGCTACAAGGAATCGTGCCTAGTTAGCTAGCGAAATAACTAACGTTGGCGAACTAGCGGGCAATACGTCGAAATCAGTTGTTAACGTTACCTGACTAGCTAGTTAATGCACTTATAACAACAACGTTTTGACAAACACACACTATTTGTGAGCGTCATCTCCCCCAGTAACCACAAGGATCGAGCCGAGGCTTGGAACGAGCCCCCTGCCTTACAGGCCAAACTTTGGCCCAAATAGGCCTTCTATCTAGGCTAGCTAGCAACTAACGTAGCTAGCTACCCTGCGCTATACACTTGTGAAATGCATCAAAATAATATAGGTATCTGACGTTATTTGTTCAGCAGTCAGGTCATTATATTTTTTTTGTCGGCTATAGTAGCTAGATATCGAAATAGTTTAACCCCGCATGGTAGCTAGCAACTACCGTGGCTAACGTAACGTTTCACAATTAGCAAGTCAATTTAACATGCTACCCAGCTAGCTAACGTTACCTCTGAGTTCCCCGCGAACGGAGACGATGAATGTAAGCAAATACACTGGCAAAAAAATTAAATAAAACGACAATCGAAACAAAAGCAAATCTACTTCAAGTACTTCTTCGTAAAACAAACACCTAATGCCTGCGGAAATCGTCACTGGTTGAACATCGGGGGAAAACCACGCGTGATGATGGCGACCACAGACTCCGCATCTAAACTACATTTCCCATCTTCTTCTTCTATGAGGTTTAACGGCGGTGGGCATTCATTTTGTTGCATTACCGCCCTACATTTCCCATGTTTCCCATGAACACTTTCCTTCTTCCTCTTCAAAGTTATTGGTGTATAAACTTTTCACCTTGTTGATTTGATACCACAAGGAACAACAACCCTTCGTATGAGTTTATCTGCTGTATGAGTAGCCTAATGTGAAGACATATGTCATGAATGACAGCCCCCTTGTATCTTCAGGTTATCTAGTTCATTTAAAGGCACGATCTGTAATTAATGCATTCCTGCCATCTTGTTTACAATAAGGTAAATGATGGGGCTGGGGAAATTACACCTATACTGTCAAATTAATAAGTGGACAACTATTTGCATATTACTGACACCGATGAGTCAAATCAAAGTTTATTTGTCACGTGCGCCGAATACAACAGGTGTAATAGACCTTACAGTGAAATGCTTACTTACAAGCTCTAACCAATAGTGCGGAGAGAAAAAAAGTATGTGTGTGTGTGTGTGTGTAGGTAAGTAAAGAAATAAAACAACAGTAAAAAGACATTTGAAAATAAGAGTAGCAAGGCTATATACAGACACCGGTTAGTCAGGCTTATTGAGGTAGTATGTAGATGTGGGTATGGTTAAAGTGACTATGCATATATGATGAACAGAGAGTAGCAGTAGCGTAAAAAGAGGTGTTGGCGGGTGGTGGGACACAATGCAGATAGCCCGGTTAGCCAATGTGTGGGAGCACTGGTTGGTCAGGCCAATTGAGGTAGTATGTACATGAATGTATAGTTAAAGTGACTATGCATATAGGATAAACAGAGAGTAGCAGCAGTGTAAAAGAGGGCTTGGGGGGAGCACACAATGCAGATAGTCCGGGTAACCATTTGGTTACCTGTTTAGGAGTCTTATGGCTTGGGGGTAAAAACTGTTGAGAAGCCTTTTTGTCCTAGACTTGGCACTCCGAACCGCTTGCCATGCGGTAGTAGAGAGAACAGTCTATGACTGGGGTGGCTGGGGTCTTTGACCATTTTTAGGGCCTTCCTCTGACACCGCTTGGTGTAGAGGTCCTGGGTGGCAGGCACCTTTGCCCCAGTGATGTACTGGGCCGTACGACCTAGCCTTTGAAGTGCCTTGCGGTCGGAGGCCGAGCAATTGCCGTACCAGGCAGTGATGCAACCGGTCAGGATGCTCTCGATGTTGCAGCTGTAGAACCTTTTGAGAATCTCAGGACCCATGCCAAATCTTTTTAGTTTCCTAAGGGGGAATAGGCTGTGTCGTGCCCTCTTCAAGACTGTCTTGGTGTGTTTGGACCATTCTAGTTTGTTGTTGATGTGGACACCGAGGAATTTGAAGCTCTCAACCTGCTCCACTACAGCCCCGTCGATGAGAATGGGGACGTGCTCGGTGCTCCTTTTCCTGTAGTCCACAGTCATCTCCTTAGTCTTGGATACGTTGAGGGATAAGTTGTTATTCTGGCACCACCCGGCCAGGTCTCTGACCTCCTCCCTATAGGCTGTCTCGTCGTTGTCGGTGATCAGGCCTACCACTGTTGTGTCGTCAGCAAACTTAATGATGGTGTTGGAGTCGTGCCTGGCCATGCAGTCGTGGGTGAACAGGGAGTACAGGAGGGGAATGAGCACGCACCCCTGGGGTGCTCCAGTGTTGAGGATCAGCGTGGCGGATGTGTTGCTACCTACCCTCACCACCTGGGGGCGGCCCGTCAGGAAGTCCAGGATCCAGTTGCAGAGGGAGGTGTTTAGTCCCAGGTTCCTTAGCTTAGTGATGAGCTTTGAGGGTGCTATGGTGTTGAACGCTGAGCTATAGTCAATGAATAGCATTCTCACATAGGTGTTCCTTTTGTCCAGGTGGGAAAGGGCAGTGTGGAGTGCAATAGAGATTGCATCATCTGTGGATCTGTTTGGGCGGTATGCACATTGGAGTGAGTCTAGGGTTTCTGGGATAATGGTGTTGATGTGAGCCATGACCAGCCTTCCAAAGCACTTCATGGCTACAGACATGAGTGCTACGGGTCGGAAATAATTTATGCAGGTTACGTTAGTGTTCTTGGGCACAGGGACTATGGTGGTCTGCTTAAAACATGTTGGTATTACAGACTCAGACAGGGAGAGGTTAAAAATGTCAGTGAAGACACTTGCCAGTTGGTCAGTGCATGCTCGCAGTACACGTCCTGGTAATCTATCTGACCCTGCGGCCTTGTGAATGCCCTACAAATTGTCAGACTCCAGCCACTCTAGTCATAGACTGTTCTCTCTGCTACTGCACGGCAAGTGGTACCCACTATAGATGCCAAATTGTTGCCATACCAAGTGGTGATGCAGCCAGTCAAGATCCTCTCGATGGTGCAGCTTTAGAACTTTTTGAGAATCTGAGGTCCCATGAAAAATCTTTTCGGCCTCGTGGAGGGGGAAGAGGCCTTGTCGTGCCCTCTTCACGACTGTGTTGGTGTGTTTGGACCATGATAGACCCTTAGTGATGTGTGACGACCCTCCCACTCTGTCTGCCAAGTTATTTTTCTTTGCTCTTGTTTTCCTTAATAGGATGTCGGGAGGGTCGTCAGCGAAATGGGACACACCTGGGCTCGGGTGTGTCCCGGGATAAATACACCTCTTTCCCATTTATTGAGGAGACTCTCTCCATGCAGACACACTGATAGAGTTTGGTTGTGGCATTTTTGTGGTCGTTTTGTTTGTTTGCTTTGGCACCTTTCAACACTCCTCATTATGACATTTATGCACGCAAACACTCACTTACACTACTGATTACTGACTACACACACCATTGTTAATTGTATTTAGTTTACTCCAGTTAATAAATATATTTTGTTATTCCTTATCTCCACTTTGTTTCCTTTTTGTTATGAACTTTGAACCGGTTCGTGACAGATGTGGACACAGAGGAACTTGGAGCTCTCTACTCAATCCACTACATCACCGTTGATGTGAATGGGGCCGTGCTCGACCCTCCGTTTCCTGTAGTCCACGATCAGCTCCTTTGTCTTCCTGACGTTGAGGGAGAGGTTGTTGTCCTGGCACCACACTGCCAGGTCTCTGACTTAATCCCTGTAGGCAATCTCATCGTTGATGGCAAACTTAATGATGGCGTCTGAGTCGTGCATGGCCACGTAGTCATGGGTGACCAGGGAGTACAGGAGGGAACTAAGCATACACCCCTGAGGGGCCCCCCTGTTGAGGGTCAGTGTAGTGGATGTGTTGTTGCCTACCCTCATCACCTGCGGGTGGTCCGTAAGGAAGTCCAGGATGCAGTTGCAGAGGGAGGTGTTCCGTCCCAGGGACCTTAGCTTAGTGATGAGTTTCAAGGGCACTATGGTGTTGAACACTGAGCTGTAGTCAGTAAACAGCCTTCTCACGTAGGTGTTCCTTTTGTCCAAGTGGGAAAGGGCAGTGTGGAGTGCAATAGAGATTGCATCCTGTTGGGGGCGGTATGTGAATTGGAGTGGGTTCAGGGTGTCTGGGATGATGGTGTTAATGTGAGCATTGACCCACCTTTCAAAGCATTTCATGGCTAAAGATGTGAGTGCTACGGTGCGATAGTCATTTAGACAGGTTACCATGGCGTTCTTGGGCAAAGGGACTATGGTGGTCTGCTTGAAACATGTAGGTATTACAGACTGGGTCAGGGAGAGTTTGAAAATGCCTGTGAAGACACTTGCCAGCTGGTCAGCTCATGAGTCCTGGTAATCCAGGTCCCGTTAATAGAATAATCTCGAACGGAGCTCATCTTTTCATCGTCTCAGTGTCAGGGATTAGGGCCTGGTCCCGGTTGAACAGTATGTTCTTCGCGGCCGAGTCATTGAAGTAGAATTCTTCATCCAAATCGAGGTTAGTGATCCTTGTTCTGATGTCCAGAAGCTATTTTCAGTCATTAGGAAATGATGACGGAAGCATTATGTACAAAAAAAAGTTATGATCAATGCAGAAAAAATGCAAAAAAGCATAATTGGTCAGGAGCCCATAAAACGGCCGCTGTACTTGCCGGCTCCATTCTCTTAGTTACACCAGAGTTACATCAGAGGTCTGTACATTCCCACACGGTTCCACCTCGGTGGAAGAAAGCAGTCATCACCCCTCTTCCCCAAAAGCCTTCTCCCAAAGAAAACAAAGACTGCATACCTGTTGCTCTGTCCTCCGTTGTAAACAATTGTCTTGAAAAGATCATGGTGTCTAAGCGTCACTCAGACTCAACACACTGTTGGACCTGTATCCGTTTGCTTACGAATACAAGCGTGGCACTGATGAAGCAATCTTCAGCATAGTGCATCTCATCCTGCAACATCTGGAGAACCCCAAGGCTTATGCTCGACTGCTATTTGGGAATTTTAGTTCAGCCTTTAACATCTTGCAGCCACACATCCTCCTCAGTAAACTCCGACAGATGTCAGTCAAACCCTATACTATCAGGTGGTATCACTCATTTCTGACCAACAGGAGCCCAAGGTTATTGAGGTGCCCCCCCAAGGCTGAGAGTTCACCCATCTTATTCACACAGTATACAAATGAATGTACAAGTAGACACCCTGATAACTATATTGTCCAGTTTTCTGATATTTCCATTCTCTGTCTAATGTATAGACACTGACACTACTGTGTATATGTCAAAGATACAAAGGTTTGTGTAGTGATGTGATGACCACCACCTCATCCTAAATGTCCAGCAAACTGTGGAAATGTTTTTTGACCCCAAATCTATTGGTGACCACTCACCTGTGGTGGTCCATAACGTGGACAATACTCAGGTCCACTCTTACAAATGCTCTAGTGGCCTACAATGCCTTTAATTTCTGCGTAGGTTCAGGGTTTTTGGATTTAAACAGAAGGGCATGCTCCTATTTGGCAACTTGTCAGTTACTTTAAAATAACAAATCAATTGCCTGGTACAGACAGCAATGAAGGTGGTACAGTAGGTGTGAGGTAGCTCTGCATTGCAGACTGTGTTTATGAACAAACAATCATGAGACTAACCCTCCCATGTACTTCACCTAGAGTTTCAGCTTCTCCCCCCAGGCAGACGCAACAGGGTTCCTCATTGTAAGCTGAACAGATATAGGCACTCCATCCCCGTCAGTCAAACTCCTAAACAGCAGTATATACAGTATATAGTAGATATACACTGAGTGTACAAAACATAAGGAACCGTTCTTTCCATGACGTAGACTGACCAGGTGAGTCCAGGTGAAAGCTATGATGCCTTATTGATGTCCACTTCATTCAGTGTAGATGAAGGGGAGCAGACAGGTTAAAGAAAAGCCTTGAGACAATTACGACATGGATTGTGTGTGTGCCATTCAGAGGGTGAATGGGCAAGACAAAATATTTAAGTGCCTTTGAACAGGTATGATAGTAGGTGCCAGGCGCACCGGTTTGTGTCAAGAACTACAATGCTGCTGAGTTTCACATGTGTGACCCCCCAAACCTCACTTTGAGAACCACTGATCTATGAGGCATTTATTCAGTGATTTTCTTCTTTGTCTAATCTGTATGTGTTTAATCATTCACCACTAGGATGTTGCTGGGCCCAGTACAGGCAGTGTGGTCCCCTCATCTTCTGGTCCCAGTGACGCTAGACTATGCACAGACAGCTCAGCTCCTGCAGCAGAGTCAAGTGCAAGGAAGACAAAACAGAGAGAGACACACACACTGACACACACATGCGGTCAATACTGCTGCTACTATTTACTTTATTGCACATACCAGCATATTCTGTAGTATTCGTAGTATATTCATAGTTTATATAACAGGTGGGTCTAATCCTGAATCCTGATTGGTTAAAACTGCATTCCAGCAGGTGTCTATTCCACAAGTTACCACAGGCTAAATCTAGACCTTAAAATTACTATTTACTCTGTTCCATCTGACTGCGCAATCCACTGTCTCATCAGCCCAGCTAAGCAATTTATAAACTCTATAAAAAGCATCTAGACATTATCTTACATTTATTTTAGACTAACATTTAGTTTTTTAGACAGCGGAGATTTGTATAAACCTTGAAGTCTGTCTCTCTGACATTTGCAACATTGTTTCAATATTCAAACGATCTCCAGCTGTCCCATAGTAATGAACGTGTCGGGAGTCGGGATGAGACAGACAGGCAGGCAATGTTTCTCAGCCAATTGAAATCCTGAATCAGCTGGCATAATTTTTATGGATATATACAAAGAAATTAGAAAAAGGTGAAAGTTTTGCAGTCTTTCCAGCTTCAGTTTGAAGTGATTGTGTTAGCTGTGTTGTTGGATAGCTCCTCTGAACAACAGTGTCCTGACAGGTGAGCACATTTTATATGCCAGGCGAAATCATTAGCACATTTTTATGGATATATCCAAATAAATGTCACTAGAAAACAGCTTAAACAATGCAAATGCAGCTACTTTGCTATTATTCTGACTGCACTTTTTGACGTGACTGTAAGTTAGCCGTAGTTGGCTAGCAAGCAAGGGATAAGAACGTTGCCAGCCAGTATGGCACTGAAACATTTAGAACGAATGACTAGGTCGAGTCCATAGATAAAGAACAAAAAGACTAAACGACTGGGTCGCATCTCTAGCAATTGAACCAATAGAACCAGCCTGCTTAGGTAGCAACCCTAGATTTGTGTCAGGACTATATCTTGTGGAAGGAAGAAATAGTATGAATATATTTCTCAAAATAACGTTTTTCATGAAAATATGTCAATCATTATTTGAAAGTGTTACCCGTTGTATAAAAATGATAATGCCCTCGAAGCCGGTGATGGAGGATATATCGGCACAACACCAGTGCCAATTATATCCTCCAAACACCGGCTTCTCGGGCATTACCGCTTAAATATTCAACATATTCCTTGTGTATATATTTCTATTACCCTTCCTGCTTGATTTGTCTATTACTTGGTTGTATTTTTGTATCAAGGCACAAGGCGAGACCCAGATGCAGACACAGGAGGCAGATGGTTGGAGTGTTACAATGTTTATTAATCCAAAAAGGGGTAGGGAAAAGAATGGTCGAGTACAGGCAAAAGGTCAAAACCAGTTCAGAGTCCTATAGGTGCCGAAGGGCAGGCAGATTCAAGGTCAGGGCAGGCAGGATGATCAGGCAGGCGGGAAAGTAGTCCAGAGTCAGGCAGTGGGCAAAACTGGGAAGACTAGCAAAAGAGAATAGAAAAGGAGTACGGGGAAAAACACACTGGTTGACTTGACTAAACATGGAAGATGAACTGGCACAGAGAGACAGGAAACACAGGGATAAATACACTGGGGGAAATAAGCGACACCTAGAGGGGGTGGAGACAATCCCAGGGACAGGTGAAACAGATCAGGGCATGACATTTTTGTATACAGACACAGTGCATTCGTAAAGTATTCAGATCCCTTGACTTTTTTCACATTTTGTTATGTTACAGCCTTAATCAAAAAGTGATAAAATAGTTTTTTTCCCTCATCAATCTTCACACAATACCCCATAATGACAAAGCAAAAACAGATTTTTATAAATGTTAGCATATTTATAAAAACAACATCTGAAATATCACATGTACATACATAAAGTTTGAGGTTACTTACATTAGAAAACCATTTTGCAATTATGTTAGCACAGCTGAAAACTGTTGTTTTGATTAAAGAAGCAATAAAACTGGCCTTCTTTAGATTAGTTGAGTATCTGGAGCATCAGCATTTGTGGGTTCGATTACAGGCTCAAAATGGCCAGAAACAAATAACTTTCTTCTGAAACTCGTCAGTCTATTCTTGTTCTGAGAAATGAAGGCTATTCCATGCGAGAAATTGCCAAGAAACTGAAGATCTCGTACAGTGCTTTGTACTACTCCTTTCACAGAACAGCGCAAACTGGCACTAACCAGAATTGAAGAGGAGTGGGAAGCCCCGGTGCACAACTGAGCAAGAGGACAAGTGCATTAGAAGTGTCTAGTTTGAGAAACAGACGCCTCACAAGTCCTCAATTGGCAGCTTCATTAAATAGTACCCGCAAAACACCAGTCTTAACGTCAACAGTGAAGAGGTGACTCCGGGATTCTAGCCTTCTAGGCAGAGTTGCAAAGAAAAAGCCATATCTCAGACTGGCCAATAAAAATAAAAGATTAAGATGGGCAAAAGAATACAGGCACTGGACAGAGGAAGATTGGAAAAAAGTGTTATGGACGGACGAATCGAAGTTTGAGGTGTTCGGATCACAAGGAAGAACATTCATGAGACGCAGAAAAAATTAAAAGATGCTGTAGGGGTGCATGACACCGTCTGTCAAGCATGGTGGAGGCAATGTGATGGTCTGGGGGTGCTTTGGTGGTGGTAAAGTGGGAGATTTGTTCAAGGTAAAAGGGATCTTGAAGAAGGAAGGCTATCACTCAATTTTGTAATGCCATGCCATACCCTGTGGACGGCACTTAATTGCAGCCAATTTCCTCCTACAACAGGACAACGACCCAAAGCACAGCTCCAAACTATGCTTTAGGGAAGAAGCAGTCAGCTGGAATTCTGTCTATAATGGAGTGGCCAGCACAGTCACCGGATCTCATCCCTATTGAGCTGTTGTGGGAGCTGTTGTGGGAGCAGCTTGACCGTATGGTACGTAGAAGTGTCCATCAAGCCAATCCAACTTGTGGGAGGTGCTTCAGGAAGCATGGGGTGAAATCTCTTCAGATTACCTCAACAAATAGACAACTAGAATGCCAAAGGTCTGCAAGGCTGAAATTGCTGCAAATGGAGGATTCTTTGACGAAAGCAAAGTTTGAAGGACACAATTATTATTTCAATTAAAAATCATTATGTATAACCTTGTCAACATCTTGACTATATTTTCTATTCATCTTGCAACTCATTTCATGTATGTTTTCATGGAAAACAAGGACATTTCTAAGTGACCCCAAACTTTTGAACGGTAGTGTAAGTGTTCAGACCCTTTACTCTGTACTTTGTTGAAGCACCTTTGGCAGTGATTATGTTACACCCCTGAAAAAGGGTAGAAAGAATCACGAGAGCGTGATACGGAATGTTTACTCATGGAACGTTTAGTGCAATCATTTTACAAAAGTAACACATTTTACAGAATAACAGATCTACAGGAAATAGAGTTTTGTAGGGTACAAGGCTTATTCAAATCATAACAGTATACACTGTACATCACTAAAACAAATACTATTTTCAATATAACTGTCAAGCAAAGCTTTAACTCAGTAAACCAAAACACAATTTATCAACAGACAATAAAGTGTTTGAAAAACCATTACACAAATATCACCGCAAAATATCTTATTAACAATGCACAGGTTCATTCACAATCGACATAAAATGGCAGCTACGTAGCAGTACCTAGCAGTGCGTAGCTAGCTGCAACCGAGCACGGCTCATATTACTCTGCAAACTTAACTAACTTCCTCAATATGTTACTAAAACAAACCTTAAACACTCTTGACATGTTAGCAAGTTATTACATTTAAATTACTCTTTTTAATCATCAATAACGTACCTGAAAAAGGGTAGAAAGAATCACGAGAGCGTGATACGGAATGTTTACTCATGGAACGTTTAGTGCAATGAGAAAAAAGACCGCGAATTCTCCGTGAACTTGAGTGGAGACCAGAGCAATCGATCTCAGGCTCATAGATTAAGAGCATTTAGTAGATCACAGATTAACACTTTTATCCACGACAACATAAAGTAATCAACATAACGTTTACACATTCCTCTCACAATTCGTACCCTTTGTATGCTTGACGGATTTTAACAGAATTATATAAATGTTATCAATCTATCAACTAATACTGAATGCATGATCTTCTTAACCTTAAATGTTTTAAGATCCTCACATACTATGAATTTACTAATACTTTTTAATGTATAACAGGCTATTAGTATTTCCTTTAACCTGTCACAATTACAGCCTCGAGTCTTCTTGGGTATGATGCTAGAAGCTTGTCATACCTGTCTTTGGGGAGTTTCTCCCATTTTTCTCTGCAGATCCGTTCAAGCTCTGTCAGGTTGGAAGGGGAGCGCAGCTATTTTCAGGTCTCTTCACTCCTGTGTTGTCTTGGCTGTGTGCTTACAGTAGTTGTCCTGTTGGAAGATTAACCTTTGCCCCAGTCTGAAGTCCTGAGTGCTCTGGAGCAGGTTTTCATCAAGGATCTCTCTGTACTTTGCACCGTTCATCTTTCCCTCGACCCTGACTAGTCTGCCAGTCCCTGCCACTGAAAAACATCCCCACAGCATGATGCTGCCACTACCATGCTTCACCGTAGGGATGTTGCCAGGTTTCCGCCAGACATAATGCTTGGCATTCAGGCCAAAGAGTTCAATCCTGGTCTCATCAGACAAGATTGTCTTGCTTCTCATGGTCTGAGAGTCCTTTAGGTGCCTTTTGGCAAACTCCAAGTGGGCTGTCATATGCCTTTTACTGAGGAGTGGCTTCTGTCTGGCCACTCTACAATAAAGGCCTGATTGATGGAGTGCTGCAGAGAATGTTACCGTTCTGGAAGGTTCTCCCATCTCCACAGACGAACTCTGTCAGAGTGACCATGGTCAGCTCCTTGACCAAGGCCCTTCTCCCCCGATTGCTCAGTTTGGCCGGACAGCCAGCTCTAGGAAGAGTCTTGGTGGTTCCAAACTTCTTCCATTTAAGAATTATGGAGGCCACTGTGTTCTTGGGGACCCTCCAATGCTGCAGACATTTTTTAGTACCCTTCCCCAGATCTGTGCCTCTACACAATCTTGTCTCGGAGCTCTATGGACAATTCCCTTGACCTCATTGCTTGGTTTTTGCTCTGACTATCAACTGTGGGACATTATATAGACATGTGTGCCTTTCCAAATCATGTCCAGTCAATAGAATTTTGACTCCCATCAAGTTGTAGCAACATCTTAAGGATGATCAATGGAAACAGGATGCATCGGAGCTCAATTTTATGTCTCATAGATAAGGGTCTGAATACTTATGTAAATAAGGAATTTGTTTTTTATTTTGAAGAAATCTGCAAACATTTCTTAAAAACAGTTTTCACTTTGTCATTGAAGGAAAAAATAGTTTATTCCATTTTAGAACAAGGCTGTAACATAGCAAAATGTGGAAAAAGGGAACGGGTCTGAATACTTTCCGAATGCACTGTATGTGTATGGCACTGTTAAGGAGAGCCTGAGCTTGAAAACGGCACATTAGTTTATAATGTGTTCCCTATAATTGACTAAAAGGATAATTTATTCATTCACAACCAGGATGATGCTAGTGCTAACAGACGGTGAACCAGATAATGTTGATGCTCAAACCCATCATCAAGTTGAGGAAAGAGCCAAATGCCCCAGAAAAGTCAGAGGACAACAAGGAGAATCACAGAGAGTGACAACAGAGGAGCTCAAGTGTGTGGGTGTAGTGATGTGGTGTGGGCTGGTGTGGCTAAAATGTCAGGTTTGAATCTTTGTCCCAGTCTGCCCCTGATGCTGGTTGAAATTAGATGAAAACGGTGCTGGTTGATGACTTTTGCAAATCCAAATGTTTTGCACGTCACAATACGTTGACAAATTATGCTGAAACAATGTTGATCCAACCAGTTTGGCTATAACGAACTAACATTCGAATTGGAGTTGATGACAACGCAATACATAAAATACACAACTTGAAGCAATGTCACGCTGTATTACGATAGGAGACAGGCGCAGGAATACGTAATAGGGGCTTTTATTTGTCCGTCCAAAATAAAGTACGTCATGAAAACTACGGGGACGAAGCCCAAAACAGACAAGTAAATATATAACACAGGGATGTAATCCAAACAAAAGAGTGAGGTGTAAACCTCTAAATGATACATGGGACGAGACTGGTAAGAACAAGTGCACAATAACACGAAAGCCGATACAACAGCGCACAGGTACACACAAGACCAACGGACATGGGGACAATAATCGACAAGGGCAATTGGGAACAGAGGGCACATATATACACATACTAATCAGGGGGAATGGGAACCAGGTGTGCGTAATGAGACAAGACAGTCCGTGGTTGGTGGTAATGAATTCAATTCAGTGACGACTAGAAGGCCTGTGAAGTAGACCTCAGGAGCTGGTGAAAGGAATGAGCAGCAGTACCGTGACAAACAACCACATATTTCGCCATGGAGCATGTTCTGATTGTCCAGTGATGGGTCAAGCCTCAACACGTCTATAATGTATTTATTCATCGATGCCAAGCCCTTTTGTGCCGCAACCAGCTGCTAAGACCATAATTCCAGCTGTGAAAATAGCTAAAATATCTCTGCCACACCTGAGTGTGTCTATAGCGCCACCACCAGCGCTTAGATTTACCTTTGCGTTAGGTTTGTTAAAATAGGGCCCTATATGTTAGTGTTTCCTTTAGTTTGCCAGTTACCTGTAGATTCCAGCAATGCAACAGTGGAAAAGGGACGTTTATCCGCAAACAGGATAGATTCGAGTAAGTGTGATACAGCAAAGATGGTGGTATGTGGCTTTTTCCAAAGAGAGTATAGAGTACATGAAGAGTTCCAGGAACTGCTTCTCCAATATAAATCCCCCGATCACTCTTGTAGGTAATTTCATGGCAACGTTATGCGCAGAAACACGTCATCAGGTAGTTTCAAGCTGAACTGTGCATGTGCAGGCAATCAAATTGAAAGAACTCTTTTGATAGAAAGTCATTTTTGACCATATTATGAACTTCACAAGGCTGTAGTTAGGACATGCTCAGCTACTAGTTCTAGTTACCATGGTGCCCTAGTAGCAGCCTAAGCACAGAGCGCTGTAGAAATGAATTATTATTAATTATTATTATTACTTAAAGTAACTGTCCAATGTTTCCAGATTTCTATGAAATATGAACTAAAATGTACACCAACAACATAATGGTGAGGGCATATACCGTCATTAAAAATATTAATACGAGTAGACTGCTGATTGGTCAGATCTGTTTAAGATACAAGTTTGAGGTGTTTTTTAAGATGTTTTTTTTCTGGTTTTAAAAACTTGTGGCTTCACCTGTTCCTCTCTGGAATGTAATTGAACCTTTATTTAACTAGGCAAGTGTAACGGATGTGAAATGGCTAGCTAGTTAGCGGTGGTGCGCGCTAATAGCCTTTCAATCGGTGACGTCACTTGCTCTGAGACCTTGAAGTAGTGGTTCCCCTTGAAGTAGCGGCCTTTGTAACGATGCTTCGTGGGTGACTGTTGTTGATGTGTGCAGAGGGTCCCTGGTTCGCGTCCGGGTCGGGGCGAGGGACTAAAGTTAAACTGTTACACAAGTCAGTTAAGAACAAAGTCTTACTTACAATGATGGCCTACCCCGGCCAATGCTGGGACTCCCAATCACAGCCGGGTGACATGCAGCCTGGATTCAAACTAGGGACTGCAGTGACAGCTCTTGTACTGAGATGTAGTGCCTTAGACTGCTGAGCCACTCAGGAGCCCAAAATAGTCATAGGGTGTCTCCCAAATGCCACCCTATTCCCTATATGGTAAAATACTTTGACCCTATGGGCCCTGGTCAAAAGTAGTGCACTATATATTGTAGAATAGGGTGGCTCAGTTGGTAGAGCACGGTGGTTGCAACGCCAGGACTGTGGGACCATCTATGCAATGGTCCCACAGTCCTGGTCCTGGTCCTCCCGCTGGGACCATCTATGCAAAAGTTTATGCATGCTTGAATATAAGTCACTTTGGATAAAAGCGTCTGATAAATGGTATACATTATATATACACACTGTATATATTATATAGGGAATAAGTTGCCATTTGGGACTATGACTATCCCTTACGGGAAAAAAACATATGATTTCACGTGAAATGTCCATGTTTTGCACATGTGAAATTGTGTGAAACCATGTGGTTTTCACATGTGATGATATTTCACATGAAGTTTCACACATAGATTGTCACGTGATCACATAACCTTTCACATGTGGATTAACATTTTTACATGATGCCCTGCAAACAAAAAATGTTAGGATGTCCCCGGAACAGGAACATCACGGAATAGCCGCAGTGTTTTCCACTTACATATTTGACACACACGATTACATTGTGTATGTTAAATTATACAGTAATCATTATTCAACATTCCGATTTTCCTGCTACCCCCATACCTTTTAATTACTTTCCTTACAAAAAACAAACAACTGTTTTCACATGTTGAGCTGGCATTTTCACATGTGAAACAAAAGAGAACGTTGTTCACTTGTGAAACCATATGTTCACATGTATTTAATATAGAGTTAACATGTTAACACCACCTTTAACACGAGGAGAATAACATGTTTTTACCTCACGTGAATTGCAGATGTGAAAATCGAATTTGCACTTGAACTAGAATTGTGTGGTATACTCCAGAATACTATACTACACACGGTAGTATCCCTCGATTATGTAGTGCTTACTATAGAATGTTGTAGTACACTGGAGAATACCATACTAGACACTGTAGTATGCCTTGATCACATCGTGATATCTTGAGACTTTTTAGATCAATTGAACTTCTAGCTAGCTTTACTGCTAGTTGCTAGCTTTGTCAATGCTGTTTTGATTTGAACGTGCTGTCCTTGGGGAGCTCATGCCGAGGTTCCCCCTCGATCGTGTAGTGCTTACTATAAAATGTTGTAGTATAATGTAGAATACAATACTCCACATTGTAGTATTCCTTGATTGATAGATTTTATTTGAATATTTAATAACACAATACAACTACAAATGTGGATACACTGCATTTAGAAATGTGTCGAGAATAATACAACAAAGTTTAAAATGTATTTCCATTGTGGTCCTAGCGACTCTTTGTTTGAGTGTTTTTGAAATAAAATAAAAATTAACACTTACCACGCTGCGCCTTGGTCCACTCTTCATACCACCACCGAGAGCCGCAACAGAAGATCCCACCAAAAACGGACCTAGCAGCGTGGCCAGGAGGACTGGACATGGGAGGACATCCTGGACGGCAAAGGATCCTGGACGTGGGAGGAGATCCTGGCCGGAAGGGATCGCCTCACATGGGAACAGGAGGAAGCAGCGAGGGAGGAACGGCGACGAGACCAGGAGTCAAGGCAACGACGGAAGCCCGAGAAGCAGCTCAACAAAAAAAAATTGGGGGGGCCACACGGGGAGATTGGCGGAGTCAGGGTTTAGACCTGAGCCAACTTCCTGTGCTTACCGTGGGGAGCGAGTGACCGGTCAGGCACCGTGTTATGCGGTGATGCGCACTGTGTCTCCAGTGCGCATTCACAGTCCGGTGCGCTCTGTGCTAGCTCCCCGCATTTGCCGTGCTAGAGTGGGCATTCAGCCAGGACGGATTGTGCCGGCTCAGCGCTCCTGGTCTCTGTTGCGTCTCTTCGGCCCAGGATATCCTGCGCCGGCTCTGCGCACTGTGTCTCCGGTGCACCTTCACAGCCCAGTGCGTCCTGTGCCAGTGCCCCGCATTTGCCGGGCGAAAGTATGCATCCAGCCAGGACGGGTTGTGCCAGCTCTACGCTCGAGACCTCCAGTGCGCCACCATGGCCCAGTGTATCCGGTGCCTGCTCCTCGCACCAGGCTTCCAGTGCATCTCCCCAGTCCGATGATCCATGGCCCGGAGCCCGTAGTGATGATCCATGGCACGAAGCCTCCAGTGATAATCCATGGCCCGGAGCCTCCAGTGATAATCCATGGCCCGGAGCCTCCAGTGATAATCCATGGCACGAAGCCTCCAGTGATGATCCATGGCCCGGAGCCTCCAGGGAAGATCCATGGCACGAAGCCTCCAGTGACGGTCCCCTGTCCGGAGCCTCCAGCGACGGTCCCCAGTCCGGAGCCTCTGGCGACGGTCCCCAGTCCAGAGCCTCCGGCGGCGGTCACCAGTCCGGAGCCTGCTGCGACGGTCCCCAGTCCGGAGCCTGCTGCGACAGTCCCCAGTCCGAAGCCTGCTGCGACGGTCTACGGTCCGGAGTCCCCCGGCAATTATCCCTGCACCAGAGGCACCACCGAAGTGGGTGGAGCCTAAAGGGGAGCGGGGCATGCGTCCCGCACCGGAGCCTCCACCGAGAAGTAGATGCCCACCCGGACCCTCCCCTATAGGTTCAGGTTTGCGGCCGGAGTCCGCACCTTGGGGGGGGGGGGGGGGGGGGGGGGGGGTACTGTCACGCCCTGACCTTAGAGTTCCTTATTATTTCTATGTCTGGTTAGGTCAGGGTGTGACTCGGGTGGGAAAGTCTATGTTATCTATTTTTTTGTTTTTGGGCGTGTGTGTTTCCCAATCAGAGGCAGCTGTCTATCGTTGTCTCTGATTGGGGATCATACATAAGTTGTCATTTTCCTTTTGGGTTTTGTGGGATCTTGTTTTCTGTTTAGTGTTTCTGCCTGACAGAACTGTGCGCTTTCGTTTTCACGTTTGTTATTATGTTTGAGTGTTTTTGAAATAAAAGAATCATGAACACTTACCACGCTGCGCCTTGGTCCACTCTTCATACCACCAACGAGAGTCGCAACAATTGGTAAATTAGTCTAGCTGCCGGGGGGGCACTGCTTTTGTTCGTCACTCTCAATCAGATGTAATTAAAAACTGCAAATATTTCTCTCCACCCTATGGCAAATTGTGTACAATTGCAGGAAATAAGCTGTAAAACTGCACACAAAAAATCTCTGCCCCATTGCTAAATTAGTAGAATTGCATGACATTTCTTATAAAATTGAAAAATCTTCTCTATGCCCTATTGCAAAATGTGTAGAATTGCATGAAATTTACTATAGGTGGGTTGGCCGCTAAAATGTTTTGCTCTCAAGGTGGTGGGGGGCGCTTAAAGCACCCAAAAGGCAAGGGCCGACTCTGACTGCATGTGTGGGTAAGCATGTGGGTAAACAGACCAGTGAGCCACTGCAGCCCCTCATGAGTTCAGATTTTTTGTGGACCCCACCTCCATCAATGTTGCCCATCCCTGGTCTAAATGTAGTATTACTATATTTATACTGAGCAAAAATATAAACACAACATGTAAAGTGCTGATCCCATGTTTCAGGAGCTGAAATAAAAGATCCCAGAAATGTTCCTAAAGCACAAAAAGCGTATTTCTCTCCAACTTTGTGAATAAATGTTTTTACATCCCTGTTAGTGAGCATTTCTCCATTTCCAAGATAATCTATCCATCTGACAGGTGTGGCATATCAAGGAGCTGATTAAACAGCATGATCATTACACAGGTGCACCTTGTGCTGGGGACAAGAAAAGGCCCCTCTAAAATGTGCAGTTTTGTCACACAGCACAATGCCACAGATGTCTCAAGTTTTGAGGGAGCGTGCAATTGTCAGGAATGTCCACCAGAGCTGTTGCCAGAGAATTGAATGTAAATTTTTCTACCATAAGTTGTTTTAGAGAATTTGATAGTACGTCCAACCGGCCTCACAACCGCAGACCACATGTATGGCACCGTGTGGGCTAGCGGTTTGCTGATGTCAACGTTGTAAACAGAGTGCCCCATGGTGGAGATGGGGTTATGGTATGCGCAGGCATGAGCTACAATTGCATTTTATCTATGGCAATTTGAATGCACGGAGATACCGTGACGAGATCCTGAGGCCCATTGTTGTGCCATTCATCCACCGCAATCAGCTCATGTTTCAGCATGATAATGTACAGCCACATGACGCAAGGATCTGTACACAGTTCCTGGAAACTGAAAATGTCCCTATTCTTCTATGGCCTGCATACTCACCAAACATGTCACCAATTGAGCAAGTTTGGGATGCTCTGGATCGATGTGTATGACAGCATGTTCCAGTTCCCGCCAATATCCAACAACTTCGCACAGCTATTGAAGAGGAGTAGGACAACATTCCACAGGCCACAATCAACAGCCTGATAAACTCTATGCAAAGAAGATGTGTCGTGCTGCATGAGGCAAACTTGATACTGACTGGTTTTCTGATCCATTTACCTACCTTTTTTTAAGGTATCTGTGACCAACAGATGCATATCTGCATTCCCAGTCATGTGACAATCATAGATAGGGAATAAGTTGAAATTGTTGTGTTTATATATTTTTTTCAGTATACATACACTATAGTACTCACTGTAGTGTTTTGCGAACACGACTGTAGTATATTGTAGTAACACCTGCCGACCAGGGTTAGCTAAAATGGCACAACTACCAGACTACGCAAGTTACTGTTTAATGAGGGGAACACCTCAACCAGAACATTAGACACACAGGTTCGTGACAGTTCAACTATTGAGTTTGGTCAACAGTTCTGACAAATGCAACGGATCAAACACCTTAGCAAATATATATATTTTTAAATTAAAATTGTAACATCGAAAAGTTCGACAGGTTCTAGACCCGAAAACCTCCCTGGTCTTTGTGGTTGAATCTGTGTTTGAAATGTACTGCTCAACTGAGGGACTTTACAGATAATTGGATGTGTGTGGTAGAGAGATGAGGTATTCAAAAATCATGTTAAGCACTATTATTGCACACAGAGTGAGTCCATGCAACTTATTATGTGACTTGTTAAGCACATTTTTACTCCTGATTTTATTTAGGCTTGCCATAACAAAGGGGTTGAATACTGAATGACTCAAGATAGTTCATCTTTTCATTTTTAATTTGTAAAAACGCGCAAAAAACATAATTCCACTTTGACATTATGAGGTATTGTGGGTAGGCCAGTAACAAAACATCTAATTGGTATCCATTTTTTATTCAGGCTGTAACACATCAACATTTGGAAAAGGAGTGTGAATACTTTCTGAAGGCCCAAAGAAAGTCTACACCCAACTTGCATTTCTTCACATTTCATTGTGCTACAAAGTGGGATTAAAATAGATTTAATTGCCATTGGTCATCAAAACTCTACACAAAATACTCAAAGATTAATGCAAAGTAAAACACTAATATATCTTGATTAGATAAGTATTCATCCCCAATGCATGTTAGAAACACCTTTGACAGCAATTACAGCTGTGAGTCCTCTTTGCACAACTGTATTGTACAATATTTGCTCATTATTCTTTAGAAATTGATTCAAGCTCAAATCAAATTTATTTATAAAGCCCTTCTTACATCAGCTGATATCTCAAAGTGCTGTACAGAAACCCAGCCTAAAACCCCAAACAGCAAGAAATGCAGGTGAGTAGCTCTGTGAATGTAACGATCTTCTTTGGGAGAAAAGAGGAGGACCAAAGCGCAGCGTGGTAAGTGTTCATGATGAATCTTTCATAGAACAAACTGAACACTGAGATACAAAACAATAAAGTGAACTACTGAAAACCGAAACAGTTCCGTGTGGAACACACAGACATGGAAGACAACCACCCACAAAACACAACCGAAAACAGGCTCCCTAAATATGGTTCCCAATCAGAGACAATGACTAACACCTGCCTCTGATTGAGAACCATCGTTCTGTTCATGTCTTGCCAAGGATTTATGTCAAAACTGTACCTTCACTGTTTTCTTGGTAAGCAACTTCAGTGCAGATTTGGCTTTGTGTTGTAGGTTATTGTCCTGCTCAAATGTGAATTCATCTCCCAATGTCTGGTGTAAAGCAGGTTTTCCTCTAGGAGGTTGCCTGTGCTTAGCTCCATCCCGTTTCTTTTCATCCTGAAAAACTCCCCACTGTTTGCCCAAGTCAAGCACACCCATACCACGATGCAGTCACCACCATGCTTGAAAATAAGGAGGCACTTACTCAGTGATGTGTTGTGTTGGATTTGCACCAAACAAAAGGCTTTGCCTTTAGGCCAAAAATTACATTCCTTTGCTGTGTTTTTTTATTCTCAATATTACTTTAGTGCCTTGTTGCATGTGTTGGAATATTTTTATTCTGTATATTTATAATTCTTCTATTCACTCTGTCATTTAGGTCATTATTGTGTGGTCACTACAATGTTGTTGATCCATCCTCTGTTATTTTAAAATCACAAATGACCTCATGGTGACTGTCCTGCAAAATCCTGTCCTGCAGCACAGTTCAGAAAGACAACTGCATCTTTGATGTGTCTGGGTGGTTTAATACATCAACCACAGCATAATTATTAACTTGGCCATGCTTAAAGATATATTTCATGTCTGATTTATTATTGTTGCCCATCTTTATTATTGCTGCCCTTCTTTATGAGGATTTTGAAAAGCTCTCTGGTCTTTCTAGTTGAATCTGTGCTTGAATTTCAATACTTGACTGAGAGACCATACAGATTTTGTCAACCCCTATTATTTCACACAGAAATATGTAACTTATGTGATTTGTTAAGCCAAATTTTACTTCTGAACTAATTTAGGCTTGCCTCAACAAAGGGGTTGAATACTTATGCAATGACTATATTTAAGTTATAATTTCACTTTAACATTATGGAGTAGATCAATGACAAATAAGTACAATTAAATGTGAAAAAAGTTCAAGGGGGTGTAAATTTAGGCACTGGAAAAATGTACCTCCCTATCTGTAGAGAGAATCCTTCCTAATCTATTCCCTCCCTGCAGATCTGCCAACCAAAGCCATTAGTCCAGAGCCAGCAGGATGACAGGCTGTTGAGATCTGCAGGGAGGGACTAGATTAGGGGGGGATTCTCTCTCTCTCTTTTCCAGTGAAAACCCGAGAGGAAGCATATGGGAGTGAATCTCTCACCAGCTCTCACACAAGCCCATTTGATCTTCATTACAAGAGGCTATTTATTGGAGGTTTTAATTTGGTCGTTTAGGAACCAAATTGCTCCTTTGCTCCTATTACCAACACACTCATAAACCAGCATTGATACACACACACAGACTTGCTCACTCACACACAAGCAAACACAAAAACATACATTTAAGGTCAATAAATGTTTTTTACAGAACAGTGAAAGGAGACTGTAATTCAGAGCCAGGTCAACAGAAGGGGCAATGGAACACACAACAGTATCGACAAATACAGATTAAAAGACAAACCAATATTGTTAATATACAAAGTAAAAAGTACTGTCATATATATGTATATACAAAAAAAAAAATATATAGTCCAACTCAAGGTGTCATAAAAAGTATTTTCCATGATCCTCCCCTTGTACTGTAAAATATATTTAACACCCTCCCCCCTCATAGAATTAATACAAAATAATGTTTACGACCACAAATAATAATAGCTGTAATAATAACTGGAGAGACTGTCACGCCCTGGCCTTAGTTATCTTTGTTTTCTGTAATATTTTGGTTAGGTCAGGGTGTGACAGGGTGGATGTTTGTGTGTATTTGTCTCGTCTTGGGTGGTTGTATGGTATAGGGGGTTTTGGTAGAGTGTATGGGTTTGTGTTGAGTGTAGGTGTCTAGGTAAGTCTATGGTTGCCTGAAGGGTTCTCAATCAGTGACAGCTGTCATTCATTGTCTCTGATTGGGAGCCATATTTAAGGCAGCCATAGGCAGTAGGTTAATGTGGGTAATTGTCTATGTGTAGTGTTTAGTGTCAGCACTATTTGTTTGAATAGCTTCACTGTTGATTTGTTCGTCTTCATAATAAAAAGAAGATGTCGTTCTATCACGCTGCGCCTTGGTCCACTCTGCCTCATTACGACGATCGTGACAGCGACCCTGTGTTTATGCTGTAAATGTGGATATCGACTTTGCCACTTAAGCATGCTTTTGAAGTAGAGGACAGGCCACACAGGGCTACAGGCCAGAAGGTTGAGAGTTCAGACGAGCTCACTCTCCCTGCCTGTTTCATTACACTAGGGTCAGAGCCAGCTGCAGACAATGATCAGCTAGGGGGAAATCAGATTTTCAAAATTTTGATGCCAGATTTTACACCAACAGGTTTCTGTGCCAATGCACCACACAACCAATAAACAAAGCATGCCGACTTCAGGCACTTCAATATCATGGTTTGTGTTTTCAACACCACAGTTAATAGATTATTTAAATCTCGACAAACAGAAAATACATCCCTCCCTACCTTGTAGGCTTACCCATTATCAAAGGCTTTACTTCACAATCTCTGAATGTCAATAAACTTTTTGGTGATTTGCAACGGATGTCTCCTTCCATTCATCAATTGGACGATGGACAGTTTGGATTGATTGACTGATTTTATTTGTCAGTTAAAAAAATACATATATGGTTGATTTTGCAAATACGGCACTTTTGGATGGAAAATGTTTTGGAAAATGAAACCTCTTGAAACTGTTTTTTTTTATCTGAATATTTTCTTCACTCTGTCTGGAAACAAGATCTAATAGTGGTTGAAACCATACTATTTAAGAATATAAAGATTTTTATCGGTTCCCCCAAATACCCGAGGGGAAATGTCCTTACCACCATTGTCACGACTTCCGCCGAAGTTGGTCCCTCTCCTTGATCGGCCGGTGTTCGGCGGTCGACGTCACCGATCTTCTAGCCATTGCTGATCCATGTTCATTTTCCATTGGTTTTGTCTTGTCTTACATCACACCTGGTTCCAATCTCATCAATTACATGTTGTGTATTTAACCCTCTGTTTCCCCTCATGTCCTTGTCGGTGATTGTTTGTATGTGATGTGCAAGTTATGTTCTGGTGCGCGACGGGTTTTGTACCCACTTTTATTATTTTGTATATTTTGGTTTTCGGAGTTTTGTGAGCACTTATTAAACGACTCCGTTTATACCAAGTTCGTTCTCTCACCAATTACAACCATGTCATAAAATGTGCTATTTTAGTTGAAAAGGAAATTACAGAAATTGTGCCGAAGGTATTTTATATGACAATTCACATAATTGTATTTTGTATGCCTTCTAGGCAGAGTTACAAAGAAAAATACATCTCAGACTGGCCAATAAAATGAAAATATAAAGATGGGCAAAAGAACACAGACACTGGACAGAGGATCTCTGCCTAGAAGGCCAGCATCCCGGAGTCGCCTCTTCACTGTTGACGTTGAGACTGGTGTTTTGCGGGTACTATTTAATGAAGCTGCCAGTTGAGGACTTGTGAGGCATCTGTTTCTCAAACTAGACACTCGAATGTACTTGTCCTCTTGCTCAGTTGTGCACCAGGGCCTCCCACTCCTCTTTCTATTCTGGTTAGACCAGTTTGCGCTGTTCTGTGAAGGGATTAATGCACAGCGTTGTAGGAGATCTTCAGTTTCTTGGCAATTTCTCTCATGGAATAGCCTTCATTTCTCAGAACAAGAATAGACTGACGAGTATCAGAAGAAAGGTCTTTGTTTCTGGCCATTTTGAGTCTGTAAACTAACCCACAAATGCTGATGCTCCAGATACACAACCAGTCTAAAGAAGGCCAGTTTTATTGCTTCTTTAATTAGCACAACAGGTTTTCTAATGATCAACTGGCCTTTTAAAATGATAAACTTGGATTAGCTAACACAACGTGCCATTGGAACACAGGCGTGATTGTTGTTGATAATGGGCCTCTATACGCCTATGTAGATATTCCATTAAAAACCAGTCGTTTCCAGCTACAATAGTAATTTACAACATTAACAATGTCTACAATGTATTTCTGATCAATTTGATGTTATTTTAATGGACTTTTTTTTCTTTTTTTCTTTCAAAAACAAGGACATTTCTACAGTAAGTGACCCCAAACTTTTGAATGGTAGTGTATTTATTCATCATTGTCATGTCTAAATGTCTATATTCAGTGCCTTCGGAAAGTATTAACATAAGTATTCAGACCCTTTACTCAGTACTTTGTTGAAGCACCGTTGGTAGCGATTACAGCATTGAGTCTTCTTGGGTATGACGCTACAAGCTTGGCACACCTGTATTTGGGGAGTTTATCCCATTCTTCTCTGCAGATCCTCTCAAGCTCTGTTAGGTTAGATGGGGATTTTTTTTTATTTAATACATTTTATAATATGGCTGTAACATAACAAAATGTGGAAAAAGTCAAGGGGTCTGAAAACTTTCCGTATGGACTGTATATTTAATTGAGAAAAAAAAATGTATTTCATAATAACATCTTTTTTGTTCAGTAGGTGCTCAACATAACAACAGGTGGTGGTGTGTTGGACACAGTCACTCATATAACAGTCTATAGCATTGATGCCAAATAGTTAGCTCACGTTAGCTAGCTAGTTGGCAGCTCAAAGCTGTCACCTACAATCAAATAACATGGCATAGTTGTTGGCCATGTTGTTGGCCAGAGATCTTTTGGGATTAAATATCAAGACAATAGGGAAGAGGCTTGGAAAATGGAAAATGGCTTCCGTTGAGAGAGCAAGAGCGAGATGTATGTTAGGAGAAGTACAATATTATCATAAGTAGACATATAATTGGAATATGGAGGAGGAATGAAGAGAAAAAGAGAGGCAGAGGAGGTCGAAGAGAGAGAGGGAGAAAGAGGTTGAGCTTGGGTTGGGTTAAAATGGTGGAAAAAAGGGAGATGGTTTGATTAATAATAATGGTGGAAAGTGTAAGCAGAGTAAGCCGTACACCGGATCGAGGTCTGTAGAAAAAATTGAAGTGGATGTGGGCGGATTATTAGAGGTGGCAGGTGTGGTGAAGTCCTCAGAGCCCGAGTCTTGCACCGATGGTCAGGATAAAGGGGAGTCTGTGACAGTAGGAGTGACATTTTTGTAGAAAGTGGACCCCTGCCTTTTGGCTAATCCATTTGTGTTTTCAGGGTGGGTATAAAAGGAGTTAGGTTCTGTGGAATCGGTGAAGGTAACCCGAAGTGGTCTTGTGATAATTGTTTGTGTTTCCGCTGGTCAGAAGGAGCAGGCGCTTTGCGCCAAACGAATTGGAGCAAGAGATGTGACTTGTTTTGCTCTCAAAAAAAGGGCGCCATTGAAACAAGTGATTACTGGGGTAGTGAAAGTGGACCAACTGAAGGGAAAGATTCCAGGTGTTTGTGATGCTCGTCGTTTGCTGCGACGCAGACAGGGTAGGCTGAGTGGTGAAACAGAAGAGTCATTGTCTGTTCTTTTGAGTTTTGATGTTGAGTCTCTCCCTGTCGTAACATCAGTTACGAGCTGATGTGCAGAATACACTACATTGTTACAGGTGTCAAGCTTATGGGCATGTGGCAGGAGTGTGTAGGAGGGAGGCTCCTGGTTGTGAGAAGTGTGCAGAAGGGAATGTGACCAATGAATGTGTAATATAAGGTAAAGAAGCGCTATGTGTTAATTGTAGACATGCCCATGGGGCTGGAGATCAGAAATGTCCGGTGCCAGAGAGGCAGGTTGAGGTTACCAGGGTTAGAGTAGAGCAGAGGGTGTTGTGTGCTGAGGCAGCGACGAAAATGTAGGAAGATGGGTCAAGTGGGAGCGATCCTGAAAGGATTCGTGTGAGTAGTAGATCTGTATCTGTACAGAGGGATAGGCCAATGAGTGATATATGCTTCAGTAAGATTGACTTTTTAGTGTTCATAGCAATGGTTATCAACTGTACTGCAGGGATGGAATGTAAGTAGCAGAAAATTGAGGTTTTGGTGGCAGCTGCAGAGAAGTGTTTGGTTGTACTAGAATTTATGTCAAAGGAGTGACAGAGTGTGTTGAGTGGTGGTGTCCCATCCTTTCAGGCTGTTGGCCTGAGGTAGGACTAGATACTGTAGGTTAATGTTGGAGTAGGATGGTGAGTTTTTATGAGTGTAGGGTTAGATGGTCGGGTATTTGTTGATTTAATTCCCTTTTTTGTTTTGGTGGCTGCAACATTTATTGGATGCCAACCGCTGTTAAACCTCATCGAAGAAGAGTTGACGATGACGAAAGAGGGAACGTTAGGAATTTGAGGTAAGATCCTGTGTTGAGCTAGTGAATATGCATTGGTTGCACAGCCTGTTGTTTCTTAGAAAGGCAATTTATTTTACAAGCTACAATTTGATGTTGTAGTTGGCTGGCAGTGTTTGTGTTGTCTTACCGTAGCTAGCTACCCCAAGCTAGTTTGACTATGGAGTGGCTTGCTAGCTAGCTAGCTAGTTTGGGTTGAGTAATGCAGAGTTACTAGTTTTGTGTTGGCTTTGAATTTATCAAGCTAGCTTGAGAGGAATGGGAAGATGGTATGGCTGCTACACATATAGATCTCTCTTTCTTTGTGGAAGAATATGGGATATATCGTCAACATTGAGTTGTGGTGTATGAATGTGCACACCACCGTTTGGTTATCATTGTTAGCTAGCTAACCGGCATTAGTAAGAACTAGCTAGATGTGTGACGTAGGTCAGCTGTTGTCTGACTCTGTGGCCGAAGTAAATCAGCTAGTAACCAGGACGCTGTCATTGAATTGTCTCCGGTTATGTTTACTTTTTGACGCTATGAAGTGTCGTCTTTCCAAGCGCCAGTGTTGTGCAGTTTCACCAGAAAATGCACATTAATTGGGAATGTATGATCCCAGAAATCCTTGTTGATGCGTAATTGGGCCTGCATGATCCCGTAAATACTTGTCACTGCGTGGTCATGACTGTTTAGCGATCTGCACACACATTTGAGAAATTGGCGCTCACATCAAATTTCACTGAATGTGTACAGGTTGGAAAATACCCGGAAACACCTCTTTTCATGCAGTGGTTTGTATAGAAAATTCTTTTTTTTACACTTCCGTGTATACATGTACCACTTGTGGAGCATTCTCTTTCTCTTCAACTTGGCAGTGGGCCAAGGTCAGTCCTAGGCCATCTTTGAGAACACATTAAAATGGTTGCTCTTTTTACGTTTTATTCCATAATAAAATACATCAAAGAATATTGTACTTGATTTGGATTTGGTTTATTTGGGGGATAGATTCCATGGTATAAGTAGCAGAGAACAGAAGGAAGTACAAATACATAGATATACCCATTAACACCCTCCTAAAAACTAATAAGACAGGGTTTCCCAAACTCCGTCCCCTGTGTCACGTCTACTCCCGCTCCTTCCCTCCAGCGTTCGACGACGCAGGTATACTAACCACTGGTCCTGGCAATCCATCTCCACGCACACCTGGCAACTACCACTTCATTACTCCGTGATTACTTACCCTTCATTTAGCACTCTTTTGTCATCAGGTAGCTGTTAGTGGAATTGTAACGGTCCTGACCTGTTTTATGTTGTTTTTGTATGTGTTTAGGTCAGGGCATGTGTTTTGGGTGGGCAGTCTATGTTATCTGTTTCTATGTTGGTTTTGGTTGCCTGGTATGGCTCTTAATTAGAGGCAGGTGTTTTGCGTTCTCCTCTAATTAAGAGTCATATTTAGGTAGGGTGTTCTCACTGTTTGTTTGTGGGTGAATGTCTTCCGTATCTGTGTTATGTCTTGCACCATACGGGACTGTTCGGTTGTTCGTTTCGTTTCGATGTAGTCTGTTTCCTGTCCGTAAGTGTTACGTTTAGTTATGTAAGTTTATGTTCAGGTTTCGTCTACTTCGTTTTCTTGTTTTGTATTTTTGAAAGTGTTTTGTTTTTCGTGTAGCCATCGTCGTTACAAATAAAGAGATGGCTTATTTCCCTAATGCTGCATTTTGGTCTGATGATCCTTCTCTCCTCTCCTCGTCCGAGGATGAGGAGAGAGACAGCCCTTACAGGAATTAAATAATTCCTCTAATGTACTCATTAATTAAATTCAATGTGTCTATTTATAAGAATTTGTAAGATAATTATTAACATAAAATAGACAGGATAGTCTTATTAAAATTAGATAATAGGGTTTATTCTCGGAGCAAGCTGCCATTTGATCATAAACACAGATTTATATACAAGATATGACGTCATAGATTACAGAATTAAGTCTCATTGTCCTGACAAATAGAAAACAGGTTCAAAAGTTCATTCTAACCTCACAGGGCACTCACATGAAACACCATATAATAATTTATCCTGAAGGCTCACTATAATTGATTACCACTTTAGCAGACAACTCAAGATAATGGAAAACCTAAAAAGTTATCTAAACACCTCAGGGCTAAGTTGGGTCAGTTCAACCATAGTTTAACGACCCTTTCTGCTTATTTTATGACCCACAACACAAATCTCTTTTCACCAGGCATGCAGAGTTCAATTAGTTATAGTTTTATCTAAAGCTAGAATTTGTTTTAACTATTTATTAACAAAATTCCTAACAGTAGCCTTGTTTGTGTTTCCATGTCAGACACTTCACTTGTTTTGAATCGTTCCGTATTCGTCGTTATTAAACTCACTAACTGCACCTGCTTCCTGACTCCCTGCGTCTACGTTATAGAATACTACCAGCAGTTAATCAGGACATCTCCCAGATGGTCAGCGAACAGAGACACCTACTTCGCCAACACCACGTCCAGCTGGCACAACTGGGGACTGCTATGGAAGAGGTCCTCCGTGTTCTTCAATGGCTCAACATTTACAGAGGGGTGTCATCTCCAATAAGCGTAGGATTCTCCAGTCGACCCAGCGAGCAAGCACCCCAGCCCATCCTAAAGTCCACCCAGGTCAGCGATGCCCGTTTGTCCCTCCCGGAAAAAATATGATGGATCTCCATCCAAATGCCATAGCTTCCTACTCCAGTGCCCCCTCTATTTCACTCATCAGATGGGAGCCCCCACCACCGATAGGTCTAAGGTTGCCACGGTTATTTCCTTGCTGAATTGTCAATTCAGCAAGGAAATAAGTGGGCTACAGCTTTCTGGGAGAGAGGAGAGAAGGACCTGGGTTCCTATGAGGGCTTTATGAGACTGTTCAGGGGGATTTCCGACCATCTACCGGATGGCAGGGGGGGGGGTGAGCGCCTACTTTAACTACAGCAGTATGGCTAGACCACGGTGGAGTACATGCTCACCTTTCGGACAGTAGTAGCATCCAGCGGATGGAATGAGCCGGCGCTATGCACCCTATTCAGAAGAGGATTGCGCGAAGAGGTCCAGACTGAGTTGGCCTGCTGAGATGACAATCTAAACTTGGACTCACTCATCGTGATAGCCATCTGTTTGGATAACCTTCTCCGGGAGCGTCGGCATCTCCATCGCTTCTCTCCCTCCTTCTTTGAACGTTCTGAATCAGAGTCTGAACCCATGGAGGTAGGGGGCACTCACCTCTCCGCGGCAGAGCGGCATCGCCGGGGGAGGCAGCTCCTGCTCTGCCCCTATTGTGGCCAGGAGTGGCACCAGCTTCAGTGGTGTCCGATGAGTCCTAACCCAGGGTCCACTAGAGCAGAGGGGACTCGTGACCTTCCATATCCCAGGGTAGGCGTGAGTATCCCATTTTCATTGTTTTCCGCCAAACCCTTTACGGTTCATATTTCATTGGCTGGCTGGCCCTCAAGTGTTGGCTCTACAGCTCTAGTGGACTGTGGTGCCGCTGAACACTTCATTGACCAGGCCCTCGCCTTCTCCTTGAACTTAACCTTATCCCCGCTTTCCTCTCCTTTTCTTATCCAAGTTCTGGACACAACCATTGGGATCCAGCACAGTGATGCACATCACCGCACCACTCACCCTCACCGTGGGACCCATGCACCAGGAAAGCCTTCATGGAGAAGCTGGGGGTCACGGTCAGCCTCACTTCCGGGGACCGGCCTCAGTCTAACGGGCAGGTGGAGAGGATGAGAACCAGGAGCTGGAGAGGTTCCTGAGGAGTCACTGCCAGGACCGGCAGGGGTAGTGGGCCCAATTCCTTCCTTGGGTGGAATACGCCCAGAATTCATTGTGCCATTCCTCCACCGGGCTGACTACCTTCCAGTGTGTTCTGGGTTACAAGCTAGCCCTGGCCCTGTGGACTTCGAGCCAGATCAATGCTCCTGCGGTGGACGAGTGGTTCAGGCACGCAGAAGAGGTGTGGAACAATGCTCACGTGAGGCTCCAGCGCGCCTTCCGCAGTTGGAAGGAGCAGGCGGATCGCCACCGCAGTAGGCGCCCGTGTTCCATCCTTGTGATCACGTCTGGCTCTCCACCAGGAACCTCCCGCTCTGCCTGCCCTATAAGAAGCTGAGTCCCCGGTTTGTGGGGCCGTTCAAGGTCCTACGGACGCTCAACGCGATAACATACAGATTACAACTCCCCTCTAACTACCGGATCTCACCCTCTTTTCACATTTTCCTCCTCAGGCCGGTGGTTCTTGGTCCCCTGGCTGATGCCGTCCCCCACGACATCCCTCCACCTCCCCTGGACATTGAGGGAAGCCCCGCCTATGCAGTCAGATCCCTCCTGGACTCCCGAAATCGTGGGTATCGGCTCCAGTAACTCGTAGACTGGGAGGGGTAGAGGAGCAGTGTTTGGTTCCAGTGGACGACATTCTAGATCCCAACATCATCCGAGATTTCCACCTTTGCCGCCCGGCCCGCTCCTTGCCCTCAGGGCCATCCCCCTGGCTGGGGTTGTTCTGCGGCTGGAGCCTTGTGTTGGGGGGGAGGGTACTGTCACGTCTACTCGCGCTCCTCCCCTCCAGCGTTTGATGTCGCCGGTCTACTAACCACCAATCCTGGCAACCCATCTTCACACACACCTGGCAACCACCATTACGCACACCTGCGTCTCATCAGTCACACCTGAACTTCATTACTTCCTGCTTACTTACTCTTTATTTAGCACTCTTTTGTTACTAGTCATCATGTTTTGTTTTTGTTTCCATGTCAGACACTTCTCTTGTTTTGTATCGTTCCATGTTCGTTGTTATTAAACTCACTAACTGCACCTGCTTCCTGACTCCCTGCGTCTACGTTACACTCGGGACCCCAAGGGGTGCACATTTGTTATTTGCCCTAGCACTACTCAGCTGATTCAAATAATAAACTAATCATTAAGATTTGATCATTTGAATCAGCAATCAGGGCAAAAATCTAAATGTGCAACCATTGTGGTCCCGAGGACCGAGTTTGGGAAATGCTGTTATAAGATATTCCACTGGGCACACCAGGTCATTTCAATGTGGATAGTTGGGTAATGTTTGGTTGAGACGTTGATCGATGAGATTACAACCTATAGGTCATCTGATGCAGAAATCCATCACTCTTCTTGGTCAAATAGCCCTTACACAGTCTGGAGGTGTGTTTTGGGTTGCCGCAAACCAGATGGGATGGCGTATAGCTGCAGAATGCTATGGTAGCCATGCTGGTTAAGTGTGCCTTGAATTCTAAATAAATCACCAACAATGCCACCAACAAAGCAACCCCACACCATCACACCTGCTCTTCCATGCTTCACGGTGGGAACCACACATGTGGAGATCATCCGTTCACCTACTCTGCGTCTCACAAAGACAGGGCTGTTGAAACCAAAAATCTCAAATTTGGACTCCAGACCAAAGGACAGATTTCCACCGGTCTAATGTCCATTGCACATGTTTCTTGGCCCAAGCAAGTCTCTTCTTATTATTGGTGTCCTTTAGTAGTGGTTTCTTTGCAGCAATTCAACCATGAAGGCCTGATTCACGCAGTCACCTCTGAACAGTTGATGTTGAAATGTGTCTGTTACTTATTCTCTGCAGCGGACCTCATGAGAGCCAGTTTCATCATAGCGCTTGATGATTTTTGTGACTGCACTTAAAATCTTTCAGAGCAACTGTTGGCTACTTTGAAGAATCACAAATATAAAATATATTTTGATTTGTTTAACACTTTTCTGATTACTACACAATGTGTTATTTTATAGTTTTGATGTCTTCACTATTATTCTACAATGGAGACGTGAATCCAATATAGAATTTGTTAACTTGTCAACAAATGCACTTTAAATAAAGTTTTATTTGATTTAGTCCTATTCTTTAACTTAATTTTTTGTTGAGATGGAGACATGAATCCAACATATCAATTATTAATTTGTTGACAAACTGGAATTTAAGCCAGACTAAATCAGTGGCACAGATGGAACTATCCCAAGCAGAATATACATCTCCTTCAAATGTTGATACTTGAAACACAATTCAATATCACTAAATATTAGGGGTGTAACGAGACATGAACGGTACGGGGACCTCGGTTTGGTTCGCACTGTGAACCCTAATGAATATATAACAAAAATGTTTTTAAATATAAAATCACTAGGCCTATAGTCTATGCCTACGATGCTTATACCATTGCCTCTTGAGTAAGTCTGAGCTGAAAAAACATTGTACAGATACCCAAAAAAACTACTTAAGTACTACTTTCAAGTATTTTCTCTTAAGACCTCTACTTGAGAGGCTCAACATAACAATCCCTGTTACAACATACAATGCCAGAAACATTGTGGATACTGTCACAGTAGCTGGACTTGGGCCACAAATAGGGTGCTTTTTAGTTTTGCCAAATAAACAAAAAATAACTACAGTAACTGTTGGCATTTAATTTTCCCTCTGTACTTGAACTGTGACCCCAAAACCGCAATACATAATGAGCCGTGCATTACACCCCTACTAAATATAATTACATTTGAAATCAACCAGAGCTTGAAACCCTAGGACTGTTGTATTGTCAATTTTTGTTTGAAATCTGTGTTGAATTGAAACCATGGCTGATGATGACTTTGCAAATGCTATATACTGTAGGCCTAAATGTCATCATTGATTATTTTAGTTATAAAGTATGGTTACATTTCATTTTCTTTGTTAAAAACTTATTCGGGATCGGTGTCCCTTCCACGGGACAGTTGAGCTATAGTAGGCTAGTGCGATTAGCATGAGGTTGTAAGTAACAAGAACATTTCCCAGGACATAGACATATCTGATATTGGCAGAAAGCTTAAATTCTTGTTAATCTAACTGCACTGTCCAATTTACTGTAGCTCTTACAATGAAAGAATACCATGCTATTGTTTGAGGAGAGTGCATAATTTTGAACATGAAAAGTTATTAATAAACAAATTAGGCACATTTGGGCAGTCTTCATAATTTTTAAATGCAATGGTTCATTGGATCAGTCTAAAACTTTGCACGAGCACTGCTACCATCTCGTGGACAAAATCTAAATTGCACCTGGGCTGGAATAATACATTATGGCCTTTCTCTTTCTTTTAAAAAAACAATACAAAAGAACTGTTGTTTTTTCTTTGTATTATCTTTTACCAGATCTATTGTGTTATATTTTCCTACGTTCCATTTACTTTTCCACAAAGTGTTTCCTTTCAAATGGTACCAAGAATATGCATATCCTTGCTTCAGGGCCTGAGCTACAGGCAGTTAGATTTGGGTATGTCATTTTAGGCGAGAATTGAAAAAAAGGGGCGGATCCTGAAGAGGTTTTAAACCTACTCTTTGGAATGGCTTCGATAGAAACAGTAAATCTATTTCGTTTTTAAGTAGAGAACTCTCAACAATCATTCATGATAGCACATTGAAAATAGTTACTGACAAATACCATAACTAAGCTGGGTTTGGTTAAAATCCTGGATGGGAGACCAGTGTATCTTTAGATCACAGTGCTCCCTATTGTTTTGTTTTTCTGATAGTGGATATAATGTTGAAGATCTGACGTTGTTTTAAAGGTACAAATTAAACATATTTTATACAAGGTTTGTCCATGTAAAAATTTGGCTAACATGATGACATAATCCTGTGGTTGAAATTTCACTTTAAAAACAAAAGTTGATTCAAATTGTTTGAGTTACAAACTATAAACAATCTATGAATAGCTTAGCTCCCGCAAACATGCACATGTAATATGTTTTGCTCTAAGACGCTCAAACGCTTCTTAATAAGAGTCGTTAGAAGATCATAAGGAATCCTAGGACATAGTATCTATAATACTGTAATAACATCACATAGTTGCTGTCACAATCTAGTTGTCACTGGCTAGTTGGATATTAATTTCCCATTGAGCAAACCATTTCCGTAATTACAGCATATGTGAACATAAATTCATTTTTATAATTTTTTTTATTTGGAAGACCTTATTTTTATATTGACATTTTGTTTATTAAAACTCATGAATGCAAATGTTGATGCCAAATTGTTTTGTGTTCTACTTGTAGCCCTGGTTGTCTTAAAAATGTATATATAAGAGCTGGACATGCAGATAAATGAAAGTTAGATAAAGGAAAATCCGATTTTTGCTGGGGTTTCGGGACTGATACGGTTAATGATATTCTTTTTTGCCAATTTGGTATTTATCCCAAATCTGTGACCTCATCGTGTACATTAAAATAAGAATACATGTATGAGCGGAACTGAAAGTGAAAATAGATATCGCATTGTACACCTGCCCTTTTTATGACAGACTGACCAGGTGAAAGCGATGATCCCTTATTGATGTCACTTGTTAAATCCACATCAGTGTAGATGAAGGGGAGGAGACAGGTTGAATAAGCATTTTTAGGCTTTGAGACATTGATTGTGTATGTGTGCAAGACAAAATATTTAAGTGGCTTTGAACGGGGTATGGTAGTAGGTGCAAGGCGCATCGGTTTGAGTGTCAAGAACTGCAACCCAGTCAACAGTTTCCCGTGTGGATAACGACCGCTTTCGACACCTTGTAGAGTCCATGCCCCGACGAATTGAGGATGTTCTGAAGGCAAAGGGGGATGCAACTCAATATTAGGAAGGTGTTCCTAATGTTTTGTACACTGTGTATATGCAATCAATTTTCAGAGTAAATACAAATTTAACTATGTATTCTATAAAATAATCTCAAGAGTTCATAATTTAACTGCGTACACATCTGTTAAATTTGTGACAGTAAGAAGAAGCTGCATATATATGATCATTAAAAAAGCCTCAAACTATACAAAGAAAATTTCCATTACCATATTCGGTATGTTGAGTAACAATATACGATAGAAAGAGAATAATAGCCACATATCAGTAGATGTGTGGAAACTTGATAACCCTACAGAAGTTAGAGAATTTTATATAAACTTGAAACGGTTCCATAACGACAGACGCTGGGAAACGGGAAGCAAGTACAGGGTGAGGATTTTACAATAAATAGAAACAAAGCCAGAGCAGCGTCTGGACAAGAGAAACAAAACAACATCAATGCAGGGAATGAAAATGAGGAAGTGACAGATATATGGCAGGCAATCAATGACGTGATTGAGTCCGATGAAGCGCTGGCGCGCACAACGTTGGTGATAGGTGCGCGTTATGACGAGAAGCCTGGCAACCTCGAGCGTCAGAGAGACAAAAATAATGAACAATGTGACCATACCCACAGTGAGTCAGGATTTCAAGAGAAATGAAACTCTTCTTTTTTTTTACACTATGTTTGCGTTCTCTTCAGTCAGTGAAGTACCCACCTCAGTTCTGTATTTTACGCTCTAGGCTAGTTACCGCACACAACTTGGTTAGCTGTAGATCAGACACAATGTCGAGTAAAATGACAGCCTCTATCTCATTGGAACAGGACCTCTTCAACTGTCCCATCTGTCTAGACCTGCTGAAAGATCCGGTGACTATGCCTTGTGGACACAGTCACTGTATGGGCTGTATCCAGGGCTTATGGGAGCAGGAGGACCAGATGGGAGGTCAGATCTGCCCCCAGTGCAAAGAAAGTCTTACACAACCTTGGCCCACTCTGAACCGAAATACTATTCTGGCGGAAATGTTGGCGAAACTGAAGAAGACAGAACTCCAAGCTGCTCCTCTTACAGAAGATGTGGTTGCATGTGACTTCTGCACTAGAGGAGCGAACCAAGCTGTCAAGTCCTGCCTGGTGTGTCTGGCCTCGTACTGTGAGACTCACCTAAAGCCCCACTATGAAAACCCTTCCTTTGGAGGGCACAAACTGTTGGATGCCACCCGACGATTACAGGAACGGGTTTGCTCAACTCATCACAAACTGCTGGAGGTTTACTGCAGAACCGACAAACTGTGTGTGTGTGTGAGTTGTGCACTGTACGATCACAAAGGCCATGTCACCGTCCCTGCATCAGATGAAAGAATGGAGAAGCAGGTAGGTGCTAAAACCATAGACATTAAAACCAGTAGATCGTGGTAGCGCTGACGTCATCCACGATTTTCCTATTGAAAACTACTGATGGCGATGTAGTCCTTTTCATCCTGCCTGAGAGAGTCAACCACACGCTGCGTTGTCCTGTGTGATGACAAATGTAGTAGTCAGAATGGATCACTACTTAATAAAATATCTGAATTTGTAGCTAACTTTAAAATAATGAATCGTGGAGATCGAACTTGTTCTAATGTTAGAGGCCCAAACGGCCGTAAAATGTTGTTTCGTTTGGCCGTTCTGGCGATTGTAATTTACATAGGTTTTATAGAGCAGACCAGGGCTTTGGGCAGTGCACCACTTGGTTGCTACGCAGGCCTGGCTAAAACTCATTGGGGGAACATCATTTAGCTTTATGTAAAAGGTCATCTGAAGCGCTCTGGCACAGTGATTTAGTTCTGCCGTTTAGCCTAATCTTGTAAATCACATCCTGATCTATGCTGGTTATCACATATAGTATCACGTGTGTCACTCTCTGTTCAGCTCTACTTATCATGTTTCCTTTGTTGCTATTAGTGCATTTAGTTTGTTAAGAAAGTGGAAAGCTCATGTTGTGTTGTCTGGTGCTTCTCTGCTCACAGAAAGAGACAGAAGCCACAAGAGGATCATGTCGACTGAAAGTCAAGGAAAAGGAAGAGGAGGTGGAGCACCTGAGGGGAGCTTTGATGTCGTTTAAGGTGAGATAGGATGTTTTGGAAGAGATGGGCTACTGTGTATGATCAAGGTCAGAGAGAGGGAGTGGTGGTGGTGTTTGAAGTTAACTTAATCTGCCATAACTTTATCTGTACACATGTTGTACTGCATTGAATCTGTTATCGCCATCCTATTAGCTTTCTAAAGTACCAGTGCATCTTTAATGAGATTAGATTGATTTGATTAGATCACCTTTATTATCCCACCAGGGATATATTAATTTGGTAATTTGCTTAAAAAAACAAAATACATAAAAACTCAGAATATTACACAATATATTTTATATGAAAGTACAATAGGCTGCAGATTTACAGTGCAAGTGCAATATATATTTACTGTACACACCTATCAACTAGTCAACAGTCCAATTAGACTATCCATTGTACAGCCTAATGGCTGTTGGAATTAAAGAGTCCTTATATCTGTTTTTCCTGAGCTTCTTTTTTAAAGAAGTCGTCTTCCCCTAGTCAGGCTATGACTGAATTTCGGGTGAAGGGGATGTGTACTGTCCTGTAAAATGATACATTTTTAGAGGATGAGTTTTGTGTACAGGCTGAAAGCAGCTGATTCTTGGTCCATACTACCAATGATTTTTCCCACCGTCTTGATCAGGCGCTGAAGCTTGGCCTTGCGCTGACATGTTGCCAAATGCATATCAGACCAAAGGGCAGCACATTCTGCAGGACATATTTGTAAAACATATGTGGGATATGAGGATTAAAATGAAAACGATTTTGCATTAAAAAAACTATCTGTTCTAGTGAATGTTTCTTTACAAGTGTCACGCCCTGGCCTTAGTTATCTTTATTTTCTTTATTAGGTAGTTCGTGGGTGATTGTCTATGTCATTACGTAAGTTGCCTGTGTCTGCACTTGTCGTAGTATAGCTTCACGTTCATTCATTTGTTGTTTTGTTAGTTTGTCAAGTGTTCTTCGTTTCGTCTTCGTTCAATAAATAGAAGATGTATTGTTATCACGCTGCGCCTTAGTCCTCTCTTCATCCAACAACGATCGTGACAGAATCACCCACCAACAAAGGACTAAGCAACGTGGTAAAAGGCAGCAGCAGCGATCGCAGGACTCATGGACTTGGGAGGAAATTCTGGACGGCGGAGGACCCTGGGCACAATCTGGAGAATATCGCCGCCCTCGTGATGAGCTGGTGGCAGCTAAAGCCGAGAGGCGGTGGTATGAGGAGGCAGCACGGAAGCGTGGCTGGAAGCCAGAGAGGCAGCCCCAAAAATGTCTTGGGGGGGGGAATAAAGGGGAGTGTGGCAGGTAGGAAACCTGCGCCAACTCCCCGTGCTTACCGTGGAGAGCGAGAGTACGGGCAGACACCGTGTTATGCGGAAGAGCGCACGGTGTCTCCTGTACGTGTGCATAGCCCGGTGCGGTACATCCCAGCTCCTCGTATCGGCCGGGCTAGTGTGGGCATCGAGCCAGGTGCCATGAAGCTGGCTCAACGCATCTGGTCTCCAGTGCGTCTCCTCGGGCCGGTGTACATGGCACCAGCCTTACGCATGGTGTCCCCGGTTCGCCAGCACAGCCCAGTGCGGGGAGGTGGAATAACCTGCTACGGGGAGCATTCAACCAGGTAAGGTTGGGCAGGCTCGGTGCTCAAGAGCTCCAGTACGCCTTCACGGTCCGGTCTATCCGGTGCCACCTCCTCGCCCCAGTCCAGTACCACCAGTGCCAACACCACGCACCAGGCTTCCAGTGCGTCTCCAGAGCTCTGTTCGCCCTGTTGCTGCTCCCCGCACTAGCCTTGAGGTGTGTGTCCTTAGCCCGGTACCACCAGTTCCGGCACCACGCACCAGGCCTACTGTGCGCCTCAGCAGGCCAGAGTCTGCCGTCTACCCAGCGCCGCCTGCGCTACCCGTCTACCCAGCGCCGCCTGCGCTACCCATCTGCCCAGCGCCGCCTGTGCTGCCCGTCTGCCCAGCGCCGCCTGCGCTGCCCGTCTGCCCAGCTCCGCCTGCACTGCCCGTCTGTCCGGAGCCGTCAGAGCTGCCCGTCTGTCCGGAGCCGTCAGAGCCGCCCGTCTGTCCGGAGCCGTCAGAGCCGCCCGTCTGTCCGGAGCCGTCAGAGCCGCCCGTCTGTCCGGAGCCGTCAGAGCCGCCCGTCTGTCCGGAGCCGTCAGAGCCGCCCGTCTGTCCGGAGCCGTCAGAGCCGCCCGTCTGTCTGGAGCCGTCAGAGCCGCCCGTCTGTCCTGAGCCGTCAAAGCCGCCCGTCTGTCCTGAGCCGCTAGAGCCGTCCGTCAGTCAGGAGCCGCTAGAGCCGTCCGTCAGTCAGGAGTTGCCGGAACCGCCCGCCAGTCAGGAGCTGCCGGAGCCACCCGCCAGTCAGGAGCGTCCGGAGCCGCCCCTCAGTCCGGTTCTTCGTTTCGTCTTCGTTCAATAAATAGAAGATGTATTGTTATCACGCTGCGCCTTGGTCCTCTCTTCATCCAAACGACGATCGTGACAACAAGGACACAGACATTGAAATGCTGTTTGTTTATATTGGTATTTATGTGGTCACTCTATCGACTGACTCCCTGTTGATCTTTGTCGGGGGGTAATTAAGTACCAGAACATTGAGGCAGGGTCTAAATCACTATATTCCTTTCGATCAGCGCTCTGCAAGGGAAGCTGTTCTGGACAGCACCAGGACCCTCTCAGAGCTGAAAGTATACCTGGAGCGGAGGGGCAACGAGGTGAAGGAGCTGATCAGGGCTCAGGAGAAGGTGGAGGTGAACCGGGCGGAGGCCCAACTGCAGCGTCTGGAGCAGGAGATTATTGCGCTGAAGAAGAGAGACTCTGAGCTGAAGAAACTCACACTGACCCAAGATGACGCATACTTCCTTCAGGTATAAGCACTTATTTGTTTAATACTCCTTACACAGATTAGTAGAAGTAGAAACTGGATTATCTTGAGGATAATCGGTTTTGCAGAATGATATCTTTAAATAAACAGACATAGTTTGCTGCCCTGGAAGTTCAGCTATATGTGAAGCCGTTTTCTTTCTTCAATCTTTCCAGCACTACCAAGACCCCAGTAGCTCTCCTGTATCTGAAGACCTGCCGAGCGTCAACATTGACCCGCTGTGTGGTTTTGGGACAGTGAAGAGAGCTTATACTCATTTCAAGGAGCAGTTGGAATGCTTCTGTGATGGAGGAATGAAGAGGATATTGAACACAGGTAGAATTTCAGAGGTTCCCCACTGGGCACAGACGTCAATTCAATGTCTATTCCACGTTGGTTCAATGCAATTTCTTTAAAATGACGTGGAAACAACGTTGATTCAACTAGTGTGTTCCCAGTGGGTTAAGATTGCACGTGAGATGTGAATGAGGTACTGTATATCTTTTGAAAACCCTTGAATTGGGAGTCTGGGTTTTAAAAGCTTGTAAGAAATAATAATAATGTGTGCATCTGTGTCCATTTCCACAGTAAAAGCCATCCATATGCTTCAGTCACCAAAGCCCAGCCAATGTAAGTGTGTTTATAATCTCAGCATGCAGAATTTTTCCAGGAAAAACCCCCACAAAATACTGTAGCCTATGTGAGCTAAAATGTTTGTGCAATTATTTCACTTTCAGCTCCAAAGACAATTGGTCAAGCCAATGGGAGCCCCCCAGCCTTCAAGCCCGCCCTGGTAATGGGGGAACCTGCAGTAACCTGTGACACTCCCCTTTCCCTCTGTACAAAGTCCTCTATCTTGAAGTGCTCTTCCATGAGCAAACCTCCAACTGGCACAGCAATCCTATTTCCCAAAAAAGGGCCATCAAATGTCACTAAACCTGCTGCTAGAGTAGAGGCCCTCCTCACCAAACCCTTGTCCACCACTGACAACCTTCTCTTGACCAAATCGGCATCTAATATGAACATCAATCCTCTGCTTACTAAATCCTTATCTAACACTGAAGGGTTCACCAAACCTGGAGCTGGTATAGCAGTCCTTAACACTGAACCTGCTCCTACAACAAGTAGCAGCATTTTCAAGTGTCCTGTCGGTGTTTGTGGTAAGCCTGCAGTTGACGTGGATGATTTTTGTAACGCAGCATTAAACACTGACAGCGGTCCTTTCACCAAACTATCTGACAACATTAGTAGGGAAAAGCCAAGCACATGTTTCCCATTTGGCAAGCCTAAATGTAACGCAGGCTCATCCCTCTTTGGCAAGCCTGAATCTAACACAAGTTCACCCTTCTTTGGCAAGCCTGCATCTAACACAGGTTCACCCCTCTTTGGCAAGCCAGAATCTAGCACAGGTTCACCCCTCTTTGGCAAGCCTGAATCTATCACAAGATTCTCATTTGGCAAGCCGGAATCTAGCACAGGTTCACCCCTCTTTGGCAAGCCTGAATCTAAAACAGGTTCACCCCTCTTTGGCAAGCCTGAATCTAAAACAGTATTCTCATTTGGCAAGCCTGAATCTAACACAGGTTTATCCCTCTTTGGCAAGCCTGAATCTAACACAGGTTTATCCCTCTTTGGCAAGCCTGAATCTATCACAGGTTTATCCCTCTTTGGCAAGCCTGAATCTAACACAGGTTCACCCCTCTTTGGCAAGCCTGAATCTAAAACAGGTTCACCCCTCTTTGGCAAGCCTGAATCTATCACAGGTTTATCCCTCTTTGGCAAGCCTGAATCTAACACAGGTTCACCCCTCTTTGGCAAGCCTGCATCTATCACAGGTTTATCCCTCTTTGGCAAGCCAGAATCTAGCACAGGTTCACCCCTCTTTGGCAAGCCTGAATCTAACACAGGTTTATCCCTCTTTGGCAAGCCTGAATCTAACACAGGTTCACCCCTCTTTGGCAAGCCTGAATCTATCACAGGTTTATCCCTCTTTGGCAAGCCAGAATCTAGCACAGGTTCACCCCTCTTTGGCAAGCCTGAATCTAACACAGGTTTATCCCTCTTTGGCAAGCCTGAATCTAACACAGGTTCCCCCCTCTTTGGCAAGCCTGAATCTAACACAGGTTTATCCCTCTTTGGCAAGCCAGAATCTAGCACAGGTTTATCCCTCTTTGGCAAGCCAGAATCTAGCACAGGTTTATCCCTCTTTGGCAAGCCAGAATCTAGCACAGGTTCACCCCTCTTTGGCAAGCCTGAATCTAAAACAGGATCCTCCTTTGGCAAGCCTGCAGACCAGCCTGGTGTCGTGGAGATTTCTATTTTAGAAAACGAAACCAAGCATTCTCCTATCAATGAAGAAATGCTGTTATCAGGGTTACACATCACGGGATTACACTAGAAATTGTAAATACATAATAATACAATGAGTTTGCCCATGTTAATATACACGTGTACTTTGATTTGTTATGCAATACTGTGATGGATTTAATGTTCTCTGTACTGAATTAAATTGATTTCTTTCACTGATTTAAAAACTGTAATATACCCATGATAATTTACCAATTTTCTGCCAGACGATGGCATTCAAACAACAGTCTCACTCTTATGCAGTCCCTAAATTCATGTGGTATGTTTTGAAAAATATGTGTTCTGACCTCAATGGGACATTCTGGTTAAATAAATACAAATGTGAAAACTTGATATTATGTTGGTGCAATTGTAGTTTCTTACATATTGTTTCTGTATTTACCATTAAGTGCAATATGTACGTAGCACTTAACACATGGATCTCACATAGCCATTTTTATGTATTTGTTTGGTGTGTGTGTGTTGCTGTGTTCATACTGACAGCATACCAATCAAATCAAACTTTATTTGTCACATGCGCCGAATAAAACGGGTGTAGACCTTACCGGGAAATGCTTACTTACAAGCCCTTAACCAACAATGCCGTTCAAGAAAGAGTTAAGAGAATGTTTCCTAAATAAACTAAAGTAAAAAATTCTAAAAAGTAACACAATAACGAGGCTATATACAGGGGGTACCAGTACGGAGTCAATGTGCGGGGGTACAGGTTAGTCATCAAGGTAATTTGTACATGTAGGTAGGGGTGAAATGACTATGCATAGATAATAAATAGCAAGTAGCAGCAGTATAATAACAGATGGGGGGGGGGTCAATGTAAACAGTCTGGGTGGCCATTTGATTAATTGTTCAGCAGTCTTATGGCTTGGGGGTAGAAGCTGTTAAGGAGCCTTTTGGTCATAGACTTGGCGCTCTGGTCTGCTTGCCGTGCGGTAGCAGAGAGAACAGTCTATGACTTGGGTGACTGGAGACTTTGACAATTTTTGGGGCTTTCCTCTGACACCGCCTAGTGTATATAGGTCCTGGATGGCAGGAAGCTTGGCCGTACTGGGCTGTACGCACTACCCTCTGTAGCGCCTTACGGTCAGATGCCGAGCAGTTGCCATACCAGGCGGTGACGGAACCGATCAGGATGCTCTCGATGGTGCAGCTGTAGAACTTTTTGGGGCCAAATGTTTTCAGTCTCCTGAGGGGGAAAAGGTGTTGTCGTGCCCTCTTCAACTGTCTTGGTGTGTTTGAACTATGATAGTTTGTTGGTGATGTGTACACCAAGGAACTTGAAACTCTCGACCCGCTCCACTACAGCCACGTCGATGTTAATGTGGGCCTGTTCGGCCCACCTTTTCCTGTAGTCCACGATAAACTCCTTTGTCTAGCTCACATTGACGGAGAGGTTGTTGTTCTGGCACCACACTGCCAGGTCTCTGACCTCCATCCTATAGAGCGGCAGGTAGCCTAGTGCGGGCGGCAGGTAGTCTAGTGGTTAGAGCGTTGGACTAGTAACCGAAAGGTTGCAAGATAAAATCCCTGAGCTGACAAGGTAAAAATCTGTCCTTCTGCCCCTGAACAAGGCAGTTAAACCCACTGTTCCTAGGCCGTCATTGAAAATAAGAATTTGTTCTTAACTGACTTGCCAAGTTAAATAAAGGTAAAATAAAATAATATTTCCCAAATGGGACAATATAGACATTGATTGAGTGGGATTGTAACCGAAGCAACAGGCAGATATATTTACCACACACATGAGAGTTCAGGATAAAATAATACTTTAATGGAAAAGCTTACATAAAGTTACCCTCTTACATAATTATATATATATTCATCTTCTTCTTTTTTAAAAAAGTATTTACTGTTTAGCGTTTACTATATAGTGTCAGAAATTATTACACTGTGCACTCACACTGCATACACACACAGTATAACTGTTACAAACTCTCATACACACCATAAAACGCATACCCACAGGCAGCATACAGAGAAAATATTCTAGATCCCTTAGAAAACCCTTAGGTGCAGGTAATACGTAGTATATCTGTAAGCAAATAGCCCCTTTATGTCTACGATACAAACCACTTCTTTATTCATAAAACATTAACTTCAATGTCCTCTTTGGATCGCAAGTTCCTGTATATTGGTGGTTGGTTACTATTAAAACACTGTCCACATATAGGACGTCTCAAACACAGAGCAGGACATACCAGGATATGGAAAAAATGACGCTATTCATATAACATATGCATTTCACAGAACAATTAATATCTCAAACATCAGGAAAATGCAGAGGACTCATGATAAACATGTCCTCCTTGGAGATGACTGACAATGCCAACGTTGAAAACCTTGACACTGAGGGCCAGTCTGGGGTAGCTCTTCATTCAGAATGTAGCTCTTCATTCAGGTAAGACAACACAACAACCCCATACTGTACAGGCACAGATGCATTTGGAAGGTATTCAGACCCCTTGACTTTTTCCACATTTTGTTACGTTACAGCATTATTCTAAAATTGATGAAATTACTTTTTTCCTCATTAATCTACACACTATACCCAATAATGACAAAGTGAAAACAGATTTTTAGACTTTTTTTCTAATTTCTTAAATTAAAAAACAGAAATAGCTTATTTACATAAGTATTCAGACCCTTTGCGATGAGACTCGAAATTGAGCTCCGGTGCATCCTGTTTCCATTGATCACCCTTGAGATGTTTCTACAACTTGATTGGAGTCCAGCTGTGGTAAATTCAATTGATTGGACATGATTTGGAAAGCCACACACCTGTCCTATATATAAGGTCCCACAGTTGACAGTGCATGTCAGAGCAAAAACCAAGCCATGAAGTCGAAGGAATTGTTCGTAGAGCTCCGAGACAGGATTGTGTTGAGGCACAGATCTGGGGAAGGGTCCCAAAGAAATTCTGCAGCATTGAAGGTCCCCAAAAACCCAGTGGCCTCCATCATTCTTAAATGGAAGAAGTTTGGAACCACCAAGACTCTTCCTAGAGCTGGCCGCCCGGCCAAACTGAGAAATCGGGGGAGAAGGGCTTTGGTCAGGGAGGTGACCAAGAACCCGATGGTCACTCTGAGAGAGCTCCAGAGTTCATCTGTGGAATCTTTCAGAAGGACAACAATCTCTGCAGCATTCCACCAATCAGGTCTTATGGTAGAGTGGCCAGACGGAAGCCACTCCTTAGTAAAAGGCACATGACAGCCCGCTTGGAGTTTGCCAAAAGCCACCTAAAGACTCGTAGACCATGAGAAACAAGATTCGCTGGTCTGATGAAACCAAGATTGAACTCTTTGGCCTGAATGCCCAGCGTCACGTCTGGAGGAAACCTGGCACCATCCCTATGGTGAAGCATGGTGGTGGCAGTATCATGCTGTATGGATGTTTTTCAGTGGCAGGGACTGGGAGACTAGTCAGGATTGAAGGAAAGATGAATAGAGCAAAGTGCAGAGAGATCCTTTATGAGAACCTGCTCCAGAGCCCTGAGGACCTCAAACTGGGGCGAAGGTTCACCTTCCAACAGGACAACAACCATAAGCAAACAGCCCAGACAACGCAGGGGTGGCTTCGGGACAAGTCTCTGAATGTCCTTGAGTGGTCCAGCCAGAGCCTGGACTTGAACCCGACGCTCCCCATCCAACCTGACAGAGCTTGAGAGGATCTGCAGATAAGAATGGGAGAAACTCCCCAAATACAGGTGTGCCAAGCTTGTAGCGTCATATCCAAAGAGACTTGAGGCTGTAATCGCTGCCAAAGGTGCTTAAACAAAGTACTGAGTAAAGGGTCTGAATACCTAAAGTGATATTTCTGGTTTTTATTTCTAATACATCTGCAAAAATGTATAAAACAGTTTTTGCCTTGTCATTATAGGGTATTGTGTATAGATTGATGAGGGGGAAAACAATTGAATCATTTTCAGAATAATGCTGTAGGATAACAAAATGTGGAAAAAGTCAAGGGGTCTGAATACTTTCTGAATGCACTGTACGTGTGTACTTGTTCCTACCCAACAAGGTGTGATCTGACCTGGAAACCTGTCAAATGTGTTGATTTCAGGAACTGCCAGTGCAGAGAGGAGATTCTACAGGGTGCATGCTGTCTGCTTCGGAATGCTGTGTGTTATACAAGTGACTCTCAATGCTTCCCTACGTGTCTACTGTGTTTATTACTCATAACCTCAGCAGAGACAAAGTAAAACATTTTCTGAAAACATTTTCAGAAATATCATGAAAACCTTTATTAATAATCCATTATAAATTCCTGTAATGGCAATTCATGTTTAAATGCTGGAATAATCACAAATTGTTCACTCACATTTTATAAACGGTGTAACAATGGCTTATTATTTGGTCATTATAAAGTCTTACCCTTTAAAAAACATTATGCCACCACTGACAGTGTTGGGGTAGTTCTGCTTCAAGTAATTCAACTAGTAATTTAACTACATTTTGCAGTAGCTTGATGCTAGTTTAACTATATTCAAATCTTTGATTTCATGGTTAATAACATTTTTTACCCACTTTTTTAAATGACAAGCATTCTATTACAGTAATATCTGACTCCAGATTGATCTGTTTTTGCAGTCATGTTCCATGACTTTGTATTGAATGACATTTCATATAGATCATTTTTCATGAGTCAGTTTTGAAAGTAGCTTTAGATATCGGTAAACAAACTATATTTCTCTTATGGGTAGCTTTACTGTAGCTCAACTTCTTCCAGTGTGAGGTAATTGGTAGCTTGGTAAACTATATTTTCAGAGTAGCTTCCCCAACACTTACCGCTGACATTTTTTTTTACCACGAGCAGATGTGGTCTAAACACTACAGATAGACAAAGCAAAGTTTTCCACTGAGCTTGTGGCTGGGTACAGTTTTCACCCCCTTTTTACCCTAACCAAAACGTACTTGTTCTTCAAGTCTACAGTTACAGAGAAAGCCACACACCACAGATCTCTTACAACAACCTTACCAATGGTATGACTGCTGTGTATTGATGTGGCGTACTGATATATGACATCACCACATCAGTAAAGGAATGCGGGGCTTGTTACACGGACAGTGGTGGTGTAAAGACGTGGAAGTTTACCTCTGAGTCTGGTCGATTCAATTCAGTATAATATCTGAACTTAGCACAAGTTGTAAGTATAGGATTTAACAATGTCGACATGTCGCAACCTGACTAAAACTATTATTGTAGGAGTCTTTCGCATTCACTCTGTTACAGATCAAAACACTCAGTTCAGGTTAGTATTTGTTGTGTGTAAATTGCTCTATGAATGACGCCTGTTCTAATGTGCACTCTGACAGGGCCGACCTGTACCCAGGAATGGTGGACTATGGATTCCGGCTCTTACTTTATTTCCATTGAGCAGAAGTCCTGGTGAACCAGCAGACCGAGCTGCCTAGAGAAAGGAGCATCCCTGGTGATCATCAACAGCAGAGAGGAACAGGTCATAGATGGGAATGAAATGAGAGTGGGGCCCTTATTTACAGTGCCTGGTGAAAGTCTACGCACACCTTGCACAGCTGTCAAATGCTGCTGCCTTAAAATTATATATACAGTACTGTGCAAAAGTTTAAGGCAGGTTTGAAAAAATGCTGTAAAGTAAGAATGCTTTCAAAAATAGACATGTTAATAGATTACATTGATCAATTAACTAAATGCAAAGTGAGTGAACGGAAGAAAAATCTAAATCAAATCCATATTTGGTGTCACCACGCACCCTTTTCCTTCAAAACAGCATCAATTCTTGTAAGTACAATGCTCTTCCATTTTCACTTTCAGTTCTGCTAAAATCGTAAGTGATCATACATTTCTTTTTCTTTTAATGGGCACGATGAGGTCACAGATTTGGGATGAAGGCCAAATTGTCAGCAGATAATACCGTTAACCCCATCAGTTCCGAGACCCCAGAAAAAAAGGACTTTTCATTTATCTGACTTTCATTTATCAGCATGTCCAGCCATTACATTTAGCCTCACAATTAAGTGTTTTACCATTTTCTTTTCAGGACAACCAGGGCTACAAGTAGAACACAAAACAATTTGACATCAAGTTTTATTAACAAATTGTCAATATAAGAATGGCTGCCAAAGAATAAACCTGATAAAAAATTAATTTATATGAATGGTGTAGGTATTCATAATGTTTTGTACACTCAGTGTATGTTGAACTAAGAGTTGTGCAGAGTTTATAGAATCTTATTCAAAATTATTTACAGCTGTAAAGGTGCTTCCACCAAGCATTGACTCTGGGGTGTGAAGACATACGCAATCAAGACATCTTTAATTTTAATTGTAACTTTTTCTTTCACTTTGAAAATGTGGAGCAGGTTTTGGAGATCAGTAGTGGGAAAATCAAATGTAATACCTTTTAAGATTGTATTTTAATGGAAGCAAAATGTGAATTGTGCAAGGGGTGTGTGTCAGGCGTGTGCGTACTTGAGGTGAATCAGGTGCAGGAGAGCAGAGAATTGTGAACGCAGCTGTGTCAAAAACCTCCTCCAGCCAACAAGGCAAAGTGTATAGCGCGCACAATAGTCACACAACATAAATGTATAACAATACAAATAAGCTTTGTGAAAACACACGGAAAATAACAAACGCTTAGCCTAGTGCGTACAACACGTAACACACAAATAATTTCACACAAAGACATGAGGGGGAACAGAGGAATAAATACATGTAGTGTGATTGGGGAATGCAAACCAGGTGTGAATGGAACAAGACAAAACAAATGGATAATAGAAAAATGGAGCGGCGATGGCTACATCCGGCGCCGACCGAGATGGCCGCCTCGCTTCGCGTTCCTAGGAAAATATGCAGTATTTAGTTTTTTTATGTGTTATTCCTTACATTGGTACACCAGGTAATCTTAGGTTTCATTACATACAGTCGGGAGGAACTACTGAATATAAGAGCAACGTCAACTCACCATCGTTACAACCAGGAATATGACTCTCCCGAGGCGGATCCTGTGTTTTGCCTTCCACCCAATACAATGGATCTGATCCCAGCCGGCGACCCTAAACAACGGCTGCCCTAAACAACGACGCCGTAAAAGGGGCAAACGAAGCGGTCTCCTGGTCAGGCTTCGGAGACGGGCACATCGCGCTCCACTCCCTAGCATACTACTCGCCAATGTCCAGTCTCTTGACAATAAGGTTGATGAAATCCGAGCAAGGGTAGCTTTCCAGAGAGATATCAGAGACTGTAACGTTCTTTGCTTCACGGAAACATGGCTTACTCGAGAGACGCTAACGGAGTCGGTGCAGCCAGCTGGTTTCTTCACGCATCGCGCCGACAGAAACAATCATCTTTCTGGTAAGAAGAGGGGCAGGGGTGTATGCCTTATGATTAACGAGACGTGGTGTGATCATAACAACATACAGGAACTCATGTCATTCTGTTCACCTGATCTAGAATTCCTCACAATCAAATGTCGACCGCATTATCTACCAAGGGAATTCTCTTCGATTATAATCACAGCCGTATATATTCCCCCCCAAGCAGACACATCGATGGCCCTGAACAAACTTTATCTGACTCTTTGTAAACTGGAAACCACACACCCTGAGGCTGCATTCATCGTAGCTGGGGATTTTAACAAGGCTAATCTGAAAACAAAACTCCCTAAATTCTATCAGCATATCGATTGTGTTACCAGGGCTGGTAAAACCTTGGATCATTGTTATACTAACTTCCGCGACGCATATAAGGCCGTCCCCCGCCCTCCTTTCGGAAAAGCTGACCACGACTCCATTTTGTTGCTTCCAGCTTACAAACAGAAACTAAAACAGCAAGCTCCCGCGCTCAGGTCTGTTCAACGCTGGTCCGACCAATCTGATTCCACGCTTCAAGACTGCTTCGATCACGTGGATTGGGATATGTTCCGCATTGCGTCCAACAACAACATTGACGAATACGCTGATTCGGTGAGCGAGTTCATTAGAAAATGCATTGACGATGTCGTACCCACAGCAACGATTAAAACATTCCCAAACCAGAAACCGTGGCTTGATGGCAGCATTCGCGTGAAACTGAAAGCGTGAACCACTGCTTTTAACCAGGGCAAGGTGACCGGAAACATGACCGAATACAAACAGTGTAGCTATTCCCTCCGCAAGGCAATCAAACAAGCTAAGTCCCAGTATAGAGACAAAGTAGAGTCGCAATTCAACAGCTCAGACACAAGAGGTATGTGGCAGGGTCTACAGTCAATCATGGATTACAAAAAGAAAACCAGCCCCGTCGCGGACCAGGATGTCTTGCTCCCAGACAGACTAAATAACTTTTTTGCTCGCTTTGAGGACAATACAGTGCCACTGACACGGCCCGCTACCAAAACCTGTGGGCTCTCCTTCACTGCAGCCGAGGTGAGTAAAACATTTAAACGCGTTAACCCTCGCAAGGCTGCAGGCCCAGACGGCATTCCCAGCCGCGTCCTCAGAGCATGCGCAGACCAGCTGGCTGGTGTGTTTAAGGACATATTCAATCAATCCTTATCCCAGTCTGCTGTTCCCACATGCTTCAAGAGGGCCACCATTGTTCCTGTTCCCAAGAAAGCTAAGGTAACTGAGCTAAACGACTACCGAGCCGTAGCACTCACTTTCGTCATCATGAAGCGCTTTGAGAGACTAGTCAAGGACCATATCACCTGACACCCTAGACCCACTCCAATTTGCTTACCGACCCAATAGGTCCACAGACGACGCAATCGCAACCACACTGCACTCTGCCCTAACCCATCTGGACAAGAGGAATACCTATGTGAGAATGCTGTTCATCGACTACAGCTCAGCATTTAACACCATAGTATCCTCCAAACTCGCCCTGTGCAACTGGGTCCTGGACTTCCTGACGGGCCGCCCCCAGGTGGTGAGGGTAGGTAACAACATCTCCACCCCGCTGATCCTCAACACTGGGGCCCCACAAGGGTGCGTTCTGAGCCCTCCCCTGTACTCCCTGTTCACCCACGACTGCGTGGCCATGCACGCCTCCAACTCAATCATCAAGTTTGCGGACGACACTACAGTGGTAGGCTTGATTACCAACAACGACAAGACGGCCTACAAGGAGGAGGTGAGGGCCCTCGGAGTGTGGTGTCAGGAAAATAACCTCACACTCAACGTCAACGTCAACAAAACAAAGGAGATGATTGTGGACTTCAGGAAACAGCAGAGGGAGCACCCCCCTATCCACATCGAGGGGACAGTAGTGGAGAAGGTGGAAAGTTTTAAGTTCCTCGGTGTACACATAACGGACAAACTGAATTGGTCCACCCACACAGACAGCGTTGTGAAGAAGGCGCAGCAGTGCCTCTTCAACCTCAGGAGGCTGAAGAAATTTGGCTTGTCACCAAAAGCACTCACAAACTTCTACAGATGCACAATCGAGAGCATCCTGTCGGGCTGTATCACCGCCTGGTACGGCAACTGCTCCGCCCACAACTGTAAGGCTCTCCAGAGGGTAGTGAGGTCTGCACAACGCATCACCGGGGGCAAACTACCTGCCCTCCAGGACACCTACACCACCCGATGTCACAGGAAGGCCATAAAGATCATCAAGGACAACAACCACCCGAGCCCCTGCCTGTTCACCCCGCTATCATCCAGAAGGCGAGGTCAGTACAGGTGCATCAAAGTGGGAACCGAGAGACTGAAAAACATCTTCTATCTCAATGCCATCAGACTGTTAAAACTTCTTCAGGCTGCAGGGTGAATATTGAAAAAACTGGAAAATATGCGCACATTTTCAAACGGCCTCTTAAGAAATTTTTGATATTCCAATATGCATATATTTACTCTTATTGGATAGAAAACAGTCTATAGTTTCTAAAAACGTTTGAATTATTGCTCTAAGTTGAACAGAACTATTTTTACAGCCCATTTCCTATCCAGAATTGAGATTTCCAAAATGCGATGTCTCTCTTTAAGACCTTGTCTATAAAAGGTCATTACACTTAGGACCGTAGAAACACGTCACACGCCTTCATCTGGGTGTAATGCGGAAGTGAGAATTGAAAGGAGTCGAATATCTCGTCCATGGACTGAATACCACACCTTCTTGTGAGACCTGCGCAGTTAAAAAAAATTTCCGGGCGCGAGGCAGAATTTGGAGTCGGCTCCTGGAAGAAGCTCGATAAAGCTGAATATGATCTCTTGCTACGATATTATTTGATACATGTCACAAAATCATCCTAAAGTATGTTTTTTCAATATACTTTAATTATATTATTGCAATTTATTCTGGACTTTAGACGTGATGTTTTGGAAGAATTTTTTGAAGACAGAAAGATTAGCGCCGCACAGCCGTGGTACTTGCTAACCAAAGAGGGAAATATTTCGTTCTGGAACCCAACTGAAGACTGTACTGGACATTGGACCCCGTTACAACATTCTGATGGAATATCAACAAAGATAAGGACCCAATTTGGGATGCTTTTTCATATATCTGTCGAACTGTGCTATGCTAACTGTGCTAACTGTGCTACGCTAGCGCTTGACTAGAATCAATGCTGCTGTATGCTAGCTTATGTTGTTAGCTAATATAACGATATATTGTGTTTTCACTGTAAAACACTTCAAAAATCGGAAATGTTGGCTCTATTCACACGATATCTGTCTTTCATTAGCTATCCACCATATGTTTTTCTGAAATGTTTTATGAGGTGTAATTAGTAGTTGACGTTGGTGTCTGTATTTTCTCTGGCTACTCCCGTCTGATTTCAGACTGTAGCTATGCTGTAGCATTTATGGTAGCATCAATGTAAAACTGATTTATAGCTAAAATATGCACATTTTATGAACAAAACATAGATTTATTGTGTAACATGTTATATGACTGTCATCTGAGGTAGTTTTTTCTGGGTTCTTTAGGTTGGTTTTAGGTTATTTCGGTTGGCTTGTGCATGCTACTTGAATCATAATTCATACATCATAATCATAATCATACGTGTCTGTCCACTTTTGTATTTGGTGGTGAGCTAACATAAATATATGTGGTGTTTTCTCTGTAAAACATTTAAAAAATCGGACATGTTGGCTGGATTGACAAGATGTTTATCTTTCAAATGCTGTATTGGACTTGTTAATGTGTGAAAGTTTCGCGCCCTGCAGCTGTTGTCATTTTCGTTCCGACATCGGGTTTGCAGCCCAAACAGGTTAAACAGCCACCACTAACATTTAGTGGCCGCTGCCAACATACTGACTCAACTCCAGCCACTTTAATAATGGGAATTGATGGAAATTATGTAAAAATGTATCACTAGCCACTTTAAACAATGCCACTTAATATAATGTTTACATACCCTACATTACTCATCTCATATGTATATGTATATACTGTACTCTATATCATCTACTGCATCTTGCCATCTTTATGTAATACATGTATCACTAGCCACTTTAAACTATGCCACTTTATGTTTATATACCCTACATTACTCATCTCATATGTATAGACTGTACTCTATACCATCTACTGCATCTTGCCTATGCCGTTCTGTACCATCACTCATTCATATATCTTTATGTACATATTCTTTATCCCTTTACACTTGTGTGTATAAGGTAGTAGTTGTGGAATTGTTAGGTTAGATTACTTGTTGGTTATTACTGCATTGTCGGAACTAGAAGCACAAGCATTTCGCTACACTCGCATTACATCTGCTAACCATGTGTATGTGACAAATAAAATTTGATTTGATTTGATTTTAGAAAGCCGGTGACGTCGACCACCGAACGCCGCCCGAACAAGGAGAGAGGCCGACTTCGGCGGAAGTGGTGACAGTGTGTAGACTCTCACATTGCACTGTTTCAATCTTTTTAGAATAGGAGTGCTGATCTAGGATCAGTTTTGGCTTTTAGATCATATTGAATCTGATTATTATAGACAGGGTGGATCTCGTCCTAGATAAGCACGTCTACTCTTGACATCTTTAATAAATATTGACCCAGACTTCTTTTTTTTAATGTAAGACTTGGTTATGTATGTGTAGTAATACATGCGTACCATTGTTTCATTATATGTGTGTTGTGCTGCATTAGTTCTTTCTCAGTGCTTTTAATAAGAAGGCATAGATTGGTCTGGCTGCTGAGGACCAAATGGACCTAGGTGGATGGAACCCCACTGACCACAGAGTAAGATATTTGTTTCTGTCCACCTAGCCTATCAAAGGACAAGGAGGAGCTACTACCATATTGCCTATCCAATCCTTTAGGATCTAGGGATCAATTTGGGATTGGCCTATGTAACATCAGACATTTGTTGTGTTTGTAGCCACTGGAGGGAGAGGGCTCCTGATAATTGCGAAGAGGCGCTGAGGTAAAGTACTTATGTAAAAAAACTTCAAAGTACTAATTAAGTATTTTGGGGGGGTATCTGTAATTTACTTTACTGTTTATAATTTTGACAACTTTTACTTTTACTCCAGTACATTCCTAAAGAAAATAATGTACTGTTTACTCCATACATTTTCCCTGACATCCAGAAGTATTCATTATATTTTGAATGTTTAGCAGTACAGGAAAATGGTCCAATACACACACTTAAAGTATTAAGAGAACATCCCTGGTCAGCTTCTGATCTGGCGGACTCACTAAGCACAAATGCTCCATTTGTAAATTATGTCTGTGTGTTGGAGTGTGCCCCTTGCTATCTGTAAAAAAAAAAATGGTGCTGTCTGGTTTGCTTAATAAAATAAATTAGAAATTATTTATGCTTTTACTTTTGACACATAAGTATATTTTAGCAATTACATGAACTGTTGATACTTAAGTACTTTTAAAACCAAATAACTTTAGACTTTTACTGAAGTAGTATTTTACTGGGATTTTTTTGTTTGTTGTCATTTTCTATTAGGTATCTTTACTTTTACTCAAGTATAACAATTGGGTACTTTTTCCACCACTGCGAAGAGGTGACGGAGGACACTGTGGAGATCTTGGTCAATCCTTTAGACCCCCTGGAGAGCTGGAATGACCTGTCCTATGTCAACCATGACTGGCCCTGGATCTGCGAGACTAAGGCTTGTCACAAGAAAGCATGGTGAAACTACTGTATCTATGTTTTCTGTCTGTGTGTTTGCTATGTGTATAAGCCACAGGCCTGTAAGCCAAATGCACATTTCCGTTATTAAATGGAATGGACAATAACGATTTGAACTTTAACTAGAATTGCTGTATTGTTGGAGTATGTATTTGTGCTTTTATCAGTCCAGAACAGTGTCTAAAATGTAGTTAACCAAAATTCCATCCACAGTTTTTATTAGAGTAAAGTCATACTGTATAAAAAATGACTGAGGCTATGAATACAATGTTTTCACCCCCGCCCACGGGTCCCCATTAGCTTTTGCCAAAGCAGCGGCTATTTTTCGTGGGGTTCACATTTCTCTCTTTACTCACCCTCTTCTGAACCCTCAACCAATTTGATCAATATGATGATGTAGCCTATCTCTCTGCCTCATATTTCTGAACAGCTGCAATTTGAACGAACGTTCCAAACATATATATGAAGGCTACAACCTTCTCTGTCTGTTGTAATGGATATTGCCATAGCACAAGCAAGACGCAGTCTACACATTGCATTGATATCATCTTTATAGTTAGGCTGCCTGGCTCCTGTTTAGCCAATGATGTTGCAATGATTATGGAAAAATAACATTAAATCACTATTGACTGCCTGTCTGTGTCTTGCTTGTTTGATATGTTGTCTAGGCTACATAGGGTGAATTCATAAAAAGTGGAATACTTAGCATCTCAGTCTTCTGTAACCTCTTTCGACATTGTCATGAAATATGACTTCATCATTTCTTCAAACAATCATCTTTATTTAATATTGATTAATTATTGCAACAATTAAACTGTCGACCCCACACTCTTGAGTGTGTTGCCGAGAGCTTTTCTCAATAGGGGGTGCTGTTTGCACTTTGTAAAAATGTTGTTCCCAAATTAAACTGCCTCGTACTCAATTCTTGCTCGTACAATATGCATATTATTATTACTATTGGATAGAAAACACTCTCTAGTTTCTAAAACCGTTTGAATTATTTCTCTGAGTGAAACAGAACTCATTCTGCAGCACACTTCCTGTCAGGAAGTGAGATTTCTGAAATCAAAGTCTCTGTTCTAGGGTCAGTTTATAAATTCCCATGTAAGCTATGGGGCTACATGCACTGCATACGCCTTCCCCTAGGTGTCAGTAAGCAGTGAGAATTTGAATGGAGTGGATTGCACCATCTGGGGCACTATAAAAGCTCTTGGAACGGAAGGTCCGACCTTTTCAACGGGGGGCCTGACGCAGGAGGGACATCACCATGGCGTCCTGAAAAGCTTTCGTTTTTCACGCGTTAGCGGCTAATTCTACAGGAGAAGAGGACATCTTTCAACCAAAAGACGATTGTTCTGGACAAAGGACACCTTGGCCAAGATTCTGATGGAAGCTCATCAAATAGTAAGAAGTCTTTATGCTGTTAATTCGTATTTATGTTGAAAAATGTTAAACAATAATTCCGCCATGAATTTCGGTGCGGTATCGCTTTAGCGCACGCTGTATGTCGTAGTAACGTTAATTTTAAAACTCTAACACAGCGGTTGCATTAAGAACTACTGTATCTTTTATTTGCTGTCCAACCTGTATTTTTTAGTCAAGTTTATGATTAGTTATCGATTAGATTAGGTGCCTCTCCAAGATGGCGCCAAACAGATTGCTTGAAGTTTGGCTACTAATCACATTGTATAACCACGATTTGTGCCGCTACATATACACATTTTCGAACAAACCCTATATGCATTGTGTAATATATTGTTACAGGACTGTCATCTGAAGAAGTTTATGAAGGTTAGTCAAAAATTATATATCTTTTGCTTGTTTGTTACGATCGCTAACCTTTGCTGCTGGTAAATGGCTTGTGTTTCTGGCTATTGTGGTAAGCTAATATAATGCTATATTGTGTTTTCGCTGTAAAAAAAAAAAAATTCTGAAATATTGGCTGGATTCACAAGATCTTTGTCTTTCATTTGCTGTACGCTGTGTATTTTTCAGAAATGTTTTATGATGAGTATTTAGGTAATTCACGTTGTTCTCTGTAGTTATTCTAGTCGCTTTGGTGAGAGTTGTGATGGTGGCTGCAATGGTAAACTATGATTTATACCTGAAATATGCACATTTTTCTAACAAAACATATGCTATACAATAAATGTGTTATCAGACTGTCATCTGATGAAGTTGTTTCTTGGTTAGTGGCTATTTATATCTTTATTTGGTCGAATTTGTGATAGCTACCTGTGCAGGAAAAAAATGGTGGAGTAAAAAAAGTTGTGTCTTTTGCTAACGTGGTTAGCTAATAGATTTACATATTGTTTCTTCCCTGTAAAACATTTTAAAAATCAGAAATGATGGCTGGATTCAAAAGATGTGTATCTTTCATCTGGTGTCTTGGACTTGTGATTTAATGATATTTAGATGCTAGTATTTACTTGTGGCGCTATGCTAGGCTATGCTAGTCAGCTTTTTTACTGATGGGGGTGCTCCCGGATCCGGGATTGTGTGGAAGTAGAAGTTAACTGATAATGAAAAAAGAGATCTTATATAGGAGACCTAAAAATGCTTAGTTAGGGCTGGTTTCACCCCTCCCATGCTGATCGGGGGGCATCATAAGCCACCTTGGGTTTATCTCCTGGTTATCTGCACAGGATGTTGTTTTAATCCCAACCTGGCTTTGTTTCCCAGATGCCAGGATGAAGCTAAGACAATGAGGGATTGTTCTAACTTTTCCAGGCTATCTCTATCTCGGGTAACACACACCACATCTTGTCTATGGAATGCCGGCTGTAGGTTTTTATCAACAAGTCATTGACAATTGTCAGCTCAAGCTCCAGAGGCCCAACTCAGTCCCACAGACACAGATGAGTGTCACGACTTCTGCCGAAGTCGTTGCCTCTCCTTGTCCGGGCGGTGTTCGGCGGTCGACTTCACCGGTCTTCTAGCCATCATCGATCCATTTTTCATTTTCCATTGGTTTTGTCTTGTCTTCCCACACACCTGTTGTCAATCCCATTCATTACCTGTTGTGTATTTAACCCTCTGTTTCCCTTCATGTGTTTGTCAGAGATTGTTTTATGTCAAGTGTTGTTTTATTAGTGTATAGGTGTGCGATGGGTCCTTGTACCCATTTTATTTTGATATATGTATATTACTCGTGTTTGGAGCATGTCATGGACGTTTATTAAAAGTCTCCATATACACATCGTTTACTCTCCTGCGTCTGACTTCCCTGCCACCTATACACACGACGTTGACAATGAGAGAATACTCATCATAGCTATTCTATTAATAAACAGTATTAAACATAATCTTGTAATTTTTCTCTCACAACATCTATCTATATTAGCCCAACATATGATACATTTATGAAATCCACAAGATGTTTCCTAATGACACAAAAAGGACAAATGTTGATATAATATTCACAGGAGGCATGACACCCATTTGTGTACACTGAGCCAAAACCATTTTTTCAGTTCGTGGGACACCATTATTATTCTTTTTATAAGAAACATGAATGTGTTGTGATTCTGGATGGCCAAATTGTTAGCAAGAACGCCAACAAACTGCCATGTGGGGAATCGTAAGTGGCTCATTTCAGCTCGTTTCATCTTGTTATTGATACCATGTCTTGTTTTGAAGTGTTTTGACTGATTTCATGTCAATGCTAATATGGCTAAAATCCGCTACCTAGCTAACCAGCAACTGTAACCAATGTATTTGAGAGACAACAAGTGGTCATTGTGCAAATGTATTTATGTTTTCAAGAAACATTGGAGACGAAATATAGCTTACGTGTTGTCAACAATCTACGCCAACCTCATCTGTTTTGCCCCATGGTTGTACACGCGTCCAACCCGTCTATGCTATCACAGACACTATAATGGCATAAAAAAACTAAAATATAAACGCAACATGTAGTGTCGGTCCCATGTTTCATGAGCTGAAATAAAAGATCCCAGAAATGTTACATATGCACAAAAAGGTTATATCTCTCTAATTTTGTGCACAAATTTGTTTACATCCTTGTTAAAGAGCATTTCTCCTTTGCCAAGATAATCCATCCACCTGACATGTGTGGCATATCAAGAAGCTGATTAAACAGCATGAACATTACACAAATGCACATTGTGCTTGGGGAAATTAAAGGCCACTAACATGTGCAGTTTTGTCACACAACACAATGCCACAGATGACTGAAGTTTTGAGGGAGTGTGCAATTGGCATGCTGACTGCAGGAATGTCTACCAGAGCTGCTGCCAGAGAATTGAATATAAATTTCTCTAGCATAAGCCTCTATCACAAGTCGTTTTAGAGAATTTTACAGTATGTCCAACCGGCCTCACAACCACAGACCATGTGTATGGTGTCGTATGAGCGAGCGGTTTGCTGATGTCAACATTTTGAACAGAGTGCCACATTGTGGCGGTGGGGTTATGGTATGAGCAGGCATTAGCTACGAACAAACACAATTGCATTTTATCGATGGCAATTTGAATGCACAGAGATACTGTAATGAGATCCCACGGCGCCATGTCGCAAGAATCTGTACACAATTCCTGGAAGTTGAAAATATCCCAGTTCTTCCATGGCCTGCATACTCACCAGACACGTCACCCATTGAGCAGGTTTGGGATGCTCTGGATTGAAGTGTATGACAGCGTGTTCCAGAAGTATTCAGACCCCTTCACTTTTTCCACATTTTGTTACATTACAGCCTTATTCTAAAATTTATTTAAAAAAATTATCTCATCAATAATGACAAAGCGAAAACAGGCTTTAAAATTTTTGCAAATGTATTAAAAATAAACTTAGATATGTATTCAGACCCTTTACTCATTTCTTTATCAAGTGGTTTGACATAAGAATGCACTGCATATATACACACTACAAAAAGTATGTGGACACCTGCTGGTCGAACATCTCATTCCAAAATATGGAATTGGTCCCCCCTTTGGTTTTATAACAGCCTCCACTCTTCTGGGAATGCTTTCCACTAGATGTTGGAACATTGCTGCAGGGACTTGCTTCCATTCAGCCACAACAGCATTAGTGAGGTCGGGCATTAATGTTCCAATACATCCCTAAGGTGTTCGATGGGGTTGAGGTCAGGGCTCTGTACAGGCCAGTCAAGTCTACACCGATGTCGACAAACCATTTCTGTATGGTCCTCGCTTTGTTCACGGGGGCATTGTTATGCTGAAACATGAAAGTGCCTTCCCCAAACTGTTGCCACAAAGTTAGAAGCACAGAATAATCTAGAATGTCATTGTATGCTGTACCGTTAAGATATTTCTTCACTGGAACTAAGGAGCCTGAACCATGAAAACCAGCCCCAGACCATTATTCCTCCTCCAGCAAACTTTACAGCACTATGCATTCGGGTAGTTAGCGCTCTCCTGGCATCCGCCAAACCCAGATTTGTACGTCAGACTGCCAGATGGTGAAGCGTGATTCATCACTCCAGAGAACGTGTTTCCACTGCTCCAGAGTCCAATGACGGCGAGCTTTACACAATTCAGACGCTTGGCTGCATGGCTGCTCAGCCATGGAAAACCCATTTAATGAAGCTCCTGACGAAGAGTTCTTATGCTTATGTTACTTCCAGAGGCAGTTTGGAACTCGGTAGTGAGTTTTGCAACCGAGGACAGATGATTTTTACGCGCTACGCGCTTCAGCACTCGGCGGTCCCGTTCTGTGAGCTTGTGTGGCCTACCACTTTGCGGCTGAGCCGTTGTTGCTCCTTGACGTTTCCACTTCACAATAACAGCACTTGACAGGGGCTCGTGCAGGGCAGAAATTTGACGAACTGACTTGAAGGAAAGGTGGCATCCTATGACGATGCCACATTGAAAGTCACTGAGCTCTACAGTAAGGGCATTCTATTGCCAATGTTTGTCTATGGAGATTGCATGGCTGAGTTTTCGATTTTATACACCTGTAGGCAACGGGTGTGGCTGAAATAGCAGAATCCATTCATTTGAAGGTGTCCACATACTTTTGTGTGAATATACAGTACCATTCAAAAGTTTGGACACACCTACTCATTCAAGGGTTTTTCTTTATTTTTACTATTTTCTATATTGTAGAATAATAGTGAAGACATCAAAACTATGAAATAACACATATGGAATCATGTAGTATCCAAAGTAGTGTTGAACAAATCAAATATATTTATTACTTTAGAATCTTCAAAGGAGCCACCCTTTGCCTTGATGACATCTTTGCACACTCTTGGCATTCTCTCAACCAGCTTCTCCTGGAATGCTTTTCCAACAGTCTTGAAGGAGTTCCCACATATACTGAACACTTGTTGGCTGCTTTTCCTTCACTCTGCGGTCCAACTCATCCCAAACCATCTCAATTGGGTTGAGGTTGGGTGATTGTGGAGGCCAGGTCATCTGACCAGGTCAGCAGCACTCCATCACTCTCCTTATTCGTCAAATTTCTCTTACACAGCCTGGAGATGCTTTGGGTCATTGTCCTGTTGAAAAAAAAATTATAGTCCCACTAACTGCAAACCAGATGGGATGGTGTATTGCTGCAGAATGCTGTGGTAGCCATGCTGGTTAAGTGTGCTTTGAATTCTAAATAAATCACTGACAGTGTCACCTGCAAAGCATCCCCACAATATCACACCTCCTCCTCCATGCTTCACGGTAGGAACAACACATGCTGAGATCATCCGTTCACATATTCTGCATTCCAACTGCTCATCAGGCCAAAGGACAGGTTTCCACTGGTCTAATGTCCATTGCTCGTGTTTCTTGGCCCAAGCACGTCTTCTTCTTATTGGTGTCCTTTAGTAGTAGTTTCTTTGCACCAATTCGACCATGGAGGCCTGATTCACGCAGTCACCTCTGAATAGTTGACATTGATATGTGTCTGTTACTTGAACTCTGTGAAGCATTTATTTGGGCTGCAATTTCTGAAGCTGGTAACTCCAATTAACTTATCCTCTGCAGCAGAGCATGAGAGACAGTTTCCCCATCATAGCGCTTGATGGTTTTTGCAACTGCACTTTTAGAAACTTTCAAAGTTCTTGAAATTTCTGAACTGACTGACCTTCATGTCTTAACGTAATGATGGACTGTCGTTTCTCTTTGCTTATGTGAGCTGTTCTGAACATAATATGGGCTTAGTCTTTTACCAAATAGGGCTATCTTCTGTATACAACCCTTACCTTGTCACAATACAACGGATTTGCTCAAATGCATTAAGGAAAGAAATTCCACAAATTAACTTTTAAGAAGGCACACCTGTTAATTGAAATGCATTCCAGGTGACTACCTCATGAAGCTGGTTGAGAGAATACCAAGTGTGCAAAGCTGTGATCAAGGCAAACGTTGGCTACTACATGATTCCATATGTGTTATTTCACAGTTTTGATGTCTTCACTATTATTCTACAATGTAAAAAATAGTAAAATAAAGAAAAACCCTGGAATGAGTAGGTGTCCAAACCTTTGACTGGTACTGTATATGAATGGACAAAGCAAGCGATCACGTGACAACAAACATTCCTATTTGAAGACTCAATATCTCATTGAAGCCAAATGAAGTTGGTTAAGATGAAGATGGCATCTCATTGAGACATACACAGCTGCTCCAGGACCAGGAAGTTGCCATTTCTCCCGACAGTTGAAGAACTGCTCAGACGCGCTTTTTGAAACAGAGGCGTGCTTCACCCGCACCATACTGAAAGACTGGCGGAGCCTACCTAACTACCCTCAAAAATCCGACAAGGCGCACTGCGTGGTTTCAGACCGCTATCTATCCCGCTCTATATCTGCAAGCTGTTGTCTAGAGCGTACGTGCCAAGACCGGAGTGGGCACATTTGCTATTTAATTAAACAGTTGTGACAAAATTATTTGTAGAGTTGAAAGTGCGAGTTGAAAACACATTGAACTTTCGATTTTATTCGGTTCATGAGAATTTATGCGAAAAAGAACATTTTTATGTGCTCTACGTCATCACGCACTGCTTTTTATCCGCAACCGGTCCATTTGGTGGAAACACCACTGGTGGAAAAATGCGCATATTTTGTTCATGCAGATTTTGGAAATTCGCATGAAAATCTGTGGCCAATTGGATGGAAACCTAGCTACTGTAATAGAAACAACAGGCAGATATATTTACCACATACTTTAATGTGCGAGTTCAGGTTAAAATAAAACATTTTAATGGAAAAGCTTACATAGTCACAATCTGCTACATAATTATAGATATATTCATCCTTTTTGATATTACACACTGCTCTCTTATATCATCAAATAAATGCTTATGTACATGCTGCTCAATGTTAAGCTGTATTTACAAGATTGATCTCAAAAGGAAATAACGTAAAAATGGATATCCAATTACACATCAGAAACAATAGATTTCACCCCCAAACTAAAGCATTTGCTAACAGTCTATCTAACAAGTACTGCATCTGATCATACAAACTTACACTGTACACTCACACTGCATACACACAGTATAAACACTCACACACAAACCATAAAATGCATACCCACAGGCAGAATACAGAGAAAATACCCATACGCCAAACATTTACACACAGTATTCAAACTCACACGGGCCAATCACACAGAAACACTTACAAACTGTGTAATGCTGCAGCCTTTAACATCATTAACAACTGAATACATTGATTGTCATTTAAAGGATTAAAAAACATGACCAATGTTATATTGCTGACACTTTAACCAGGCGCATTCACACCCTACTTTATTGCACTTGATAGTCCATTTGAGATAAACGTAATGACTTTTTTCCAACTCTGCTTGAACCATCAAACATTAAGTATGAAGTCTTAAAACACACACACGCAAAGCAAGGTAACTTGCTTTTTCACACATTCACCTAAAAAAAATGAAAAAAAGAGAACAGCCTTGAGGGCGCTAGGTTTTTGCATAACAGTCTAATTGTCTCAACCCTGTGAATTGCACTTAATGAGAGAGAATTTAGTTTTTTGTCTGACTACGATCCCACACAGATGCACGGATTACATGAGTAGGATTTAGTGAGGTTGCTAAGGAGGTGGTCGCACTGCAACACACACACACACTCGTAAACACACAACTCACACATGCCCGAGGGTATATAAACTCTTGCTTGCGCTCACACACTCACTGGCACTGACACAGCCTGTACTCGCTTATTCTCTACCATGATAGAACTAAACATTGGGATATATCGATATTGACAAAAGGTGCTCCCGTAATAGTGGGGTAGACTTGATGTAAAACCTACGAGTGTGTGTGTATAGTTATATATACATGTATCACACACACACACACAGAGTATACAAAAACATTAAGAACACCTGCTCTTTCCATGACATAGACTGACCAGGTGAATCTATGAACCCTTATTGATGTCACTTATTCAAATCACTTCAATCAGTGTAGATGAAGGCGAGGAGACAGGTTGAAGAAGGATTTGAGATAATTGAGCCATGGATTGTGTATGTGTGCCATTCAGAGGGTAAATGGGCAAGACAAAATAATTAAGTGCCTTTGAATGGGGTATGGTAGTAGATGCCAGGCGCACCGGTTTGTGTCAAGAACTGCAACGCTGCTGGATTTTTCACGCCCAACAGTTTCCTGTGTGTATCAAGAATGGTCGACCACCCAAAGGACATCTAGCCAACTTGACAACTGTGGGAAGCATTGGAGTCAACATGGGCCAGCATCCCTGTGAAACACTTTCAACACCTTGTAGAGTCCATACCCTGATGAACTGAGGCTGTTTTGAGGGCAAAAGGGAGGGGTGCAACTCAATATTAAGAAGGTGTTCCTAATGTTTGGAATACTCCGTGTGTATATAGATATATATATAAAAACAAACATCACATGCTATTCTTGGCAAAGCTGTATGAAGTGACGGAGTGGCAGAGATGATGGCCCTTACGCAGGGTGAGGGGACACACATTCAGGCCAGGAAGAACAACGGATGAGGGACGAAACATCAATGAAAACATCTCCCTTCACCTCTCAGTCCCAGCCGTTGTCCTTTATCATGTGGGACAGCTCAATGATGAACTTCCCCTCCTTGTACTTCTGACTCAACTCAAAGGCCTGCTCCTGTAGGAAGAGGGATAGAGGGTGGGGAATAAGAGGCGGGAGTGCATGGTAGACAAGCTTAAAAGACATCTACTGAGGACGGGGATTGCGGATATTATTTTAGTTCTTCATTATTTACAGTGTGGAGACATAGAGCAGTAGCATAGTATGTGTGTGTGTTTGTCCTTACGTATTTCCAGCCCAGTGTGGTGTGGCAGCTCTCACAGTAGATGTCTGCCACAGCGTGGAGCCCCGTGAGTAGCAGCCTCTCCTCGGCAGGACCACAGCCCACATTCACCCTGAAAACACCGGGAACAAAAACCACAGGTCAATTACCGCCATGGTTCCCCGCCACAAATGTCCGTTTTGTGACCCGACTTAACAGCGTATCAGATTTTCTGGTGACCCACCTGGTAAGCATTTATATTATATTTTTTAACAAGAAAAGTGGTAATTCTATTCAGAATCTAATATTTAGCCCCACATCAGGGGGTGTTTGCTATGCACCAGTTGAGAAATTACATGCTAACTACTAAATGCAAACTACAGCAAACAGAACGTGACCTCCACTGTTAGGATAGTGAACTGGCTTCAGGGTGCATTGTATGGCTTACAGGACTAGCGTAAACACACTGAAGTGTCGTAAGGGGAACCTGGCAGATGCATGATAATGACAGTGTACTGAGGCTTGAGCGGTAACTAAGGGACCTAAAAGGGATACTATTTTGTTCATTAAATTATGGGTACACTGTGTAGGCTATATGGTCATACACTGGATGACAAGTAAAGATACTCACACAGAGTTGAAGAGGTAGGCACGACCCTGGCTACCCTGAAAAGACTGGATGACAGAAAAAAAGAGAATGAACTCAAATATGCCAAAAAGACAGGGAGAGAGACAATGCAAAATTAAATATTTAAAAAAATAATCTGGGGTTTTAAGGAAAGTGGGACATAGAGGTAACGTTTCCCAGCTTACACTGCAACAGAGGACTGTGGCTGTTGTTTCTCGTTATTCCAATGTTATTACTTGTTATTGAAAAGTAATATCATTTCACACAGCCAACCAGGGGTTGGAACCAAAATTATTTTCCTATCGTTTTGTTCTAAAGAAAACCACTATTTTTTGTTCGGTTTCACTGTTTCGACCAGCAAAATAAAGCTCTGACCGGTTCGAACCAAAAACAGTAGCAGCTTATGTAGTTCCTTTCTGTTCCTTATTTAACATGTGAAAATAAACCGCTTTTTACATTTAGCTCATTAAATTACTTCACCAATCAGTGTGGATAGAGCAGGCAAGCTAGTTGTTTACATGCGTGATGGACGGACAAGGGTAGCCTATGGCGCAAGATGTGACTGAAATTTTACGGGTGGGGTTAGGGCAAGAGATGGTTGAGGAGCAGACTTGAAGCGCTAGGCATCTTGTTATGACATGCATTATCTGAATTAGGTCCACATAATTATACCTAGGAGGAGCAGTTTATATGAAGGAACTTTGAATGCCCATTGAGCTAGCAAGCTAACGCGCTTGAACTAGCAAGCTAACACTTGTGTGTGCAGAGCGGCATCAGAATAAAAATAAATCCAACGTGAAATGTGATAACTAGGCATATAGTATCCTTAACTGGCATTGAAAAAGTAAATCCATCCTTTCCTGGGGGGGGCAGGTAGCCTAAACACGCACAGGCAAAGATTCTCAGCTTGCAGCCAGACGCTGGAATAAGTTTGAGTGATAGAGGGTTTTGCATTGGCGCTTTGTTGCGTTTTTTTTTGTGGGACTAGGAAAAAAAAAAAAAAAAACGTTAACCAGTTTCCATGCTTTTAAAATAACGGTTCTGTTCTGGAACAGTATGGATCACTTTCATTCCCAGTTACGTTTCTGTTCCTTGAAAAACACCATTATTTTCCGGTTTTCGGTTCTGTTCCCTGTACAGGTTCCAACCCCTGCAACCAACACATAGGCTTATTATTCAACTATATGGAATTTAACCCACTAGCCATAAATGGTCCATGTAGTCTCACCTTGGAGATGAGGTCATCATGGTTGGCCAGGTGTGCTCGGCAGTGAACACAGCTGTACCTGCGGTGGCACGAGTCTAGGTACGCTTGGAACGTCTTAGCCTTTGTCAGCTTCACCATGTCTGCGGAGATAGAGAGGGAAACAGAGTGACTTAGTGTTTAACAGGAAAACAGGAGAGGAGACAGAGAGGATATAGGGCATTACAGGGACTCATAATGCTAGTTTACTCCTAAATGTGACTGTAGTAAACCCTAAACTTCACTATTTGTGTCGTGCAGTAACTATGAGAAAATTATATTTTGTAAGCGTATTTGCCAAATAGGGTTAGGCAAAGTTGGGTAAACAACACAAACAAAGAGCAACATATGATTCCCATGGTTTTCAAATGAAAACTGGAAAAAGAAAATGAAAGTGTGCGAAACAAGTTCAATAACTTTTGGCTGTCTGTAGAAATGTATGCACTCAAATGTTAATTGCCTCTCTATTTACGCATGACAGGTCACACCTTGTGATGGTACAAGAGAGTCACAAATGTCAGAAGGAATATGAATCACACAATAATGAACTAACTGTATTATTAGGAGTGGGAAACAGGTCTGGGCACATATTAGTGATTATAGTTCAAGCCATATGCATGTCTAATTACCAAGGTAGAGTTGGTTTTATATTCACACATTTGGACATTCAACAGACATTCATCAGACATGATCCAAAAGCAATTTAAAATTGTAAAAATCAATAACGTTTTCACTGATTATGACAGAATCATCAAACTAGGTATAATTTATTCTATAAATGTCTGGTATACTTTTACAACCTTTGCTTTGAGTAGAAATTCCAGTTTTTATTTGATAGTGAATGCACCAATTTGTAAGTCGCTCTGGATAAGAGCGTCTGCTAAATGACTTAAATGTAAATGTAAATGATAGAAATACATAAAATCTCAAATATTGCATTTAAAGATTAAGAAATCTATAACTAATTCAGTGATTGTTTCAGAAAAAAGTGAAAATGTGCTTTTATTTGCAATAACTTTAAAGAAATGTTAATGTCAAGCGCAATTTGTCCTATGTGAAGTTAGACAATGTTACCATAAAGTTGTACAATCTTAAATTGTATGCCAAATCAATGTTTGCATTTTAGTGCAACAGATCCACATGTTAAAGTAGTTACAAGGCACAACATTCCTTTTTTATACTTCTCTAACTTAACAGCAAAGAGGCGCCTTTTCCAATCATTTTCTATTTTGGCTTTGTTGAAGTCCTTCTTTGTCATCCCCAGACAAGCTGAATGGTACCATCTCTGGCACACAGAGCATTCTATCTGCAGTATTCAAAACATAAAACAGGGTTGTTTATTTACAAGTAAATTACAGTTCTGGAATACCCACATTCTGCTACATGCTTTTGCAATTAGGAACATTTTCAAATTTAATTGGATTTTTGTTCAATTGCTAAAATGACATGCATTTGACCACAAACTGACAGAAGCACACATAACTGGTATTAATCATTGTTGAGTATTCAGGCAGTATACAATTGAAGTCAGAACTTTACATAACCCTTATCCAAATACATTTAAACTCAATTGTTCACAATTCCTGACATTTAATCATAGTAAAAATTCCCTGTCTTAGGTCAGTTGGGATCACCACTTTATTTTAAGAAATGTGAAATGTCAGAATAATAGTAGAGATTATGATTTATTTCAGCTTTTATTTCTTTCATCACATTCCCAGTAGGTCAGAAGTTTACATACACTCAATTAGTATTTGGTAGTATTGCCTTTAAATTGTTTAACTTGGGTCAAATGTTTTGGGTAGTCTTCCACAAGCTTCCCACAATAAGTTGGGTGAATTTTGGCCCATTCCTCCTGACAGAGCTGGTGTAAGATGGTGCTTCAATATATCCACATAATTGTCCTCCCTCATGATGCCATCTATTTTGTGAAGTGCACCAGTCCCTCCTGAAGCAAAGCACACCAACAACATGATGCTGCCACCCCCGTGCTTCACGGTTGGGATGGTGTTCTTCGGCTTGCAAGCCTCTCCCTTTTTCCTCCAAACATAACAATGGTCATTATGGCCAAACAGTTCTATTGTTGTTTCATCAGGCCAGAGGACATTTCTCCAAAAAGCACGATCTTTGTCCCCTTGTGCCGTTGCAAACGGTAGTCTGGCACTTTTATGGTTGTTTTGGAGCAGTGGCTTCTTCCTTGCTGAGCGGCCTTTTAGGTTATGTAGATATAGGACTTGTTTTACTGTGGATATAGATACTTTTGTACCCGTTTCCTCTAGCATCTTCACAAGGTCCTTTGCTGTTGTTCTGGGATTGATTTGCACTTTTCGCACCAAAGTACGTTCATCTCTAGGAGACAGAAAGCATCTCCTTCCAGAGCGGTATGACGGCTGCATGGTCCCATGGTGTTCATACTTGCGTACTATTGTTTGTACAGATGAACGTGGTACCTTCTGGCGTTTGGAAATTGCTACCAATGACGAACCAGACATATGGAGTTCAAAAAAAAAAAATGGTGAGGTCTTGGCTGATTTCTTTTGATTTTCCCATGTTAAAACTTCTTGTGAATAGGGGGCGCTGTTTTCACTTTGGGAAAAAATCGTGCCCAATTTAAACAGCCTCGTACTCTATTCTAGATCGTACAATATGCATATTATTATTACTATTGGATAGAAAACACTCTCAAGTTTCTAAAACTGTTTGAATTATATCTGTGAGTAAAACAGAACTCATTTTGCAGCAAACTTCCAGAAAGGAAGTGAAAAATCTGAAAACGATGCTCTGTTCCAGGGCCTGCCTATTCAATTGCCTAATATTTATGGATATGCATGCACTGCATATGCCTTCCACTAGATGTCAACAGGCAGTGGAAGGTGGAATGGGGTGTCTAGCTTGATCTGAGGTCGAACAAGAGCTCTTGGAATGACGTGACCAGAATTTCCTTTCTCTACCTAGGCGCGGGAAGTGCCTCCATGTTGTCTTATGATAAGCGTTCGGTATACACGGCTAATATCTCCGGCTCTGTTTTTATTTGATAGATATTAGAAAAACATCATAAAGTAGGTTTTTTCAACCGACTTTCATCAGTATATTCAACGTTTAATGGGACTTTTGGAGTTTTCCGTTCTCTGCGTCGAGAGAAATTGGGAACGTCATCAACATTGGCTAGCCTTGTGGAGCGAATTCGACAGGAGAAAAGGACAAATCTAAAAACAAACAACGATTTATTCTGGACATAGGACTCCTTGTACATGATTCTGATGGAAGCTCAGCAAAAGTAAGAACAATTTATGATGTTATTTCGTATTTCTGTGGAAAATGTTGAGTCCTATTATCCAGCGTTTTGGCGGGCGCTGTTTCGCTATAACGTAAGCTGTTTGTTATGGTAAAGTTATTTTTTTAAATCTAACACGGCGGTTGCATTAAGAACTAGTGTATCGTTCATTTGCTGTCCAACATGTATTTTTATGTAACGTTTATGATGAGTTCTTTGGCCAAATTAGGTGAGTGTCCAAAATAGCTCCGGACAATTTGGTGAATTGATGCTACATTTTCACAAAGTATAACCACGGGTTGCAGCTCTAAATATGCACATTTTCGAACAAAACATAAGTGTATTGTATAGCCTGATGTTATAAGACTGTCATCTGATGAAGTTGTCCAAGGTTAGTGATTCATTTTATATCTTTTGCTGGTTTTTGCGATCGCTACCTTTTGCTGCTAATAAATGCATTTGTGTGTTTGGCTATTGTGGTAAGCTAATATAATGCTATATTGTGTTTTTGCTGTAAAACACTTTAAAAAAATCGGAAATATTGGCTGGATTCACAAGATGTTTATCTTTCATTTGCTGTACACCATGTATTTTTCATAAATGTTTTATGAGGAGTATTTAGGTATTTCACGTTGCTCTATGTAATTATTCTGGCTGCTTTGGTGATATTTTTGATGGTAGATGCAATGTAAAATTATGATTTATACCTCAAATATGCACACTTTCGAACAAAACAAATTTATTGTATAACATGTTATAAGACTGTCATCTGATGAAGTTGTTTCTTGGTTAGTGACTAATTATATCTCTATTTGGTCGGTTTTGTGATAGCTACCTATGCGGTAGAAAAATTGTGAAAATATGCGATTGAGTCTTTTGCTATTGTGGTTAGCTAATAGAAATACATATTGTGTTTTCGCTGTAAAACATTTTAAAAATCGGAAATGATGGCTGGATTCACAAGATGTTTATCTTTCATTTGCTGTATTGGACTTGTGATTTCATGAAAATTATATTATATGATATCCCTGTCGCGTTAGGCTAGGCTATGCTAGTCAGCTTTTTTGATGAGGAGGATCCCGGATCCGGGAGACAGAAGCGGTAGAGGTTTTAAGCAAAGAGGCACTGCGTTTGAAGGTAGGCCTTGAAATACATCCACAGGTACACCTCCAATTGACTCAAATGATGTCAATTGGCCTATCAGAAGCTTCTAAAGCCATGACATCATTTTCTGGAATTTTCCAAGCTGTTTTAAAGGCACAGTCAACTTAGTGTATGTAAACTTCTGACCCACTGGAATTGTGATACATTGAATTATAAGTGAAATAATCTGTCTGTAAACAATTGTTGGAAAAATTACTTGTGTCATTTTTTTTAATTTTACCGTTATTTTACCAGGTAAGTTGACTGAGAACACGTTCTCATTTGCAGCAACGACCTGGGGAATAGTTACAGGGGAGAGGAGGGGGATGAATGAGCCAATTGTAAACTGGGGATTATTAGGAGACCATGATGGTTTGAGGGCCAGATTGGGAATTTAGCCAGGACACCGGGGTTAACACCCCTACTCTTACGATAAGTGCCATGGGATCTTTAATGACCTCAGAGAGTCAGGACACCCGTTTAACGTCCCATCCGAAAGACGGCACCCTACACACAGGGCAGTGTCCCCAATCACTGCCCTGGGGCATTGGGATATTTTATTAGACCAGAGGAAAGAGTGCCTCCTACTGGCCCTCCAATACCACTTCCAGCAGCATCTGGTCTCCCATCCAGGGACTGACCAGGACCAACCCTGCTTAGCTTCAGAAGCAAGCCAGCAGTGGTATGCAGGGTGGTCATGCACAAAGTAGATGTGAATACTGACTTTCCAAAACAATAGTATGTTGATAAGAAATTTGTAGAGTGGTTAAAAAACATGTTTAATTGACTCAAACCTAAGTGTATGCAAACTTCCGACTTCAACTGTAAATCATATAGTAATAAAGGCATATTTGCAAAAAAAGTATGCGTTGATAAAAAAAAGGTATCACACATCAATGTTATAATATCAAACATTACAATAAATGCAATATTTGAAATCAGTTTAATCATCACTTGTGCCAGATACAACGTGTGTACCCAGTACAGTGAATTGCTATCATAGTGTGTATGTTTGTACAGATGAACGTGGTACCTATGGTACCTACAACGTGGTACCTACCTACTATCTCTCATAGTAGAATAATAACATAGAGTCATGATAATAGAACATTAGAGCAATAATACAAGGATAACCCAGATAAAAAAGTTAAGACAAAGTTTCATACTTCTAACTGTCTTGAAAGATGAAACTACATGAGTTTTCATAGCCTACTGTTGTATTACACCAAGACAAATTCAGTTGGTCAGATCATCATTTTTCTCTGGATGATGCAAAGCACACATTGAACAGTGTTGCTTCACATTGAAGACTGGGGAAAAAGATTGCAGAAGGTTTCACATACAGTTCAGAGGCAAATCATAATGTATACATTTAGCCCAAAAACCAAACATGTACCAAATTTCACAGTGGGTGTGAGACCTGGAGAGGCCTACAAGCCACAGTGTCTCACACCCACTGTGAAATTTGGTGGAAGATCAGTGAAAATCTGGGGAGTGGCACAAAGTCACCCAAAATCAATGTGAAAGATTGGTGGAGAGCATGCCAAGACGCATGAAAGCTGTGATTGAAAAGCAGGGTTATTCCACCAAATATTGATTTCTGTTAAAAAGTTTTTTTTTAATTGTATTGTGTTGTTCAAAAATGAATATGAAGTTATATTCTTAGTATTATTTGAGGTCTGACAACACTGCATGTTTTTTCTAATTTTGACCACTTTCTGCAAATAAATACTCTAAATTACAATATTTTTATTTGGAATATGGGAGAAACGTTGTCAGTAGTTTATAGAATAAAACAACATTTTTTATTTTACCCAAACACATACTTATAAATAATAAAAATCAGAGAATCTGATAGTTTTGCAGTGGTCTCTTCATTTTTTCCAGAGCTGTATATACACAGTATATATGTACACTACCGTTCAAAAGTTTGGGGTCACTTGGAAATGTCCTTGTTTTCCATGAAAACGTACATGAAATTATTTGCAAAATGAATAGGAAATATAGTCAACACGTTGACAAGGTGAAACATAATGAATTTTAATTGAAGTAATAATTGTGTCCTTCAAACTTTGCTTTCATCAAAGAATCCTCCATTTGCAGCAATTACAGCCTTGCAGACCTTTGGTATTCTAGTTGCCAATATGTTGAGGTAATCTGAAGAAATTTCACCCCATGCTTCCTGAAGCACCTCCCACAAGTTGGATTGGCACTTCTTACGTACCATACGGTCAAGCTGCTCCCACAACAGCTCAATAGGGTTGAGATCCGGTGACTGTGCTGGCCACTCCATTTTAGACAGAATACCAGCTGACTGCTTCTTCCCTAAATAGTTCTTACATAGTTTGGCTCTGTGCTTTGGGTCGTTGTCCTGTTGTAAGAGGAAATTGGCTGCAATTAAGTGCCGTCCACAGGGTATGGCATGGCGTTGCAAAATGGAGTGATAGCCTTCCTTCTTGAAGATCTATTTTACCCTGTACAAATTTCCAACTTTACCACCACCAAAGCACCCCCAGACCATCACATTGCCTCCACCATGCTTGACAGATAGCATCAAGCACGCCTCCAGCACCTTTTAATTTTTCTACGTCTCACAAATTTTCTTCTTTGTGATCAAAACACCTCAAACTTAGATTTGTCTGTCCATAACACCTTTTTTCCAATCTTCCTCTGTCCAGTGTTTGTATTATTTTGCCCATCTTAATCTTTCCTTTTTATTGGCCAGTCTGAGATATGGCTTTCTTTGCAACTCTGCCTAGAAGGCCAGCATCCCGGAGTCGCCTCTTCACTGTTGTCATTGAGACTGGTGTTTTGCGGGTACTATTTAATGAAGCTGCCAGTTGAGGACTTGTGAGGCACCTGTTTCTCAAACTAGACACTCGAATGTACTTGTCCTCTTGCTCAGTTTGTATACCGGGGCCTCCCACTCCTCTTTCGATTCTGGTTAGACCAGTTTGCGCTGTTCTGTGAAGGGAGTAGTACACAGCGTTGTACGAGATCTTCCGTTTCTTGGTCATTTCTCACATGGAATAGCCTTCATTTCTCAGAACAAGAATAGACTGACGAGTTTCAGAAGAAAGTTATTTGTTTCTGGCCATTTTGAGCCTGTAATCGAACCCACAAATGCTGATGCACCAACTAGTCTAAAGGCCAGTTTTATTGCTTCTTTAATCAGTACAACAGTTTTCAGCTGTGCAAACATAATTGCAAAGGGGTTTTCTAATGATCAATTAGCCATTTAAAATGATAAACTTGGATTAGCTAACACAACGTGCCATTGGAACACAGGAGTGATGGTTGCTGATAATGGGCCTCTATACGCCTATGTAGATATTCCATTTAAAAAAATCTGTCGTTTCCAGCTACAATAGTAATTTACAACATTAACAATGTCTACACTGTATTTCTGATAAAGTTGATGTTATTTTATAGGACAAAAAATGTGCAAGGACATTTCTAAGTGACCAAAAAAAATTGAATGGTAGTGTATGTTATGGTTCACTCTCCACTGTGGAATGTCCATGTTGATCTTCTTGGTTCTCTTGATCCATCCCCCAGTCATCTTTGTTAGTCAGACCTGACCCCTTCATCCTGTAGTTTTTTTCCTGTAATCTAATTTAATATGATTGAAGATACAGAAATTTCTGCCAAGTCCCTTCTAATAGGGTTTAACAGACTCTTTCCTCAAAACAAAAGTTGTTAAAGTATGCTAGATATTTATAGAATAAGTCATACCTAGTTTGATGTTTCTGTGACAAACAGTGAATTAGTTATTGATTTATACAGTTTTAAATGGCTTTTGGCGAATGTCCGAACGTGTGAATATAAAACCAACCTTTTTACCTCCGTTGTCTAATTCGCAGCTCACTTCCTGGTACAATTACAGCAGGGTCCGTGCTATCAAGCGATGCTCCGCGCTATCCACGATCCTTGGAACGTCCCTACACCATTGAAGTTTACTTTTTAAAAAGTTTTAAGTAAGGGTTAGGGGTTAAGTTTTGGGTAAGGACGTCGCAAGGATCCCGATAACGCTGACCATTGCACCAGACAGAACACAACATGCATTGACCTACTTTACTGTACCAGCTAAAACCGACTATGTATGTTCAGAGTGAGTAGCGCTCTATAGATGGATGGGGGAAATGTTACATTTTTTTACTCAAAAGTCTTGGGTCATTTAAAACGGTTAAATGTCCGTGTGAAAAATCATTATTGTAGCTAGAGTAATTTCAAAATAACGGGCAGTATTAATGTCACGGCATACACAACAACAAGCAAAACATCACTGATCCTTGCAATTTTGCTGGCCTGCTAACGTTAACGTAGCTGACTCGCTCCACATTCTAACAAAGCAACCAGCTAGCCAAGAATTCCCCAAAACGTTTCATACAGTGAATTATTCACCGACAGTCTTCCTCTCTACCAAACTATCAATTTTAGCCAGTTACCGTGAGAGATTAGCTAACATGTTGACATTAGTTTAGTAGGTACCAACTGAACCATATTCTGGGTTTACAGGAAGCGTTTAGTATGTTTACTGTAAACCCGCCATGTCAGGCTCAGCTAGCAACATGGAGGGAAATACAAGCACAATAGAAAATAGCTCACTCACCTAACGTAGTTATCGGATGTTCAATGGAAGACCTAATTTTAACGAATATGTGACCAGAAAACTACCGTTGGATAGGTCAACTGCATCGGTAAATTGCTCAATCGTAGGGGATAGCTTGTTTTGTCACTTTTTCAGCAAGAAACCATCGGACGGATCCAAACCAAACAAACAACAATCGTCTTGCAGCTGTTCTCTCTCGGTTTCTCACACTTGACAACAGGAACAAGTTTTTCTCTGAGATGAAACCGTTTCGTGTATTTTGTAGTTACAATTTTAAAAGAACTATAGCTACTCCGACTAATTTTTTTAAGGATAGGATATTTTCGTGGTGCGGGGACAAACTTCCAATATTATCCAGGGTTTGTTTACAACGCTGGTTAAGGAGGCGGTACCAACACGTCACCAGCTACAAAACAAATCCCCGACGACCAATGAGAATTGTCAGATTGACTGGGAATGTAGGTCAGCCAATTAGGTTGAATTGTGACTTGTTTTAATCTTTATTTAACTAAGCAAGTCAGTTATGAACAAATTCTTATTTACAATGACGGCCTATACTGGCCAAACCCTCCATCTTACGCTGGGCCAATTGTACTGGACTCCCGATCATGGCCGGTTGTGATACAGCCCGGGATTGAACCAGGGTCTGTAGTGACGCCTCGAGCACTGCTGCGCCACTCGGGAGTCCAAATGGACTCGTATCTGAGGGGATTCGACTAATTTGGCCCGGGCGCCAATGTAGCGTGTTTTGCACTGTCTGAACGTCTACTGCATTCGATTTCCGGGCATGTTTCTGAAGCCTGGATAATGCTGCCTTGTTGACAAAATAACCAAGCGGCGCAGATTTGTTTGATTTGAACAAGGCGCTCCTCCCTCACCGACTTCACCCACCTAGTCTTTTAAAACAATTATAGCATATGCGCACGTTGGAATCGACATTCTAATCTTAACTGGCGCATTTCAAACTATCCTTTTGTGAGGCACAATCTGGAACTAGTTCTGTATAATGGCGAGTGGTGGGGTTGATAAACAAGAATTGGAGGATCCTCCATCATCATTTACATCTCCAGTTTGGGAGCATTTTGGCTTCACAATGGTGATGGACAGAGAGCTGTGGATAAAACGTTAACAATATGTCGCCACTGCTCAATGAGAGTCAGTGGTGGAAAAAGTACCCAATTGTCACACTTGAGTAAAAGTAAAGATACCTTAAAAAAAAATTACTCAAGTAAAAGTGAAAGTCACCCAGTAAAATACTACTTGAGTAAAAGTCTAAAAGTATTTGGTTTGAAATATACTCAAGTATCAAGTCGACCATGAAGGCCTGATTCACGCAGTCTCCTCTGAACAGTTGATGTTGAGATGTGTCTGTTACTTGAACTCTGTGAAGCATTTATTTGAGCTGCAATTTCTGAGGCTGGTAACTCTAATGAACTTATCCTCTGCAATAGAGGTAACTCTGGGTCTTCCATTCCTGTGGCAGTCCTCATGAGAGCCAGTTTCATAATAGCGCTTGATGGTTTTTGAGACTGCACTTGAAGAAATATTCAAAGTTCTTGAAATGTTCCATATTGACTGACCTTCAAACATTATAAATATATGGGAGAGGTTAAGGGTAGAGGAATGACGAGTTAAAAACAAACAAAATAAAACTATTGTAAAATAGACTGTGTCCTTAAAATGTATATAGTATGTATAAGCAGGAAATACAGGCCGTTGTTGTTCACTTGTTTGCTCCAATTGGGGAAGGGGTGGTAGGAGTGGAGGTTAATAAACAATATATATATATTTAAAGATGTGTGTGTATATATATATATATATGTATATGCATTTATATGTATGTATGTCTGTGTATGTATGTATATATATACACTGCTCAAAAAAATAAAGGGAACACTTAAATAACACAATGTAACTCCAAGTCAATCACACTTCTGTGAAATCAAACTGTCCACTTAGGAAGCAACACTGATTGACAATACATTTCACATGCTGTTGTGCAAATGGAATAGACAAAAGGTGGAAATTATAGGCAATTAGCAAGACACCCCCCAAAACAGGAGTGATTCTGCAGGTGGTGACCACAGACCACTTCTCAGTTCCTATGCTTCCTGGCTGATGTTTTGGTCACTTTTGAATGCTGGCGGTGCTCTCACTCTAGTGGTAGCATGAGACGGAGTCTACAACCCACACAAGTGGCTCAGGTAGTGCAGTTCATCCAGGATGGCACATAAATGCGAACTGTGGCAAAAAGGTTTGCTGTGTCTGTCAGCGTAGTGTCCAGAGCATGCAGGCGCTACCAGGAGACAGGCCAGTACATCAGGAGACGTGGAGGAGGCCGTAGGAGGGCAACAACCCAGCAGCAGGACCGGTACCTCCGCCTTAGTGCAAGGAGGTGCACTGCCAGCGCCCTGCAAAATGACCTCCAGCAGGCCACAAATGTGCATGTGTCTGCTCAAACGGTCAGAAACAGACTCCATGAGGGTGGTATGAGGGCCCGACGTCCACAGTTGGGGGTTGTTCTTACAGCCCAACACCGTGCAGGACGTTTGGCATTTGCCAGAGAACGCCAATATTGGCAAATTCGCCACTGGCGCCCTGTGCTCTTCACAGATGAAAGCAGGTTCACACTGAGCACATGAGCACATGTGACAGACGTGACAGAGTCTGGAGACGTCGTGGAGAACGTTCTGCTGCCTGCAACATCCTCCAGCATGACCGGTTTGGCGATGGGTCAGTCATGGTGTGGGGTGGCATTTCTTTGTGGGGCCGCACAGCACTCCATGTGCTCGCCAGAGGTAGCCTGACTGCCATTAGGTACCGAGATGAAATCCTCAGACCCCTTGTGAGACCATATGCTGACACATGCACATTTGTGGCCTGCTGGAGGTCATTTTGCAGGGCTCTGGCAGTGCACCTCCTTGCACTAAGGCGGACGTACCGGTCCTGCTGCTGGGTTGTTGCCCTCCTACGGCCTCCTCCACGTCTCCTGATGTACTGGCCTGTCTCCTGGTAGCGCCTGCATGCTCTGGACACTACGCTGACAGACACAGCAAACCTTTTTGCCACAGTTCGCATTGATGTGCCATCCTGGATGAACTGCACTACCTGAGCCACTTGTGTGGGTTGTAGACTCCGTCTCATGCTACCACTAGAGTGAGAGCACCGCCAGCATTCAAAAGTGACCAAAACATCAGCCAGGAAGCATAGGAACTGAGAAGTGGTCACCACCTGCAGAATCACTCCTGTTTTGGGAGGTGTCTTGCTAATTGCCTATAATTTACACATTTTGTCTATTCCATTTGCACAACAGCATGTGAAATGTATTGTCAATCAGTGTTGCTTCCTAAGTGGACAGTTTGATTTCACAGAAGTGTGATTGACTTGGAGTTACATTGCGTTGTTTAAGTGTTCCCTTTATTTTTTTGAGCAGTGTATATATTTGCAAAAAAATATATGGGGGATTGGAAGTGATGCAGACAATTACATTGATGGAAGCTACAATCTATCTGCAATATTAAAGCTGATCTACCCCTAAAAAGAAAGAAACAAAAAAGAAATGAGATTATGGACTGTCATTTCTCTTTGCTTATTTGAGCTGTTCTTGCCATAATATGGACTTAGTCTTTTATCAAATAGGGCTATCTTTTGTATACCCCCTTACCTTATCACAACACAACTGATTTGCTCAAACTCACTAGGAAGGAAAGAAATTCCACAAATGAACTTTTAAGCCACACCTGTTAATTGAAATGCATTCCAGGTGACTACCTCATGAAGCTGGTTGAGAGAATACCAAGTGTGCAAAGCTGTGATCAAGGCAAAGGGTGGCTATTTGAAGAATCTCAAATATAAAATGTATTTAGATTTGTTTAACACTTTTTTGGTTACTACATGATTCCATATGTGTTATTTCATCATGTTGATGTCTTCACTATTATTCTACAATGTAGAAAATAGTAAAAAAAAAAAAAAAACTTGAATGAGTAGGTGTTCTAAAACTTGGGACCAGTAGTGTATATCTTAAACTTTGTTGCATTATTAGAACATTACATTAGCTAAAGGTCTGACTTGTACTCAACTCTCAAGTCTGATATTCTTATCTAGATTTAGATGAACCAGTCCAGTGCCCTGTGTCTCCAGCTCTTATTCATTGTGGCTGCTGTGTGCGTCACAAAAGCCCAATTTCTCTGAAGTCGAAAGGATAAGGTCTTCATAATCTTTTACCATGTCTCTAAAGAGTTGTGTTTGAATTTATCCACTTATTCCATTAACCTATTTGTTATACTGCATGCAACACACAGAGAACCAGGTCAGGAAAGTGCAGCCTTTGTTTCCCACTGAGATCTGACTGGCTGGTAGATTATTGTTAAGAAATGTGAGCGGACTTTGATCATTTCCTGGGCCGAGAGAATGAGGAAGTGAAGCAAGTAAATACATAAATACTGTGTGTGTGTGTATGTGTTTTGGAAGCCGTTATTTTCCAGTGGTATAAACAAATGGAGGCTGGTCTTGAGAACACTTAAAACTATACAAGTATTTATTTAAATCATCTTCGCATTGATAAACATACAATTTGTATAGCCTGTCATAAAGACCCCAAAAGTCAGTTCCATTATGTTAATGTCATAATACCATGGGAAAACGTCAAGGATATAGACTTAAAGAAATCCCTTTTCCCCCCAACAACATCCAGACAGCCACTGATAGATCCATTAGGGTTTGGGAAGGTTGCAGAGAGAGGTGAACCGTGTCAATATATGACCACAATCCATTAACCAAAAGACAGTAAGTGTAAGTGACATTGTTTTGTGTAGATGGAATGAAGTTGCCTAAAGATATTGATCAGAGATTGGTTGTGTTTTTCCCTCTATTGGTTAAGGTTGGGATTTGGGAAAGGTACGCTGGTCTTGGATCTGTGCTTTTCGGGCATCTTCCTTACAGAGCTGTCCTTTTGCTCATTGGTGGAGACCGGAGTTGTGAAGGAAAATTGCGATTTAAGGGTGATTCTTTCAGTGATAAACAACGTACGAGTGGTGGTCTCTTGATAGGTAGCTAGAGCTGTCAGTTAAGAACCCTGTTTGTGAATCAGTAGTGTGATTGGAGGTTTGGGCTGTCAGTCTTGACTCCTGTGTCTGTGTAGGTAGTCAGTCAGGAGGGTGGGGTAGTCTGTCATGACGCCTGTGGCTCCTGCTTCGAATGCCGCCTCGATGTCCGGATCCTCATTGCAGACGAACAGGTGCACCTGAGGACAAAGAGGGCCAGACGTCAGTTATCCCACATAGTACAGATTACTATAAAATACTACAGTACTTACTATAGAATTTTATAGTGAACTTTTGTTTACTGTAGAATACTGTACTACGCACTGTAGTATCCCTCGATCCTGTGTAGTACCTTAACTTTATAATGTTGTAGTATAGTGTAGAATATTATAGCGAATACTACAGTATTATCCGTAAAAATAAGCACTGTAGTAAATACTACAGTAATGTCCGCAAAAACACTACAGTCCGCAAAAACACGACACTTTTTTAACTATAGTAAATACAATTTTTGTATTTAACCTTTATTTTGACAAGGAGTCAATGCTCAGACCAAAGTCACTTTTCCAGACAAGCCCTGTATAAGCACCACAATACACATCTAAACACATTGAACTACACATTCATATACAGGTTATTATACACAACAATACACAAAAAGCAAAACAAAAAAACAGACGAATTCTTAAGTAAAAATGTCCCCTAACAAACAACTGCCTGAAATGCCATAGCGGCACCAATTCCTTTTTTTTTTTTTATGTATTGTAGATCATTCCACAAGTAAGGTGCAAGGTAATTAAAGGCTGATTTACCTAACTCTCTGGATACCAAAGGAGTCTCCTGAGAACGGGTTTGATAACTTGTCATTTTAAATCTTAACAGTGATGTTAGGTAAGTCGGAAGTTTCTGGAGCAGGGCTTTGTAACCAAAAAGAGCGTAATGATGTGATCTACCTGACTTCAAAGAGGTGAAACTACAGTATTCAATTTGCATATACCCGCCCCCATTCCCCTCACCCATATCCCATTTTGTGCCACCCATACAGTGCATTTAGAAAGTATTCAGGCCCCTTCACTTTTTAGTTTTTTGCTCTGACATGCACTATCAACTGTGGGACCTTATATAGACAGGTGTTTGCCTTTCCAGAGCATGTCCAATCAATTAAACTTTCCACAGGTGGACTCCAATCAAGTTGTAGAAACATCAAGGATTATCAATGGAAACAGGATACACCTGAGCTCAATTTCGAGTCTCATTGCAAAGGGTCTGAATACTTATGTAAATGTGATATTTCCATTTTTAAGTTTTTAATACATTTGAAAACATTCTAGAAACCCGTTTTTGCTTTGTCATCATGGTGTATTGTGTGTAGATTGATGAGGATTTAAAAATATATATATATTTTAGAATAAGGCTATAACATAACAAAATGTGGAAAAAGTGAAGGGGTGTGAATAATTTCTGAATGCACTGTAAGTGAGAAACCTACAAGCTAAGTATAGACTCCTTCACCAGGAGTGTCAATCTCATTTTGACCAGGGGGCGCATTCGGTCTTCAACAAGGTTAAGAGCGCTGCACTGAAAATTGGTTATATGTACTCGCTGTCAAAATGTGCAAAAAATAGGTGATTATTAGTGAGCTGGGCCGCAGGGGTGGACTGGGACAAGAATTAGACCCTGGCATTTTATCTATGCCTGCCCACACCTCGTGTCGCCAACTCATCCCCAAACCACTGGGAAAGTGGGGCCCAGACCCTATCAGCCACTGCCCAGACCTACATCTACACCAGGTTCGAGTCTTCTGTCTGACATTCGCATCCACTCTAAGTTAGACACAGGCAGTAGTGCTGACACATAACATTGGCAGTAAAGTACAGCGTTTCTCAACCATTTCTGTACCAGTGACTGACGAGACATGGTCCTCCTCCTCTTTTTTTAACCAGCTCATTTTTAAAACAAATACAATATGTAAAAGCACCACTGGAGATACAACTCACCACTTTAACTGTTCCTCTGCTCTAGCCATTTTGTTTGCCTCCCTGTTGTGCTGTCGATCTGTCTCATCATATTCTCTGCTGTCACTCTGTGCTTCTTCTGCTTTAGCCAACACCCGCATAGCAGTTGTTTTGGCGGTGTCGGAGGTGGAACTGTGTTAGAACTGTCAAATCCACAAGCAGCTCCTGGCATTATACCTAAAGCGGACCTATGAGCATCATTATTTCTATACAGCCTACACTTTCTTGTTCTGAACTTCTATCGCGAATGGGAGGGGTGTGGCTTTGTGTCAATAATCAAGAGCAGCTGCTCACCTATTTGACAGCTCCAATATAGATACACCTCCGACACCACCAAAACATCAGCAACGCAGCTATCGCCAGTTAACGCTTGATGTGATTGAATCTAGGCCTTAAGCTATATTTCAAATGAGTACCTATCATACGTGTTCCCCTGAATCGACACCTACCCTATTCATTTCTATTACAGGCCTCCAGACTATCATTTTTCACTGGTGCCACTTACTTTTACAGTTGGTGGCACCAGCCCATGATTTGGTCAGACTCAAATCCAGAGTAATCATCTTATAAAGTCATTCGTAGTGCTTTCTTAAGAAGTATAATAAATAGACTACTGATGTATTCACATCAAAGCAGTACTACATGTTTCAACATATTTTTATGTGCTAATCCAGTGAATATCATGAATTATAGTTGCTATATATTTGAGACTCCAGAATTGACTGATTTATTTTTGCTCAATAGAGAGGAATTACATACATCTTTATGTGCAGTAACTAATATCATAGGCTAATTAATGTGGGGTACAACACTTGTAGAAGTGGGAACTACTGAAAAAGCACATTAACTAAATTTCTAACTCTAAATATATTACGCAATGCTAGTAGCTAAGTATTCATCCAACATTAAATGTTATGTGCTAAAAATACGTATATCTCCATATCTCAAAGCCATATCAAATATCTTGGATGTAAAATAGTTGCGTTTGAGCTGAATATTGAGAGTTGAGAAATAAATAATTATATCTACAGAAAGCTGAGACCCTCCTCTATTCGACAGGGACAATGGGATGAAGCTAGTTGTACGTTTAGAAATAATTTTTCTCTCAAGCGCATGGGGAGTGAGGAGAGTGGCTCGCTCATTGCAGGCCCCAGCGAGGGCACAGGCACATTGGGAGGGCAGACACTTTCATTACAGGAATCATGAGGATAATGCACTTTACTGTTTGACCAAATCCTGGTTTCACATGCAGACCAGACCGGGCACGTCGCGTGCGCGAGCGTCGGAAAATAAATGTAGAAATCCATGTTATTCAATTATTGCACCCACACTGCTCGCGCGCGCCAACGAGTGTCTGCGATGCCAAGGGCTAAAATAGAACTCCTTTCTATTTCTGATGCAGATCGCGCTGAAAGTCCTGCCTCTCCCATCTCCTCATTGGTTTATAGAAGTAGGTACCCACGTGCCATCTCCTCATTGGTTATATCCACGTGAGTGATTGAAAGACTGTTTTGCCGGTCGTCGTGGTAATACTATGAAAGTTTAGATGCCGATCACCATATAAGTTCAAAGATGAAAAAGCCTGAAAGGAGGAGAGATGACTAGAAACGATTTGGTAGGTCGTTTTATGTGTGGATTAATTGTCGGAGTAGAGGACCTTGTGCATTTCAGGTAAAATAACAACTCAATGTTTATATCACAGAACAAATTAGCTAGCAACAGCAAGCTAACTAGCTAAAAATTGCCATACATGTTTAATGCTTTTCGACCTGTCCCCAAATTAATGTCATTGGTTCAGAGTTTGTTTTGATATTTTAACCTGCGTGTCGTGATCGCGTTTGGTGTAGGTGGACAAAATAAATTAATGCACGATAGCGCGCGATGGCGCACGCGCGCAGCCGGTTTGGGTTTCGTGTCAGCCATCCAAAAAATAGGAAGTGTTGAGTGAGGTGACAAATTTCAATTTTTTTACAACCCATGATCTTGGCTGTCTAACTGATGACAGAGTCAGAGCAGATCTCTTTGCTGATGTCGCGTTTGACTTTGAATGTGAGTTTGCGTGACCTCAGTCTATCAGAAAACCTGGCCGGCCCATCTTGGTAGGGGGGGGCCGGCCATTGCCCACTGATCATCCAAAAGCCCATCATAGATCAGTATAACAGAGAAATTCCACTAAAATCGGGCTGGATTGAACCCCCTCCTAGTTTTGCCCCTTGCACTACACACTCACAGTGTCTACAGTTCTTAAAGGTCTGAGAAGGGAAAGTGGGCTGTAACAGGAGCTCTGCTGAGCCTACTGAAGGCCATGACATATTGTACCTGAATTCCTCTGTTGGCCAGATGTTTGAATAAACTCTTCTTCATTGTTAATCTGGAACAACATGAAACATTATCAGGTGGTTTAATCTTTTATCAAAGCTTGTATATGGTCCGTTGCTTTTAGTAGGGAAACGGAACTGCTTTGTTACTGTAGTAAATGTACCCACTTCTCTATCAGATAGATGACCATTCTGTTCTTCAGAAGACGCTCCTCAGGAATATATGTCCTGCACCAAATAGAATGAGATTAGATACAGTTACAATTTACGACACGCACGCATGTACACACACACACAGAGTTGCCAGACAGAAAGAACAATAGAAAGCTCTCTGTCACCACACATCCGTGTGCACCTATACTCAAAGATAAACATATGACCACACACATCCATGCACAGACATAACAGATGATGCTGAAGTCATATTAATGTGAAGGCAGATAGGTACTGTATCAGCACATGAACTTTGGAACCAATAGCAAAAAAACACACATGGAGCGCACGCACACGCGCACACGTACTCTCATACACACGCACGCACCCACACAAACCTGTTGATAATGCGGGGGAGGTAGAATTGCAAGAAGCTCTCTCCCAGCGGTACAAAGGGCAGCAGGCCGCTGTAGTAAAGGAGGAGCAGCTGTAGCCCTCGTCTCATGCTGAAACTATAGGGCATGGTGGAGTTCTACAAGGAGAGAGGGAGAGCAGAGCGAGAGAGAGGTGAGGAGAGAGGTG